>NC_090438.1:438248248-438873248 GCF_031143425.1 Pleurodeles waltl | reverse complement strand
AGGGAACAGGAGGCAAGCCCTTGGAGAGCACTTTCACAGCCAGACAAGAGTTCAGCAAGGCAGCAGGCCAACAGCAAGGCAGCAGTCCTTAGTAGAAAGCAGACAGGTGAGTCCTTTGAGCAGCCAGGCAGTTCTTCTTGGCAGGATGTAGTTTCTGGTTCAGGTTTCTTCTCCAGCAAGTGTCTCATGAGGTAGGGCAGAGGCCCTGATTTATACCCAAATGTGCCTTTGAAGTCGGGGAGACTTCAAAGAGTGGCTAAGAAGTGCACCAGGTCCCCTTTCAGTTCAATCCTGTCTGCCAGGGTCCCAGTAGGGGGTGTGGCAGTCCTTTGTGTGAGAGCAGGCCCTCCACCCTCCCAACCCAGGAAGACCCATTCAAAATGCAGATGTATGCAAGTGAGGCTGAGTACCCTGTGTTTGAGGTGTGTCTGAGTGAATGCACAAGGAGCTGTCAACTAAGCCCAGCCAGACGTGGATTGTAAGGCAAAGAAAGATTTAAGTGCAAAGAAATGCTCACTTTCTAAAAGTGGCATTTCTAGAATAGTAATATTACATCCAACTTCACCAGTCAGCAGGATGTTATATTGCCATTCTGGCCATACTAAATATGACCTTCCTAATCCTTTCAGATCAGCAGCTACCACTTCAGTACTGTATGAGGGCAGCCCCAATGTTAGCCTATGAAGGGAGCAGGCCTCACAGTAGTGCAAAAACGAATTTAGGAGTTTTACGCTACCTGGACATGTAAACTACACAGGTACATGTCCTGCCTTTCACCCACAAAGCACCCTTCTCTAGGGGTTACCTAGGGCACACATTAGAGGTAACTTATATGTGGAGAAAGGGGAGGTTTAGGCTTGGTAAGTGCTTTTAAATGCCAAGTCGAGGTGACAGTGAAACTGCACACACAGGCCTTGCAGTGGCAGGCCTGAGACAAGGAAAAGGGGCTACTTAAGTGGTTGGCACAACCAGTGCTGCAGTCCCACTAGTAGCATTTAATCTATAGGCCCTAGGCACATAGAGTGCACATTACTAGGGACTTATAAGTAAATTAAATAGTCCAATCAGGTATGATTCAAGGTTACTCTGTTTTAAGGGAGAGAGCATATGCACTGGTTAGCAGTGGTAAAGTGCGTGGAGTCTAAAAGCCAGCAAAAACAGTGTCCAAAAAGTGGAGGGAGGCAGGCAAAAAGTTATGTTGAAGTAAGCCTCAGCAAGGCCTACTAGTGCAAGGGGTTCACCTTTCTCTGCACAAAGTCCTCAGACCATGTAGGAAGAAGTTGGCACAGAAACTGGAATAAAGGACAAAAGTTTATTAACCTCATGAGGTGGTACTACAGTTCAGACAGCACCCTTGGGTAATGTCTGAAGTAGCACACTGAACTGAGAGAGCATGGTCCTTTTATACCCACACAGGGGCTAAAAGGAGATGGTACAATTAAGGAAACAAGACTTGTATACATGTAAGGTCATGTGGAAAATGCACAGTCGACAGGTAGGAGGAGCTAACAGTTTCCAAGGACTAACAGCTGCAGACCTTACTGAGCATGTGCGAAAGTAAAAGATGCTAAATATAACTTGTCACTAGGCAGATTTCAAGAGCAGTTAACAGAAAGGTAGGACAGAGCACATGGTGAGCACATGGCAGCATGTAGCAGAGAAAATGGCTGCCATGAATACAAAATGGATTCAGCAAAATGTTCACAATAGTTACTAAATACAAGATGTCTTCTGCTAATGGTTAATCTAATCACTGCTAAATTACAACAGACGACCCTTTCAGCATTAGCTGAAGACATTCGTCTTTCTGGGATAATCTAAATATTCATCCTGTATATTTATGCTCATCATTTCAGCTATTTCCTTATCTAACATATGTTGTGCCTTCATTTCTGTAATATTTCTTTTGGTAGGCATGCAAACAGTAATACACATGGAGCAGAACATTGGACCACACTGAATACAGATACAGCATGTACAAAATATTGCAATTATTACACACAGGACCTTCCAACAGGTAGTTGGTAATATCCATAGTTACCACAAACAAAATATGTATTATGTGAAGCTGTAAAACTACTATTATTTACACCCTCAATAGTTAAAATCAAGGTACAATCGTTTATCCCTACTGGAATTCGTCCAATGCTTCGTATACATAAATCTGCTTTAGTTTTTGTAGTAGAAATCACAAATTGTTCTTTCTTGTCAGAGTCTCGTATATTTGTGAAGACATATGGTATTGAAACATTGTCCGGTTGATACTCTTCCGATTCCCATTTAGTTCCTTTAGCTTGGGGATACCCATCTTTGGGGGTCATTCTGACCCCGGCGGTCTGAGACCGCCGGGGCCAGGGTCGGCGGGAGCACCGCCGACAGACCGGCGGTGCCCCGCAGGGCATTCTGACCGCGGCGGTTCGGCCGCGGTCAGATGCGGGAAACTGGCGGTCTCCCGCCGGTTTCCCGCTGCCTGCAGAATCCTCCATGGCGGCGGAGCGCGCTCCGCCGCCATGGGGATTTTGACACCCCCTACCGCCATCCTGTTCCTGGCGGGACTCACGCCAGGAACAGGATGGCGGTAGGGGGTGCCGCGGGCCCCTGGGGGCCCCTGCAGTGCCCATGCCAATGGCATGGGCACTGCAGGGGCCCCCTTAAGAGGGCCCCACAAAGTATTTCAGTGTCTGCTATGCAGACACTGAAATACGCGACGGGTGCCACTGCACCCGTCGCACCTTCCCAGTACGCGGGCTCAATTCTGAGCCGGCGTCCTCGTGGGAAGGCTGATTTGCCCTGGGCTGGCGGGCTGCCTTTTGGCGGCTGCCCGCCAGCCCAGGGCAAATCCCAAAATACCCTCAGCGGTCTTTCGACCGCGGAGCGGTATTTTGGTGGGGGAACTTCGGCGGGCGGCCTCCGCCGCCCGCCGAAGTTAGAATCACCCCCTTTGTCTTGGTAGCATACTTTATTAAGGCGAAAAAGAAGTCCGCCCTCTGTACGTTTTCCAGATGCAAACAAAAGCATGTACCAAGCTTGACAAGAACCATTGTGTGAAAAAGGAAGAGGAATGAAAGGTGTTCCTCCTTTCTTTTGATGCGCAGGTATCATTCCACATACCCAACAGTTAGTAGTATTTGTAGCATTATGAGTATGATGCAACATCTGAATGAAAGTATTATTGAAGTACGATTGACGGTGCTTCTGCTCCTGATAGGGAAGCGTAAAGTAATAGTGATCCTCTGGTACTGGAGTAGTGGCAACAAAAAACTCACGAGCAGGAGACTTCTTTTCAATAAACCAGGTGATTGTTGCTGTAACCACCAAAACAACAACAAACCCCATAATACTAATGATCAATTTGTTACTCATTTTAGCAACAGTGATAATCGACCCTTTCAGAAATGAATTAAAAACAATCGTTGGAGCTCTTATCCCTGGGCAGCCGCTGATTTCTTCACCACGGGACAAGACGGGTGTCACTACTCTAATGCACGGCTGATCCACCCCCCCCTTGCCACATTGGCTCTCCGTTTCACTAACCCAGGGCGGTAGCTCAACCAGTCTTTTCAAAACAATTTTCAGATTCTTTCCTTGGTCTCAAATTATATAGCGACACTCCAGAAGTCGTATGGTCCGGGAAGACCTCTGCAGATTTGTCAGGTGATATAGCACGGCCTTTCTCCGTAGTCAAAATCTCTCGATGATCGGTCAGCACAGCAGGTTCCACCAAGGTAGGTGGCACTCTCTTTCAGTGAGTACTATGGACCCAATTCTTTCGGTTCGTCACTCGAACTGCTGTCCTTGTCTCAAGGAGCACCTGTTCTGGGCCTCGCCACCTTGGTTCCAAGCTGCTTGATCTTTCAAAAGACTTAATCATCACCTGGTCACCAGGTCCGAGTTCATGGCCTTCACCTGTAGATCTGTCAGGAAGTGCTTCTCGAACCTGTTGATGAATAGAAACCAAATTGTCGGTTAACTGTGCCAAATAATCATTCATCAGGACACAAGGTACATCATATACAGATTTTGGTTTAGGAATTCCCCAAATATTCATTGGTCTCCCAAATACTACTTCATAGGGGCTAAGGCCAAGTCGGGAGTGTGGCACTGACCTAATAGACAATAATGCCAATGGTAATGCATCCGGCCAAGTTAAGGATGTGGAAGCCTGTATCTTCGCTAATTTCAGCTTCAATGTAGCATTATACCTTTCCACCAACCCTGCTGATTGTGGGTGGAAAACCGCATGGAACTTCTGTTTGATCCCTAATCCTTTCAGGACATACTTAATAACTTCCCCAACAAAATGAGGTCCGTTATCAATCCATAAAAGTCTGCAAACACCAAACCTAGGGAAAAATTATTTCAAAAGCACCTTCGCTGTGGTAATGGCAGTATTATCCTTTGTGGGGTACGCCTCTATCCATTTACTGAAGGCACAAACCACCACCAAGACATACTTTAAATTGTTGCAGCGTTCAAGCTGACTATAATCCATTTGTAGAACTTCAAAAGGTGCAGTTGGTGTAGCAAACCCTCCTGCAGGAGTACGTGTCCCTTTTCCAGGATTGTATTGTAAGCAGATCAAACAAGACTGTACTATTCTCTTAGCTGTACTGGAAATTTCTGTTTGCTCTCAAACTTGCGTAAGCAACTTCGTTATTGTTGAAGCTCCAACATGTGCCAGCCCATGTGCCATCTGAACCATAGGTTGTACAAAAGCTATAGGCAATTTCCATTTATCCATCTGCTTATTCCGCCAACAGCCCTCATCATCCAATTCTCCATCTTTAGACCATTGCTCACGTTCTTTCACAGAAGCAGATTTCTGTATATCTAATACGTCTTGTCTAGCATTATGCCAACGTTCAGCTTGTGACTTCACTACATACATAGAAGTAGTACTTCGCTGCATCGCAGTCTCACGTGCTACACGGTCTGCAAGAGCATTACCTTGCCCTATCTTATCGGTCACTTTCTTATGTGCACTACATTTCACAATAGCTAGTTTATTTGGATATGTCAATGCAGTCAAGAGGTTATGCACTAATTCTCCGTGCATTATCTGCATCCCGTGGGATGTGAGAAAACCTCTCTCCTTCCAAAGCAAACCAAAATCATGAGCCACTACAAAAGCATAGCGGCTGTCTGTGTAAATGTTCACACTTAAATCAGTACTAAGCTCACATGCTCGTGTCAAAGCTATTAGTTCAGCTGCTTGAGCTGACTTCTGTGGTATACGAGCTGTCTCCACTACCGTGTGTATTGTGGTGATTGCATATGCAGCTGAGGTCGTACCATCTGGCAACTTCAAACAAGACCCATCAACCCACAGTTCCCCGTCTACATCTAAAAGGGGCGTATCTTGTAAATCAACACGACCCTTTGTCTGTTCTTCGGTAAGGAATATACAATCATGTGTTTCTTGTGACTGAGGCTGAGTCACCGGATATGGCAACAAAGTAGCTGGATTTAGTGTCGCACATCTCTTCAGTGTAATGTGAGGAGCCAACAATGTCAACTCATAACCTGTCATACGGGCGCTAGTTAAATGTTGTGTCTTTGTTTGATTTAAAAGAGTATCAACCGCATGGGGTACTAGCACCAACAGCTTATGTGACAAAACTATCCCTTCACTCTGACGTATTGAGACAGCTGTTGCGGCAACTGAACGAAAACACCCAGGCAACGCTCGAGCGACAGGATCAAGTACTGCTGAAAAATATGCACAGGGACGCTGCTTATTGCCATGTGTCTGTACTAAAACTGACAATGCACATCCATCTTTCTCGTGTACGTAAAGTGCAAAAGGCTTCATGTAATCTGGAGTACCTAACACTGGTGCAGAACAAAGGGCTTGTCGCAGCTGCCGGAAAGCAGTCTCACATTCATCTGTCCATGGGAGGGGCATTGGAGTATCTTTAGTAAAAAGTGCTAGCAAAGGTTTGGCAATGTGTGAAAACCCTAATATCCATTGCCTACAAAAAGAAGTAAGACCAAGGAATACACGAACATCTTTCTGAGTAGAGGGTACTGGTGTGTCTAAAATTGCTTGAATACGATCTGATGTAAGTGCACGGCCCTCCTTAGACAAAAGGTGACCTAAATAGGTTACCTTTGGTCTACAATATTGCAATTTCTTTCGTGACACTTTATGATGGTGTGAAGCAAGAAAAGAAAGTAAGGACAAAGTGCACTTTTCACATTGCTCCGGGGTATCAGCTGCCAACAAAATATCATCAACATATTGTATGAGAGCCACACCTTCAGGTAAAACAAAAGAATCAAGGTGTCCAAAGTCATAGTACAAGAATTAATTGCTCCCTCAACTTCCTCATAAAAGGCGGCAGGATTTTTCCGCGGATCAGGTAATGCTGTTTTAAGTGCCATTACATCTGCCCTATTCCAAGGAGTATACACCCAATTATAAATAAAATAACCCTTAGTATCAACAGAAGTTTTATCATCACTTGTACCCAATCCTTTAGGAGGAACATACAAAGGTGCGGCCTCCCGCATTGGTTTCGCGTGAACTATCATAATCTTATCTGTTTCAAAGATGGAAGCTTGCGCCCCTTCGGTCTGAGATGCTCGTGCAACTGCGTCTGCAGCCCTTTTCTCTTCTTGCAAACGGACTGCCACAATACGTAATTTCATTAAAAGCCTGATTGCATCAGCCAACTGGGAGAAAACAAAAAGACCATCACGCATTTGCTTATGATCAGCTGCTACATCATCGGGCTCTAACTCATCAGAATATTTCCGATATAGTTCAATAACTTCTGAGCCAAATGCCTCAGTAAAATATAGCTGCTCCTTTTCCGTCCACCCTTTCATGTTGTCTAAAAGTTCAGAAGCAGAAACAACGCTACGAATTGTTTTACGAGCAATAGATCTAAGCTCAGACGCACGGTCAGCAGGCAGCATAGAGCGACTGTCCCGCATCTTCTGTTGCTCCGAACTGGAGACTTTAGGTAACTCATGAGGGGCAGAAGGGACGACATACGGAGGTGGAGGGCGATCTAGTAACAATGAATCATCATGTGGTTTATTAAGGATAGGATAGAGAGGTTGCCTAACAGTGTATTGGCCAGTTACCTGTAGCTTACGTTCTTTCTCTTCTAGCTCCTTTAAGTCAGTTATTTCTTTCTTTCTCATTTCCAATGCTTTCACATATACATTCTTCCGCTGCTCTTTCTCAAGCAAGGCTTGCTCATGCTTCACTCGTCCACGCAGTTCTTTCTCCCACATTCGTACACAGTCAAACATATCTTGCCTAGACTTTCGCTTACACATACATTGTTCCACATACTCAATCTTTCGCAAATCAAATGACCGATACATAGGCCAACGTAACTCAGGATCCGCGCGGGTGTATTTATTCCATAATGTGCTGTACAGTATAGAAGGAAGACCATGTTTAACATACATATCTCTATTTGGCGTCCCCTCTGGGGGTGCCGGTTGCGATTCTTTCAGTCTCAAATTGGTACCATTACAAAAGCAACACATCCTACGAAGTGCGCTAAAAACAGGCATGCCAAAAATAGTGCAGAATATGCAATATTATAATCAAAGTAGCACTTAAGGTGCCGTTCAAATCAAAATTAAATTGGAGAAAATTCTCCTCATTACCTGCCTATATAAATTGCAATTTATATATCAAATCCAAAGAATAGAAATTGACTAGTCACCCAAATCAAGAAAGCCACAGTAAGTAGTGCTAAACTACATTACCAAACACAGGCATCAAAACCCACAGCAAGTGCCGTAAAACGGCTCTTACCAATCACAGGGTGTCCAGGTTCCAACTGCCAAGTTCTAAAATCGACCAAATGGTCACTGCATGACGAATGAACAAAAAGGATCTCAGTCGAGGACCGGCGCCACCTGGATGGTCAAGTCCGAAGGAAGGGAAAAACGCTGTGGTTGCCAAGACTCGGGTCTCCTCAGGCATTGATCGTCCGCAGCGAGATCCCAATCCTTCGTCGCGACCAATCCGTTGGGCATCCGAGTCGCCGATGAGTCCCTGTTCGGGCGCCAATTTGTTGAAGTAAGCCTCAGCAAGGCCTACTAGTGCAAGGGGTTCACCTTTCTTTGCACAAAGTCCTCAGACCATGTAGGAAGAAGTTGGCACAGAAACTGGAATAAAAGACAAAAGTTAATTAACCTCATGAGGTGGTACTACAGTTCAGACAACACCCTTGGGTAATGTCTGAAGTAGCACACTGAACTGAGAGAGCATGGTCCTTTTATACCCACACAGGGGCTAAAAGGAGATGGTACAATTATGGAAACAAGACTTGTATACATGTAAGGTCATGTGGAAAATGCTCAGTCGACAGGTAGGAGGAGCTAACAGTTTCCAAGGACTAACAGCTGCAGACCTTACTGAGCATGTACGAAAGTAAGAGATGCTAAATATAACTTGTCACTAGGCAGATTTCAAGAGCAGTTAACAGAAAGGTAGGACTGAGCACATGGTGAGCACATGGCAGCATGTAGCAGAGAAAATGGCTGCCATGAATACAAAATGGATTCCGCAAAATGTTCACAATAGTTACTAAATACAAGATGTCTTCTGCTAATGCTTAATCTAATCACTGCTAAATGACAACAGTTAGGGGTGACCACCCTAAGGCTGTCAGGTCTAACAACTACTTTATATTGTTCCTGGATCACTCTGATCTCGCTTTCAAGGCCAGGAGTGCCCCAGATCTCTCCCCATCCTCACAAAGGTTAATACCCTTGGCTTGCCATTTTTCCCTGCACTTTTATTCTCAGCATAAGTTTGAAATGCAGCTGAGCCTCATCCCGTTTCTTCTGTACCTGTGCCCTTTTCTGCCATAAATTTTGACTTCTAATGCCCCTATTTCTTGGTCAAGGGCTATACGATCTGCCTTTTCTAATATATTCCTTAAGCATGCCTTACTTCGCACCTCCCCATGTGTAAAGCTTTGCAAGTGTATTACAAGAGAGGCAGTGCCTTTGTTATCCACAAAGAAGTTCCTGATAGCCCTTTCCAATTTTTGCTATTTTTCCATCTAGTAGCATGGCACGAATAGCCATTTACCTTATATTCTGCCTATAATGGAGGTATTGAAGGTTCATGCTCAAAGCCGCATGGTTAGATATGTGCCCAAGAAGAGGAGAAATCCCTTGGATCGGATCCTGTCTATTCTATTATTATCCATAAATAAATAATGCAGCCTAGAAAAGTGGCCGTATTTCTTACTGTGGAATGTGTACCTCCTTGTCTGATCCATTTTATAATGACACGCATCCACCATTCCCAAATCCTGCAATATGGTAATTAATGCCTGCCTGGTATTAGGAGTATTGAAATAATCTCGTCTAGTAGATCTCTCGAGGGTGGCATTCATCGGGGTATTAATATCTCCCACCAGAACCATCGGCAGGGGGCACTCTATCAGGATCCACTGCAGGGTTGAGAGATAAGAACAGTCGTCCATGTTAGGACCATAAAACCCTGCACAGGTGAAATCATGATCTCGGCATCTCATGTCATGCCACTGCACATCTAACCATGCTATCTGTTTTCATAGATAGAACCTACACCCCAGCTTCCTTCCTCGAAAGGATAGCAACCTCTTTAGATAACCCTGTCTGTTCTTAGACTACATAGTTCTCAATCCGCCTATATTTAGTACATATAGAGTTCTACTCTCCATCTATGTTAGGTGAGTCTCCTGCAGGATCATTAGATTAGCCCCACTCGCCTCAAGATCCGGAAGTACCAGTCTTTGCCTCCCCCTCGACCTGAGGCCATTAACACCCCACATGTATGTGTATATATATATATATGTATATATATATATATATATATAGTGTGAGCGTCCGTTTTATATATCCTTCAAAATGTTCCTATCTCCACGTTCTCTCATTAGCAGCATAATATGCATGCCCCACACTGGCACCACTGAATCCAGAAATGATAATCTGCCATTAATCTAGACATTTTAGCACATATGGTTTGCTTTGGTTTAGACAATCATTCATCATGAATTAATTAAAACGGTCTGTTTTCTGTTTAATTATCAGTCTCTGATGATAGCAGATGAAGACAACATGCTTTTCAAAAATCTGACAAGTGCACACACCCTGGCTGCGCTGATACCTGTCACAGTTTTTCAATTTTCTTACAGAATTATGCAAAAGGAAATAGTTCTGGGAAACCTTGAGAAAAATAAAGCTAAAAAATCCACAGTGAACATCTGCTGGTATTGATTCCATGCATCTGAAATACTATGAAATCGCAGAGAGAAAACAGGTGAACACTGTTTGACAAGCATTTCTTGGATCAGTCTCGAGCTAAAACAAACAACATCTGGTAGTATCGATTTAGCGGGCATAGGCGAAAAAGTTCGGTAGACATAAAATTTAAATGGCGATCGAAATCTATGACGCACTTCATGCTACCTTGTAAGAAAAAATACTTTAAAATATTGGGGGTTTTCTTGTTTAATAATGTTACTAAATTGTCCTTTTATTTAAGATAAAAGAAAATAACCTAATGTACATGTGTTCTTTTTTAATATGATTTTGCTGACTTGTGAAGTTCACACAATTCTGTCACTTTCTAATGTAAAGAGTACATAAACTATGATACCTAACATTGATTAAACCTACTCTAATTGTATTTTCAACTTCTTGTTTCCAAATCAGAGGCACATATAATATGTGCTTTTAACCTCTTCGCTGCCAGGTCTTTCCCCCTCAGGTGCCAGGCCTTTTTTTGGCTATTTGGAGCAGTTCGCGCTTAGGCCCTCATAACGTTTTGTCCACATATGCTACCCATGCCAAATTTGCATCCTTTTTTCCCAGCATCCTAGGCATTCTAGAGGTACCCAGAGTTTGTGGGTTCCCCTGGAGGAGACCAAGAAATTAGCCAAAATACAGCAAAACCTTTGTTTAAAAAAAATAAAATAGGAAAAAAGGATGCAGAAGAAGGCTTGTTTTCTTCCCTGAAAATGGCATCAATAAAGGGTTTGCAGTGCTAAAATCACCATCTTCCCAGCTTTCAGGAACAGACAGGCCTAATTAGAATAGGCCGATCTGCCTATGGAGGGGGGGTAGAAATGGCCTTGAAATAATTTCCCCCCTTGGAAGTGGCCCATGCCAAGGGGCCACTCCCCTTATAAGTGAATTTAAAAAAAAAAAACTCCCTTGTGTCTAGTGGACATTTCTGCTGCCTGATCGCTTCACGATCGGGCACCAGAAAGGCTGAGAGAGACATCAAAGGAAAGCAAAATCGTTTCCTTTCCTTTGATGCTTATCTCGCCCCCCCTCCACATTATCGGAATGCTTTTCCATTTCTCTTCCAATCCTGGGGGCGACCGCTGATGAGGTTGGCGCGCGATTGCGTGCAGACATCATCAGACGTCACTGGGGGGGTTTGGCGGGGTGGGGGTGGATGGGGAAGCAATTCCCCTTCCTTCCCTGGGGCGATGTTCACTGGGAAGCGCCAGCACTCCCCCCTTGAGCCGGTCCAAAGACGTAACGGTCACATGCTTGGCACCTCACCCAAGGACGTAACTGTTATGTCCTTGGCTGCGAAGGGGTTAAGAAATGACTGGAAATCCATGGTTTCCCAAATTTTTTGTTTAAGACGCAGTAGAGAACATTAATGTTAGCTAAGGGCCACAGTGATAGCTCTAGTACGTATATGTATAAAACATTCATTCCATATTATTTATCTCTAATGCATATACTATTTTTATGAATTCATAACTTTGATATTAATTTAACATGTTTTGTTGATGCAAAGTGATAAAATATAATTGGATCCTGAATGAAAATGATGTTGCAATAGGAAGCAAAATATTTTTTCTATGAAGGTTGTTGGTTCTAAAATGCATCCAGTCCTCTGGGGTAGTATGAAAGAAATATGCATCCAGCAAGTTTCCAAAATATTGTTTATTTGACTACTTTGTACTTTTGCAGTGTTTTATTGATCCTGGAATGTAACCTTGCCATCACTTGACAGAACGAGTGTTATATTTTTCATTGAAACAGAAGATATTTTTGATGAAGGTATGGAATTCGTTAAGGGTGAAGGGTGCTAATCCTGTTGAAAGTTTGTTTGTTCCTGATGGAGTGCACTGTGGAATCCTGTTAATCCAGGAAAATGAGGTAGTCGTTCTGATGTGATCTTTTGAACAAGCTAGGGCCTCTGTGCACAAGGCTATTTATTTAAGCTTACTAAATGCTAATCAAATGGACAGTGGTCTGAGATCCAAGTCCAGGCACTCCCATACAGAACTTGGCTACAATTTAATGATTTGGAATCTGTACTTGCATTATTAAAGAGCAGGGATACAGGCCACCAGGAATTGCTTGGTCTGTGTGGAATAGTTGGGATATCGTATGATTCCAGTATTCATAGATATCCTTAGCCCAACTGTGCCACCATATAGTTTATGCTCAATGCACAAAGGTTTGAATTCTTTTTACCATACTAAATTGGTACATAGTGTAAGACTTCAGAGGAAAGGATTATATCAAGATGAAAGGGAGCTCATCTTTACTTCCACTCTGACATTGGTTGTAAAGAGAGAGAGACCATCAGAAAAAAATATCTTTTGCATAGTTTCCATCACTTTTTGCACTGTTTTGAGATATTTAGAGATCTATGAAAACCTCTTGCTAACCAGGAGTAAAGTGTCTATGATCCTCCTTTAAAAATGATTAAAAATGATTAAATTAGTTTACCCCTAATTGGCATATTCACATATCCTCTAGGGTCATTGTATGTGGTGCAGAAATACACCCATGGCATTCTAGCAGAGAAAAACAGCTTTAGACCTACCCTGCGAAGCTTGATTGCAGGAGGCACAAGTCTGATGTTCAGACCTGTCAAAATAACTTTTTTTGACAGTCAGGGAAGTTCATCTTGTCACCTACAAGGTAATGTACTAAATTTAAAAGTGGAACTTGTGCAAATACAAAATAGGCATGCTCCTCCAGTGACTAGGCCCTAAAAGCTATTTTCACTGGCAGAGCTGTAGCGTAAGGCTAGACAATGTGAAACTACACATTAAAAACTTAAATCTATATATTTTGGAGGAAAACAGCTACAACCTTCATTGAAATGTTATTTTTCATAGATATTAACATTTTAGTTTATTGTTGGTTTCTTTTAGAGAGTTGTTTTTTCGCAGCTTGAAGCTCCTGGAGGCTAATTTGCAATACTTCCCCAGGAGATGCCCAGCCAGTGCCTGGCATTAATGAGGTGTGAAAATTGATCCCAGAGAATGAACAATAGCCTGCCTGGGTGTCTTAATCCATAGAAAACAGAATGAATGCTGTTGTTACACAAAGTACCTGGTTAGCGTAAAACAGAAAGGTGCACGGGTGAGCGAGTGGCGGAAAACTCAGCGATGAGTCGATTCCTTACTCGCAAGGTCGGCGATGCATAGTTTTTCTCCCTCGCAATAGAGTGATGTGTGGATTTCGGGATGGGGCACCTTGGATCAGCGCAGAGTCGGGTTGACTTGGACACCCAGGGATGATGCGTGGAAAATCCGGTCGCACTGTGTGCTATCAGCCTCCGTAAGTGGGTATTGTGCATCGTTTCTCCAGCCATGTTGCGTCGATCTCCCTGTGGCAAATGCAAGCAGAGCATCGATTGCAGCGGCAAAGCCGGCGCTGCGTCGTTTATCAGCTGCATTGTGGAAATTGTGTCGTAAATTTCCCCACAAGGTGTTCTGTGCGTGGATTTTCAGTACTTGTCTTCCAGCTTCACCTCTCAAAGGCCCAGGGACTGAATAGGACACCACTTGGCAGGGCAGGTGTCTCAGCAAGGAGTCCAGGTGCTGGCAGGGGAAGTCTATGATGGCCCTGAGAATTCAACAACAGGAGGCAAGCTCAGTTCAAGCCCTTGAAGATTCTTCTCAGCAGGAATGCACAACTAAGTCCAGTCTTTGTCCCCTTTCACAGGCAGAAGCAGCAACTGCACGATAACCCAACAAAGCACAGCCACGGGCATGGGCAGCACTTCTCCTCAGCTCTCCAACTCTTCTCCTTGGCCTCTTCATTCTAGAAGTGATCTAATTTTCAGGGGCTTTGGGGGCACTACTTATACTCCTTTCTCCCTTTGAAGCAGTCACATTTCAAAGGAAAGTCTCTCTTGTTTGCAAAATCCTACCTTGCCCAGACCAGGACACACACACACACCAGGGGGTTGGAAACTGCATTGTGTGAGATCAGATACAGCCCTTTCAGGAGTGAGTGACCACTCCTCGCCTCCCTCCCAGCACAGATGGCTCATCATGATTTGCAGGCCACACACCAGCTCCCTTTGTGTTACTGTCTAGAGGAGAGGTACAAACAGCCCAAAGGTCAAACTGACCCAGAAAGGGAATCCACAAACAGGCACAGTCACAAAATGGTTTAAGCAAGAAAATGCCTACTTTCTAAAAGTGGCATTTTCAAACACACAATCCAAAGAAAACTTTACTACAACATGTATTTTTAAATACATTTGCATCTGCTTCCAAAGGGAATCTGCACCTTAATGATGTTTAAAGACAGCCCCTATGTTAACCTATGAGAGAGATAGGCCTTGCACAGTGAAAACTGAATTTGACAGTATTTTAAAGTCAGGACATATAAAACAGATTAGTATTAGTATATGTCCTACCTTAAACATACACTGCATCTTACCAATGGGGCTACCTACGGACTACCTTAGGGGTGTCCTACATGTAAGAAAAGGGAAGGGTTAGGCCTGGCAAGTGGGTGCACACTGAATTGGCAGTTTAAAAACTGCACACACAGACACTGCAGTGACAGGTCTGAGCCATGTTTACAGGGCTACTAATGTGGGCGGTACAACCAATGCTGCAGGCCCACTAGTAGCATTTGATTACAGACTTTGGGAACCTCTAATGCAATGTACTAGGGACTTACTATCTGTTAGAAATGGGATTTATGGTTGGCTAGCGTATGTCTACTCAGGGCAAGGGAGTTACACGTCCAAGATGGCCCCTGCTCAGCCTCTTGGAAGCTTGGCACGAGCAGTCAGGCCTATCCCAGAGGCAATGTGTAAAGCATTTGCACAACACACACAGCACACGTGACACACTATCCCCACCACAAAGGAAACACAACACCAGATTATATGAAAATATTCTGTATTGTACACAATACAATTATTAGACCAAACATCACATATCAGTACTATCCTGGTACCTTAGAAGTTGTCAGAATGTTACACATTAGTTACTCTGCAAACTAGCAGTAGTCACATATAACACATAGGTTACTCAGTGTTCTGCAACATAAGCAGTAGTCAGAAAACACATTTTTACACCAAAACATTTGTCATAAGAATATCATAAACACCCGTAGTAGGAACATTATAAACCATATGGCAAGTCATAAAACATATTAGGATGGTATGCCCATAAGAGGAACATTTGCATACATATATATAGCATATCATAACCAGGTAGGCAATATACGTATTCACAAAGCCTGTAGCAAGAACTTAGAATGTATATTATCCCTTTAGGGAATACCTATTTGAATGATGGAGGCACCTCCAGTGCCTAGAAGATGAAAAATGGGTCCCCTGGTGCTCCTCTGTGCCAAACGGGGGCCTCTGGAATCCTTTGGGCAGAGGAGGGCAGCATGCACCTCTTCTGTGCTGTAGATGGGCCCTTCCAGGGGCCTGTGATCACTGGGGGCGCCCCCGGACCTTAACCAGCCCTCATGAGGTGTTGCCAAAGTTCTCCAGATAATGCAGGTGGGAAGGGGGCACTACGCACCCCCTCCAATTCGTAAAGGGTCCCTCCTGGGGCCTGTGATCTCTTGGGGTCCCCCCCGGTCTTGCACTGGCCCTCTGCTGTGAGGGGAGACCACCAAACTGGCACTGGCCCATGAGGGGGCCAACGAGGTGTCTGCGGCATGGGCGCGCCTCCAGTGAGGCTGACGCCCTGCCCGCAAATTAAACAGGAACCCTCTGGGGCTTCGCAGGTGAAGGAGAGGCATCCTAATCTCCTTCCTGCCTTCATCGATGTTCCAGCCCAAAGTAGGGCCTTCCAGTGCCCTGGGGGGGTGCTCTACAGAGGAGTCCCTGCCCTGGGGGCACCAGTAGGAGCACGCTTGCTCCAGTTTTTGCAAAAGAGGTTTTCTTCGTGCCCCGGGGGCACCAGGAAGCACACTCCCCTCACGCTTGGATGAAGCAGCCTCCCCGGGTTGTGGCGGTGATTTCTGCCACCACAACATGCTTTCTTAAAAGCGCTTGAACTTAAAATGAAGCTCGGGTCGCGGCGGTGATTTTCCCTTGACACAAATTGGAGAGAGCGCTCTCCAAGGCGCTAGCAGCAGCACTCTCCACAGTGCCACTTCCAGATATCGGTAGAAGCACTCCTGATGTCTGCAGTTCGTCGCAGGAGTCAGGGGCCACAGGACCCTGCCACTGGGGGGACAGAAGTCTTAGGAAAAAGGCCCACAAGGGGAGGGGCCCAGCAACAGGCCAGCAAAGAGGATGTGAGCAGGTGGCAAGTCCCTTACATTGCCCAGGCAGGTCAGAGGTCAGCACAACAGCAGCAGTCCTTGGTGTCCAGTTCCATGATGATTGCAAGAGTCTCCAAATAGTGTGGAAAATTCCCCTGTACTTGTACTCAGTCCTTGCAATGTTTTGCAATGGTAGGGAAAGGAGGTTCTAGCCAGTTACAACTGGTTCTAGGAGTGCCCCCTCTCTCCTTCAGCACATGCTCCAAACATCAGTGGGGGGTAAACAACCCTATTGTGTGAAGCCAGGGCACAGCCTTTACAAATGTAGGTGTGCCCCACATCTCCCTTCTCTCAGCCCAGGAAGACTATTCAGTATGCAGATGCACCTCTGTGGCACCTCCACCCTCCCTGTGTACATCCTGTCTGAAAAGTATGCACAAAGCCCCAACTGTCACTCTGCCCAGACGTGGATTGGAGTCAAGATGCCAGACACCAGAGTCATAAGCACAGAGAAATGCACACTTTCTAGAAGTGGCATTTCTTACATAGTAATAAAAAATACGCCCACACCAGTAAGCATCATATATTATCACCATCCCAACCATGGCAAACACGCCTATGCTACCCCTCATAAATCAGATAATACTCCTTACACATAAGCCAGGGCATTTCCAATGCAATCCTATGAGAAGGCATCACTCACAGCAGTGAGACGCCAAGTTAGGCTGTTTGTCACTACCAGGAAAGGCCACACAACCTGGCATATGTCCGGCCTTCTACATACATAGCACCCTGCCTATCGGGCTAGCTAGGGCATGCCTTAGGGGTGACTTACATGTAGTGAAAGGGGAGTTTTGGGCCTGGCACGTAAATTTTTATACCAGGTCCCTGTGGAAGAAAACTGCGCACACAGGCCCTGCGCTAGCAGGCCTGAGACAGGATTGAAAGTCTACTTCAGTGGGTGGCGCAAAGAGTGCTGCAGGCCCACTAGTAGTATTTAATTTACTGGCCCTGGGTATAGAGATAGCACTGTACAAGGGACTTACAAGTAAATGAAATATGACAATTAGGTATAAGCCAATCATACCACCTTTGGATGGGAGAGCACCTGCACTTTAGCACTGGTCAGCAGTGAGAAAGTGCTCAGAACCACAGCACTGACACCGCACTCATCGCCCCAACCAATGACATCATAACCATGCTCGACAAAGGCGAAACCACTGCCCTCATCCTCCTAGGCCTCGCAGCAGCCTTCGACACCACCTGTCACCACACCCTCCGATCACACCTCCTGGACGCTGGGATCCGCCACAGGGCCCTGGACCGGATCACATCCTTCCTCTCCGGTAGAACTCAAAGAGTCTGCCTCCCTCCTTTCCTGTCTGAAGCCACCAAGACCATCTGCGGCGTTCCCCAAGGATCCTCTCTCAGCCCAACTCTCTTTAACTTCTTCCTGGCTCTGCTCGCCAACATCGTCCGATCTCACGGCCTCAACATAATTTCCTACACAGATGACACCCAGCTGATCCTCTCACTCACCAAGGACCCCGCCACCGCAAAGACCAATCTCCTCGACGGACTGCATGCAATCGCCCACTGGATGGAGATGAGCCACCTCAAACTGAACTCAGACAAGACTGAGATTCTCATCCTCGGCTACAACCACTCTGCATGGGACAACTCCTGGTGGCCAGCCACCATAGGAACTGCACCAACTCCCACCACCCATGCACGCAACCTAGGTTTCATCCTAGACTCATCGCTCACCATGACCCAGCAAGTCAACGCCTGTCTCATCTTCTTGCTTCCACACCCTCTGTATGCTTCGTAAGATCTACAGATGGATCCCCATCAAAACCAGAAGGACAATCACCCATGCCCTTGTCAGCAGTAGACTGGACTACAGCAACACGCTCTACGCGGGAATAACGGCCAAACTCCAGAAGAAACTGCAACATATCCAGAACGCCTCCGCACGCCTCATCCTCAACATCCCTCACCACGACCTCATCTCAGCCCCCCTCAGAGACCTACATTGGCTCCCCGTCAACAAGAGGATCACCTTCAAACTCCTCATCCACGCCCACAAATCTCTCCACAACGCAGGCCCTGCCTACCTCAACGAGCGACTCACCTTCAACGTGCCCATCCGCCAACTTCGCTCCACCAACCTCGCCCTCGCCACCGTTCCCAGCATCCATCGAACCACAGCCGGCAGCAGATCCTTTTCACACCTTGCTGCCAAAACCCGTCGATATACGACAGACCCAGGACCTTCAGGAAACACCTCAAGACCTGGTTATTCGAGCAGTAGCACCCCTCCCCCCCAGCGCCTTGAGACCCTAGCAGGTGAGTAGTGCACTTTACAAGTGATTGATTGCTTGATTGATTGAGAGTCCAAGAGCCGACAGCGACAGGTCAGAAAAATAGGAGGAAGGAAGAAAATGGACTGGAGATGACCCTGTTTAAGGAAAAAAAAGTCCAACACTATCAAATCAAATATGCCAATCATGGAAAGTCATTTACACATTCAGTTTACATAGGAGCACTTGCACTTTAGCATTGGATAGGAGTTGTAAAATGCTCAGAGTATCAAAAACAGCCAGTCCAGCACACATCAACAAACTGGGAAACCGAAGCACAAAGTTAGGGGAGACCACACCAAGTCTAACAGTTATTGATGAGTCAGAAGCAACCCCTCCAAAGAAAAAATAGACGATGCTGTAAGAAATCATGTTCTTGAGGGCTGTAAGAACCCACCTCAGGTCAAAAACACAATTCTGGTAAGAAATTACCACTAACGTCACTAAATACACCTGAGATTAGCACCCTGATAGGTATGGCATAGAGCAGACAGACTTAAATTAGAGACAAAGGGGGTAATTTGGATTTTGGCAGATGGAAAAGGCCATCCGCCAAACTCCTGCGGTCAGGTTGCTGCGAAGTGCTGCCACCTTCCTGTGGACCCTATTAGGAGCTTCCCGCTGGGTCAGCAGGCAGAAAGCGGGAAACAGCCCACAACATTGACACCTACTCATAATTGAGCCGGCAGCAATGCTGCAGTGCACAGGGAGAATCAGCACCTGTTGCACTGTTCACAGTCTGAAAAACCAAGTTGACGGGCAGTGCAGGGGCCTCCCTGGGGTCCCCTGTCTCCACCAGCTTTTACATGGCAGTGCTACCACCATGTAAAAGCTGGTGGAGAGGGGGGTCATAATCCTCAGGATGGTGTTGCTTGCAGTGCTGCCCTAGAAGATTCAGATCGCCAGCACCGCCACTCCCTCCTGTGGAGGGAAACTGGTAGTGCTGGCGGTCCGACTGTGGCGGTGAAATGCGCGACAGGGTTGTGAATGGGGGCCCCTGCACTGCCCATGCAAAGTGCATGGGTAGTGCAGGGCTTCACAGGGGGGCCCCGAGTCACCCATTCCACCAGCCCAGGTGGAACCTGACTCAGCACTGCCCTGTCTGATATGAAATGCCACCAACCACCAGGCTGCCGGGTGGCTGAAGCCTGGCGGTTGGCGGCATTTCAAAAGTGTCAGTTCTGCCACGTTCTTTATATGGTCTGGACCGCCATGCCGGTGGTGGTAATTACCACTGCCGTCGGCATGGCGGCCAAGACTGCCATGTTCATAATGAGGGCCAAAGTTTTAAATTGAAGTAGTACCAAGAAGCACAAAGTGCCAATGATAGTCTATGATTGTGGTAGAACAGGACCTACACAGTGTGCAGCCTTTCTCAGCTTAGGAATCCAAGCTCCAAAAAATAGACTAAGGGCAGATTTAGAGTTTGGCAAACAGGTTACACTTACACAGATGTGATGGATAACTCATCCACTGTATTACATATTACATAGAATATAATGGTTGTGTAATATAGTGGACAAGATATACGTCATGTTAGTGACAGAGTAATTCCATCTGCCAAACTCTGGATCAGATGTAGAAATCAAGATCCGTCAAAGATATCAAAAGTACCTGTCTGTCCCAGTGGCTTCTCTAGGATCAAAATTTTAACTTTTCATGCATGGAGATTTACCTGGAAAAACGGGTTCAGCTGGACCTTACTCCTTACCTGCATTGAGACTTTCCCAGATATAGCCTGCAGCCTTTTTTGACTACCATTTTGTAGACTAAGTCAGAAGGTAAAACCCTTGCCCAACCTGCTCCCTTTGGTGTATCTGAGCTCACAATTTCCAAACTTACATGAGCAGTGTCTACAGTAACACAACTCTGACTGCATTCAGATATAGGCATTTCAAAACAGCTTTCTTCTATAAAGGATGTGGTTCTACTGTTCTGCCTGTTCTTTTTCCATTATTCTTTTCCTTTTATTCCTGTGGACTTACATCCAGTAGGCCACCATGCTTGACCATTGAAAATGCCTTTTAGTCTAACTTGGACCTCTTCGGAATCCAGTACCTTTCTCCTGTACATGTGGTGGGAGCCTCAGTTAATAGGAGCAATCGAGAAGAGATTGGTAGTACCATTGAAACCAATCCCAGCAGAATTTCCATTCTGTCCCAACTTAAAATGTTCAACCTTCCTGGGCAAAAGGTTTGACTGGGAGTTTCAGAGCAGTAGCAAATTCTTTTCATTAGAAAATCAGTAAGTAGGTGTCCTCAGATCTTGTGGAGCCTATTCGACAACAGTTTGCTGCCTTGACCCACTGTAGGAATCCAACCACCAAAAAGTAAACTAAGTCCTAAAGTAGAAACCTGGATCAGACAAAGGTATCAAATGTATCTGGCTGCCACAATGACTTCTCTTGTTGCATAATTCAAACTGTTCCTGCTTGGAGCTTTTCCCACCAAAACTAAGAGCTTCAGCAGGACCTTTAGTGAGACTTGCACTGCTAACAGATTTTGAATGCATTTTGTAGACTAAGTCAGAAGGTAAAATCCTTAACCAACCTGCTCTGCTTGGTGTATCTCACCTTGGGATCCATTGAGGTCTACCTCCAAGTGCACCTAAGCCCTGGTCTACCATTACCATAAACTAACATTGGCTCTTACCATATTTTGGTACTATTTCACTATAAACTTTGAAAACTCATCCAAACTCCATTTCTCCTTATGAGATGTTTTACATTTTGGAGTAAGTTTGTTCATTCAAATTTACTCTCTTTTTCTAATTTGGTTTGGGATTTGTATTGTTTGCTGTTTTGCTTTATGACTGCTTTGGTACTGCATGAATATTTTACAAATTGCCCTGAGTTAAGCATGTATGCTCTGTTGCTTAGCTACCAGAGGGGATGGGCTTAGGCTAATTCATTGACTTTAGGTTTTACCCTGACAAGTCGGTGTTAATATTTCCTAATACCCACCCAAAAACTAATCCACTTTCCTACAGAGACCCTCAGTAGCATCATTAATTCAAATGTTGTATTTTTCTTTACTCTGCAAACCAAAGTACAAATCAGAGTCTTTCAACATGGGGTAGTGTATTGAGTAATAACAATGATAAACTCTCAATCATCAGGGTCATTTTCAAATGTGCTATGGAAGGAAATGAAAAAATGTGTTGTCCATGGAATATCTAAATAAAAAATAAAAAAATTGAGAATAGGACATTTTCAATAAAAATCGTGCAACTGTGATAGAAAAATAACATGTTTAACTACCATAAATCCAGGAGCAATACCAACACTTTAGGGAGTCGAGTAATGCATTGCCTAATATTTCAAATGAAAACGTCATCTGTACAGATAACTCACTATTGTAAAGAGGTATAGCACTACATTGCACTGTGAAAACATATTTCAATTTGCAAACGAAGAAATGCCTCTGTTTGTCTTTCTAACAATTGTTTAGCAAAACCTTTGTTTTATGGTCTCTTTGAACGATGAATTAGGTCGACATGGCCTTGACAAAATAAAGCACATTGGTCGTCCTGATTTACAAATGAAAAATGATTATGACTAATGTAACATCTGGTTTAATATACACACATAAAATATAGTGGCAGATCCTATATGCTTTGTATGAAATAAAACCTCCCCTATTTCATATAAATTGCTTGTAGAGTGTATTAAACCAAACAAAGAAAGTTTCTCTGGGGAATCAGGTCTTTACCTTTAATAGCTTGGCGCAGGCAGCAGACTCTCTCAAAAATAACCTAAGCATACAATTTAGCAGCAACAAACAAATCTGAAATAAATAGAAGCTGAATATGTTTCCCCCGGTAACTCTCATAGTTATCAAACTTAAAGGAATAGCATCTAGGGTAACATGACTCTGATTGCAGTCAGAGGCCGGCATTGGAGAGAATGCAGATTTTCTATCAGGTGACAGAAGAACTCATTTCACAGTCGCCTTTGGACTTCTTGGGATTACAGTAGCCTTGTGAATTCCATATGGTGGGAGCTTCAGTAAGTAGCTGCTACAGAGCAGTGATCGATAGTGACACTGAAGCCCATCCCTGCAGAATTTCCATTTTGCCCCAGGCTAAATGTGCACCTCTTCCTGCACTTTGTAGCAAATGCTACCCCAGGAATCCGTATTCATTTCGTTATTGACAAAACAGAAAGGAATCTGTGTTCAGTTTAACATTGTGAGAATCATAGGCCACGTGAAGTTTTCCTATTGGATCGGGCACCACCTGTTCTCCATCGAAGGCAATCAACTGCAAATGCTCTTTCTATTGCTTCCCCTTAATGGCAGAGTTTACGAACAAACACTACAAGAAATAATGTTATAACACATTTTCTTACAATCTGATTTCCACACAGTGAACTTAGTAGGGGTGGCTCCTATGCTAGGGAGGAGGAGCGTCGCCCCCTGCCAGCAGCAGGGGCTCCAAACTTTTACAGTAAAAACGGAATAAACTCTGTTTATTATGTTTTTATTTATAAAATTGGACGGGCCACAGGCGTGATGAGGAGGGATGGGGAGTGCACAGCACTCCCCCTCAGTGCGCATGTATGTTTGGCCGGCCGTCTCGGGACGGCCAAGCATACATGCGCAGTAGGCTCTCTCCAGCCCAGCAATACAGTTGGGCTTGAGAGAGCAAGCACAGGCTCCCAGTCTGCCTGGGAGCATCCTGGCTGGGCACTCCCAGCCAATCCGAATGCTGCTTTGAGCAGCGTCAGAATTGGCCACAGGGCAGGCTGGGACCCTGTGCCTGCAACGGCTGAGGAGAGCAGAGCGGATGAAGTAGTGAAGTGTGGGAAAACATAAATTTTCTTTTTCTTCTTACTATTTATTTATTTTGGTTCCCTCCCCACCCCACCGTCCCCCCAACGTGCTGCACCGCCCATTTTACCTCCCGTGAGCTGCGCCTGGAACTTAGGTAAGAAGATTTTTGCTAGGCCACAAAGTTTCACAAGAATAAAATCACTGAATGTTTCCTTGAATTGAAATTGCACTTATATAGCATGTACTACTGCTGATGAAACATTGAATCATTGAAGCACTTTACAGTGCGCCACACTCTACTCTAGAATTCAAAGTGGGTGATTAGGCCACTGTTTATTATTGTTGGTTATCGGGATTCGTCTTGCGCCCTCAAGGAAAAGATTCCATACATTTACTAGGTGCGATCAACAGTGGGGACTAAGTGAGAAGTAAATGGTTGAATGAATGGTTATGTTATTAGGTGACAGGAATATGGTTTAATGTAAAGAGATTATGGCAGATTCAGCCCCAAACACACAAATATGCGTTTTTGAGCATCTTTGGCAACACACACAGCAGACCCAAACCTAGAAATAACAGCACTTTTGTGTCCAGGTTATTTCTAAAATATATATTGGTCTAACTTTCTTATGTTTATTTTCTGACCGTTAAACAAAAGGACATTGCCCATATTTATACTTTTTTAGCGCCGCATTTGCGCCGCTTTTTGACGTAAAACGGTGCAAACTTGCAAAATACAATTGGATTTTGCAAGTTTGCGCCATTTTTGCGTCAAAAAGCGGCGCAAATGCGGCTCTAAAAAAGTATAAATATGGGCCTGAGTTTTCAATTAATATTTTACTGATCGCAATAGATAAGTATGACACGTTAACTTTACAGCTTCATCTCGATTGTTACACGTTTGCTTGTCAGCCCTGTTACCATGCTTCTGATTCCAAACGTGGGTGGCATAAATTCATCCCATGTCTCAGATGAGGCGTTCGCTTTTCATGCCAATTGCACAGTCTAGTCACAAATGTAACTATTTTGCAGTCAAATATGCAGTTGGTTGTTTCTAATGATCTGCCCTGTAGTAGGGTAAAATACACGCAGAGGAAGGATAGTTTGGACTAATGCAGACTAATTTAAATGCATAAAATCCAAAAACTCGAGGTAAGCTACACACGCCTGATTTTGCTGCATGCACCGGTGGACATACATCCGCTTCAAAATGTTGTCATGACTAATAAATGATCTCAAAATATAAATGTAGTGCCAACCTGTTCTGCAAGAAAGAAAAACTATGCATCTACTAATAGGCCCAAAGCATGCATAATTTGTCAATGAATGTAATATTGAACAGTTGAGTTGAATCCATACTGGAAATACATCTCTCTCGATACATCTTAATATCTGTTTGAGTTCTGTTCATGATTTGATATACTGCATAATTTTGTGGGTTAAATTCAGTCGATTTGTGTCTCACAGGGTTAGCTGTATCCTAATCAAGGTCGGCGTGAGCAATACTGGCGCCAAGTCCAGCAGTCTTTTTGGCACCTCCGATACCCTTCTTTTGTAAGAATTCCCTCACTACCACCTTCTAGCATTGCCCCTCATTTCTCCATGCCCCCTCTCTGACATACACTTCAGTGTGCTCTTATAGCGCAACTTATAGTTAGCTCACAAACAGTTCTGTGATATGCATGGCCACGTTCTTCGCAGCAGGCATTTTAACCCTAAAGTTAATCAGCACTTCTACTAGGCAAAATGTCGATCCCTCACCAGCACGAACGTAATCACCAGGGTTTTCTTGGCATTTTTATTGTTGCCTGAAAACTACTAGACCCACGAGGGAGTTCATATGCTTTTATACCCATACCTTCTTTTTAAACCACCAAAGTCAGAGCAAGGTGAAGCTGCACTGGTCGCGACACCCTAAAGGCAGCCCTGAACCTAATATTACTTCTCTTACTGTATATTCGATTTATTTAAACATCTGATATTTATTTGGGTTAAGTGTCCAATGTCAATCAAATCCATCCGCTCAACTTCGTAGTTTAAATTCCTATGCTTCATTAACTTTCGTTTGTAACTATTGTTGAGTGGCAAAGACGCATTTTCAGACTCATATTTTATTTTTGGCCTTACATTTGACCTAATATTTGCTGTCTTCTCTTCTGCAATCAGTTATGCAACCTGCCTTCTCTCCGCCCGACCTAATCGTATTTGGCAGTTCAGTTGGTTATAGACACAGCCTTGCTTGGGGAGGTTTTTATTTCTCTGAACATTGCAACTTGTTAACATTACCCTCGTATTTCTCTCATCAGAGTAATTTCTTCCCCTTTAGTCACTTTGCCTAACATGATTTTCTGGATTTGAAATACTATTATTATTAATTCTATGGGTAATAGATTATGATTCCCTCGTGGGTTTTTAGACTTTTGTAGGCTAATGTTTGGCTTCTCACCAGGCTCTATTTTCAGCTGCCTTCATCTTCCCAAATTAATTTATCATTTCCACTCAGTGCCTAGTTTTCTAACATTTGGCTTTATTACTGCGGCAAAATTTGTTAGCACACAGTTCACATATTAAGAGGAGGTAAATGGGCCAGTCCCCTTATGCAGGTGGCTCTGTCGTCAGTGTTATTCTGATAGGATCAAATCATTCACAAACCAAATTTCAGAAACAGACATCTGTTGTTTGCTTTTCAAAAACACCTACACGTATGTACATGCTTTATCTGTGCTTTGACTCATATTTGTGAACTTTCTCCTTACCATGCTTCCAAGAAAAGTTTGATTAGACATAATCAGTAAGCTTTTTTCCATTTAAAACGCCGAACTTTCTTTTTAGTTTTCAAGCATGTTTTGTTTTGCGGATGCATCTTTGACTACTCCAGAACGCTAATTGGTTTTAGATTATTGTATATCTTCCTTCCTGAATATTTGAGAAACCCACGAACCTTTTCTTCCCTTTCAAACGCTGAACTTTCTTGATAGTGTTCCAGCATTCCCTAGTTCTTGCGACTGCTTCTTTGAACACTCCTGAAAGCTAATCCGTTTAAGATTCTTGTGTATTTTACCTCCCGATTCTGCGAGAACCTCAGACCTCACTGGAATAGTTCAAATGGTACCATTATAATCTAGGCCAGAGGTTTCCAATTGATTTCACAGCTGTGAAGAACATTAGTTTTTTTTTCTCCAAATCTAAGATGATGGTTAGCATTAATTCCTCCTTTTTGGCAATTTTCAGGCCTCTTGATATAAGAAGGAGTTGAACAAGTCCTGTGTGTAATAAAGTGTGCGGGTCTAGTGTCTGGGGTACTGTTGTGACGATCACTCGGAAGGGAGGTTATGCTTCTGTGGCCGCCAGGGTTTAATAAAGTTGGGCGAAGAGCGGACGCTCTTCGGTGTTTCCCTCCAGTGATAAAGAAGTGTCCGTCTCGTTTGTGCAACGCGGCCTCACACATCACTCTGGCTCTGAGTGGGCTCCGAGTCTGCGTGTTGACAGCAAGAGGGGCAGATGTACTCCAGAAGGTCACCGCGCATCAGAGGAGCCGACTAGAATTAAAAAAAGAAAAAGGAGAAGAACTCAGGCAGTGCTACCACACGTATGCGGAGGCGTACCAGCAAGGGAGTAGAGGGAAGGACCACCTCCTAAGAAAAAAAAAAAAGGATGAATAAAGAAAAGGGTGACAACACCTAAAAACTAAGGCCCGTATTTATACTATTTTTGCGCCGCATTTGCGTAGTTTTTTGACGCAAAAACGGCGCAAACTTGCAAAATACCATGGGGCATATTTATACTCCGTTTGCGCCGAATTTGCGTCGTTTTTTTTGACGCAAATTCGACGCAAAACTAACTCCATATTTATATTTTGGCGTTAGATGCGTCTAGCGCCAAAGTTCATGGAGTTAGCGTCATTTTTTTGCGTGAACACCTTCCTTGCGTTAATGATATGCAAGGTAGGCGTTCCCGTCTTAAAAAATGACTCCGATGCATATGCGTCGTATTTATACTCCCGGGCAAAAATGACGCCCGGGAGTGGGCGGGTCTAAAAAAACCACATTAGCGCCGGATTTTAGCGCCGGATTTTAGCGCCTGGGTCAGGGCAGGCGTTAAGGGACCTGTGGGCTCAGAATGAGCCCAGAGGTGCCCTCCCCTGCCCCCAGGGACACCCCCTGCCACCCTTGCCCACCCCAGGAGGACGCCCAAGGATGGAGGGACCCACCCCAGGGACATTAAGGTAAGTTCAGGTAAGTATTTTTTTTAAAAAAAAATTGTGGCATAGGGGGGCCTGATTTGTGCCCCCCTACATGCCACAATGCCCAATGACCATGCCCAGGGGACAGAAGTCCCCTGGGCATGGCCATTGGGCAAGGGGGCATGACTCCTGTCTTTGCTAAGACAGGAGTCATTTCAATGGGGGTTGGGAGTCGTAAAAAAATGGCGCAAATCGGGTTGAGGCAATTTTTTTGCCTCAGCCTGACTTGCACCATTTGTGGACGTTGGCGCAGTTTTGCGTCAAAAAGTATAAATATGGCCCCATTGTATTTTGTAGGTTTGCGCCGTTTTGCGTCAAAAAGCGGCGCAAATGCGGCACTAAAAAAAGTATAAATACGGGCCTAAATATATATACATATATATAAAGGAGGAAGAAAAAAAAAAAAACGAAACCACCCTGTGCATCACTGTGTAGAGTGGTAAAGAAAACAACACAGGGAAGCAGCCAGAGAGAAGGAACCACAGGTCAGTCGCGCACAGCGTCATAGCAGATGACTCGGCGCCAGCCCTTCACCTGCCACCACAGCATTCCATAGTGGGTGCACTACCACCAATCAGCAAACTAGCAGACCCAGAAACAGCATCACCCAGATGGAAGGTATTGGTCTGGTGGCTTGAAAACTATTTTGTGGCCACCGGGAGAGGGACGGTGCCATCAAATGGTCTCTGCTCCTTCACTTTGCAGGGCATGAGGTCTACAAACTGTTTTGACACCTCCCGAACACTGGCAACTATGATGACTACAACGCGGTAGTGAAGTGCACTTCGATCCGCAGCTGAACCCGGACTTCAAACGGTTTAAGCAGCTCCAACCGCATCAAAGAAAGGAGGAGTCGATTTATCAGTTCTATGCCCGGCTACGGGAGCTGGCAAGCACGTGCACTGAAGACGACCAACCAAAGGAAATAAGGGCCCATATTGGACAAGTACGTAAAAACAAGATGCTCAGGGGTCTGATACTGAGACAACCCAACATCAGCCTTGATGAGATACTTATCATGGCACTGTTTCATGACTTATCAGCTGAAATGGACATGGCAACGGCACGAACACCAGAGAAAGCACCAATGGTGAAAGTCGAACGTGTGAATGAGGTACAAGTGCAGCAAACCAAGAAGAAGATGCCATTGTATGCCCAGACCAGACAATGAGGGTGCTGCAACCAGTATGGAAGGGACGCACATGATGCCAGGGACTGCCCAGCGCAAGAAAGAACCTGTTTGAATTGTGGAAAGGTGAACCACTTCGCCGTTGTCTGCAAAGGAACTGCAAGAAGGTGGTGAACAAGAGGAACAAGGGCACCCACCAGGGCAATCAAACAACTATCCCTGGCTGACACATATGACGTGGCACCCGCTACCAACTGCCCCAAAACAGACTGGAAGACTCCTTGATGGAAGAAGAGAAAGAAGCCTTCCTCATCTTGTTCACCAATGACCTGAAGAGGCACCGGAGGCCACAGCCAACGTGCATAGTGGAGGTCAAGGGGTCGAGAATCAAAAGCACTGATAAACATGGGAGCATCAGTGAATGTCATGGGCATCCAACAGTAACAATGCCTCCGTCCGCGTCTGCTGATGACACCCCCTAAAACCAAGATATTCACTTATGGGAGTCGCACTTCCCTGCCACTGAAAGCGTGCATAACTGTGACCGTCCGGGCAGAGGACAGGACAATCCACACTACATTCCATGCCCTGGACCGGGAAGTTGATACATTCCTAGGCAGTAAGTCAGCAGAGGAGTTGGGACTTATGTCATTCGCGAGAAGAATGAGGACATGCCAGGTAGACAAGGTACTGAAGCAGTTCCCTGAGCCGTTTACGGGCCTAGGCTGTCTTAAGGCAACCCCAATTTGCCTTCACATTGAAAAGACTGTGAAACCAGTCACTCTCAGACACCAGCAAGTCCTGTTTCATCTCCGACCGCTGGTGGAACAGAAGATACTTAAACTCAAAGAACAAGGAGTCATTGAAAAAGTGTCAGGCCAATCCCCTGGGTATCGCCAATGGTGATAGCTGAAAAGCCGAAGCAGCCAGGCAAGAATAGGCTCTGCATCAACATGTGGATCCCCAACACAACGATCCGTACGGAGAGGCATATCACTCTCACAATAGATGACATTGTAGCGGACCTCAATGGCTCCAAGTGGTTCTCCAAGTTGGACTTGAACGCGGGGTATCACCAGTTAAAGCTGGCAAAAAAAAGCAGGTACATCACTACCTTTTCAATGCACCTTGGACTAAGGAGGTATAAACGATTGAGCTTTGGAATATCCTTGCCTGCCGAGGTGTTCCAGGACGCCATCCGCAAAACTCTAGAGGAACTGCCCGGTGTCATGAACGTAAGCGACGACATCCTGATCTGCTTTACCATGGCTGAAGAGCACCATCAACATCTGCAAGCCACCCTCAAGGGGCTATCTGAACATTAGCTCACCCTCCACCAGAAGAAATGCTCTTTCTTTCAAAATCCCTCGAGAAGAGCAAGTGGTTTGAGCGCTCAAGGAGGCCCTTTTGTCCAAGACCGCCATGGCCTACTTCAACCCTACAAAGAGGATAGAATTAGTGGTGGATGCAAGTTGGGTGCTGTGTTGATGCAAGAAACCGAGCCGAGCAAGTGAGCGCCCCTTTCATATGCCAGCAAGGCCTCAACCCTGATTGAGCAATGCTACTCTCAAATTGAGCAGGAGGGTTTGGCCATCAAGTGGGCCTGCGGCCATCTTTGTCTGTATCTGAAAGGCCGACCGTTCAGTGTGGTCATCAATCACCAACCTCTTGTTACGCTGTTTAAGGGGACTGCGCCCCATCCGCCTCCATGGGCCATCCAACTTCAGCAATATTGTTTGGAAGTGATCTACCACCCAGGTGCCAGGAACGCTGCTGACTTTCTGTCACAGCACCCTGAGGAGCCAGCCCCAGTCACTGACACCGATGAAGAAACCACTGAAGCGCAGGTCGAGGTGTTGTCCCACAACAGTTGTCTGGAGATGATGAACCTGGAGGAAATCATGAAGGCCACGTGTAAAGATGGCATTCTGATAAGAGTAAAAGAAGCCCTTGAGAATGGATCGTGGCATGAGTTCCTCAAAACCAACCATCATGGGACTGGATCAGACCACGACAGGATGATCAAGTTGTGGAGGGTAAGGCATGACTTTGGCTCCCAAAGGGCTCCTTCTGAGAGGGTATTGGCAGATAATCCCTGTTCAATTGCAACAGCGAGTGATCTTGCTGGCCCATGGAAGGCATCAAGGGACCGTAAAGATCAAGGTGAGAATGAGGGAGAAGATATGGTTTCCTGGACCCAAGGCAGGGGTGGATGAGTGCGTGAGACAATGCCCCACTTGCCAACTGACTAGCACGTCTGAAGTGCCGGGCCGGTCATCACAGAAGAACCCGTCCTCACCCTTTGGTCTAAGGTCAGCCTTGGTTTTGAGAATTTCCCAGATGAGAGGACCACCCTGGACATCATTGACAGCTATTCAAAGTATCCTGTGGCTGAGGTAGTTGACTCTACATCTTTTGCCAAAGGGGGTCCATTCTCGAGAAGATATTTGCCATGTTTGCTCTCCCAGAAGAAGTGAAAACTGACAACTGGCCCCCAATCCATGGCGCTGAATTTCAAAAGCTACTGAAGGGAATGGGCACCAGCCGCAGGAGGATTATGCCACAATGGCTGCAGGCCAATGGTGAGGTTGAGCGCTTTATGCACATCCTCAACAAGGTGTTTCATATTGCCATGTTGGAGGTCACGGACCAGGAGGTCAGCCTTCATCGGTTCCTGCAGGAGTACAGAGGGACCCCTCACTGTATCATGAACCACCCTTCCTGGTCTCTGATGTTGGCTGGCCTACAGCAAGACTCCATCCCCACTCACCCTGAGTGGCAGCCATTGCCCTACCGCCTGGAGTTGCCCCCAGACAAGAGAAAGGCAGTGAATGATCATGCCATTCGAACCAGGCATGCTGCCTGGTGGGACATCAAGATTAGTGATCGGCTGGTCATCAAAGACAGGCATCCTGCATGGAAGTTCCATATGCCCTACAAACCAGGTGTCTGGACTGTCACTGGGGTATCTGGCAACATGGTGACTGTGGCCAAGGGAAGTAAGAAGGTGACCAGGAATATTTCCTGGTTTTGAAAGGCCACATTTGAGGACCCTGCTGAAGGACTGATGGCTGATGACTGCTCCCTGGTGTGGCCGGTGTGTGAGGGAGTTGGATCCCAGAGCCCAGGTGTCCGGCCGGTGGTAAGTGAACAGTCCCCTCCCCATCTCCTGTGACCATCAGTCCGTTGGCTCACCCAGACAGGTGCGCTTCCAGTAACACAGGTACAGCCTTCGGCTCAATTCTCCTCCCAATCAGAGACTCAGAGGCTTTGTGTGTTTGTTATCCATTAGTAATGTTTGAATCCAGTTGGGGAGGGATGTAATAAAGCATGCCGGTCTAGTGTCTAGGGTACTGTTGTGGTGGTCACCCAGAAGGGAGGTTATGATCCTGGGGCTGCACAGGTTAATAAAGCCGGGCGAAGAGCGGACGCTCTTCAGTATTCCCCACCACTTATAAATGAGTGTCCATCTTGTTTTTACAGAGCGGCTTCACTCATCACACTGTGGTAATAAGCAACTTCACAAATTCAAGCAAATTTGCAAGTTCTTCAAGCCTACTTGAATATTGTTTTCTGCCATTCTGGAAATTCCTAGTGAAACCTCTGAAGATGATTTGACTGTTCAGCAAAAACATTTTTTTCTGAGTTCAGTTTATTTTCTATTTTTGACTCTGACAGTCTGTTTCTTGGATTATTCCTCATTCTGTGTAATTTGCAAATTAAATTACATTTGGAGTGAAGAATGCCTTATCTTTCCACAAGCAAGAAGTAAACATCCTCAGTCTAGCAGGAAAGACCAGCATTTGATAAGTTGCAACATTAACAAATAGCTCAAAATCATCAAGTTCCAGCTTGTTGTTGATTGTAAATAATCCTAGCACCAAAGTGCAAGGTCTCACTAATGAAAATGCTGCCTTTTGACAGTCCTTGCCAATTTTACAGTAAGGGACCATAGTCCCACTTAAGCTGAACTGGTTGACCAGAAGTTCAACAGCAGCTCCAGCAAAGCCACGGAGGTTTTAGATTCACCTTAAGTGTTTTTCGCATTTAAGCCACATATCTACTCCAGTGACCATGCTAATGTTGAGTTTATTATTCATAGTATTAAAGGTAACACCATGGGCTGGGCAATTCTATGGTATCCCACACAAGTCTATTATTACACCATTTTATCTTTTTGGTAGAATTAAAAAATAATTTTGATTGCCATGATTCGAGCTATGCTGCTGAAGAAGATCCTGCAGTTCACAGAAGGATTGTTAAATCGTCATTTGTATATCACTGTGTACAAAGTTTTAACAAGAAGCTCAGCTCTGCTATATTCATTCTTGTTTACCTTTCTCAGGAAAGATATGAATGAAGAAATGATAGATGAGTGGGCAAGACCTGATAGCTCTGTTTCCCCGAATGGAAAAATAACTATTGCAATCTAAGCTAATGGTAGAATTCACAAGATGTGACAAGAAACAGACTGGTTTCCGCTCATTCTCAAGAACTCCAGCTAAATCTTCAGATGAGAACTGTGAAATCGAAGAAGAATCCATGCAATTGGGTTTGCCAAGAGGTCTTTTGTCAGATGTAGATCCAGGAAGATGCAAAAAGCTGAGCTTATGTTCATAATGTGCTCAAAAAGGTCATGAGAGTGGTACTTGCCCTAGTCATCCCAATCGCTTAGGAAGGACTTAAGGAAATTATAGCACTTTTCTTAGTACATGGTTTTGAGATCACGGAAGGTTACTCTGAAACTTAATTCATGTCCAGGTATTTCTTGGTTCCTACTCATCCAGGCTGATTTAATATTTCAACATATATCTTATCAGCTTCCAATTTTTGTAGATTGTGGAGCTTTGATTACCTATAGGGATAAAACTGGTCATTAAACAATTAAGTTCATATAATAAGAAGACATCCCTTGCAAATGAAGTTGTTGATGGAACTTTAATTTCCTCGGGGCTCCTTACCGCATAAACACAAGTTTGGCTGATTTTTATAGCACAGCATCATGCAAAAATATCTTTTGACCGGATTCAAACACCACTATCTGATTATTCTTGGCATTCCTTAGTTCTCCAAGAATACGTATTTTATAAATTGGACAGTATAAATACTGTTCTTGTACCCTGATTATTATATTAATCATTGTATTGTGAATGAATTATAGAATATTGCGTAAAATCAAACTTCAGTCCAAGAAGAAGACACATCTCATAAACTATATCAGGTCACAATTATTCCATAAGAACAACAGGAGTATCAGGATGAAATTAATTATTCTAAGGAGAGAGAACTACTTCAACACTCACTGTTGATTGTTAAAGTCCATTGTTTGAAGTGTCTTGCAAGACGGGCCACATATATGTTGAACAAATGGGTAAAAGCACAGATACTTGTTACATCATATACTTTAATGGGAGATTTTTAGAAATATTGCCCAAAAGATTGGGAGAGGTCATTTAGGAAGGGTTAACCAACTTTATATGGTTCCTTCAATACTAATCACTCTGAGGCCCTTGTATAGAATACACACACACCACAGAATAAAGAAAACAATTACGGATGACACAGTTTAAGGTTCCGTGGCTGGATGCAAAGTTTGCCAGAAAAGTAGCTCAGATGCTTGTATGTATGTGTTATATATTGGGTTTTTGGTTGGCAGTCAGGTTACCCCTTTTCCAAGCAAGGTCCCTCACTCTAGTCAGGGCAAAGGAAAAACACACCTGGTTAACCCCCACTCATCCCCCTTGGTAGCTTGGCATGAGCAGTAAGGCTTAACCCAGAAGCAATGTATAAAGTATTTGTACCAACACACACCTTAATGCAGTGAAAACACTACAAAATGGGCACCACACTAGTTTAGAAAATTAGGCAATATTTATCTAAATCAAACAAGACCAAAACAACAAAAATGCAACATACACAAGTCAAGATATGAATTTTCAAAAGAATAAGAGTCTTACTGCATAGAAAACAATGGAAATGTTGATTTTATACAAAGTACCTGGTTTGCGTCAAAAATAATGCTGACCAGACATGCATCGGAAAAGTCAGCGATGCTTTGATTCCTTACTCGCAAGTGAGGCTGTGCGTCATTTCTTCTGCAGTCAGATAGGCGATGCGTCATATTTCTCCCTATCAGGAGAGCGATGCATCGATATCCAGACAGGGCACCTCGGATCTGTGAAGGTTCTCAAAGCATGAGAAATCCGGTTGCACAGTATTAGATAACCACGCTGCATGGGGTTTGTGTCGTTATCAACAGCCACAAGTGGGTGTTGCGTCATCTCTCCAGCCGGGAAGTGGGTGGCGTGCTGTTTATCAACCATGTTGCAGATGTTGCATCGAAAATGTCCCTGCATGGTGCTCTGTGCCTGGATTTCAGCTCTTGTTCTGCCAACTTCACCTTTCAAAGGCCCAGGGACTGGATAGGGCACCACTTGGCAGGGCAGGAGTCTCATCAAAGAATCAAGGTGCTGGCAGAGGAAGACTTTGATGGCCCTGAGACTTCAAAACAGGAGGCAAGCTCAGTTCAAACCCTGGGAGATTCCTCTCGAGCAGGAATACACAACAAAGTCCAGTCTTTGTCCCCTTTCACAGGCAGAAGTAGCAACTGCAGGATAGGCCAACAAAGCACAGTCACAGGCAGGGACAGTATCTCTCCTCAGCTCTTCAGCTCTGCTCATTGGCAGAGGTTCCTCTTGGTTCCAGAAGTGATCTAAAACGCTGGGGTTTTGAGTACAGTACGTATACCCCTTTCTGCCTTTGAAGTAGGCAAATGTGAAAGGAAAGTCTCTGTTGTTCACAAGATACTGCCCTGCCCATGCCAGGCCCCAGACACACACCAGGGGGTTGGAGACTGCATTGTGAGAGGGCAGGCACAGCCCATTCAGGTGTAAGTGACCAGTTCTCCCTCCACTCTAGCCCAGATGGCTCATCAGTATATGCAGGCTACACCTCAGCTCCCTTTGTGTCACTGTCTAGAGGAGACTCACAAACAGCCCAATGGTCAGTCTGACGCAGACAGGACAGAGAATCCACAAACAGGCAGAGTCACAGAATGGTTTAAGCAACAAAATGCCCACTTTTTAAAAGTGGCATTTTCAAACTGACAATCTAAAAACCAACTTCAATAAAATATGTATTTTTAAATTGTGAGTTCAGAGACCTCAAACTGAACATTTCTATCTGCTCTCAAAGGGAAACTGCATTTTAAGGCTATTTAAAGGTAGCCCCCCACGCTAACCTATGAGAGAGATAGGCATTGCAACAGTGAAAAATGAATGTGGCTGCAGTATTTCACTGTTAGGACATGTAAAACACATTAGTACATGTCCCACCTTTAACATACACTGCACCCTGACCAGGGGGGTACCTAGGGCCTACCTTAGGGGTACCTTACATGTATGAAATGCAAAGGTTTGGGCCTGGCAAGTGGATCCATGTTTTATTTTAGATATTTCTGTTTAGATAAAGCAGCCCCAAATCAGTGTGGTGGGGTCCATGTTTTGGTATCGGTGAGACTGGCATCCCAATATTTATTTATTTATTTAAGTTTCCACAGGCTTAAACATTGATGAAGAATTTCCCATCCATCTAAATTTAGTCCATGTATGCAGTATTCAGGCTGTACAATTCATTTTAGGTTCACAAAAAGAATTAGCGTTGTTTAAACCCACTTGGTTAGGAACCCTGATTTAGTCCAGTAGGCCACAGAACATATACTGAGAACAGATCTATGTAATATAACTGTTTGGTATAAAGAGATATTTTAATTTCACCAAATATGATTCACTCTTTGAGAACAATTATAATGAATCAGGATTTCAAGATGATGAATTAAATGTCCAAAGCTCAGAAATGATTACATAATGATCATCAGTAATAAAGGGGAAATAATGTCCACTAGCACTATTGTGGTCACGGGATCTCTCATAGAAGCAGCTAGATAATTTATCACAAAGGTGTAGACAAACTAAGGACATACAATATTTTTTCTCTATGTCTAATACTGAAAATTGCAACTTTTATAACTGATTTTGAAATATTTGCACCATAACTTTGAAAACAGTAAGAATGTATTGACTCTTTCGAGTGACTTTTGAGACTAGTCCAACATGGCAGACAATTGCAATAAAACACTGTAGTCTTGAGTGACTCTTCTCTAGGTCTATAATTGTTGTTAAAATTGCACTAAATGGAAGTTGGACCACTTTCTACTATAGTGATCAGGGCTGTGAATGCGAAAAGCTTCATGCATACCACTTGTGAATAAATAATTTTTGTGATACCCTGGAATGCCTGTGTCCAAGTTGTTGGAAGTTTCTACATGTACACATGGGAATACAAACACTTGTGTGGATGCTGTTTTTATTTGTTTTGCTAATAACCTTTGCGTTGCTTCCTGAATATTTATGGTGCTACTGCAAAACTACACAGGGCCATGCAGAGTACTGCAGCACCACAAAAAAGCATTTCTTTTTAATTCAACATGAAGTGCAAAGAGGGCCAAGGTACCTCTTCCTGCCCCTGTACCCGCACACATGTATAGGGGCAGGGCACACAAACCTGGGTTCCCCTGTTAACTGCACAGAGTTAGGGGTATATTTACCATGATTTTGCGCCGTGTTTGTGTCACAAAAGTGAAGCAACTCAATGCAAAATATTTTTGTACTGATTTGCTCTCCAGAGCAAAACTTGTTTTGTGCTGGAAAATCACTTAAAAGTAACACAAACCATGGCATAGCGCTGCTTTGCATTAGCACCAAAGAGGCATTCCATGGTTGGTGCATATGTGTTCCCATGCAACCACCAATGTTTTCGACACAAAACCTTACTTACTAAAAAAAGGAAACAGGGTTGTGTGTCAAAAAATAGCTACCATTCCAACTAGGCGCTATCACGTAAAATACTTTTATTTCTCCTTTCTTTTCTAACTTTGCATGCATGTTGCACTGTACAGTACATATATAAAGTGAGGAAGGCTTTAAGGTGTGTCTAAGCTTAGTATTTTGTACTGAAAGGCTATACTTTGAGTATAAAACCTATGCTAAACTCATGCAGAAACCCTTTCACATAGTGCAAATGTGCGTGTGTGTCACACGGCAGCAGATGTCTGCAGTGGCGCTGGGGAGAGGGGAGGATAGTGCCATATTTTTATAAATATGGCACTCTCCTGCTCTCTCCATCTCATGCAGCTCTGCACAGCATTTTTCGCTGCTGCACTGTGCTGTGTGACAATTCGGTAGATCTGGGCCTTAGTCTTCATTAAACACATTTGTAATGTGTTCAGTACCTCTACACACCTATGGTGCATTAGGAGCAGATGTGTTTTGTACACTCTTACACTCAATAGCTAGATTCAGGCTATATAAAATTAGGGAGACAAGCAATATGGTACCTAAACGCCTTTATGTAAACTATGAAACAAAGTAGCATACTGATTGGATGATGGTATCAGTGATAAAATTTGGGATGTCATCAGTAATGTCATAAATGATGTCACATAACATGTCATGAGTGATGTCATATGTGAGGTCATACCTGGTGAATTTTTGTGTTTTTTTAGTTCAAAACGTTGATGTTGTCATTGACAAATTCACCTAACTATAAAGCTACTTTAACCTTTTTTTTGTGTGAATATCTTAGGTGATTTTTAAACAAAACAGATTGATTAATCACACCTAACTGTAACGCTTCTTCAACCATTGGATTTTTCAGTGAATTTCTAGTTTTCTTTTTTTTTTACAGAAAGTAATACTTAATTACAATAAATAAATGCAACCCCACCTTGTGCAACCTCTCGGCACATAAAGGGATGTGAAATTATAGCATTCATAACAACACTTATAATTTCTCAAATGACATCATTTGTCACAACACCATGTATGGTAGAGTGGTGAATTATAGTTAGTAACGTCTGGGTAGTGAGCTGAAAAGAGTGCCCAATGAGGTGTGCTACTTATAATAATATGAAGGTGATGGATAAATTGTATGAAAGTTATAAGTATAAATTAGGAATTTCAAAGGTTTGGGAAATTTAAGCTTGGTTTGTATAGGAAAACAGTTTTCTTAACTATAACTAAGCTTTTGGTGTTTTCATTGAATTTATTTACTGTACTTTTTAATTGAAATATGTTTCAAATGAAAGCATCCTGTGTTACAAATGATTATTTATAATATAGACAGTCATACAGTACAGTGGAGGAGAGTTCTGTAAAGCCTACAGTTGTAGAATGGAGTACTGTAGATTAGAATAGAGTGGAGTGGAGTAGTCTGTAGTGGCATACTGTACAGAGTAGTAAAGTTTTATATAGTGTAGTGCCATGGTGTTTCACATAGTGGAGTCAAGTATTGTAGAATGGAGCAGCAAGCTGTACAATGTACTGCTGTAACAAACTGTAGAGTAGGGTGCAGTCCAGTTTATGTATTTTTTGCTTCCTTGCTACTTTTACTAGGATTGTGCTTCATATGAAGACCAAAGTGAATGAAAGCCAATCGGTGTTGTTATGTAAATTGAGAATATTATTTTGTTCCTTGTGGTCAAGAACCCTGTCTTCCAAATAGCAATTTGCGTTGCTCACTGCTAGGTCACTTTTTCATTTTGTTGAATAGTGTGCATAAAAAGATAGTTATGATTTAGCCTGGTGGGCACAGTTTTATTTTGTGAACCAGATATTTCGCAAAGAAATTAAGATGAGTTCATACATTAAGGACTCAGGAGATTTACTTAGGATCTTGTTGGATTTGGATTGGCATGAAGATTACTTACTGGTTACAATAGATGTAGTTTCCCTTTATACTTCTATCAATCATGAAATGGGACTAAAGGCATGTGAACATTTTTTGAAACAACGTAATATTTCAGAGTTAGAACACTCCAATATGTTGTTGGCTATGATTGACATGTGTTTAAAGAACAATATTTTCACGTTTAATCATGAGATTTTTAATAAATTATGCAGCACTGCTATGGGCATTTCTCTGTCTCCTAATTATGCCACCTTGGTGATGGGTTGGTGGGAAAGAGAAATAGCATGGGAAAAAGCTAATGATAAATTTGTTGAAAAAGTGTTATTTTGGGTCTGCTTTATTGATGATCTTTTTGTTATATGCAATGGTTCTAAAGAAGAATTTTTGCAATATTTTACTGTTCTAAACAATAATCAGGTGGGTCTCAAATTTATATGTGAAACAAGTACAACATTGATTAATTTCTTGGATATTACCATCTATATTGAGAAAAACAAAATTGAAACAACAGTATTTCGGAAAGAAACTGCATGTAACAGTGTATTGCATGGGCATAGTTTCCATCCTAAATCTTTGATTAAGAGTATACCTATGGGTGAATTTATTAGAATGAGAAAAATTTGTTCTAATGATAAGGAATTTTCCCTGAAATGTGTTAAAACATATGAAAGATTTAGAAATCGAGGGTACAATGAGAATATGCTTAAGAAAGATTTGACTGTAATAAAATCGAAAAAAAAAGAGGAAATTCTATTCAGGAAAAGAGAACCAAATATTAGGTGATCCAGTTAGAATGACGATGAGATATACTAAAGAAAGAGGATGTATAAGGAACATTGTGGAAAAACATTGGAAAATAATTGAAAAGGATTTAGATTTGGGACCCTTGGTAGGACCCAAACCGCAGTTCTCATACAGAAAAGCACCTAGTAACAGAGATATGGTGATTGAAAGTCACTTCACTTTAAAAAAAGATAGTAATTGTCTGGAAGAAGAACAAAAGGGTTTTTCTAAATGTAATAGTTATAAAGCATGCACAATTGGTAATTCATTGAAAAAGATAACAGTTCCAAATGGACAGGTGTTGGCAAGCAAACATAAAATCAATTGCAACACTAATGGGGTCATTCTGACCCCGGCGGTCAGAGACCGCCGGGGCCAGGGTCGGCGGGAGCACCACCGACAGGCCGGCGGTGCCCCGCAGGGCATTCTGACCGCGGCGGTTCGGCCGCGGTCAGATGCGGAAAACCGGCGGTCTCCCGCCGGTTTTCCGCTGCCCTTGTGAATCCTCCATGGCGGCGGAGCGCGCTCCGCCGCCATGGGGATTCTGACACCCCCTACCGCCATCCTGTTCCTGGCGGGTCTCCCGCCAGGAACAGGATGGCGGTAGGGGGTGCCGCGGGGCCCCTGGGGGCCCCTGCAGTGCCCATGCCAATGGCATGGGCACTGCAGGGGCCCCCGTAAGAGGGCCCCACTTTGTATTTCAGTGTCTGCTATGCAGACACTGAAATACGCGACGGGTGCCACTGCACCCGTCGCACATACCCACTCCGCCGGCTCCATCCGGAGCCGGCTTCCTCGTGGGGAGGGGTTTCCCGCTGGGCTGGTGGGCGGCCTTCCGGCGGTCGCCCGCCAGCCCAGCGGGAAAGCCTGAATGGCCTCCGCAGTCTTTCGACCACGGAGCGGCCATATGGCGGTTCCCGCGAGGCGGGCGGCTACCGCCGCCCGCCTCAATCAGAATGACCCCCTAAATTTGTAATGTATGTTATAGAATGCCACTGTGGTCTTAACTATAATGGGAGCACAATTTGTATGCTGAAGAAAAGAATGCTTGCACATATTGGAGCGATAATCCATAAAGATACCACATATGCAACTGCTAAGCACTTACAGACACATATATCTAATTGTTGGAAAAGGTTAAGATATTATGGGATAGATCACATTCCAACCATGAAAGAGGTGGTGACCGAATTAAAAAAATGCGTCAATTGGAATCTAGATATATAATTCAAATGAAATCGAAGGTCCCTTTTTGGATGAATAATGACGAGGAGCTTTATATACATCTGTAATGTGGAATATAAATAATCATAGATATATACATTGAGGTGTTAAAAATATTGATTTATAGGTCATTCCATATATGAGAATATGCATATTGTACAAAGAACACATAAGGATAATGGTTTAGTGGTGATTTGATTGAACAAATAATTGACTACTGTAAGCAGTAGGGGGAATGATATATATACACTATATGATTTGGTTTAAGTGCACAAGGGGGATGCTAATATGTGACAAATTAATGTATGTATTAAGTTAGTTTGATTTTGATTTGTATATTTTTATATTTTTAATTTAGATTAATTTTGACTTAATAACTTGCCTTCATGTGAAAATATGTTGCGAATATACAGGAAATCATTAATGTTAGCATTGAATGGGTTGTAATGAGTTCTTTTAGTATGATTTGTTACTTTATTTAATTGGACTACCAGTCCCAACATGCATTATTTTTGTTATAAGGTTATCAGCTATAAATAGACAAGAATGGATTACAGGACTTTAGAACTCGATAAAGACCGTGTCGGTCGAAACGCGTTGTTCTTTTGCTCACAGTCGTGTAATAAATAATTTATATAAAATACTTGGTGGAGTGCTTTGCCAAACGTTTTTCTTTTCTCAAATATCTAATTGAGGGCACGGCTTGCCCTCGGCACGAGCACCGGTCACTGGAGCACGGCGCTAATTGAATGAGCCGCTTTGTTGGTATATATATATATATATATATATATATGTGCAATAATGATTATGTTTGCCAGTATTATCAAAAGTCTGGGTTAATTTATTGTAGCATACTAGCATACTGTGCAGTCCGTAGAGAAGAAACAGCATGGAATATATATATATATATATATATATGCCAAAGGCCGTGAGCAGGTTAGGGTTCGCCTGCAGCGATTTCCTGTAACCGCCAACCCAACCTTATGCTGTGCACAGCCTTTGGCAATGTGTGAAGGAAGTTGCCCACAGGGTCTGTCTCTCTGGTTATGAAAATAGGTATAAAAGGGTATCTATGGATGTGAGTGTCTGTCTTGGTGTGAGAGTGGTGTGAGAGGTCCTATGTGGATGTGAGAGTGTGTGTGAGAGTAGGTGTATGAGGGTGTCTCTAGGTGTGACAGTGGATGCGAGAGTTGCTCTATCAGTGGGTATGTTAGTGTCAGTGTGGGTCTGTGAGTATATGTGTGAGAGTCTGAGTGGGTCTGTGAGTTGGTGCATGAATGTCTGAGTGGGTGCATGGGTGTCTAAGTGGGTCTGTGAGTGAGTACATGTATTAGTGTGTCTGTGAGTGGGTGTGTGAGGGTCTGAGTGGGTCGGTGAGTGGGTGAGTGGGAGTCTGAGTGTATCTGTGAGTAGGTACATGAGGATCTGAGTGGGTGCATGTGTCTGAGTGGTTTGTGAGTGGGTGTTTGAGGGTCTGAGTGGGTCCGTGAGTGAGTGCATGAGGTTCTGAGTGGGCCTGTGAGTGGGTGCATGAATGTCTGAGTAGGTCTATGAGTGGTGCATTGTAGGAAAGTACCCTCTTTCTTGGTATGGTTACCCCCTTTTTCTGCCTGATGTCAGTGTATTTCACTGTGTTTACTGGGATCCTGCTGACCAGGACCCCAGTGATTATGCTCTCTCGCCTGTATTTCATCCCACAATTGGCACACTGCTGCCCCATTATAAGTCCCTAGTATATGGTACCTAGGTACCCAGGGCATTGGTTTTACAGGGGATCCCTATGGGATGCAGCATATATTTTGCCACCCACAGGGAGCCCAAGCAAAGGGTTCTGCAGGACTGACATTCCAGTCTGCATGAAAAGGTGCAGGCACCCTTTCACTGCCATGTTTCACTGCACCAGGTCACTTATAAGTCACCCCTATAGCAGGCCTTCTAGCCCAGAGGGCGGGGTGCAAAGTAACTGTGAGGGCACCTCTGCCCAGGCCCATTTTCCTGGACTTCATAAGTGCAGGGACACAATTTTACACCAGTACTAGACATATGTCACTGCCTATGTCCAGCTACATAATGGTAACTCCGAACATAGCCATGTTTGGTATCACACATGTTGGAATCATACCCCAATGCTTTTGCAAGCATTGGTTGTATGATCCCATGCACTCTGGGGGCTCCTTAGAGAATCCCCAGTATTGCCATTACAGCCTTCTGAGGGCTTCTGGGCAGCCCAAGCTGTTACCACCTCCCAGTCAGGTTTCTGCCCTCCTGTGGCTTGGGAAGCACAGGCCCAGGAAGGCAGAACAAAGGATCTCATTTGGGAGAAGGTTGTTACATCCTCTCCCTTTGGAAATAGGTGTTACAGGCTTGAGGGGGGGGGTGCCTCTCCAGGCCACTGGTAATTACTTGAAAGGCACATTTGGTGCCCTCCTTGCATAAACTAGTCTACACCAGTTCAGGGACCCACCAGTCCCTGCTCTGGCATGAAACTGGACAAAGGAAAGGGGAGTGACTACTCCCCTGTCCATCACTTCCCCAGGGGTTGTGCTCACAGCTCCTCCAGAGGGTCCCTGGGTTTTGCCATCTTGGATTCAAGATTGACAGGGAACTCTGGGAGCATCTGAATGGCCAGTGCCAGCAGGTGATGTCAGAACCCCCTCCTGATAGGTGGTCACCCAGCTAGGGGACCAATCTCCCTTTCAAAGCTATTTAGGGTCTCTCTCTTGGTTGGTTCCTCAGATTCGGTTTGCAAGACTCCAGCAGGATTCCTCTGCAACCACCATTACTTCGACTTCTGTTCGAAGAAACTGCATCTCGATGCTTCAGGACCCAACAAGCTGCAACAAAGAAGCAAGACGCCTCCTGCAACATTGTATCCACGGCTCCATCCAACATCAACAACATTTCCCCGCTTGTGCTTCCTCTGAGGACAGCCTGTCTTCAACCTGCACCAGAAGGAAGAAGGAATCTCCCTTGGAGTGAAGGAGTCACTCCACTGCTTCTGCAGGCACCAACTGCAACGATGACCAGCTGCGTGGATCCCCTCTTCTGCTGACCTGTGTGGATCTTGCATCATGGGTGGTAGACTGAATTGTCCCGATGGTCTTCCATTCCAGCTGTCCAACTTGGGTGGAGGTAAGCCCTTGCTGGCACACGCAGGACAGTACCCCCATGCACCGCATCCTTTGCAGCTGCCAAGGCTTGTTGACATCTTTTCCAAGGGATCTTCCGGCATCTTGAAGCTCCTGCCCCCAGCACTCCATCCTGTGACGCACAACTTTCAGAGTGGTTCTCCGGTGGCATGGGAGCCCTGCTTATGTGCTGCATGGGCCTCCTCTTTTGTGTCCCCGTCCCGTGGGACTCCTAGGGTGCTGCCTGTGCTTCTGTGGGCTCCCTATGTTGCTGAGAGCCCCCTCTGACTCTCCCTCCTGGGTAGAGTCCACCTGGTCTTTCCTGGTCCCGGGCAGCTCCACTTTCCACTATTTGTGAATTTTGCGTGTGCCAAAGCTTGTTGGTGGAATTCAAAGATGCAAACCCAACTGCCATCCTCCTTCCGGCATGGGACATCACCTGCATTCTCCAGGAACTCAACCCTGCCTTCTTTGGAGCAGTGCTGACTCTCCTTCATCACCGTCAACTCATCTCTTGAAGCTTCAGTCTGGTGAGTAGGGGCTCATGCTCTTCCTGGACTCTACTGTGCTTGCTGGACAAGGTCCCCTTCTTCCACACATCCTCATATCCAGGAATCCACTGTTGGTGTCTTGCAGTCTCTTCTGGGCTTAGCATTATTCTTCTTCTCTTCTAAGTGGGTGTTCTGGGGAATTTACAGTGATTTACTCCTGCTTTCCTGATCGCTGGGGTGGGTTGTAGTATTTGCCTTTGGGCTTTCCTAGAACTCCAAGCTCTTATCTACACACTCCACTTACCTAGGTGGGGGACCGACTCTTGCATTCCACTTTGTTAGTATATGGTTTGGTGCTCCCCTTGGGCTATTTCCCTCTATTGTGATTTGTTAGAAATGGGGTTTTTGGTTGGCAGTCAGGTTACCCTCTGTCCAAGCAAAAGCCCTCACTCTAGTCAGGGTAAGTCACACACTATCCAAGATTATCCTGTGCCCACCCTCTGGTAGCTTGGCACGAGCAGTCAGGCTTAACTTAGAAGGCAATGTGTAAAGTATTTGTGCAATAAGTCATACAATACCACCATATAACACCACAAAAATACACCACACAGTGTTTAGAAAAATATATAATATTTATCAGGATAATTGTAGGTCAAAAAGAATAAAGATGCAATGGAAAATTGTAGAACTATCACAGGAAAGTGATATAAAGTGTCTTAAGTCTTTAGAATGCAATACAGTGTCTTTCAAGCACAAAGTACCTGGTTTCTGGTGGAAAATCTCCTCAGAGGGCCACAGGAAAAGGGATGCGTGGAAAAAGGGTGTGTGCGTCGATTTCTCCTCAGCACACAAAGGCTTGCGTCGTTCTTTTCCACGCGGGGAAGTCGGGCGTCGTTTTCCGGCGCGCAGACAGTCTCTTTTCGTGGATCGCGGGGATTACCAGAGGTCCCGGGTCTGTGCGTGGATTCTCCTACTTGTTTTCCGGCTGCGCGTCGTTCTGCGGGACTGCGCGTCGAAGTTTCGATCTCACGGCAGGCGTCGCGTCGATTTCTCCTTGGAAGTCGGGCGGCGTTGTCCTTGCGAGGCCGTGCGTCGAAATTTTGGTCTCACGGCAGGCGTCGCGTCGATTTCTCCTCGGAAGTCGGGCGGCGTTGTCCTTGCGAGGCCGTGCGTCAAAGTTTCGCGTTCACGGTAGGCGTCGCGTCGATTTCTCCTGGAAAGTCGGGCGGCGTTGTCCTTGCGAGGTTGTGCGTCGAAGTCTCGATCGTCCCGAGAGCGTCACGTTGATCAGCGTCGGTGTGCGGCGTTTTTCTCGCCGCGAAACAAGCTGTGCGTCGAAATTTTCGGCGCACGGAGCGTCCAAGTGAAAGGAAGAAGTCTTTTTGGTCCTGAGACTTCAAGGAACAGGAGGCAAGCTCTATCCAAGCCCTTGGAGAGCACTTTCACAGCCAGACAAGAGTTCAGCAAGGCAGCAGGGCAACAGCAAGACAGCAGTCCTTTGTAGAAAGCAGACAGGTGAGTCCTTTGAGCAGCCAGGCAGTTCTTCTTGGCAGGATGTAGTTTCTGGTTCCGGTTTCTTTTCCAGCAAGTGTCTGATGGGGTAGGGCAGAGGCCCTGTTTTATACCCAAATGTGCCTTTGAAGTGGGGGAGACTTCAAAGAGTGGCTAAGAAGTGCACCAGGTCCCCTTTCAGTTCAATCCTGTCTGCCAGGGTCCCAGTAGGGGGTGTGGCAGTCCTTTGTGTGAGGGTAGGCCCTCCACCCTCCCACCCCAGGAAGACCCATTCAAAATGCAGATGTATGCAAGTGAGGCTGAGTACCCTGTGTTTGGGGTGTGTCTGAGTGAATGCACAAGGAGCTGTCAACTAAACCTAGCCAGACGTGGATTGTAAGGCACAGAAGGATTTAAGTGCAAAGAAATGCTCACTTTCTAAAAGTGGCATTTCTAGAATAGTAATATTAAATCCGACTTCACCAGTCAGTAGGATTTTGTATTACCATTCTGGCCATACTAAATATGACCTCCCTGCTCCTTTCAGATCAGCAGCTGCCACTTCAACAGTGTATGAGGGCAGCCCCAATGTTAGCCTATGAAGGGAGCAGGTCTCACAGCAGTGCAAAAACGAATTGAGGGTTTTTTACACTACCAGGACATATAACTACACAGGTACATGTCCTGCCTTTTACCTACACAGCACCCTGCTCTAGGGGATACCCAGGGCACACATTAAGGGTGACTTATATGTAGAAAAAGGGGAGCTCTATGCTTGGCAGGTACTTTTAAATGCCAAGTCGAGGTGGCAGTGAAACTGCCCACACAGGCCTAACAATGGTAGGCCTGAGACAAGGAAAAAGGGGCTACTTAAGTGGGTGGCACAATCCGTGCTGCAGGTCCACTAGTAGCATTTAATCTATAGGCCCTAGGCACCTGGAGTGCACATTACTGGGGACTTATAAGTAGATTAAATAGTTCAATCAGGTATGATCCAAAGTTACCATGTTTACAGAGAGAGAGCATATGCACTTTAGCACTGGTTAGCAGTGGTAAAGTGCGCAGAGTCTAAAAACCAGCAAAAACAGTATCCACAAAGTGGAGGGAGGCAGGCAAAAAGTTAGGGGTGACTACCCTAAGGCTGTCAGGTCTAACATGTGTCCCCCCCAGCTGAAAGTGGGGAGAGCTACCCGACCTCTTGGGAGCTCTCATCGCTAAGGCGGAAGTACCTGGAGAGACCATCAGCATTGGCGTGGTCAACCCCTGGGCGATGTTCCACCGTAAAGTCCATCCCCTGTAGGGAAATGGACCACCTCAAGAGTTTTGGATTCTCACCCCTCATCTGCATGAGCCATCTGAGGGGCCTGTGGTCTGTCTGAACTAGGAAGTGAGTCCCAAACAGGTAGGGTCTCAGCTTCTTCAGTGCCCAGACCACAGCAAAAGCTTCCCTTTCAATAGCACTCCACCTCTGTTCCCGTGGTAATAGTCTTCTGCTAATAAAGACTACCGGTTGATCTCTGCCCTCCTCATTTAGCTGTGCTAGAACTGCCCCTATGCCATGCTCTGAAGCGTCTGTCTGCACGATAAATTCCTGGGAGTAGTCAGGGGCCTTGAGCACGGGGGCCGTGCACATGGCTTCCTTCAGGGCGTCAAAGGCTTTCTGACAAGCCTCTGTCCAATTCACCAACCTAGGTTGCTTCTTGGACGTGAGTCCTGTCAAGGGGGACACAATGGTACCATAGCCCTTGACAAACCTGCGGTAGTATCCGGTGAGGCCTAAAAAGGCCCTCACCTCAGTCTGGGTTCGAGGTGGTTGCCAGGCCTTGATAGTTTCGATCTTGGCCTGGAGTGGCTGCACCTTGCCACCACCTACTAGGTGTCCCAAGTACACCACGGAACCCTGCCCAATCTGGCACTTACTAGCCTTGATGGTCAGGCCTGCCTGTTGCAGGGCCTGAAGCACCTCCTTGAGGTGGAGCAGGTGTTCTTCCCAGCTGGAACTGTAGACAGCTATGTCATCCAGGTAGGCTGCACAGAAGGCATCCTTGCCAGCCAGGACCCCGTTAACCAACCGTTGGAAGGTAGCGGGGGCATTTTTCAATCCAAACGGCATCACCCGGAACTGGTAATGGCCGTCAGGGGTGGAAAAGGCAGACCTTTCCTTAGCCCCCTCAGTCAGGGCGATCTGCCAGTACCCTGAAGTAAGATCAAACGTACTCAGGAACTTGGCAGCGCCTAGCCTGTCCACGAGCTCATCAGCTCGGGGGATGGGGTGAGCATCAGTCCGTGTGACTGAGTTGAGACCCCGGTAGTCCACGCAGAACCGGAGTTCTGGCTTCGCGCCTGGGGCAGTAGCCTTAGGGACCAACACCACTGGGCTGGCCCAGGGACTACTGGACTTCTCAATAACCCCTAGCGTCAACATCTTGGAGACCTCCTCCTTGATGCTGGCCTTCACCTTATCTGACAACCTGTAAATTTTGTTCTTCACAGGGAGACTGTCACCGGTGTCAATATCATGAACACAGAGGTGGGTCAGTCCAGGAGTAAGGGAGAAGAGGGGGGAGAACTGCTCCAACAGCTCATAGCAGTCTCCTTTCTGGTTTAGAGTCAGGGAGTCAGACAGAATGACCCCGCTTACGGACCCATCACCTTCTTGGGCAGAGAGGAGGTCAGGGAGAGGTTCACTCTCCTCTTCCATTCCTTCATCTGTGACCAGAAGCATGTTGATCTCCGACCTCTCAAAATGAGCTTTTAGTCGGTTCACGTGGAGCACCCTTAGGGGGTTCCTAGGGGTTTAGAGGTCCACTAGGTAAGTGGCCTCCCCTTTCCGCTCCTTTATTTCAAATGGGCCAGACCAGCGGTCCTGGAGAGCTCTGGGCTCTACTGGCTCCATTACCCACACTTTGTCTCCAGGTTGAAACTCTACCAGAGTGGCCTTCTGGTCATACCATTGTTTCATCACCTCTTGACTGGCCTCCAGGTTACTTTGGGCCTCTTTCCAGAAGCGGGTCATCTGATTGCGGAGGGCCAACATGTAGCTGACCACGTCCTGAGGGGGTGTCTTTGGAGCGTTCTCCAATCCCTCCTTGACAATGCTTAAGGGTCCCCTGACGGGGTACCCATAGAGAAGCTCAAAGGGACTGAACCCTACCCCCCTCTGGGGGACCTCTCTGTAAGCAAAGAGAAGGCATGGTAAGAGGACGTCCCATTTACGCCTCATGGCCTCAGGGAGGCCACCAATCATGCCTTTCAGGGTCTTGTTGAATCTCTCCACAAGCCCATTCGACTGGGGGTGATAGGGTGTGGTGAACTTGTAGGTTACACCACACGCATCCCACAGATGCTTCATGTACGCGGACATGAAGTTAGTGCCTCTGTCAGACACTATCTCCTTGGGGAATCCCACACGGGTAAATATCCCCATCAGGGTTCTGGCTACCACCGATGCAGTTACGGTCCTCAGAGGGATTGCCTCTGGGTACCGGGTGGCATGGTCCACCAAAACCAGGATAAACCTGTTGCCTAAGGCAGTTTTGGGGTCCAAGGGGCCAACAATGTCGACGCCCACCCTTTCAAAGGGGGTGCCAACGACAGGAAGTGGAATCAGGGGGGTTTTAACCCTCTTTCCTGCTTTACCACTAGCCTGGCAGGTAGGACAAGCCCTGCAGAATTTGATTGAGTGTGTCCTCATTTTGGGCCAGTGAAAGTGGGTGACAAGCCTGTTGAAGGTCTTGTCTTGTCCCAAATGTCCTGCCAGGGGAATGTCGTGAGCCAGACCCAGTAGGAAGGCTCGGTAACATTGGGGGACCACCAGCACACGTGCTGCCCCAAAGACCGGAACCCTAGGCTCACTGTAGAGGAGATCATTCTCCCAATATAGGTGGTGATTGCCAGAGGCGTCACCTGCTGCCTGGTTTAAGGCTTGTTTCCTCAACCCTTCTAGAGTGGGACACTCTTTCTGCGCCTTGCAGAATTCCTCCCTGGTGGGTCCACCCTCAACTTGCCAGCCAGCAAGCTCAGGTAAGTCACCTAGGGTGGCAATGTCTTCCCCAGTTGGCTCGGGAGTCTCCTCCTCAGGAGCCCCGTCAGCCACTGTGGGAACTTCTGGGGCCGGTTTCCCGCGCCCCTCGTCCCTCCTCTTGGCAGCTCTCTGGGCCATCGTTCCAGGCTCCAGATGCCCTTGACTTCCCTCTCGGTCAGCCATGGACCGGGTGGTCATGCAGACCCACTCAGGTAACCCTAACATCTCCAGGTGAGATCTGAGCTCTACTTCTTTCCAAGCAGTATGCTCTAGATCATTGCCTAACAGACAATCTACAGGCATGGCAGGACTCACAGCTACTTTCAGAGTACCAGAGACCCCCCCCCACTCAAAGGGAACCCGAGCCACCGGTAGGTGACTCTCGCGATTGTCAGCGACTATGACCTGGTGGAATGTATTAGCGATTATCTGCTCTGTGGACACCAGCTGACTCTTGATAGTAGTCATACTGGCACCTGTGTCACGCAGAGCCTCCACCTTCTGCCCATCAATGAGGACCCACTGCCGGTACTTGGAAGTATTTTTAGGCATGTGGACCTTGGACATCATTTCTCCTTCCCCCAGGGACACTAGGGAAATCTCTACCTGTCCCCCACAGCTATCTGGGTCCATCTCCCCCCCGAGCGCTACACTAGTCAACCCAGGGACCTGTCCAGTAGTGGACGGTGCCCTCTTGGGGCACTGGGGATCGCCTTTATAGTGACCATACTGGTAACACTCCATGCATTTGGGGCTAGATTTTCCTGACCTGTCAAATGTTCCTGGCTTTTTCCCAAATTTGGAAAAGGAAGGGTTGCCACCCCCTCCCTGGGAATTCTTTTGGGGGCCTTTAGAGAGTTCCTTATCTGTAAGTTTATCTCCCCCCTCTTTCTTCTGTTGGGAACCCTGACCACCTTTGTGGGAGTCCCCCCCAGGTACCTTTTTGGACACTCTGGTGCTAGCCCAGAGGTCCGCCTCCTCAGCAAGCTTCCTGGGATCAGTCAGCTTACTATCCACTAGGTGCTGGCGCAAATCGGTATAAGTAACATTAAGCATATGCTCTCTCAGGATCAAGTCATATAAACCTTTATAATCTGCTACTTTGTTGCCCCGCACCCATCCATTCAGTGCCTTACTAGAGAAATCAAAGAAATCTACCCATGTTTGTGTGGTTTGTTTGGTGCTGTCCCTGAACCTCTGACGGTATCCCTCAGGGGTCAGCCCAAACTTGGCAAGTAAAGTGGCTTTCTGGAGTGGGTATGTGTTTTGATCCGGTGCATCCAATGTCAGAAGTTTGTCCCTCCCCAAGGGCGGCACATAACCCCACATAGCTACCCCCCATTGCCCTTCAGGAACCTCATGAGCCCTTAGTGCAACTTCATAAGCAGCTAACCATTTATCTATGTCATCTCCCACCACAAAACTGGGCACCACATTTTTGGGTATACGAACCTTCTTTTCTCCAGCAGGTCCTGTCTGTATGCTGCCACCATTATTGCTGGATTCAGACTGTCTTGCCTTGATCTCCAGCTCCTTGAGACTCAGTTCATGAGCCAACAATAGTTTCTTTTCAGCCAAAGCTCTTTCAGCTTCCACTTGTTTGGCTGTTCTTTCAGCTTCTGCTTGTTTGGCTGTTCTTTCAGCTTCAATCTGTTTGGCTGCTCTTTCAGCCTCAGCTTGTTTGGCTTCTCTTTCTGCCCTCCTCTCCTCCTGTTGTGCCTCAATTTTCAGTTTTGCCATTTGCAATTGGAACTCCCTTTCCTCTCTCCTTTCCTCTGCGGTCAGGCTTTGCATGGAGACACTGCTCCCTGGTCTGGAAGGGTGCACAATTGCAGTGGTAACACCATCCATAGATAGTGAAAATCCTTCTGAGGGGCCATTTTCTGGCTCCTCTTCCTCATCATCCTCTAAATGGGCTTCTGCCCAGGCCCTCAGCGCCACTTGAAAGTCCTCCTTTCTGGAGGCCCCTTGGGTGGGTACCCTTAATGCCCTGCAGAATCCTCTTAGTTGTTTGACCGTGTATGTATCCAACTGGACTAGGTCAAAGTCCCCTGTCTGAGACCCAGTCAGAGACATGTTGAGTGAGGATTTAGTTTTTGAAAATTGTCAGGAAAAAACGGATTTTCAAAAAGAGATAAAAACCAAGTTGACCTTCAACTGTGGGTAGGTAGTGAAATACTTAGCTACTGTATGTCACTGCACAAATACAAGTCCTATCCTCACCGCTGATCACCAATGTTAGAAATGGGGTTTTTGGTTGGCAGTCAGGTTACCCTCTGTCCAAGCAAAAGCCCTCACTCTAGTCAGGGTAAGTCACACACTATCCAAGATTATCCTGTGCCCACCCTCTGGTAGCTTGGCACGAGCAGTCAGGCTTAACTTAGAAGGCAATGTGTAAAGTATTTGTGCAATAAGTCATACAATACCACCATATAACACCACAAAAATACACCACACAGTGTTTAGAAAAATATATAATATTTATCAGGATAATTGTAGGTCAAAAAGAATAAAGATGCAATGGAAAATTGTAGAACTATCACAGGAAAGTGATATAAAGTGTCTTAAGTCTTTAGAATGCAATACAGTGTCTTTCAAGCACAAAGTACCTGGTTTCTGGTGGAAAATCTCCTCAGAGGGCCACAGGGAAAGGGATGCGTGGAAAAAGGGTGTGTGCGTCGATTTCTCCTCAGCACACAAAGGCTTGCGTCGTTCTTTTCCACGCGGGGAAGTCGGGCGTCGTTTTCCGGCGCGCAGACAGTCTCTTTTCGTGGATCGCGGGGATTACCAGATGTCCCGGGTCTGTGCGTGGATTCTCCTACTTGTTTTTCCGGCTGCGCGTCGTTCTGCGGGACTGCGCGTCGAAGTTTCGATCTCACGGCAGGCGTCGCGTCGATTTCTCCTTGGAAGTCGGGCGGCGTTGTCCTTGCGAGGCCGTGCGTCGAAATTTTGGTCTCACGGCAGGCGTTGCGTCGATTTCTCCTCGGAAGTCGGGCGGCGTTGTCCTTGCGAGGCCGTGCGTCAAAGTTTCGCGTTCACGGTAGGCGTCGCGTCGATTTCTCCTGGAAAGTCGGGCGGCGTTGTCCTTGCAAGGTTGTGCGTCGAAGTCTCGATCGTCCCGAGAGCGTCGCGTTGATCAGCGTCGGTGTGCGGCGTTTTTCTCGCCGCGAAACAAGCTGTGCGTCGAAATTTTCGGCGCACGGAGCATCCAAGTGAAAGGAAGAAGTCTTTTTGGTCCTGAGACTTCAAGGAACAGGAGGCAAGCTCTATCCAAGCCCTTGGAGAGCACTTTCACAGCCAGACAAGAGTTCAGCAAGGCAGCAGGGCAACAGCAAGACAGCAGTCCTTTGTAGAAAGCAGACAGGTGAGTCCTTTGAGCAGCCAGGCAGTTCTTCTTGGCAGGATGTAGTTTCTGGTTCCGGTTTCTTTTCCAGCAAGTGTCTGATGGGGTAGGGCAGAGGCCCTGTTTTATACCCAAATGTGCCTTTGAAGTGGGGGAGACTTCAAAGAGTGGCTAAGAAGTGCACCAGGTCCCCTTTCAGTTCAATCCTGTCTGCCAGGGTCCCAGTAGGGGGTGTGGCAGTCCTTTGTGTGAGGGTAGGCCCTCCACCCTCCCAGCCCAGGAAGACCCATTCAAAATGCAGATGTATGCAAGTGAGGCTGAGTACCCTGTGTTTGGGGTGTGTCTGAGTGAATGCACAAGGAGCTGTCAACTAAACCTAGCCAGACGTGGATTGTAAGGCACAGAAGGATTTAAGTGCAAAGAAATGCTCACTTTCTAAAAGTGGCATTTCTAGAATAGTAATATTAAATCCGACTTCACCAGTCAGTAGGATTTTGTATTACCATTCTGGCCATACTAAATATGACCTCCCTGCTCCTTTCAGATCAGCAGCTGCCACTTCAACAGTGTATGAGGGCAGCCCCAATGTTAGCCTATGAAGGGAGCAGGTCTCACAGCAGTGCAAAAACAAATTGAGGGTTTTTTACACTACCAGGACATATAACTACACAGGTACATGTCCTGCCTTTTACCTACACAGCACCCTGCTCTAGGGGATACCCAGGGCACACATTAAGGGTGACTTATATGTAGAAAAAGGGGAGCTCTATGCTTGGCAGGTACTTTTAAATGCCAAGTCGAGGTGGCAGTGAAACTGCCCACACAGGCCTAACAATGGTAGGCCTGAGACAAGGAAAAAGGGGCTACTTAAGTGGGTGGCACAATCCGTGCTGCAGGTCCACTAGTAGCATTTAATCTATAGGCCCTAGGCACCTGGAGTGCACATTACTGGGGACTTATAAGTAGATTAAATAGTTCAATCAGGTATGATCCAAAGTTACCATGTTTACAGAGAGAGAGCATATGCACTTTAGCACTGGTTAGCAGTGGTAAAGTGCGCAGAGTCTAAAAACCAGCAAAAACAGTATCCACAAAGTGGAGGGAGGCAGGCAAAAAGTTAGGGGTGACTACCCTAAGGCTGTCAGGTCTAACATGATTTTCACTAATTCCACATTTTCTAACAGTTTTTATTCCTATTTCTGCAAACTAGTGTATAAAACTTGTGTATTACTTACCTCCTAAGGGAGTACAGCATCTATGGTATTTCTGTTATTTGTGCCACAAACATAAAGTACCTATATTGTTGTAACACTGAGGCCCATATTTATACTTTTTGACGCACAACTGCGCCAACGCAGTTGTGCGTCAAAAATGTGACCGCCGGCTAACGCCATTCCAACGCACCATGCGGGCGCCTTATTAAAGGAATGACGTTAGCCGGCGCTGCGGACTGGTGTGCGTTAAAAAAAATGACTCACACCAGGCAGCGCCGGCGTATGGGAAAATGGGGGTTGTGCGTCAAAAAATGGTGCAAGTCAGGTCTGAGGCAAAAATCAGGCCTCAAACCGGATTTGCGCCATTTTTTTTGATGCCCAACCTCCATTGACATGACTCCTGTCTTAGCAAAGACAGGAGTCATGCCCCCTTGCCCAATGGCCATGCCCAGGGACTTCTCTCCCATGGGCATGGTCATTGGGCATAGTGGCATGTAGGGGGGCCCAAATCAGGCCCCCCTATGCCACAAAAAAAACCTGAAACAAATACTTACCCGAACTTACCTTTACTTCCCTGGGATGGGTCCCTCCATCCTTGGGTGTCCTCCTGGGGTGGGCAAGGGTGGCAGGGGGTGTCCCTGGGGGCAGGGGAGGGCACCTCTGGGCTCCTTCCGAGCCCACAGGTCCCTTAACGCCTGCCCTGACCCAGGCGTTAAAAAACGGCGCACATCCGGCTGTGCCCCTTTTTTAAGGCCCACCCCCTCCTGTGCGTCAAAATGGCGACAGAGTATAAATAAGGGGCACAGGCCTTAAAGTCATTTTTTGGAAGGGAACGCCTACCTTGCATATAATTAATGCAAGGCTGGTTCCCCTTCCAAAAAATGACGCACATGGTGGAATTTTGACGCCCGCAGGGTCGGGCGTCAAAGTATAAATATGGGGCAGGATTTGCGCCGATTGTGCGTCAAAATGTTTGACGCACAATCGGCGCAAACAGAGTATAAATATGCCCCTGAGTGTTTTCTCTCATCTGTGTAAGTACTATGTGACTACAGTGGTATTGTATGAGCTTTGCATGTCTCCTAGATAAGCCTTGGCTGCTCATCCACAGCTTCTGTGTCTGGCTTCTAGACACTGACTACACTACACTAATAAGGGATACCTGTTATAAGGTGTAAGTACCACCACACACCAGCCCAGCCTCCTACATGCATGAGGGTCTGAATGGGTATGTGAGTGGGTGCATGAGGGTGTGTGTGGGTCTGTCAGTCGGTGCATAAGTGTCTGAGTGGGTCTGTGAGTGGGTGTATGACTCTCTAAGTGGGTCTGTAAGTAGGTGCATGAGTGTATGAGTGCTTCTGTGAGTGAATGATTTAGGGGCTTATTATGACTTTGGTGTATGGAAAAGCCCATCCGCTGAAGTCCCCTACGGGTAAGTTACCACCAGTGTGACAGCCTCCCCATCAACGCCATTGTAGGAGGCTGGCCTGGCTTATAGTGGGTACCTTGTGGTACTTACACCCTGTGTCAGGTCCAAGTAACCCTTGTTAGTAGAATAGAGGTGTTTCTAGCAGCTTAGGCTGATAGAAGGTAGCTATGGCAAAGCAGCTTAGGCTGAACTAGGAGGCATGCAAAGCTCCTACTATGCCACTTATATCATATAGCACAATATCATAGAAAAACACAACACTCAGAGTTACTAAAAATAAAGGTACTTTATTTTAGTGACAATATGCCAAAAGTATCTCAGAGAATACCCTCACTTAGGAGGTAAGTAATATACACAAGTTGTATGTACACAAACCCAAAACAGGTAAGTAACAGTAAGAAAAGTAGTGCAAACAATGTAGAATCACAACAGGATGCAATAGGTAGACTTAGGCCTAGGGGCAACACAAACTATATACTCCAAAAGTGGAATGCGTATCACGAATGGACCCCAGGCCTATGGGAGGTTGTAGAGAGTCGCTGGGACTGTGAGAAAACAGTAAGGGTGTCCAAAATACCCCATCCCAAGACCCTGAAAAGTAGGAGTAAAGTTACCCTACTACCCCAGAAAGGCACAATGGTTGTGATAGGGGATTCTGCAAGAACCACAAGGACCAGCAAAACACTGAAGACGGATTCCTGGACCTGAGGACCTGTAAAGGAAGGGGACTAAGTCCAAGAGTCACAATAGTGTCCAGGGGGGGGCAGGAGCCCAGGAAACACCAGACGAAGGTGCAAAATGGCTGCCTCCAGGTGGAAGAAGCCAAAGATTCTGGAACAACGAAAAGGGCTAGGAACTTCTCCTTTGGATGGTAGATGTTCCACGCCGTGCTGGATGTTGCAGAAGTGTTTCCAGGCATAAATACCACAAACAAGCCTTGCTAGCTGCAAGAGTCGCGGTGGAGGTTTTTGGGTGCTGCTGGGGACCAGGAAGGACCAGGATGTCGCCCCTTGGAGGAGGAGACAGGGGGGGTGCTCAGCACCTGAGAACGTCCCTGCAGAAGCAGGCAACACCTGCAGAAGTACCAGAACAGGCACTTAGAAGATCTGTGAACTCAGAGTCACAAAGGGAGAGTCCCACGACGTCGGAGTCCAACTCAGCGGGTTGAGCACTGCAGGATTGAGTGCTTGGGACCCAGGCTAGGCTGTGCACAAAGGAATCTTTGGAGAAGTGCACAGAAGCCGGAGCAGCTGCAAATCACGTAGTACAAAGGTTTGCTGTCTGGCGTGTGGAGGCATTGACTTTCCTCCACCAAATTTGGACAGAAGGGCCACTGGACTGTGGGAGACACTTGGACCCAGCTCCTGTGTTCCAGGGACCATGCTCATCAGGACGTCAGGGGGCCCAGAGGACCGGTGATGCAGACGTTTGGTGCCTGCATTGGAAGGGGGAAGATTCCTTCAACCCACAGGAGATTTCTTCTTGGCTTCCAGTGCAGGGTGAAGGCAGACAGCCCTCAGAGCATGCACCACCAGGAAATAGTCGAGAAAGCCGGCAGGATGAGGCGCTACAATGTTGCTGGTAGTTGTCTTGCTACTTTGTTGTGGTTTTGCAGGTGTCCTGGAGCAGTCAGCGGTCGATCCTTGGCAGAAGTCAAAGAGGGAAGTGCAGAGGAACTCGGGTGAGCTCTTGCATTCGTTATCTGAGGAATAGCCCAGAGGAACGACCCTAAATAGCAAGAAAAGGAGGTTTGGCTACCAAGAAAAGAGGTTTGGCTACCAAGAGAGGTAAGCATCTATCAAGAGGGGTCTCTGACGTCACCTGCTGGCACTGGCCACTCATAGCAGTCCATTGTGCCCCAACACCCCTGAATCCAAGATGTCTGGGACACACTGGAGGAGCTCTGGGCACCTCCCCTGAGAGGTGCAGGGGAGTGGTCACTCCCCTTTCCTTTGTCCAGTTTTGCGCCAGAGCAGGACTGGGGGATCCCTGAACCGGTGTAGACTGGCTTATGCAGAGATGGGCACCATCTGTGCCCATCAAAGCATTTCCAGAGGCTGGGAAGGCTATTCCTCCCCAGCCCTTCACACTTATTTCCAAACGTAGAGGGTGTAACACCATCTCTCAGAGGAAATCCTTTGTTCTGCCTTCCTGGGACTGGGCTGCCCAGGGGTTGGCAGGGGTTGTCTGAGGGGTTGGCAGCAGCTGCAGTGGAAACCCCGGAAACGCAGTTTGGCCGACCCGAGTTCTATGCTAGAGACCTTGGGGATCATGGTATTGTTCCCCCAATACCAGATTGTATTGGGGTGACAATTCCATCATCTCTGACATGTTACATGGCCATTTTCGGAGTTACAATTGTGACGCTACACATAGGTAGTGACCTATGTGTAGTGTACGAGTGTAATGGTGTCCCCGCACTCACAAAGTTCAGGGAATTTGCCCTGAACAATGTGGGGGTGCCTTGGCTAGTGCCAGGGTGCCCACACCCGAAGTAACTTGGCACCTAACCTTCGCCAAGTGAGGGTTAGACATATAGGTGACTTATAAGTTACTTATGTGTAGTGAAAAATGGCTGTGAAATAATGTGGATGTTATTTCACTCAGGCTGCAGTGGCAGTCCTGTGTTAGAACTGTCTGAGCTCCCTATAGGTTGCAAAAGAAATGCTGTAGCACCATAGGGATCTCCTGGAAACCCAATACCCTGGGTACCTAGGTACCATGTACAAGGGAGTTATATGGGTGTACCAGTGTGCCAATGAGAATTGGTAAAATTAGTCACTAGCCTGCAATGACAATTTTAGAAAGCAGAGAGAGCATAAACACTGAGGTTCTGGTTAGCAGAGCCTCAGTGATACTGCTAGGCACCACACAGGGAACACATACAGGGCATACATTATGAGCACTGGGGTCCTGCCTAGCAGGATCCCAGTGACACAAGGGCAAAAACATACATACAGTGAAAATGGGGGTAACATGCCAGGCAAGAGAGTACTTTCCTACAGCCATTATGAGTTTCCAGCTGGGTCAGCAGGCAGAAACACTGTTTCTGCCCGATGCTGCAATGGGAAACGGCCTAAAGCATTGTCGTCAGCTCATGATAGAGCCGTAGGCAATGCTGTGGTGCATAGAGTGCAGCAATGTTCACTGTCTGCTAACATTGCAATGGGGCTGGCCTGGGGGGCCGTGCACTACCCATGCAAGTGAATCGGCATGCAGGGGCCCCCTAGAGGCACCCTGCCCCCGTCTCCTCCAGCCTTTCCGTGACGGAGTCACCACTATGAAACCGCTGGTAGAGAAGGGGGTCATAATCCCCAGGGTGGCACTGCTTACAGCGCTGCCCTGGTGGATTTGAACCACCAGCACCATCAGTCATGTAGACAAAAAGTGGTAGTGGTGTCAGTCCGACTGTGGCACTACCGCCCTGGTCATAAAATGGTGCTCAGTTCAACCAGCACCACAATCCTGGCAGTCATCAGACTGCTGGGTTAGTAATGAGGCCCCTTGTGTGTCAATGAATCTGTGAATGTTTTTTTTTAATTTTTTTTATTTCACTGATATTTTTGAATTCATTACAACGTTACACAGGGACAAGCTGAGCATCAGGACATATTTGCAAATGTCACTCGTGAAAAGAACTAAGTATAATGTCATAATTTCACCCTAAAAGACCCCTATGCCTCAGCCCTGGGGTCAGGGTGCCTCGACCCTGAACCCTTATGCCAATTTTAATTTCATTTTGTCAGCCCCACGGACCTTGTCCCGCTACCTAAAATGGCAGTTGCTACTTTCTGGTCAGGTTGCGGCCAGCCAATCACAGCATTCCTGTTGGCATGCACATTCACGAAAATGTTGCGATAGATCCACAGCCCTAGGTAGACAAATGTATTTCCCCTTTAATACCAAGAAAAGTACTTGAATAGATTTACACCAAATAACAGAAAGTGTACTCTGCATACCGAAAGCTACCTTTCTGCCATATTCGGTGTAATTCCGTTCAGCAGTTCAGACTACAGTTGGATAGGATACAGATGTTTTTTGACTCCCTCCACTTTCCTCGCTCCCTGCTTGACAGGTCACCCTGAAACATTGTGCAACAAGAATCACTGGCACACTTTTTTGGGAACATTTTATCAAGATTCGTCAAACGGTACCAAACATGCAGGCATGTCCCAAAACACGTTTTTCTATGGAAACATGGTGGTCCTAACTATAACTATCTACTGGTGAATGCCAGTAGATAATATATCTATATATATATATCTATCCCTCTCTCTCTCTCTCTCTCTATACAGTATATATATATATATATATATATATATATATATATATATATATATATATATATGAACACTTCGTTAGGCGTTTCTCTCCCTGCACCTGAACGCCAATGGTGCTAGAATCGGACGCGCGCCACCACGTCTATAAATCAAACACAACTCCTTAAAATGTCATTAAGGCTTCCAGCACTCCACAGTGGTTAAACTGCAGATTTATTTAACAGAACAGGAACGCGTTTCGGCGTAACCGCCATTGTCAACCTGACAACCTGTTGACAAAGGCGGTTACGCCGAAACGCGTTCCTGTTCTGTTAAATAAATCTGCAGTTTAACCACTGTGGAGTGCTGGAAGCCTTAATGACATTTTAAGGAGTTGTGTTTGATATATATATATATATATATATATATATATCTCACAAACATGAAAAGCCCAGGCACCAGTCCATGTTAAAATCCAAGCATTTAATAGCATTTCTGAGAAGCAAGACAAAAAATCCTGACGCGTTTCGGCAACAGCATGCCTTGTTCACAGGTAAGTAAGAGCAAGTGTGAGTGAGCCAGTGCTTTTTAAATACACAGTCATGTGACTTCAATAACCAAACTCCAACTCCCATAATGCACAGTTCCATATAAATAACTTCCTGAACTGGAGTGCTGAATTTCCATATAGCTGCAATAGCGTCACAGGCACTTCAGTTCACCATACAAATGTTCTTATGTGCATTAGGTATCCATTACTTGATAGTCCACTTGCTTTTACAGTTGCTGCCCAGCATAACAGCAATACAAGGAATACATATATATACTTCATACAGAAATGATAAGGATGTGTTTAACAAAGAATTTCTTCATTTTTAATGGGGAAATTTATCATCAAACCCAAGGGATGGTGATGGCCACTTGCTGCGTCCCCAGCTATGCAGGTTTATTCCTGGGCTGGTAAGAGAAGGAAGTGGTTGGAAACCCTAACTTTATGGATAGACATGCGGTCCTCTGGTTATGCTTTATCGAAATCCTTTGTATTTGGATAAGAGATAGAAGCTCAGCATTAAAAACTGTTGAAAAATTAATGATATTGATCTGAACTTTAAATTGACAAACAATATTGATGCCAAAAGAATAGAATTATTGGATGTTGAAGTATGGGTAGAAAGCAGTAGACTTGAGATGAGGTTATATAGGAAGGAAACAGCAGGAAACAGTTTGGAGCATGAAAAGAGTTGCCATCCAGCAGTAAGACTTATCAATAGTATCCCCTATGGAGGATTTTTGAGAGCAAGACAAAATTGTAGTTTTGAGAGAGCCTTGGGAGTTGAAATACAGATAATGTTGAAAAGATTTAAGGAAAGAGGGTACTCTGAGAAGATTATCAAAAATGCCTTGGAAAAGGTAATGCAAGTAAAATTAGAAGACCTACTAGTATTGACTAAAAGACAGAGGAGTGAAGTTGAAACAGTACAGTTTGTCACCAAGTATCATAGTCAGTCAGGAGCAATGAGAAAAAATCTCCAGAAGTCACGGCCAATATTAAAAACAAATGAGACATTTGAGAGAATTCTGGAAGATTACCTCGGATAACCTTTCAAAAAAGTGCCGCCTTGAATGATTCTTTGAGTCAGACTATGATACCACAGCAAAATAAAGGAAAAATGGTAAAAGGATTCTATATCTGTGGGAAATGTAAGGCATGTCAAGATAGTAAGAACTGAAAGAAGGTTACCTTTCCAACAATACCAAAACCATTTGGGATAAAAAAAAACATGTAACTAAGTTTAGGCACTTAAATGCCCATGTAATAAATATTATGTGGGAAGTACCATACATAAGATGAAAAAGAGAGTATTAGAACATGTCAGAGCTATAAAACAGGATGACAAGGCATACCTGATAGCAAGACATGTTAAAGAATACCACGGGAAAAGGGTAGATCTTCTGTAATTTATTGCATTAGAGAGGATTCCCCCCAAAAAGGGAGAGGGGGCAGTGGACATTTGAATTGAGAAAACTTGAGTCAAGAATAATTGTAAGGTGTCAGACCATGTACCCTATATGTTTAAATCTGGATAAAGAATTGATAGTTCATGTAGGTAGAGTATAATGATGGGAAGGATTGTAAAAACAGAAATAAAGGTGGGGCTTTGTGATGAGTAGAATGTTGGATTTAAAATCAGAATCAAGGGACAATTGCCTCTTGACATGAACAAAATTGCAATTCATATTATGCTAGATTTAAAAGTGTATATTATTGCATTTTAATCTTAAATTTATGTTTTCGCTTTTATTTAATGTTTTGATATTTTATGAATGGTGTAGAATGGTGATGCCCATTGATGTAAAGCGAAGGGAATTTTTCCCTCATCTCAAAAGAGCTATTGTATTTTTTTGTGCCCACTTGGGCTTAACAAATTGAATAAAGAATTGGCTGAGAATTTACATAAATTATAATTAATATAAATGTGAACACAAAATGATGCCTACTGGGGCTTAATAGGTGGAATGATGAATCGGTTGAGAATTTATGTACATTTCATAGATATAATTGTAAACATGAAATAGTGCCCACTTGGGCTCAATGTGTGGAATGATGAATTGGTTGAGAATTTATATGAATTTCATTGTTATAAATGTAAATACGAAAAGACAACATTTATAAGTGTTACGGAGATTGATGACATTTAAAGATGGCGGCCACGTTGCATGTATTTAGGAGCTAAACGAAGATTTTTAGACCTTTCTTTTTGTTGTTATACACAAGGGAGGTGTGTTTAAAAATGGAGTCTTGCATATGTAATTGTTACCCATGATCAAGAAGACTGAATCTCCGAAACACGTTGGGTTTTAGAATGGCTGTCATAAGATTATGAAAATGAATTGGCACTGAAAGGATAAGTTGGTGGTTGTGACTTTTTTCTCGGTATCACACTGAGAACAAAGTTGTGGATATGTATCTATCTATCTATATATACATATATATTTATATATATATTCAATTAAAAAAACAAAGGTTACAGGGACATTACAATTAGGTTCTGAATTCACACGCACACAACCAGAGAAATTCATCAGTTATAGTTACAGTTATTTCAATAACTACAACTTATTGCCTAAGGTAACTATAATTCGTGCACCCACCAGGCATAGTATTTTATTCAATAATTTGACGTTTTATGTTTCATTGATATTTTTATTGATGTTTAAAAGTTGTCATGAGTGCTGTAATATATGGAGTAATTAGCAGTGCATGGCAAGGACGCGAGGTATAGTTAACTTATGCTTGCAGAGGTGGAGCTTCAACTGGGGCACCTACAACGTTTACATTTGTAAGTACTTTCTATTGAGGTTTTATTACTGTGAAATGAGCATCATGGGCAAAACAGAAGTTCACCTGCTTCTTTATCCCACAAGAGTCCACCATTTGCACAAAATATCTATCCAAATGAGCACCTTCTAATGATTAGTTAGTTAGTGCTACCTCGTTGGGTCAATGGCCTGTGTGGGGGAAGAGGACCGCATCCCTTGACTGATTTCAGCCCTGTGGCCCCCATTCTCCCGGGGACAGCCTTAATATATTTTTTGGGGAGGGAGGGGGCCATTCAGCCACCTTCCCCAGCAGATTTCAGCCCCAATGCCCCATCCCCTTGGGCCTGGCTGTAATATTTTATTGTTTGGGGGAAGGGGCCACTCAGCACCCTTCCCCTGGATGATCTTGGCACAGGGGACCCCATACCCCGGTTTCTGGCTATCTGTCCTGGTGCCCCGCTGGGCACCGAGTTTGCAATAGGACAGTGGGGAGAGCCTGAAGGCCCCTGTGGTCCCAGGCAGCTTCCTGACTCCTGCAGGGGGCAGCATAGCATTTGCACATAAGGAGCTGTTAAAGATGCAGCTTCCTGTCTGCAAAAGCAATTGTTTCCCCTGTTTCCCTGCCCGCATATCTGTGGGCAGGGAAACAGAGGAAACCTCCACTGTTTGACAGCTCTCACTTGCTGCAAGTGGAATATTTGATCTGACATTGCGGGAGCTGTCAAAGCTCCCAAGTCAGAGCAAACAGCTATGCCGCGGGTGTCAGCATCCCGGGACATAGTAAGAGCCGGTCCTGGGGTTTGGCAGTCCAGAGGGCCATATGTGGCTTCGTGATGGGGGCTGCACAACCACCTTCCAATGTTGAACTTGCCCTGGAAGAAGGATGCCCTTCATTCATTTATTGCATCCTCAGGGAAGTGGCAGTCTCCTTGCCTTAGGGAACTGGTGGTCCCAGGGGCTGTTGGGGAGCACACTGCCCCCCTCTATTGTACTAAATTTCTCTGGAGAGGTGATGGTTCCTTGGGCTGAGGGGGCTGCACAGGTCCCCTGCACAAACTTGGTATTTAGCCCTGGGGAGGTGGTAGTCCCTGGTGCTTTGGGAGAGGCCATACACACCTCCCCGATATAAAAAAAAAACATTTTGCCTTGGGATGGTGGTGGTCCAAGGGGTGTGGGACTAGTGTGGCCCCCTAAATATATTTGGGCTAATATAAGCCTAAGGAGGAGGGCCCCTTGTGCCCTCCTCCATTCTCATTAACCCCAGGACCTGGCCCACCTGGAGGTCAAAGAAAAGGGCAGGAGACCACCCTTTTCTATATCTTTTTTTCTAAATCTCAGAAAATTCCGTGAATCCAGATGTGCTGAATTTACTGAGATTTAAAAAAAATGCTTTTTAGCCATGGTGGCATCCGTAAGGGACCCCTACACCAAAGCTAGGTGCTCAGGGTGACCTTACCCTGGCCCCAGTGACATTTGGATCCGTTAAATTTAATATCTCTAAAAACTACGGAAGGGTTACACCAAATCATAAAAAGCACTCTTTATGTAGGTCTGGGTGGTGTACGCAGAACTTTGCGAAGTGGCAAAAAACCTCTGCTGCACTACACGGAGTTCTGCTAGCCGAAGGAGTTCTTCATTGCAATCTTTTGTGTTTTATTTGACATCACACGCAATGGGAAATAGGCACCTGGGTTCAAAATCTTGTACGAATGGCACCACCCGGTTCCCAAGGGCGCGGCCATCCTGTTTTCACTCTGTTTATGGTGCTGGGACTTCTACTTCAATCTGTCCTCAATCTTTGTAATTCTCTACCCCATACTTCATCTACCCCTATTTTTTTTATTTATTCTATTAATGTTTCTTTTAGTGTGTCTATTTTTATATTGTTTTATTTTTTTTGTATTTTTGGTACTTTTTGTATATTTGTTTATTTTTCCCTTATTTCCTTTCTTTTCCTCCTGTTTCTTTTCTCCTACCCTACTCACCCAGCACCATGGCAGAGCAGCAGGGCAATAGTGTCTGCCTGCTTTGTGGGTGGTGCCACCATCAAGAGGTACAGCCTTGCCCAATCTTCACTGAGGAGGAGGGGGCAGCACTTGTTTTTTTATGTGCACCGTCCCATCCCCTCCATGCTGGCAGCAGGTGGCTGGCCTGGGAGCAATTACCACCGGCAGAAGCATCTGCAGCACTGAGCTAGGGTGTGCCTATTGGTTAAGGCCTCCACCCAGGTCTAACGCACCACCCAGCAGTTGACGCACTGCTGGGCAGATATTATTGACAGCGAGCAGGTCCTGCTCGACCTGCTAGGAGTGGAGATCCCAGGTATTGGTGAGTATTATATTTTTATTGTGTTTGTGTTCTACAATGCTAACTTTTTTTCTGAATAGCATGTGGGTCCGCTAAGAGGTAAGATATGTTTAGTTTACGTTAAGATTATTATTTATTGTGTGATCCAGTTAGGGCTGGGCAGGTGCTCTGTGCTACACCACTGATTTTTATACTCGTAGGTAGGCACTCGCTTTGGGTGATGATTTAAGAAGCCATTGCAACGCAGACTCCTCTGTCCTCCTCCTAACTTCATAGTGTATTAGTGATATCAGTGAGTTGGCATTCTCTGTGACTTTATGAAGCGAGGACAATCCCAAGCAATTTCACAGTGATGCAGGTAGGCATGGATTGCAAAAAAGGAAGTCTTAGTTGGTCCATCAAGGGGCTTGAGAAATGAGAATAGAATGAAAGATCATTCATTCCATTGCATGAGGTTTTACATTTAGATTTTCTATTTTTCTTAAGGAAATTTGGAATAGGGATTTTAGGAGTATAGTTAACTCAACGATAGTTGATCATACTAGTATAGTACCATAGGCGTTCTGATTTAAGTACAATGAAATTGGATTTGCCTGTTATGTAATAATTTTGTGGAGATTAACGGTACCACTAATGTACTTTTTAATCTCCTTTCTAATCTTACATCAGCTCCAAAGTGCAAGAAGAAGGGCACTGCACTGGCCGGTCCGGCAGGAGCTGGGCAGGCACTCACTACCAGTGCAGATGCTGGTGGCTCTGTTCAAATCCTATTATTTGATATTAATACTATTATTTCCCTAAATTTTACCACTCCCCACTTTTATACTACTTTTGATGTTGCCTTGCTTACTTTTCTTTACTGTCTCCAACTCCCCTATCCAAGTTTTGATTAATTCCTGTTATCCCTGCATTTTCTTTTTTTTTTCTGTCTTTCATTCACCATTTTGTACTTCACCCCTTTGTTGCTCTTCAATGATTTTGGGTTATCATCAATTATAGACTATAAATCTGCCCCTCTATTACGTGAAGCTTTTTTTGGACTTGTCTGCCCCTCTATTACGCGAATAATTGTTTGGCTTGTCCTCCTGGCTTTTCTAACATTCCAACAAAATGCCCAGAGTGAAATGTTTGACAGAAGATACTGCAGTGTTAACCGAGCTGTAACAATTGTGATTGCATTTTTTTAGTTTAAAAATTAAGAAGGGGATCTGGCTTTTAAAAACTGTGTACTTTTTTTTATAACCACATCAACTACCAGTGGAGGAGCCTGCTCAAGTTCGACTGCTGCAGGAGCAGGTGGAGCCAGGAGAGACGCAGCGACAGGCTCAGGCACTGGTGAGTCACATTTCTTGCTTATTGACAATTACTCTTACTCACTAGTTACAAGGGTGTTTTCGTGATCGGATTTACGAACCTCCTGCATTACAGCTACACTAGTGGTTGGGTTACGTATGGCCTCTTCTATTTGCAACTCAGCAAAAGCACATATAATGTATGCTAAACATGATGGCTTGATGGAAACGGGAAAGAACAGAATGTTAAAAGAAAGGATGGGTGAAAAGGGTGAAAAGAAAGGATACGTCGGTGGATAAAAAGGGAGTGTGGGTGAGTATTGGTATTGGGTAAAGGGATGGATAGGTGAAAGATGATTGAAAGAAAGGATCGATATTATGGGTGGATAAAGGATTGTGAATTTGGGTGGAAAACTGGATGAGAGAACGTAAAGCTTAAAACATGGTGGCTATAGGTGTATATAGGGAAATATTTCAAGGTCTATTGAATAATTGCTCGGATGAATAAAGAAGGGAGCTCTTCTTTCGTAGCTAGATCTGTGATGCCCCTCTATTCTTCTATAGAGAAAGCTCTACCTGCCTGCCTAATCCATCTGCCTTACTCTGCAGTAGAGTAAGCCAAGTTTCTTTACCTTCCTTACTGTCCAGTGAATCAATTTGTTGCAAAGAATTTGTGTTGGTGGGTGCATCCTTGCAGGCAGGTCGCTTCCTCCTCACCACTGCTCCGTTAAGTGCTGCCATTGTTTTGGGCATATCTGGGGTTGTATGGGCTTGTTTGAGCTTGTTTGGGCTTCTCGGCTTCTCCTCCCCCGGAAGGTTTGTGCTGCTGCTTCCCCGCGGCCCGCCCCCTCCCTCCTCCTCGGAGCTCTTCCCGCTCCTGACTCCTGCTGCCCCCGTGCCCCGCACTCCTATTGGAGGTTTCCCTTCCTCCTCCCAGCTGCCACTCCCTCCCACCTCCCCTCTTATGCCGGCCGCAGCGCGAGGTTAGAAGCGACCTCTGACTCTGCATTCTTGCAGGCAGGTCGCTTCCTCCTCACCACTGCTCCGGTAAGTTTTGCCATTGTTTTGGGCTTGTCTGGGCTTGTTTGGGCTTCTTGGCTTCTCCTCCCCTGGAAGGTTCGTGCCGCTGCTTCCCCGTGGCCCCGCCCACTCCCTCCTCCTTGGAGCTCTTCCCGCTCCTGACTCTTGCTGCCCCGCCCCCCTGCATTCCCATTGGAGGTTTCCCTCCCTTCTCCCAGCTGCCACTCCCTCCCACCTCCCCTCTCATGCCGGCCGCAGTGCGGACGCGACGCTAGCGCGCCAACGGCGCACCAAAGGCAAGTCCGTCTGCGCCCGTCCGCACCAAGACCGCTCCCAGCGTCAGACCCCCTGGCCAACACACCTCCTGCACCACCGAACACCTTTACACTGCCAACGTACTCCACGCCCTTCATCCAAGATGCTCCTCCATCTGCTTCCAGTCCACACTGACGCGCACCAAAGGACCCTTCTCCTGCAAAGCCTGCAATTTCACCTGCAACCTAACCTCCAAACTCCAAATCAAAACAGACAACCGCCTAAGATGCATCCTACTTAACAACCTCTCCGTCCACAAACATGCAATTGAACTCTGGGACCTCCTGACCACATACTCGCCCGACTTCGCATTCCTCACCGAAACCTGGATGAATTTGGCCTCGGAACAAGACATAGCCATAGCCATACCAGAAAACTACAAGATCACCAGAAGAGACCGAATCAACAGACCAGGAGGAGGAATCGCCATAGTCCACAAAAACACCATAAGAGTCTCCACCAACTCCCACGACACCATCAACACCGCCGAGCACCTCCACTTCAAAATCCACATCAACGCCAACAGCACACTCAGAGGAACACCAGTCTACAGACCCCCTGGACCCAGACCACAGTTCTGCAACAACATCGCCGACGCCATCAGCTCCCAAGCCCTCGCCTCAACAGACTACATCCTCCTCGGTGACCTAAACTTCCACTAGAAAATAACAACGATATCAACACCACCTACCTAATCAACAATCTCGCCAACTTCGGCCTCAAGCAACTCATCACTTCACCCACCCACTCTGCAGGCCACACACTCGACCCCATCTTCTCAGCCTGCAACCACGTCTCTTTCAGCCACACCACCGAAGTCAGCTGGACAGACCACCGCTGCATCCACTTCTCCTACCAGAAACCAGCCACTCACCACCACCGCACACAACTGCCTCGACGCAACTGGAGCAAAATATCAACAGATCAACTGATCTCCACTCTTGCCCGGGCCATACCCCCTAGTGCCCCAGACCCCAACACAGCCACCACCAACCTGCATCGCTGGATTGAAGATTGCGCCAACACCCTCGCACCGCTCAAAAAAACCATAAACACCTCCCACAGATTCCACGCCAGTTGGTTCACCCCAGAACTACAGGAATCCAAACGGCTATGTCGCAGAATGGCAAAAACCTGGCACCTTGACCATACCAACTCCAACCACATCGCTTTCAAGGATGCCCTACGCAAACATCACCAACTGATCCGTACCACCAAAAGGACCCACTTCAAAAACCACATCGTCGCCAACGCTCACAACAGTAAAGAGCTCTTTGACATCACCAATGAGCTCTCCACCACAAGGACCTGCTCCAACGAACCCCCACCATCACAGGAGTTCTGTAACTCACTGGAAACCCACTTCCATCGAAAGATAGAAGAAATCCACAATAGCTTCAAACCCCAGACCCACCGGCTGACTACAAACACCCAAGAACCCAACGCTCCAAGCGACACCCACCTCCTCCACATCTGGACCCCCATCAACATAGAGGACACCGCCACCACCATGGCCTCCATCCATTCCGGATCACCATCAAACCTCTGCCCACACCATATCTTCAATAAGATTCTGATCTGCAAACATCATCATCGCCCCCCACCTCTGCAAAACCATCAATAGCTCCTTTGAGTCAGCTATCTTCCCAGAAAGATGAAAACACGCAGAAATCAACACCCTGCTGAAGAAAACAAAGGCAGACCCAGACGACCCCATGAACTACTGGCCGATCTCCCTCCTCCCCTTCCCAGCCAAGGTCATAGAAAAAATCGTACACAGCCAACTATCCCGGTTCCTCGAAGACAGCAAGGTACTCAACACTTCCCAGTCCAGATTCCGCAGAAACCACAGCACCCAGACTGCACTCATTGCTGTCACAGACGACATTAGGACCATGCTCGATGAAGGAGAAACAGCAGCACTCATCCTCCTGGACCTCTCCGCAGCTTTCGACACGGTATGTCATCACACTCTCTGCACACGCCTCCACAACGCTGGAAACCAGAACAAGGCAATCAACTGGATCTCGTCATTTCTCTCAGGCAGAACCGAGAGAGTCTGCATCCCACCGTTCCTGTCAGAAGCCTCCAGAATCATCTGTGGCATCCCCCAAGGATCTTCGCTCAGCCCCACGCTCTTCAACGTTTACATGGCCCCCTCGCCAACATCGCACAAACCCACCACATCAACATAGTTTCCTACGCAGACGAAACTCAGCTCATCCTCTCCCTCACGAAAGACCCTACAACTGCAAAGAACAACCTCCACAACGGACTTCACGCCATCGCCAGCTGGATGGAATCAAGCCACCTCAAGTTAAACACAGACAAGACGGAAATCCTCATCTTTGGCACCAACCCCTCAGCTTGAAATGACACCTGGTGGCCCACCTCCCTAGGAACCGCGCCCTCACCCACCACCCACGCATGCAACCTAGGCTTCACCTTGGACTCCACACTCAGCATGACTCAGCAGGTCAATGCCATCTCCTCTTCCTGCTACAACACTCTCCGCATGCTCCGCAAAATCTTCAAGTGGATTCCCATTGAAACCAGGAAAACTGTCACCCACGCCCTGGTCAGCAGCCGATTGGACTACGGAAACACCCTATATGCAGGAATAAGAACTCCTAACAAAGCTGCAAAGAAACCAGAACGCATCCGCCTGACTCATTCGGGACATCCCACGCCGCGACCACATTGCCCCCCACCTCAGAGACCTTCACTGGCTACCAGTATCAAAGATGATCACCTTCAAACTCCTCATCCACGCACACAAGGCCCTCCAAGACACAGGCCCAGCCTACCTCAACAAAAGACTCACCTTCCACACCCCCACCCGCAATCTTCGCTTCGCCAGCCTCGCCCTCTCCTCCATCCCCCACATCCGCCGCACCACCGCCAGAGGAAGATCCTTCTCTCATCTAGCTGCCAAGACCTGGAACTCCCTACCGCTCCACCATCGCCAGACCCAAGACCTCTTGACATTCAGGAAACACCTCAAGACATGGCTTTATGACCAATAGCTCTCCCCCAGTGCCTTAAGACCCTAACGGGTGATTAGTGCGCTCTATAAATCCTTGATTGATTGATTGATTGATTGTTGGTGGGTGAGACCAGTGAGTAAAGTGGAACTAGTAAGTGCCAAATTTGACTTCAGGTTTGGTGTAGGGGATACTCTGTGACATGTGCCAAATACAATCTATATAGCACATTTCTGTCCCTGTAGTGCAGTGCATCGTTCCCCCCATATACTTACGGCAGACAAGATAACATGTATTCGCATTTTATACATGATGTGTGATGTATCTTATTTATTCATCTGCATCTTTGGACTCAGGGTAGAAAATAAACTAAGTGAAAGGCATGTGGGGAAGAACAGAGCCTTTGGAATTAAAGACAAAGAGAGCTGTAGACAGTAGAAACGTTCTTGAAGCCATGGCTATATTGCCTCCAATATTTTGGCACAGCAGCTTGTACTTCACAGTGCATAATGCCTTTCTCATTATAATGAGAGGTAATACTTTTTTTCCACTTAATGTGTCTAATTAATTACTAGAAAAGCCTTTAAAAGGAAAAAATGAAATCACCAGCTTTTTTATCCACTCTAATTCTTTAATTCTTTTCTACCAGACAGATGGTTCTTCTCATGTGAGGCATGTGTATGTAAACAAAAAAAATATTGGCCCTGTTACTCTCATAAGCATAAATAATAATCATATCAAATTCCGCCGTCCCTAGTGGACCAGCAATGTAGTGCTACTGTGCTATCATTTGAACAAGTGCTTGTTCAGACCATTGTTTACAATTTCTCTTTTGCTATTGTTCTTTTTTTGATATAGGTACTCCTGCCCCACGACCACCACCATGTAGGCAGGAGATAGGGGCACCTCTGTGGCAGCAGAGGCTGGGGAACATTCAGGCCAAGTACAAGCACCTGGTGATCCTAGAGGTGGAAGAGGCCAAAACAGCTACTTCAGAACTAGGTCCCAGTAGAAAAGCACACCAGCCCCCCGGCCAGTACATTGCCGGTGCCATTGCCTGCAGTCAGGGACCCTGAATGAACCTGCTTCACCCTTCTGCTCTACCAGGGCATTTTACAGCCTCATCCTTCATAGGATGGACTTAATGAAGAGCCAGCTTGCCAGGATAGAGCATAGCTTTGACAAGGTTTGGATCTTTGTGTCCTTTTTAAGCCTTTTTTATATTTATTTTTGTATTGGTATAAGACACTTGTTGTGGGTGGAGAGGTTGTCAAGGGATTTAGGCTAGACTTCAAGCTTGGACTTTTACATTGGACTTTTTTGTGGACGTGGTTATATTTGACCGGGGAGAGGGGTGGGACTGTTTTGGGTAGAGTGGTGTTTTAGACTTTTGTACTGCTGTCTTTTACTGTAGTCAGTTATTTTTAGTGTGCTAAAAACAATGTAATTTGCTTAGACCATCACTTTATTGCCCTCTGCAACTATTATTGACCACTAGGAGATGATTACCCTTGCCTATTTTTCCCACATTAACCCAGTACACACAAACACCATCTTTTTCAGTAGCAGTTAAAATCTAACTAAACAAGTTTGCTTCAATCCATATTTCTTCTCCTACCTGAATTGATGAAGTGAGGGAGTCTTACTTCAGGGTTTTCCCAAAATGGCAGCTTAAGGAGGTGGTAGGTAGGTAATAGTAGTAGCAGGCTAGCATGCTCATAAGACAGAACTAGACAGAAAGTATCACTCTGACCTATGCAAACTCGAACTATAGGACTAATCAAAGGATAATCCATCACTGTCAACTCGATTGAAAGAAAATAGAAAGTCAGTGGGTCATCATTATGTATCATAACTATAGGAAAACTGAGACCTGACCACCACAATGACAGTATTGACTCACAGCAAAGAAGACCTGATATGATAATAAAATAAAGAACTATCAGTTTCTTCTGAGCAATGGTGGAGAGTTATGGTATAAAACTAAACTTAGGAAATTATACCATGGAGTCAGAAGTGGGCTCAGACTGAAGAGTATTGAACCAGGTTAAGCATTTACGGAACACACGCACAAGGCACGAATGAATATTTTGATCGGGATGGTGTGAAGTATTGCTCAGGTATTAGAAGGTAGAAGGTCATGCAGTGAGTTGGCGTTGCTTTCATCAAATTCGTCCCAGCAATTGCGTGATTCATTTATGGTGTATGGTTCGGTATGGTTTATGGTCACACCTCAAGAAATCACACAGCCTGGGGTTAAGAGCTCAATTAATGAATGAATGGGAAATGGGATTTGGGGAAAGGTGTGCCAAAGATAAACACTACACAAAAGAAACCACAACAATATTCACTGGGCCACTGAGCAGCACCCCATCATCAATCTGTTGTGGAAGGAAACAAAGGGATAAGTAGGAAAGTATGACACAGTTCAGTAAATTCATTGGAAACAGTCCATCTGCCCAGAGAGACCCCAGATAGTATATCCTAAGTGTTATGTCTTCTAGTTTTGAAATATGGAAGATTGAATGTAACCCACCCAGTTCTAAAACGTTGTTGAAAGGAAAATAATACTGTATTGCCAAATTTGGTGATTGTAGGAAAGTGCCACTGTTGGCATGGTTACCTCCCACTTTTTGCCTAGTGTTGATGGCAAATTTGATTGAAAGTGTGCTGGGATCCTCCTAACCAGGCCCCAGCACCAGTGTTCTTTCCCAAAAACCGTACCTATGTTTCCACAATTGGCACAACCCTGGCACACAGTTTAGTCGCTTGTCAAAGGTACCCGTGGTACCAAGGGCCCTGTGGCCAGGGAAGGTTCCCAAGAGCTGCAGCATGTATTATCCCACTCTGGGATACCCCTCACCAAGCACATGTGCACTGCCTATGCAGCCTGTGTGTGCTAGTGGGAAGAAAAAGACAAAGACAAAGTCGACATGGCACTCCTCTCAAGGTGCCATGGCCAAAAACCACTGCCTGTGGCAAAGGTAAGTCACCCCTCTAACAGGCCTTACAGCCCTGAGGCAGGGTACACTATACCACAGGTCAGGGCAGAGCTACATGAGCAATAAGCCCCTACAGTGTCTAAGTCCATTCTTAGACATTGTAAGTGCAGTGTAGCCAGACTGAGTATATGGTCTGGGAGTTTGTCATTACGAACTCCACAGCTCCATAATGGCTTCACTGAATACTGGGAAGTTTGGTAACAAACTTCTCAGCACAATAAACCCCCAATGATGCCAGTGTGGGATTTATTGACAAATGCACACAGATGGCATCTTAGAGATGCCCCCTGTATGTTAGCGAAACTGCTAGTGTGGGACTGACCAGTCTGTGCCAGTCTGCCACTTTCATACACATTTCTGACCGCATGGGGTGAGTGTCTTTGTGTACTCTGTGGTCAGAAACACAGCCTGTCCTGGGTAGAGGTGCTTCACACCTCCCCCTACAGGAACTGCACCACCCGGTGCTGAGCCTAGAAGACTCAAGCCTCGGACTATAGACCCCCAGAGCACTACAGCTAATGGAGTTGCCCGTCCCTCGGACAAAGACCCACTTTTGGCAAGTCAGGTGGGAAAATTAGGGAAAACAGGGTTAAGTGATCACTCCAGCCAGGACCACCCCTAAGGTTTCCAGAGCTGTGGTGACCCCCTCCCTGCAGAATCCTCCATCTAGGTTTGGAGGACAGGGACCAATAGGATTAAGGCTGTGCCCCCTTCAACAAAGGGAGTGGGCGTAAGGAGGGTGTAGCCACCCTCAGGGATAGTAGCCATTGGCTACTGCCCTCTGACCCCTAAAATACCCCCAAATCTAGGATTTAAGGGCCTCCCTGAACCCAAGTCATCAGATTCCTTGTGACCTACAAGAAGAAGAAGGACTGCTTAGCTGAAACCCCCAGCAGAGAAGAAGGAAGACGTCAACTGCTTTGGCCTCAGCCCTACAGGCCTGTCTCCTGCTTCAAAGAACCTGCAAAGAACAGTGACACATCCATCGGGCCCAGCGACCTCTGCTCAGCTTCAGAGGACTTCCCTGTACCCAAAAAGTCCAAGAGCTCCTGAGGACAGCAGCCCTGTCCAAGAAAACAACAACTAAGGACTCCCACCTCACTCAGGATGCGTGAGTACTGACCACTCTGCACCCGATGACCACGGCCCGTGTCTAGGTGGTCCTCTCAGCTAGAGAGGGTCCCCAGGCGATTGTGAGCAAGTGCCCATCCTAAGTTGACCTCTTCATGCCTTCACAATGACGCCTGCAGAGTGAATCCCGAGAAACCCCCTGACTGGGAAGTTCCAGACGAAGATTTCTGACACCTAAAGACGCATTGCACCCGCAGCTCCCAGGTCTTGGAGAACCCAACCTCTGGAGCTGCAATATTCAGCAGGTGGCCCTCCTCCCTGTCCACCCAGTGGTGTGCCCGAGACACCCCCCCTGGACCTCGCCTGCAGCTTCTGAGTGAGCCTCTGGGTCCTCTCATATACCAGCATTGGATGCCAGATATCCTGTTAGCACCCTGCACCCAGCCACCCCTGTGCCGTTGAGAGTGTATTTGGTGCCTACTTGTTTTCCCTCCAGTGCTTCTCTAATCCGCCCGGTCTGCCCTCCAAGCCATGGGTACTTACCTGCAGGCAGACCTGATTCCGAGCACTCCCTGCCTCCATAGGAGGCTTCATACTCCTGCATAGGCGGACATTTGCCTGCCTCATTATGACACATACATACAAAACCGGCAGAAAACAGCCACAACCACAAATCCGCCAGACCCACTGAACGTGATAAACCGTTGGTACTACCATCCATACCGTTAAGCCACCAACACTAAGGCCCTCCAAATAATGACTCACTAATCGTCACAGCGGACATTCAACGACAGTAAACCATTGGCAGTGAACACCGCCGCAGCAGATAAGGCCACCCAAAGACAAAACAATATTGGCCAGAGCACTATAAAAGACACATCCACGTCACACACAACCTTTTGCTAAAATGAAGACTGCAATAGCTAGCCACGCAAATCAGAGAGACAACTACACACACACACCATAACCACCCATTCATCCATCACACACAACACACCCCACCACGTTACTCAACACCCTCTGCACAACACACACACACCACAACACCCATGTACCCACAAAGGTGATGAGGAGTTGCGGATCATGGTTGATGAAATAGTCAGGGTAGAGGCACAGCTGTTTGGAGCACAGATCCAGCAGATATCTATTGCAAGCAAGATGGAGCTATTGCAGAGGATCGTGGACAGGGAACACGCTGTGGGAGAGCATCCACGAACAAGGGACAACATCAGGAAGAGGTGAAACGACCGACAGGAGAAGGTACGTTCCATAGCAGCAAGGCACTAGTTTGCTATCTACAGGACTAGTAGTGGACCCCCACCTCCTCCCCCACAGCTGACAGCATGGGAGGAGCAAGTCTTGGCAATCCTGCATCCTCAGGGACTCACTGGAGTGCCCGGAGGACTGGACACTGGTGAGTCAACATTTACTACCTATTATCCCCATACATGCATGCCACCACCACCCCTCACCCTGGCACCCATCACTCCACTGCATCCCACAAAGTGCACCACCACACTTAACAAACCTAAATGCCAAGCCCTGCATGCCATACCCACTGCATGCACATCCTTTCCAGCCCTCATGTACACCCACCACCAATGCATGCACAGCATGGAGAACTAACAATCCCACAATACATAACCATACACAAACAAAGGTGACAGGGCAACAGCAACAATATAGGGGAAGCTAAGGATGCAGAATATGCCACAGACATGTAGCATAACACACAACTTACATCCCCACAGGTGCCCTAGCTGATATCAGTGGCGAGGAGGTACCATAGCTACCCAGTTCCACCAGAAGATGCACCCACTGATGACAGCAACTCTGGAGTTCTGGATCTTGATGAACTGCCTGGCCCATCAAGGACCATTTGTCAGTCGGCTATGCCAGCCCACACCCACTCCACCACAGAGACTCCCACCTCAGTATCCAATACCACAGCAGCCACCCAACGTCCCTAGACCTCTGTCCCCAGGACACATCAATCATCTGTGTGCCCACCTGTACAGGGACCCCAGTCCACACCTCGCAGGCAAGACAATGAGGGTCCTGGGGTCAGTGGGCACACCATTCAGCGGACACAGGCACAGGGGGGCAGGGACACTCAGAGGGCAACTGTGTGCCAGGGGGAGGACAGCCCCAGGGATCCGACTGCCAAGAAGACACTCACTAATGTCCTGTGGTCTTACCAACAATCCTGGGAAAAGATGGGTCAGGTGATAGACTTCATGCAGGAGAACCAGCAGCTACAGGAGGAACACCACCAGGAGATCAAGAAAGAATTGTATGCCCTGAAAAACAATCACAATGGTATACATTTCTGGGGTGCTGGGTGATATGGCCAACATCATGAGGAAGTACACATCACACCAGCTGGCCCCTTCCACTATCCAGTCATACTGACCATCCCTCCACATCTGCTGCAGCTAGTGGACAGGAGGCCCTGACACAGGACCCACAGGCTACCAGCACCCCTCCCTCTGCAGAAGGTGAACCACCCCACAAACATTCCCTGCGACCCAGACAGACACCAGAGACACTGGCCAAGACCAAGACCACCACCAGGAAATGATCCCCTCCTGAATGTCCCCTTGTGTCCACTGTGTCACCTTGTCCACTTTGAACTGCCATTGCTCCCCTTCCTATGGCCCATTGGACACTGGACCTGTGCTACAAACAGATTGGACCCTTACCCTGGACTATTCCCAACCATCTACCTTCTCTATTGCACTTCCCATTGCAGAACAATTTTCAATAAACACCCTTGGACACAACTTCAGTAATTGTGCTTTATCTACAGGTAATGTACAATGTAATGAACTGTAATGAACTGCATGGTCCTGTGTAAATGCCCAGCAATGTTGATCCATCCAATAAATGTGTCTCAGCAGTCTGTACACATCACAGCAGTACACTGTTGTAACAACACCAATATCTGCAATAAGGGAAGGCATAGATGACAGTCAGATGGGATGCAAAGGGAATGACTGGCATTATACTGCAGTCACACAGTACAACACTAAAATGTAGAAATGTTTAGTTCAACAGTCTTACCTGAGTGTCATTGGAAGTACTGTTGGATCAAATATGACCTGTTGTTCACATGCTCCTCCTCTTCCTCCTCCTCACTGTTATCATTGTCCACTGCTACCACTGCCGCATTGTCATCCCCCTCCTCCTGGGAATACGGTATATGCCGTCTGAGGGCTAAATTGTGCAACATGCAGCACACAACAACAATTCTGCATACCTTCTCAGGGGGTTAGCATAGGGATCCACCTGTCAGATGGAGGCACCTGAACCTAGCTTTCAGGAGAACAAAGGTCCTTTCGACAATCTTCCTGGTACGCCCATGAGCATCATTGTACCTATTTTCAGCACCTGTTCTCGGATTCCTAACGGGGGTCATGTGCCAGGACATGTTTGGGCAGCCGTAATCACCTGCAAGAAGTAAGGGACACACATTATCCCTGCACAATGGGTTGGGCCATGACTCCTCAAGGCGTACACCCACAAACAATGGGTGGGGACACAGGCTCACCTATTAGCCACACTTTGTGCCTCTGTAGTTGTACCATCAGCTGTGGGACATTCCTATTCCTCAGGACAAACCCATTATGCACCAACCCTGGATACTTGGCTGTGACGTGGGAGATGTATTGGTTAGCCAGGCACACCATCTGGACATTGAGTGAGTTGATTCCTGGACACTTGTTCATTGGCCCTGGGGGGGACTAAGGCAACATGGGTCACTCGATGGCCCTAATAGCATGAGGTATATGTCCCATTGCATAGAATTAAGCCTTCACACTGGGTAAATTATCTACCTGGGGGAATGCAATGTAGCTGCACGTGTGTTTGATCAAGGCAGACAAAATCCTTGCAAGCACAATAGAGAACATTGGCTGTGACATCCCTGCAGTCAAGCCCACTGTCACCTGGAAAGAGCCTGTTGCCAGGAAATGGAGCATTGAGAGTACCTGCACAATAGGGGATATTGCTGTGGGCTACGGATAGCAGGTAGCAGATAAGGCTCCAATTGTTCAGCTCTGTGAATGTGGCCCTGTCCAGACGATAAGTGAGTATGATATGCCAGTCCGCCAGTGTATCCACGTCAACAAGGGATCTTTACACAGGTGCTTGCCTCCTCCCATTTCTCCACAGTGGTTGGTACCGAAGGGAGCCAAATGTAAGAAAGGAGTGACAACAGGAACCATCAACACACTACAGCAATGCACACAGAGAATGTGTGTATGTTGGACACTGGAACTGTGAAGGTGAGTACATTCGACTACAATGATGCACTAATTCATCTGTACATGTGTACCAGCATTAGAAAGTGACAGGCTGGATTGTCAGGTTTATGATGTACCACCTTCTGTGTTTCCTCTGCAGGTCAGCGCCCATTAGAAGAAGGGATTGTGGCATGCCATCACCAAGGATGTGCAGACCCTTGGGGTCTATAGCAGGTGGAGCACCCACTGCAGGAAATGGTGGGAGGTCCTGAGACACTGTGCCTGGAAGACCGCTGAGGCCCAGCTGGGGATGGCCTCTCAACGAGGAAGGGGTGCCACTTGGAACCTGACCCCCCTGATGGCCCGCCTACTATTGGTCGCCTACCCAGAGCTGGATGGGCATTTGAGGGCATAAGCAGCCACAACGGGGTGAGTACAGTGTGTTTGTCAACCATCTTTGTTGCCTGGCATGGCATTTGGGTGCAGGGTACTAGTCAATGGATGCCCCAACATGCCATTTCAGATATTGCTGCGTGTCCAGCTCAGGTTAATAGGTTGGAAAGAATGTATTAAATAGCTAGGTAGGTGGCTTCCCATGTCAGACAGGGCTTAGCTGGCCCCAGTTGATGTGTAGCTGGCAGTCTTTGGCTCCTACAAGCTGTGGTACTTAGCCAATGGTATGAAAGTGTGGTTCATACTGCCCATTCTCAGTCTCAGTGTGTGACAGTGATGTGTTTGCTGTCTGTGCTGTTGTTGCTGAGATTGACCCTGTACTCTCTTTCTCTCTCACACCTCTCTCTACTTTTGTCATCCTGTCCATGTGTGCATTAGCATCATCTGGCGAAGGAGCAGGGGCAATCACTGGCGAGCGAGGGAGCTTCAGCCCACGGGACCCAGGAGGCAGAATCCACTGATGCCCTGGGGACCAGTGGGACGGAGGGCAAGGGGAGCACCACGGCAGGGACAGGAGGTGACACCTCTGACTCTGATTTATCCTCTGATAGGAGCTCCCTGGTAGTGGTGGACCCTTTTGGGACCACCCCAGCTACAGGTTCTACCACCACCCCCATACCAGCACTGCCCTCCCATTAGCCCCCCACCAAGTTGCCCATGCCCACTCAACCAGGAGGGAGGGCATCTCCTTCGGCCTAGGCACCTCAGGCCCTGCCCAGTGAGCCCTGCTGCCCTCAATGAGGAGGCTATTGACCTCCTAAGATCCATCTCTGTAAGGCAGTCAACAATTGTGAATGCAATCCAGGGGCTGGCATCCCAGATGCAGCAATGCAATGCCTTCTAGTGTCCCTGTTTCATCCATCCCCATCCAATTACCACTACACAGTCCCAGTCTCGTCAAGCATGTACCGGAAACAACACATAAGACTTGCACAGACAAACACAGGCAGCACACTTCAGTCCATAAGCACTCACACAGCCAACAGGCAGATGCAAACACAACATCTTCCACTGCCTCCACTGTCTCCCCCTCCTCCTCCCTCAGTCACATCCACACTCACACCTGCATGCACTGCATCATAAGTCCCAGATCCTGCCACCTGCACAGCCTTGCCCACATTCATCACAACACTAGACCCCTAGACATGCACCCCACATGCCACATGCGGCAGTCACCACCACGACCACCTCGTGCATGACACCCACCTCACTTGCAGACACCATGCACGCATCATGTTTGTCCTCCCACACCCTGTCTGCCCCCTCCAGTAACACACACACGCTCACACTCAGACCCCCAACAGCCATCCACCTCACACATGCACACTGTCATTGCACCTGCACCTAAGCAGATTTTCCTTGCCTGCCTTGACTTCTTCTGTCCCCTTCCCCCACCTACCCGTAAGAGGAAGGTCACACCACCCAAGTACCCAGTCTGACACAGCCTAACCCCCAAGGTCTCCAGCTGCTACTAAGGGGCACATGCGTGAGAAGCCGTCCCCCGCAACAAGGACACTCCTCCCCACCAAAAGCGCCGCCCTTTCCCAGACTGGCAAGACCATGGGACCACCTCCAAAACCCCTGCCCAAGGAGGCCCCACAAAAATCAAAGGACAAGGAGGCCCCTCAGAATTCCAAGGCCAAGGTGGCCTCCCAGACATCCAAGGCCAAGCAGGCACCCTAGACATCCAAGGCCAAGAGGTCCCCAGAAATCTAAGGCCAAGGAGGCTCCCTAGAAATCCCTGGACAAGGAGGTCCCACAGAAATCCCTGGACAAGGAGGCCCCCCAGAAATCCCTGAAAAAGGAGGCCCCACTGGACCATGGCCAAGGAACCCCCACTCAAAATTGTGGCCAAGGAGCAGCATCCGGAACCAGAGGCCAAGGAGCAGCATCCAGAACTAGAGGCCAAGGAGCAGCACCCTGAACCAGAGGCCAAGGGGCACCATCAACAGCCAGTGGGCAGGAAGCCCCCTCCTCAACCTGTGGGCAGGCAGCCACCTCCACAACCAGTGGGCAGGCAGCCCCCTACTCAACCTGTGGGCAAGAAGCTCCCTCCTTAATCTGTGGGCAGGAAGCCCCCTCCTCATCCTGTGGGCAGACAGCCCCCTCCAGAACCAGTGGGCAGACAGCCCCCTCCTCAACCTGTGGGCAGGCAGCACCCTCCTCAACCATTGCGCAGAAAGACCCTTCCTTATCCTGTGGGCAGACAGCCCCTCCATAACCAGTGGGCAGGCAGCCCCCTCCTCAACCTGTGGGCATGAAGCCCCCTCCTCATCCTGTGGCCAGGAAGCCCCCCCCAGAACCAGTGGGATAGGAACCGCTCACAATTAGTTGCAACCCCTACCCCCTGAGGTGCCTACCCATTTCCATCATGATGCACCTGAACATTGGAGTCCCGATGTTGTCAGGAGTCAAGTTGAGGCTGGACTGTGTCCTGTGGACATTAGTGACTTTGGACTGGCCTTTCAGCCTGCATTTATTTATTTCTGCAGTTGTGCATGTTTTTGCATTTTACAGATTCATACAAAAGGAATAGAGTGGTTGGAACTATGTATGTGCCCAGGTTTTATTTACTCCGGGGTTTTGTTGCTGTCATATTCCTGTCCATGTGTTTGTGGGTGTGTGTTGTGTGTGTGGTGTGTGTTGTGGATGTGTGTGTCACTCTCCACCACCTCTCTCCCACCCTTGTGTGCTGGACGGCTGCACTCACGGTTGTCTTCCTAGTCAGCGATGGTGCTCCAGGACGGCCATGGCATGGTACAGCATCGGGAATACTTGCAGTTCAAGTTCCATGGCGACCGCGGCATCCTGTGTGTCCCTGGAGCTGAGTGGCTTCTTTTAAATGATGTGTTTCTGCCATGCTTTTGGTGTATTTGCTACCGGCCCCGCAAATCATGGTGGTGTGCTATGTCATAATATGGTGGGTGGATCCTTGTCTTCTGCCTGCCTGTAGGTGGCTACCACTTTGTTCGATGTTCGTACTGCACTGGCGGTTGGTGTGGTACATTGGCTGTCTATGGGGGGATCAACACCATGGTCATAGATTGACGGTCATTACCGCTAGCCTGTTGGTGCTAATACCGCCACATTAACCCTGGTGGTCAGTATAGTTGGTCATAATGACCACCTTTTAGACTTTTCATCCTTGGCGTGGTCTCCCTTAACTTTTTGCCTCTGTTTCCCAGTTTGTTGATGTGTGCTGGACTCTGATTATGCTGGTTTTGTTACTCTGGGCACTTTACCACTGCTAACCAGTGCTAAAGTGCAAGTGCTCCTTTACAAAATGTGAATGTAATTGGTTCATCTATGATTGTCATATTTGATTTACTAGTAAGTCCCTAGTACAGGTCACTAGAGGTGCCCAGGGCCTGTAAACCAAATGCTACTAGTGGGTCTGCAGCACTGGTTGTGCTACCCACATAAGAAGCTCTGTAATTATGTCTCAGACCTGCCACTACATTGTCTGTGTGTGGAGTTTTAACTGTAAATTCGACTTGGCAAGTGTACCTACTTGCCAGACCTAAACCTTCCCTTTTCTTACATATAAGACACCCCTAGGGTAGGCCTTAGGTAGCCCCAAGGGTTGGGTGTAGTGTATGGTTAAGGTAAGACTTATAGGCCCTCATTAAAACCGTGGCGATCAGTGATAAAGCAGCGGTAATGCTGTAAACAGGCCGTAGGTAAAATTTTTTTAATTATGACCACAGTGGAAACTGCCAACAGAAACAGACACCTTAACACACCACGGCCACGGCGATAGCAACAAGCACTGCGCTGGTAACCACCAACAGCCAGGCGGAAGACAATGTACCGCCCACTGTATTACAATAGGCCTATTGGCTACCTTTTCCAGGGCGGTACCAACGCCATCAAAAGCATGGCAAAAAAAGTACACAGAAGGGAAACGACTCACCACTGGACACTCAAGGAAGAACCACAACGCCATGGAGCCCGAACTACAGGTGTTACCCATGCTGGTCTACCTCCTCCTACACCAAGAATACCAATGGCGGCGAAGACGACCACGGTGAGTACCGCCCCTAGCACACAGGTGAGGGGGGAGGAAAAAGAGAGTGACACACAACACCCCCACCCCCAACAACATGCACACAAACAGATACAACAACATTACATATTCACCCCGCACCCCTCAGGAACAATGCAAGGACCAAAGGAAGTGAGTAAAGTGAGTGTAATAATATAAAGTCCTAGAAATATGTCCTCAAATTACGAAAAAGTATTTACATATATATAAATACAAATGGAGGGGGACTGCCCAGTCCATAATGTCCGTGGGACACAGGGCCATATCATATAGGCCAAGGCCCCACTTGACTCCTGCCTCAATGTGGAGAGAACACTGCTGGTTCATCAGGTCGAAAATACACAGGCACCTCAGGGGAAAGGGGAAGGGGGGGGAAACAGCCAGAAGATGGCACAATGCCACTGCTCCTGGAGGGGGCTACTTGCCCACTGCTTGGTCCTGGGGAGTGCAAAGCCACAGTAACTCTAGTGGGTGGGTTGCCCACTGCTTGGTCCTGGGGAGTGCAAAGCCACAGTCTCTCTAGTGGATGGCTTCTCCACTGGTTCTTGAGGGGGCTTTGTGCCCAGTGTGCTTCATCCTGGCAAGGAGGTGGTGAATGGATGCCTTCTTCCACCGGTTCTAGAGAGGGCGTTGTGCCCAGTGTGCTTCATCCTGTCAAGGAGAGGGTGAGTGGATGCCTTCTTCTACTGGTTCTGGAGGGGGCTTTGTGCCCCGTGATGCAGATCTTGGGGAGTGCAAGGTCATAGTCTCTCACCTGAGTGTCACACCTAAAGGATTTGCAGGGGCCAGGATGCACTACAGCCCATGGAGGCACGACTACACACTGCCCGCTGGCAGTGGGGGTGCTGGTGTCAGGACTGGCAGTGGTGGGAGGAGGCTCCAGCTCTTCTCCCGCAGCCTCGGATGGCTGCCCGCTGGGGCTGCTGCTGCTGGCAGTAGTGCTGGTGGCAGTGCAGGTGGCGGTGCAGGTGGTGCTGGCGGCGGTGCTGGTGGCGGTGCTGGTGGCAGGGCTGCCAGTGATGGGGGGAGGCTCCAGCCCTTCCCTTGCAGCCTCGAACGGCTGAAGAGCTACGGCCGGATTTTGTGTGCTCAGATTCTGCTCCAGCACCAGGCCCCGTATCCATCCGGCCTGCGGCGTCCGTGCCTTTGTCATTGCCCTTGACAGCTGGTGGTTCCTTCTTGCCCTTGGCAGCTGGTGGCCCCATCTTGCCTTTGCCAGCTGGTGGTGCCTCCTTGCCTTTGACAGCTGGTGGTGCCTCCTTGCCCTTGGCAGATGGTAGTCCCTTTTTGCCTTTGCCAGGTGGTGGTCCCTTTTTGCCCTTGGCAGCGGGTTCAGGCACACTGGCTGTGCTGACGTGTGTCTCCTTGGAGCCTCTCACAACTGTAGTAGCTGCCGAAACTACATTGGCCGTGGACTGGGTGGCTGAGGTGCTAGCCTGGGATCTGACCACCCTGGCCCAGAGTGAAGGACGGTGGGTGGGGCAGGGAATAGGTCAAGGGTGGAGAGGAAAAGCTTTTTAGAGACACTGGGGCAGGAAGCAGGTGAAGGTTTGGGAGTGGAGGAAGAGGGAGTGGGGTAGGAGGTGTCTGTCTGCTGTGTTTGGGTGAAGGTGCATGGGCTGGATGCTGTTGTGAGATGGATGGCTGTTGGGTGTCTGAGTGCTTTGGTTGTGTACTTTGGGAGAAGGGGGCACAGACACAGTTGGAGAGGACACAGGAGATGTGTGCATGGATGTGTGGTAGGTGACTGCCACTGAGGGACGTGTACTGATAGGCGTGATGGTGATGGAAGCAGTGGCTGTGGATGTAGTGCATGCAGGTGTGAGTGGAGATGCTACTGGGAGGGAGGTGGAGGAGGAGGAAGAGGAGGGGGACACAGTGGAGAGAGTGGATGTTGGTGTGTCTGCATCTGGATGGTGCTTGTGTGAGTGCCTGTGGAGTGAAGTGTGGTGCTTGTCTTTGCCTGAGCCACTCCTGTGTGTTGTCTTTGGTGCATACTGGTCTGATGGTGTGTTTGGGATAGGCTGCGGTTGAGGAGAATGGGACTGGGTATAGGAAGTTGGAGTGGGGCGGCTAGAGACAGGAACAATGGCTGCAATCAGGGAGAAGGCCAGAGCCTGAAATGATCTCTGTTGGGCCACCACGCCAGAGTGAATGCCCTCCAGGAATGCAGTTGTTTGCTGCAAATGCCCTGCCAGACCCTGGATGTCACTCACTATGGATGACTGCCCAACAGAGATGGATCACAGGAGGTCAATAGACTCCTTACTGAGGGCAGCAGGGCTGACTGGGGCAGGGCCTCAGGTGCCTGGGCGAAGGAGATGCCCACCCTCCTGGGTGAACGGGCACAGGAAACATGCTGAGGGGCTGCTGGGAGGGCGGTGCTGGTACGGGGGTGGCAGCTCTACCTGTAGTTGGGGTGGGCACGGAGGTGTCCGCCACCACCAGGGAGCTTCCATCGGAGGAGGTGTCACTGTCCGAATTGTCCCCTCAAGTCTCCGCCGTGGTGCTCCTCTTGCCCTCCATCCCACTGGTGCCCTCTCCGTCAGTGGATTTGGCCTCATGGGCCATGTGGGATGCAGCTCCCTTCGTTGCCGGTGCCTCTGCTCCTCCCCTAGAAGATGCTAATGCACAGAAGGACAGGGTGACAAAACAAAAAGGGGGGGAGAGACAGAGGATACACTTGGTCAATGCCAGAAACAACACCACCATTGGCATACACAACACACAGGGAACAGCCCTATGCACTAGACCATGCACTATCAGTTACAATGCTAGTCACCAGGCCATGGAGTACAATGCCTAACGCCAATAGCAGCATACCTGAGACCCACAGGACCTTGCCCAGTAGTAGATGCCCACTAGCATGTTTGGCACTGGAGTTCATCAGACCCTCCCCACCATGGAACCTACCCTGCCATGTTCGTCCTGGCCTAAGGGCAACCACAGGCCCACATCCCCCACCCAGATAACACCCCATCATGCACAATTTGCTGAATTGGAAACTGTACTCACCACCTTTTGGCTGCTGTGATGCCTTCAAGCACCCATCCAACTCCGGATAGGCCACCACCAGTATGTGGAACATCAGGAGGGTCAGGGTTCGACAGGCACCCCTTCCTCGTTGGGAGGCCACCCCCAGCTGGGCCTCTGCCATCCTCCTTGCCCAGCAGCGCAGGTCCTCCCACCGTTTGCGACTGCGGGTGCTCTGCCTGCTGTAGACCCCCAGGGTCCGCACAACCTTGGCGATGGCACACCAAATACCCTTTTTCTGAAGGGTGCTGACCTGCAGAGAAAGATACATAGAAAAAGGTATCAGCCATGCCGTCCGGCCTGTTACACTCATGGCCCACCATATCCCTCCCGTCCCCTTACGCACATACATTGACCACCATACATGCAGCACTCTGCCCAGGAACCCTAAAAAAAAACCTTTACACGAGGCCTACACACACAGCACTCCATGCATTCACGCCCCATGCATTGTGCTCACAGTGTACTCATCTGTTGGTCTGTAGGACCATAAAGTAAATGGTACTGGGGTAGGATCCCATCCACCAGTCTGTCCAACTCCTCAAAGTGAAGGCTGGGGCACTTTCACAAGAGACTCGAGCCATGGTCACTTCCAGACACAGGTCACAGCAGCACTTGCAGTGTAGGTCCTCTCCTGTTGAAGGTCAGGTAGCAAGTGAGGGAATAGATAGAATATGGGCGTCACGTTCGCGGCGGTACATACCGTCACCGCCAGCGTACATCACCATTGGCTACTGTAACCCATAGGGCCCAACGATAAGAAATGAGGAGTTGCACAGCGGTCCTCGACCGCCTCCCGCAACAGTGCACAACATGAGCAGAATTACCTCATTTCCACTTGTCCCTCCACACAGGTCAGGCAGCCACCATTTCAGAGGGTGGCAGGCCATGGCACCTAACAGCATCACAGCAGACATAGGCACATTTATGGGACAACACGTTAATATACTGTTTCTGTCACAACCTGCAAGGCATGTTACTCTGAGGATATGTTTGAATATGACCAGCTGCTCACCGTTTTTCCCCCTGGAGTACAACTGCTGAGGATGAATAGGCGATGGAGACATACCCCCATGTACAGACCCATGGTGGACATGGCAACAATGGAGGACAGGCACATTATCCTCACCTACAGACTTGATAGGGCCACAATCCAAGAGCTGTGTGCCCAATTGGAGCCAGACCTGATCTCAGCTACCCGTCACCCCACTGGGATCCGCCCTCATGTGCAAGTCCTATCAGTGCTTCATTTCTTGGCAATTGGCTCCTTCCAAGTGACAGTGGCCCTGGCTGCAGGGATGCTAACCAGAGTGCTGTCTGCTCTGATGAAACACATGTGCAGCATTATCGTTTTCCTTCAGGTGGAGGATTTGGCCACAGTGAAAGCTGAGTTCTATGCAATGGGACATATCCCCAACATCATTGGTGCAATTAATGGTACACATATTGCCTTTGTCCCCCCTCCCGGAGAAATGAACAGGTGTTCAGAAATCGTAGGAGCTTTCACTCGATGAATGTGCAGATAGTGTGCCTGGCGGACCAGTACATGTTCCATGTGAATGCAAAGTATCCTGGGTCAGTGCATGATGCCTATATCCTGAGAAATAGCAGCATCCCAGAGGCACCAGGTGTGGCTAATAGGTGAGCCCATGGTCCCCACCCAGTGTATGTTAGTATATGGGTGTGGGGTTGGCCCTAAGGGTGAGTATCAGGCTAACAGGTATCCCTTGATATTTGCAGGTGACTCTGGTTACCCCAACCTCTCATGGCTACTGACCCCAGTGAGGAATGCCAGGACAAGGGCAGAGGAACTTTACAATGAGGCACATGGGCGAACAAGGAGGATTATGGAGCGCACCTTTGGCCATCTGAAGGCCAGGTTCAGGTGCCTCCATATGACAGGTGTAGCCCTGTGCTACTCACCCAAGAAGGTCAGTCAGATCATCGTGGCATGTTGCATGTTGCAAAACCTAGCTTGAGCTGCCAGGTGCCTTTTCTGCAGGAAGATGAGGCCGGAGATGGGCGTGTGGCTGCGGTGGAGCCTGTGGACAGTGACAAAGAGGAGGCAGAGGAAGAGGATGTGGACAACAGAACAACTATCATACGACAGTACTTCCAGTGACACTGTAACCTCACCTTCCATTGCTTTTTTGTGTAGTGAATTTTCTCTGGATGGCTGCTGTTCGCACTACTATGGCCACTTACTGTACCCTTTAACATGTCTATTTGCAGATATTTGTGCCCAACTCTGGCTCCTGGTGTACTGACTGCAGCACATTACAGGTCATACCTATGTATACATAACTGTACAGTCTATTTGCAATATCTACAGATTGTTAAACAAATACATCCTTAAATAATTTGACATACTTGATACTTGTATTTTTCCAAGGATGTTTATTTCAGTGCTGAGAAGTAAATGGGGAAGTGCAATGGGCTTGGGTGATGGTGGAGGAAAGTCCAGGATAGAATCAAGACTACTGGTATCACAGGTGCATTGTCCAAAGGGGCATGGGAAGTGGAGCAATGGTAGTTCAAAGTGGACAGGGTGACAGAGTGGGACACAAGGGTAACAATCAGGAGAGCCCTATTTCCTGATGGGGTGTTGGCAATGTTCTCTCACTTCTACCTAGATCGCAGGGACAGTTTGTAGGGTGGTTCTCCCTCTGCGGGGGGTGGGGTGCTGGTGGCCTGTTGTTCCTGTGGCAGGGCCTCCTGTCTACTAGCGTCAGTGGAGGGCTGTTCATCAGTGTGGTTAGTGTCAGGGGCCCGTTGGTGTGCCACTGTCTCCCTCATGGTGTTGGCCATGTCTGTCAGCACCCCTGCAATGGTGACCAGGGTGGTGTGAATGTCCCTGAGGTCCTCCCTGATCCCCAGGTATTGTCCCTCCTGCAGATGCTGGATCTGGCCCATCAACTCCTGGGAATTGTGGTATGCTCCCAGGATGTTGGTGAGTGCCTCGTGGAGAGTCATTTCACTGGTCCTGTCCTCCCCATTCCCACAGAAGTCCTCCCAGCTTCCTTGTTGTCCTGTGCCTCTGTCCCCTGAACTGTGTGCCCACTGCCACTGACCCTAGGTCCCATGATCGTCCTGTGTTTGTGGGGTTGCCTGGGGTCCCTGTAGTGGTAGCCACACTGCTGAGTGACGTGTCCTGGGGACAGTGGTATGGGCCCGCTGGGTGGGTGCTGTGCTGGTGTTTCCTGAGGGGGGGAGGCTGTGGTGTATGGGACTGTGCCTGGGTAAACGACTGTCCAGAGATCACTGATGGGCCTGGTTGGTCATCCAGATCCAGGCGAAAAGAGCTGCTGTCATCACTGTGAGCCTCTTCTGTGAGAGGACTGGATGTTGCTGGCATCTCCTCTCTGATGACGTTGTGTGGGGGTCCTTTGGGGATCTAAATGCAGTGTTATTTTTTCCACGTGTGAAATCTTGTGCATAGGTATGTTGCCCTCTATGGTTGTTATTGCCATGGTAGATTGGCCTTAGTCTGAGTTATTATTTGATTGGCAAAGTGATTGTCTCTTGTGTGCATGCAGTGGTGATGGTTGTCCATGCAGGTCTCTGATGGGTGTCAATGCATTGATGATGCATGCAGGGCTTGGTTGAGGGAGGGGTGGGTTGTGATGGTGGGGTATGTGGGAGGTGGTGGAGTTATGGGAGTGAGGGTGAGGGTGGGGGTACGTGGTTGTATGCAGGTAGGGGTGTGAAAGTAGTAAAGATTTGACTAATGGCAGAGCCCAGTCCTCCAGCTACTCCTGCCCTCAGGATGCAGTATTGCCAAGACTTGATCCTCCCATGTTGTTAGTTGTGGGGTGGAGGTCCACCGCCAGTCCTCTGTACAGCTATCTGGTGTCTTGCAACCAAGGAACGCACCTTCCCCCGTAGGCAGTTTCACTTCTTCCTGATGTCATTGCTTGTTCTGGGGTGCTGTCCCACGGCGTTGACCCTGTCCACGATTCTCCGCCATAGCTCCATCTTCCTTGCAATGGATGTCTGCTGCATCTGTGATCCGAATAGCTGTTGCTCTACCCGGATGATTTCCTCCACCATGACCCTTAGATCCTCCTTAGAGAATCTGGGGTGTCTCTGTGGTGCCATGGGAGTAGTGTGTGGTGTGTGTGAGGGTGTATGGGGTGATGTGTTAGGGTGTGTGCTGTGAGGTGCGTGGATGGTGTATGGGTGATGATGTTCTGTGGCTCTGGTTCTGTGGGTGCTCTTGGTGTGGCTATCCCTCAGTTGTAAATTTTTTGTAGTCGTAAACAGTTGTGGGTAATGTGGGTGTGTGTTTCAAAGCGGTGTGGGTGTGTGGGTGTGGTGTGTGTATGTGTGTCAGGTGTATGTAGTTTGAATTGTCCAATGTTGTGTTGTTTTATATGTGTGTGTGTATTTTGAGCGCAGCGGTATGTACAGCCAATGGTTTACCACGGCTGAATGTCCGCCACTGTGATTCGTGGGTCATAATGCTGTGGGTGTAGTTCTGTTGGCGTAACGCTGTGGGTTTTGGAACCACCAGTTTATCACTGACCTTTGGGCTGGCGGACTTGTGTGTGTGGCTGTGTAGTAGCGGATTTCTATGTGTGGGTCAAAATACGGGTAGTGGTATGCCGCCGCGGTCGCGGTATGTTGGAAGCATTCAGCATGGTGGTAAGTGGCACTTACCCCCAATGTCATAATCAGGGCCATAGTACTGTGTTTTATATGTTCTTACAGTGAAATATTGCTAAATTCGTTTTTCACTGTTGCAAGGCCTGTCCCTCTCATAGGTTAACATGGGGGCTACCTTTAAATCTGATTAAAGTGTAGATTCCCGTTGGGAGCGGATGGACATGTGGAGTTTGGTTTCTCTGAGCTCACAATTAAAAAATAAATCTTTTAGTAAAGTTGTTTTTAAGATTCTGTGTTTGAAAATGCCACTTTTAGGAAGTGAGCATTTGCTTGCTTATACCATTTCTGTGACTCTGCCTGTTTGTGGATTCCCTGTCTGGGTCAGTTTGACAGTTGGGCTGGTTGCACCTCACACTAGACAGTGACACAAAGGGAGCTGAGGTGTTGTCTGCATTTCCTGATGAGCCATCTGTGCTAGGAGGGAGGGGAGGGGTGGTCAATCACACCGGAAAGGGCTGTGCCTGTCCTCATACAATGCAGTCTCCAGCCCTGTGGTGAGTGTCTGGGGCCTGGCCTGGGCAAGGCAGGATTTCACATTCAAGAGAGACTTTGCTTTGAAGAAGGCCTACTTCAAAGGAAAAATTGGGTATAAGAAGGGCACCAAAAACCACTGGCTTTAGAACACATCTGGAAACCAAGAGGGACCTCTGCTTGTAGAAGAGCGAAAGAGCTGAGGATGAAGAGCTGTCCTGCCTGTGACTGTGCTTTGTGGAGCTATCCTGCAATTGCTGCTTCTGCCAGAGTAGGAGGGCAAAGTCTGGACTTTGTGTGCCTTCCACCTTGTGAAGATCTCCAAGGGCTTGATTTAGGGACAGCAAAGACTTCTCTCTGCCAGCACCTGGAGTCTCTGGAGAGACTCCTACTCTGCCCTGTGGTGCCCATCCAGTTCCTGGGACCATGAAAGGAGAAGCTGGCAGACTAAGAGGAAGAAATCCATGCACAGAATGCCGTTTGGGGAAAAGATTGACGTGACTCCGATTTGCGGCTGGAAAATCGATGCGCCGCCGGCTTCGTGGCTGAAAATCTACGCTCCCCTGCAATGCGACCGAAGAATCGATGCACAGAGCTGGGGAAATGATCCGGAGCATCGCTGGCGGAGGATGGGAGATCGCAACCTGCGCTGCGTGGTTTTTGGATCATCGTGAGGCTGGATTTCCGATGGAAGTACCGCTGGCCGTGTAAAAACAACGCAAGGCCTGCCCAGACCCAAGAGTGCTGACTGGATCGACACATCGCTCTCCTGCAGAGAGAAGAAACAACTCGCCCGACCCAACGAAAGAAGAAACAACGCAAGGTCTCGTTCTTGAGTGAAATCAACGTATCGCAAGCCCTTTTTGCTTCACACTTGCCCGTGCAGGGTTATTTTTGATGCACCCAAGGTACATTTTCATGCTAACAGTGTTAGTGTGTGTTTAAAATTAGATGCAGCTCTTTTTGCATTTTCAGTGATAACTTGACTTGTGTATTGTGGATTTTTGTTGTCTTGGTCTTTTTTTGTTTAGATAAATATTCTCTATTTTTCTAAACCTGTGTTGTGTCATTTTGTCGTGTTTTCATTAAGCTACTGTGTGTGTTGGGACAAATACTTTACACCTAGCACTCTGAAGCTAAGCCTACTGCTCGTGCCAAGTTACCAAGGTGGTAAGCAGGGGTTGGCTGAGGGTGATTCTCTTTTACCCTGACTAGAATGAGGGTCCTTACTTGGACAAGGGGTAACCTGACTGCCAACCAAAGACCCCATTTCTAACACAATCCATATCTCATTTTGATATAGTATATAAAGAGGCAGCTTCCTACAGTTATGCATCACTATTCTTAGAATGTCCGCCACTCTGGTGCCTGTCTGAACCTGTCTGGTAAGTAAGCTGGAGTCTTGAGCTTTCCAAGTTTTGTTTTTTCAGTAGAGGACTAGGAGAAGGCCCATGTATTGAAAAATCAGGAGCTGTCTTATACAGTAAAGAAAAGGGACAAAAGAAAGCAAGGTTAGCTTCATGAGGAGTCAGGACTCAGAAGTGTATTAAGAAGACTCAGAGACAGAGCAAAAAGATAAGACTAGTTTCAAGCAACCAAATACTCAGCAGCATTTCAAACTTAACACACCTCTCTCTAGTTCACAGAGCTGAGTGAGTACTAGGCTTTAGAGCCTTCGCCATCATCATGGGTTCTCTTTGAAGTCGAAAACTTTCTCCTTTCTAGCTGTTGTGGTAGTTCCACCCAGAGTACTTCCATCTTCTTCCTCCTCCAGATTCAGAGTAACTCTGACCCAGTCTCAAACTGAGCAAGGTAGACTTGTGAAGTGCACTACTGTTAATGAACAAATAGAGAAACAGAACTGGAGTATTTTTAGTGTAGATTTGTGTTTGGTAACTAAAGTGGCTGGGTTCTTACTTGGAACCAGAAAAAAGGAATAGACCCTGCAAGTAAATTTCAATACTTTTGAAAGACCACTCACTTTCAAGAAAAAGTATAACCCATCAGTCCCAAACATTACAAATCATCAGAAAAAGGTTTACAATTTTGTTTAACTCGATCCTTCACTGTCAGCCACCACATAAATCAGCCATCACTAATAATTAGAAATTACAACAAATCAATATATCACCACTCATTGGTGCAATAGTTACTTAGGTGGTCATTGTGGCTTTGGCTGTGTACTGTTAAAGTGGCGGTAATACCGCCAACTGCCTGGCAGTAATAACCGCCAAATTATGACCAATGTCGGTGATACCTCCCATAGACAGCCAATGTACCACACCAACCGCCAGGGCGTTAACACCAATGATCATGGTGGTAGCCACCTACAGCCAGGTGGAAGTCAAGGTACCACCCACCATATCATGACATAGTAAACCACCAGGATTTCTGGGGCGGTACCAACGCCATCAAAAGCTTGGTGGAAACACATTACATAAAGCAAAAGACTCACCATCAGGGACACAGGAGTCAAGCGTCATGGAACCGGAACTCCAAGTCTTCCCGATGCTCTACCATGGCATGGCTGTTCTGGATCACCAACGCCGACGAAGATGGCGACAGTGAGTACACCCTCCTAGCACACAAGGGAGGGAGGGAGAAAAAGGAGAGTGACACACATGCACAACACATATCATACACACACACTACATACACAGAACCTGCTGCAGAGTAAATCAACTATCAGAGGACCCACAAGCAAATAATGCAAGGACAACAATTCTGAGGTAATTTGCTGCCAACAGCCACCATAATGAATCATGGATTCAAAATGCAGTCCTCAGTGTAAAGATTGGGCCAATGGCCAGTCCAAAGTACCAAAGGCCACATGGCCACAGGGCATAGTCGAAGCCCCAACTTAACACCTGACAACATCTGCACTCTACTGTTCAGGGGCATCATGTTGGAAATGGGTAGGCACCTCGGGGGGAATGGGGGTTGGAGGGCACCTCAGCTAGAGTTGGTTTCATGCTCACTGGTTCTGGAGGGGGCTTCTTCCCAATAGTCTATCCAGGGGAGTAAAAGCCCACAGACTCTGGAGGTGGAGGGGGCTCCTTGGGTTCCTTTGGGGGTGGAGGGGGCTCCTTGCCCTCAGATGGTGGAAGGGGTTCCTTCTCCTCAGATGGTGGAGGGGGCTCCTTGGGTTCCTTTGATGCTGGAGGGGGCTCCTTGCCCTCAGATGGTGGAGGGGGCTCCTTGCCCTCAGATGGTAGAGGCCGTTCCTTGGGTTCCTTTGCTGGTGGAGGGGGCTCCTTGCCCTCAGATGGTAGAGGGGGCTCCATAGGTTCCTTTGGTGGTGGAGAGGGTTCCTTGAGTTTCTTTAGTGGTGAAGGGGGCTGCTTGGGTTTCTTTGGTGGTGGACGGGGCTCCTTGGATTTCTTTAATGGTGGAGGGGGCTCCTTGTGTTCCTTTGGTGGCGGAAGGGGGGGGTCTTAGGGTTCCCACTTGTGACGGGTGGCCTTTGTCATTTGACTTGTTGTAGGGAAGTACCATCTTGCCTGGCATGTTACCCCCATTTTTACTTCTGTGCGAGTTTGTTTTTGCCTGTCTCGCTGGGATCCCGCTAGCCAGGACCCCAGTGATCATAGTTGTGGCCTGAATGTGTTCCCTGTGTGGTGCCTAACTGTGTCACTGAGGCTCTGCTAACCAGAACCTCAGTGCTTTTGCACTCTCTGTCTTTAAAATTGTCACTGCAGGCTAGTGACCATTTTTACCAATTCTGATTGGCACATTGGAACACCCTTATAATTCCCTAGTATATGGTACGTAGGTACCCAGGGTATTTGGGTTCCAGGAGGTCCCTATGGGCTACAGCATTTCTTTTTCCACTCATAGGGAGCTCAGACAATTCTTACACATGACTGACACTGCAGCCTGAGTGAAATAACGTCCACGTTATTTTACAGCCATTTTACAGTGCACTTAAGTAACTCATAAGTCACCTATATGTCTAACCCTCATTTTGTGAAGGTTAGGTGCAAAGTTACTAAGTGTGAGGGTACCCTGGCACTAGCCAAGGTGCCCCCACATAGTTCAGGGCAATTTCCCTGGACTTTGTGAGTGCGGGGACACAATTACATGCGTGCACTACATATAGGTCAATGGTAACTCTGAATAGAGCCATGTAACATGTCTAAGATCATGGAATTGTCACCCATAACAAATCAGGTATTGGGGTGCTATTCCCATGCATCCCCGGGGCTCTGACATGGTCCCCGGGTCCTGCCAAACCAGTTCTCTGGAGTTTTTACAGCAGCTACCGCTGCTGTCAACTCACAGACAGGCTTCTGCCCTCCTGGGGTCTGGGCAGCCCAGTTCCAGGAAGGCAGAACAAAGAATTTCCTCTGAGAGAGGGTGTTACACCCTCTCCCTTTGGAAATAGGTGTTAAGGGCGGGGGAGGAGTAGACTCCCCCAGCCTCTGGAAATGCTTTGAAGGGCATAGATGGTGCCCACCCTGCATAAGCCAGTCTACAATGGTTCAGGGATCCCCCAGCCCCTACTCTGGCGCAAAACTAGACAAAGGAAAGGGGAGTGACCACTATCCTGTCCATCACCACCCAAGGGGTGGTGCCCAGAGCTCCTCCAGTATGTCTCAGACATCTGCCATATTGAATGCAGAGGTGTGAGGGCACAATGGAGGCTTCTGAGTGGCCAGTGCCAGCAGGTGACGTCAGAGACCCCTCCTGATAGGTGCTTACCTGACAGGTAGCCAATCCTCCTCTGAGGGCTGTTTAGGGTCTCTCCTGTGGGCTTCTCTTCAGATAACGACTTGGAAGAATTCACCAGAGTTCCTCTGCATCCCTCTTTTTGACTTCTGCCAAGGATCAACTGCTGACTGCTCCAGGACACCTGCAAAACTGCAACAAAGTAGCAAGAAGACTACCAGCGACATTGTAGCACCTAATCTGCTGGCTTTCTTGACTGTTGCCTCATGGTGCATGGTCTGGGTGCTGTCTGCCTTCACCCTGCACTGGAAGCCATGAAGAAATTTCCTGAGGGTCGACAGAATCTTCCCCCTTCTAAATGAGGCACCAAACTTCTTCTTCACCGGTCCTCTGGGTCCCCTCTCATCATGACGAGCACTGTCCCTGGAACACAGGAGCTGGATCCAAGTGACCCCGACAGTTCAGTGGTCCATCTATCCAAATTTGGTGGAGGTAAGTCCTTGCCTCCCCACGCCAGACAGTAATCGTGTGTACTGCATGAAATGCAGCTGCTAGGGCTTCTGTGCACTTTTGCAAGGAATACTTTGTGCACAGCACAGCCCAGGTCCCCACCAGCACTCCGTCCTGCATTGCTCAACTCACTGAATTGACCACCGGCTTCATGGGACCCTCTTTTGTAGGGTTGAGATGACTGTTGTGCTCAGTTTTCTTCAACCTGTGTTCAAGTACTTCTGCAGGTGCTGCCTGCCTTTGCATGGGCTCTCTGTGTTGCTGATCAGCCCCTCTGTCTTCTCCTCCAAGGGGCGACCTCCTGGTTCTTCCTGGGCCTGGGCAGCACCCATTTACTTCAAGACCAACCTTTGCAGCTAGCAAGGCTTGTTTGAGGTCTTTCTGCATGGAAACAACCCTGAATCCTCCAGCACAGCGTGGGACATCTTCTGTGCAAAGGAGAAGCTCCTGGCATCTTCTGTGGTTGAAGAATCTTCAGCTTCTTCCACCCAGAAGCAGCCATTTTGCACCTTCATCTGGGATTTAGTGGGCTTCTGCCCCCCTGGGCACTTTCGTGACTCTTGGACTTGGTCCCCTTCCTTTACTGGTCCTCAGGTCCAGGAATCCGTCTTCAGTGCTTTGCAGCCAGTTGTGGTCTTTGCAGAATGTCCTATTACGACTTTACTGTGTTTCTGGGGAAGTAGGGTAACTTTGCTCCTACTTTTTAGGGTCTTGGGGTGGGGTATCTTGGACACCCTTAGTGTTTTATTACACTCCCAGTGACCATCTACACACTACACTAGGCCTGGGGTCCATTTGTGGTTCGCATTCTACTTTTGGAGTATATGGTTTGTGTTGCCCCTAGGCCTATTTTCTCCTATTGCATTCTATTGGGTTCTACAGAGTTTGCACTACTTTTCTAACTGTTTACTTACCTGATTTTGGTTTATGTGTATATTTTGTGTATTTTACTTACATCCTAAGGGAGTATATCCTCTGGGATATTTTTGGCACATTGTCACTAAAATAAAGTACCTTTATTTTTAGTAACTCTGAGTATTGTGATTCTTATGATATAGTGATACATGATATAAGTGGTATAGTAGGAGCTTTGCATGTCTCCTAGTTCAGCCTAAGCTGCTCTGGCATAACTACCTCTATCAGCCTAAGCTTCTAGAACACTACTGTTCTACTACTATGGGATAACTGAACCATGGCACAAGGTGTAAGTACCATCAGGTACCCACTCTAAGCCAGGCCAGCCTCCTACACTTGTGTCCTTTCTTCCAGGTCTTGGAGGCCCCTCCACTGACCCTGTCCTCTGTCCCTTAGGTTTCGCTACTCTAGTTCTCCTTTTTTGAGGCGGAGGTGTGAGGTGTGGACTTACTGTGAGTGGCTGCTGTCACGCTCAGGGGCCCCTTAGAGCCAGTAGCAGATTTCTTGGTGGGAGCTGTGGCAGCCGGTTTGGCTGACGTGTTGGGCTGGGTCATTAGGACTCTGCACTTACGGGCAGGACAAGGGGGGAGGGAAGAGGTCAAGATGGGCAAGGAAAAGCTACTTAGGGAGGTTGGGGCATGATAAGGGAGGAGGGATGGGAGTGGAGGTAGAGGTATTGGTTGTAGGGGGTGTCCGTTTGCTGTACTTGGGTGCAGGTGCATGGACAGTGTGCGTTTATGAGGTGGATGGCTGTTGGGTGTCTGAGTGTGAGCATTTGTGTCTCTTAAGAGGGGGAAGACAGGGTGGGAGAGGACAAACAGGATGTGTGGATGGATGGTGTGGAGGTGTCTGCAAGTGAGCTTGGTGTGCTGCATGATGTGCTGATGATGGTGGTGGCTGTTGATGCCGTGCATGCAGGTGTCAGTGCAGATGTGACTGTGAGGGAGGAGGAGTAGGAGGAGACAATGGAGGCAGTGGATGTTGTTGTGTAGGTAACTGTCTTGTTCGTGTGAGTGATTGTGGTTTGAAGTTTGCTGCCTGTGTATGTCTGTACCACTCTTGTGTGATGTTTTGTGTACATGCTTGTCTGAATGTGTGCATGGGATGGGTTGGGGTTGAGGAGACTGGGACTGGGAAGTGGTAGTTGGAGGGGGTACTGTAGGACCAGGGACACTGGCTGCCATCAGAGAGGAGGCAGGAGACTGAAACGATCTCTATAGGGCAGCCAACCCACCTTGGATGCCCTCCAGGTAGGCATTGCTTTGCTACATCTGGGATGCCACCCCTGGACTGCATTCACAATGGTTGACTGCCCTACAGAGATGGATCTCTTGAGGTCAATAGCCTCCTCACTGGGGGCAGTAGTGCTCAGTAGGGCAGGGCCTGAGGTGCCTGGGGCGAAGGAGATGCCCACCCTCCTGGGTGAGCGGGCACCAGCAACTTGTTGGGGGGCTACTGGAAGGGTGGTGCTGGTACAGGGTGGTGGATGTATCTGTAGCTGGGTTGGTTCTAGATGTTTCCACCACCAATAGGGAGCTCTCATCAGAGGAGGATTCAGAGTCAGTGTTGTCACCTCCTGTCCCTGCCGTGCTGCTCCCCTCGCCCTCAGTCCCACTGGTCCCCTCAGCATCAATGGACTCTGCCTCCTGGTTCCTGTGGGATGCAGCTCCCTCACTCACCAGTGCCCCTGCTCCTCCGCCAGATGAAGCTAATGCACACATGGACAGGATGACAGAAGAAAATAGGGGGGAGAGAGAGAAAGGGAGCACTGGGTCAATTTCAGCACCAACACCACAGATGGCATACACATCACTATCACACACCGGGACGAAGATTGAGCACTTTGCACAGGACTGGCATTCCATTGGCTAGGTACCACAACAAGATGAGAGCCAAGCACCGCCATCTGCACCCCTCTTGGGACCTACTAAGCCCTGTCTGACATGAAATGCCACCTAGCTATCTAACATGATTTTGCTATTCACCCATTTACCGTGAGCTGGACCACGCAGCAATGCATGAGCTGGCATTAGGGGCACCCACTGACTGAAACCCACCACCAGCACCCTACGCCAGGCAACAAAGATGGGTATTACACACACTGTACACACCACCTTCTGGCTGCTGTGCTGCCCTCGAGCCCCTAGACAGCTCTAGGTAGGCCACCGCCAATATGCAGGCCATCAGGGGTGTCAGGTTCTGATGGGCACCCCTCCCTCGTTGGGAGGCCATCCCCAGCTGGACCTCCGCGGTCTTCTGGGGCAAGCATCTCATATCCCCCCACTGTTTCCTGCAGTAGGGGCTCTGCCTGCTATAGACAGCCAGGGTCTGCACGTCCTTCGTGATGGCATGCCACAATCCCTTCTTCTGATGGCCACTGACCTGCAGAGGAAACACAGACAGGAGGACACCATGAACCATACAATCCAGCCTGTCACCTATGGCCCACAAAAACCATCTCCCCTCATCAGGCACACACATCACCCAGAACCCTGCATGTACAGTATACTATCACTAACTATACCCCCACCCAAATGACACACTGACAGTACACACATCTCCATGCAACCTTGTTGCATGCATCATCCCCATGGTATACTCACCTCTTGTACTGGAAGCTCATACAGCTGTCCATACAGGAGCAGGACCCAATCCACCAGGCGCTCCAACTACTCCGAAGTAAAGGAAGGGGCCCTTTCCCCTGTCACACGGACCATGGCAGGTTCCAGACACAGGTCACAGCAGCACACGCAGTGGAGGTGTTGTGCTGTGGAAAGTCAGGAATCAAGTGAGGTTATAGTCAGTGTTAGACCTGACATGCCTTAGGGTGGTCACCCCTAACTTTTTGCCTGCCTCCCTCCACTTTTTGGAACCTGTTTTGCTGGCTTTTAGACTCTGCGCATTTTACCACTGCTAACCAGTGCTAAAGTGCCTATGCTCTCTCCCTTTTTAAACATGGTAACTTTGGATCATACCTGACTGGACTATTTAATTTACTTATAAGTCCCTAGTAATGTGCACTATATGTGCCTAGGGTCTGTAGATTAAATGCTACTAGTGGGCCTGCAGCACTGGTTGTGCCACCCACTTAAGTAGCCCCCTTAACCTTGTCTCAGGCCTGCCATTGCAAGGCCTGTGTGTGCAGTTTCACTGCCACTTCGACTTGGCATTTAAAAGTATTTGCCAAGCCTAGAACTCCCCTTTTTCTACATATAAGTCACCCCTAATGTGTGCCCTAGGTAACCCCTAGAGCAGGGTTCTGTGTGGGTAAAAGGCTGGGCATGTACCTGTGTAGTTATATGTCCTGGTAGTGTAAAACTCCTAAATTCGTTTTTACACTACTGTGAGGCCTGCTCCCTTCATAGGCTAACATTGGGGCTGCCCTCATACCTTGTTGAAGTGTCAACTGCTGATCTGAAAGGAGCAGGAAGGTCATATTTAGTATGGCCAGAATGGTGATATAAAATCCTGCTGACTGGTGAAGTCGGATTTAATATTACTATTCTAGAAATGCCACTTTTAGAAAGTGAGCATTTCTTTGCACTTAAATATTTCTGTGCCTTACTATCCACGTCTGGCTGGGCTTGGTTCACAGCTCCTTGTGCACTCACTCAGACACACCCCAAACACATGGTACTCAGCCTCACTTGCATACATCTGCATTTTGAATGGGTCTGGGAGGGTGGAGGGCCTGCTCTCACACAAAGGACTGCCACACCCCCTACTGGGACCCCGGCAGACAGGATTGAATTGAAAGGGGACCTGGTGCACTTCTTAGGCACGCTTTGAAGTCTCCCCCACTTCAAAGGCACATTTGGGTATAAAACAGAGCCTCTGCCCTACCTCATCAGACACCTGCTGGAGAAGAAACCTGAACCAGAAACTACATCCTGCCAAGAAGAACTGCCTGGCTGCTCAAAGGACTCACCTTTTTGCTTTCTACAAAGGACTGCTGCCTTGCTGTTGGCCTGCTGCCTTGCTGAACTCTTGGCTGGCTGTGAAAGTGCTCTCCAAGGGCTTGGATAGAGCTTGCCTCCTGTTCCCTGAAGTCTCAGGACCAAAAAAACTTCTCTTTTTCACTTGGATGCTTCGTGCGGCGAAATTTTCGATCCACAGCTTGTTCTGCGGTGAGAAAAACGCCGCACACCGATGCTGATCGACGCAACGCCTTCGGGACGACCGGAACTTCGACGCACGGCTTCGCAAGGACAACGCCGCACGACCTCCAGAGGAGAAATCAACGCGACGCCTGCCGTTAGAGCGAAACTTCGACGCACAGCCCTGCAGAACAACGCGCAGCCGTAAAACAAGCAGGAGAATGCACGCACAGACCCGGGACATCTGGTAATCCCCGTGACCCACAGAAAGAGACTGTCTGTGTGCCGGAAAACGACGCACGACTTCCCCTTGTGAAAAATAACGATGCAAGTCCGTGTGTGCTGGGGAAAAATCGACGCACACACCATTTTTCCACGTATCTCTTCTTCTGCGACCCTCTGCGGAGATTTTCCACTCCAAACCAGGTACTTTGTGCTTGAAAGAGAATTTGTTTGCTTTTTAAAGACTTAAGACACTTTGGGGGTCATTCCGACACCGGCGGGCGGCGGGCACCGACCGCCAGGCGGAAACCGCCCGAACACTGCCCCGCGGTTAGATGACCACGGGGGACATTCCGACTTTCCCGCTGGGCCGGTGGGCGATCTGCAAAAGATCGCCCGCCGGCCCAGCGGGAAAGCCCCAGCAAAGATGAAGCCGGCTCCGAATGGAGCCGTCGGATTTGCTGCGGTGCGACGGGTGCAGTGGCACCCATCGCGATTTTCAGTGTCTGCCAAGCAGACACTGAAAATCTTTATGGGGCCCTGTTAGGGGGCCCCTGCACTGCCCATGCCAGTGGCCCCACGACACCCGTTCCCGCCATCCTCTTCCTGGTGGTGTAAACCATTGGCGGTGCTTCCACGGTCCTGGCCCTGGCGGTTATGGACCGCCAGTGTCGGAATGACCCCTTTATATCACTTTTCAGTGATATCTTTACAAATTCACATTGCAACTTTATTCGTTTTGACCTACAGTTATCCTGATAAATATTATATATGTTTCTCAACACTGTGTGGTGTATTTTTGTGGTGCTATATGATGGTATTGTATGATTTATTGCACAAATACTTTACACATTGCCTTCTAAGTTAAGCCTGACTGCTCGTGCCAAGCTACCAGAGGGTGGGCACAGGATAATTTTGGATTGTGTGTGACTTACCCTGACTAGAATGAGGATTCTTGCTTGGACAGAGGGTAACCTGACTGCCAACCAAAAAAACCATTTCTAACATTGGTAGCAGCGGTGGGATAGGACTTGTATTTGTGCAGTGACATACAGTAGCTAAGTATTTCACTACCTACCCACAGATGAAGGTCAACTTGATTTTTATCTCTTTTTGCAAATTTGTTTTTTTTTTTCCTGACAATTTTCAAAAACTAAATCCTCACTCAACATGTCTCTTACTGGATCTCAAATAGGAGACTTTGACCTAGTCCTGTTGGATACATATACGGTCAAACAGCTAAGAGGGTTCTGCAGGGCAATGAGGGTACCCACCCAAGGGGCCTCCAAAAAGGAGGACTTTCAAGTGGTGCAGAAGCCCATTTAGAAGAGGATGATGAGGAAGAGGAGCCAGAAAATGGCCCCTCAGAGGATTTGTTGCTATCTGTGGATGATGTTACCACTGCAATTGTGCCCCCTTCCAGACCAGGGAGCAGTGTCTCTGTGCAAAGCCTGACCGCAGAGGAAAGGAGAGAGGAAAGGGAGTTCCAATTGCAAATGGCAAAACTGAAAATTGAGGCTCAACAGGAGGAAAGAAGGGCAGAGAGAGAAGCCAAGCAAGCTGAGGCTAAAAGAGCAGCCAAACAGATTGAAGCTGAAAGAGCAGCCAAACAGGTGGAAGCTGAAAGAGGTTTGGCTGAAAATAAACTATTGCTGGCTCATGAACTGAGTCTCAAGGAGCTGGAGATCAAGGCAAGACAGTCTGATTCCAGCAATAATGGTGGCAGCATACAGACAGGACCTACTGGAGAAAAGAAGGTTCGTATACCCAAAAATGTGGTGCCCAGTTTTGTGGTGGGAGATGACATAGATAAATGGTTAGCTGCTTATGAAGTTGCACTAAGGGCTCATGAGGTTCCTGAAGGGCAATGGGGGGTAGCTATGTGGGGTTATGTGCCACCATTGGGGAGGGACACACTTCTCACATTGGATCAACCTGATCAAAACACATACCCACTTCAGAAAGCCACTTTACTTGCCAAGTTTGGGCTGACCCCTGAGGGATACCGTCAGAGGTTCAGGGACAGCACCAAACAAACCACATAAAATGGGTAGATTTCTTTGACTTTTCCAGTAAGGCACTGAATGGATGGGTGCGGGGCAACAAAGTAGATAATTATAAAGGGATATATGACTTGATTCTGAGATAGCATATACTCAATGTTACCTATACAGAGTTGCGCCAGCACTTGGTAGATAGTGAGCTGCCTGATCCCAGGAAGCTTGCTGAGGAGACCGACCTCTGGGTTAGCACCAGAGTGTCCAAAAAGGTACCTGGGGGGGACACCCACAAAGGTAGTCAGGGCTCCCAACAGACGAAAGAGGGGGGAGATAAACGTACAGATAAGGAACTCTCAAAAGGCCCCCAAAAGAATTCCCAGGGAGGAGGTGGCAACCATTCCTTTTCCAGATTTGGGAAAAAGCCAGGGACATATGAAAGGTCAGGGAAATCCAACCCCAAATGCATGTAGTGTTACCAGTATGGTCACTATGAAGGCGACCCCCAGTGCTCCAAGAGGGCACCGTCCACTACCGGACAGACACCTGGGTTGACTAGTGTAGCACTTGGGGGGGAGATGGACCCAGATAGCTTTGGGGAGAAGGTAGAGATTTCCCTAGTGCCCCTGGGAGAAAGAGAAATGGTGCCCAAAGCCCACATGCCCCGAAATACATCCAAGTACAGGCAGTGGGTCACCATTAATGGGCAGAAGGTGGAGGCTCTGCGTGACACAGGAGCCAGTATGACTACTATCCAGAGTCAGCTTGTGTCAACAGAGAAGATAGTCCCTAATACATTCCACCAGGTCATAGTCGCTGACAATCGTGAGAGTCACCTACCGGTGGCTCTGGTTCCCTTTGAGTGGGGGGTTCTCTGGTACTCTGAAAGTAGCTGTGAGTCCTGCCATGCTTGTAGATAGTCTGTTAGGCAATGATCTTGGACATACTGCTTGGAAGAAGTAGAGCTCAGATCTCACCTGGAGATGTTAGGGTTACCTGAGTGGGTCTGCATGACCACACGGTCCATGGCTGCCCGGGAAGGGAGTCAAGGGCGTCTGGAGCCTGGAAAGATGGCCCAGACAGCTGCCAAAAGGGAGGGCCAGGGGCACGGGAAACCCGCCTCCAATGTTCCCACAGTGGTAGACGGGGCCCCTGAGCCAACTGGGGAGGACATAGCTGCCCTGGGTGACCTACCTGAACTTGCTGGCTGGCAAGTAGAGGGGTTGCCAACGAGGGAAGCATTCTGCAAGGCGCAGAAAGAATGCCCCACCCTTGAGGGTCTGAGGAAACAGGCCACAGACCACGCAGCAGGTGACGCCTCTGGAGCTCACCATATTTACTGGGAGAATGATCTCCTTTACAGTGAGCGTAGAATTCCAGGTCCTGGGGCACACCGTGTGCTGGTGGTCCCCCAGTGTTACTGGAAATTCCTACTAGGCCTGGCTCACGACATTCCCCTGGCAGGACACCTGGGCCAAGACAAGACCTTTAACAGGCTTGACACCCACTTTCATTGGCCCAGAATGAGGAAAGCCTCAGATAACTTCTGCAGAGCTTGCCCCACTTGCCATGCTAGTGGGAAGGCAGGGAAACGGCTTAAAGCTCCCCTGCTCACACTCCCAGTCGTTGGCACCCCCTTTGAAAGGGTGGGCATCGACATTGTTGGTCCCTTGGACCCCAAAACTGCCTTGGGCAACAGGTTTATCCTGGCTTTGGTGGACCATGCCACCTGCTATCCAGCGGCAATCCCTCTGAGAACAGTGACTGCACAGGTGGTGACCAGAGCCCTGTTGGGAATATTTACCCGTGTGGGATTCCCTAAGGAGGTCGTTTCTGACAGGGGCACAAACATCGTGTCTGCATACATGAAGACCCTGTGGGATGAGTGTGAGGTGACCTACCGGTTTACCACCCCTTATCATCCTCAAACCAATGGGCTTGTTGAGAGATTCAACCAGACCATGAAGGGCATGATTGGTGGCCTGACTGAGGCCATGAGGCGTAAGTGGGACATCCTCTTACCCTGCCTGTTGTTTGCTTATAGAGAGGTGCCCCAGAAAGGGGTGGGGTTCAGCCCCTTTGAGCTTCTCTACGGTCACCCTGTCAGGGGAACCCTAAGCACTGTTAAGGAGGGCTGGGAGAAAGCTCCCCAGGCACCTCCCCAGGATGTGGTCAGCTACATGCTGGCCCTCCGCAAACAAACCCAATGCTTCTGGAAGCAGGCTCAAAGTAACCTCGAGGCCAGTCAAGAGGTGATGAAGGAGTGGTATGACCAGAAGGCCACCCTAGTTGAGTTCTCACCTGGAGACAAAGTTTGGGTGATGGAGCCAGTAGAGCCCAGGGCTCTCCAGGACCGCTGGACTGGCCCCTTTGAGATCAAGGAGCGTAAAGGGGAGGCCACTTATCTACTGGACCTCAAGACCCCTAGGCACCCCCTAAGGGTCCTCCATCACAACCGGCTCAAACCTCACTTTGAGAGGTCTTAGGTCAGTATGCTCCTGGTCACAGATGAGGGCATGGAAGAGGAGAGTGAACCTCTCCCCGACCTCCTCGCTGTCAAAAAAGGGGATGGGTCAGTAGGGGGTGTCATTCTCTCTGACTCCCTGACTCCAACCCAGAGAGGGGACTGCTATGAGCTGTTAGAGCAGTTCTCCCCCCTGTTCTCCCTTACTCCTGGACTAACCCACCTCTGTGTGCATGACATTGACACAGGTGACAGTTCCCCTGTAAAGAACAACATTTACAGGTTGTCGGATAAGGTGAAGGCCAGCATCAAGGAGGAGGTCTCCAAGATGTTGGCTACTGCCCCAGGCGCGAAGCCAGAACTCCGGTTCTGTGTGGACTACCGGGGTCTCAATTCAGTCACCCGGACTGATGCTCACCCCATCCCCTGGGCTGACGAGCTTGTTGACAGGCTAGGCGCTGCCAAGTTCCTGAGTACGTTCGATCTTACTTCCGGGTACTGGCAGATTGGCCTGACTGAGGGGGCTAAAGAAAGATCCGATTTTTCCACCCCTGATGGCCATTACCAATTCTGGGTGATGCACTTTGGGCTGAAAAATGCCCCCGCTACCTTCCAACGGTTGGTTAACGGGGTCCTAGCTGGTAAAGATGCCTTCTGTGCTGCTTACGTGGACGACATAGCTGTCTACAGTTCCAGCTGGGAGGAACACCTGCTCCGCCTCAAGGAGGTGCTTCAGGCTCTGCAACAGGCAGGCCTGACTATCAAGGCTAGTAAGTGCCAGATTGGGCAGGGTTCTGTGGTGTACTTGGGACACCTAGTAGGTGGTGGCAATGTGCAGCCACTCCAGGCCAAGATTGAAACTATCAAGGCCTGGCAACCACCTAGAACATAGACTGAGGTGAGAGCCTTTTTGGGCCTCACTGGATACTACTGCAGGTTCGTCAAGGGCTATGGTACTATTGTGTCCCCCTTGACAAAACTCACATCCAAGAAACAACCTAGGTTGGTAAATTGGACAGAAGCCTGTCAGAAAGCCTTTGATTCTCTGAAGGACGCCATGTGCACGGCCCCCGTGCTCAAGGCTCCTGACTACTCCCAGGAATTTATTGTGCAGACAGACGCTTCAGAGCATGGCATAGGGACTGTTCTAGCACAGCTGAATGAGGAGGGCTCAGACCAACCAGTAGGCTTTATTAGCAGAAGACTATTACCACGGGAACAAAGGTGGAGTGCTATTGAGATAGAAGCATTTGCTGTGGTCTGGGCACTGAAGAAGCTAAGACCCTACCTGTTTGGGACTCACTTCCGGGTTCATACAGACCACAGGCCCCCCATATGGCTCACGCAGATGAGGGGTGAGAATCCAAAACTCTTGAGGTGGTCCATTTCCCTACAGGGGATGGACTTTACGGTAGAACATCGCCCAGAGGTTGACCACACCAATGCTGATGGTCTCTCCAGATACTTCCGCCTTAGGGATGATAGCTCCCAGGAGGTCGGGTAGCTCTCCCCACTTTCAGCTGGGGGAGGACACATGTTAGACCTGACATGCCTTAAGGTGGTCACCCCTAACTGTTTGCCTGCCTCCCTCCACTTTTTGGAATCTGTTTTGCTGGCTTTTAGACTCTGCTCACTTTACCACTGCTAACCAGTGCTAAAGTGCCTATGCTCTCTCCCTTTTTAAACATTGTAACTTTGGATCATACCTGATTGGACTATTTAATTTACTTATAAGTCCCTAGTAATGTGCACTATATGTGCCTAGGGCCTGTAGATTAAATGCTACTAGTGGGCCTGCAGCACTGGGTGTGCCACCCACTTAAGTAGCCCCCTTAACCTTGTCTCAGGCTGGGGGGCGTGGCTTGGCCACCGGGCAAGATGGCCGTCACATTGTGAGGCTCTGCCGGGGCCGGGCAACTTATGCAACATAACTTATCATACGGGTGGCGGTGAAAGGAGCGGACCCCTGGGACTCCCCCCCGGAGACTCCAGCGAGGCTGCGCGAGCCGGTTTTGGCTGCTGCGGGCGCCCGGGGACTGGAGGCGCGCTGAGGGGCCTGGCGCCGGCTGTCTCCCGCACGCGCCGACTCCTTCGGTGTGCGCGGAGGGGAGGGACGCTCCGGCCTCCCTCGATCGAGGGGAAAGAGGACGGGGGCGCGGAAGACCCCCAGGGGAGCCTGATCGGCGGCCATTTCGGGCCGCGGATCCCCCCACCCTCCCCTTCTTTTGCTGATTGGCTCCCGGTGCGTGCTGCAACTGGGGGCGCCGGCCTCGTGGCCCTCTCCCGACCCCCGGCTGGGGAATCCCTCTGGGCTTTCTGGTCCCCGGGCCCCCGGCGGGAGCATGCGGGGCCCGGCTGATAATAAGCGCTTTCTGAGCACGCGGAGACTGGAGGAGGTGAGGGCCTGAATACAGGACCTGTTGGAGGATCCGCCTGGTGGTCCCCGGTTCTTCCCCCTGCTGCCTACATACGAACATTGTTGGTACCCTGCGGACTGCTTCTGGAGCCCTGCATTGTACTGACGGCACAGAACCAGGTAAGGGTCGGAGCGGGGTGTGGGACGGGGGTCGGAGGCTCTGGCTGGTACTGCGCCGTGCTCCTGAGGTCCCCACCTGGCTCGTGGAGCTTAAACATCCTGGTTCTGAAAACTGGTGGCCGGCTGACCCCCCCACCTTCTCCCCTGGGCTGTGTGAAACCCCCCTGCTGCTGGTGGGGCTTGTGGAACTCACATACTGAAACGGATTGATTTGGGAGATGAAGAGACTGTCAGGTACGCCTGGGGGCCGCCTGATAAACTGGTGAGGAGAACAAAGTAGCTGGCCAGGTGTTTTTTTGGAGACAGAGACCCGTAGTCTTGGATAGGTGCATTTGGACTGTGCTAGTTACACTATTCGTGTAATATTGCTAGATGGGCAAGGCAGATAAGCGGCAGGCTAAAATCTCCTTCTCCGGAGGAGGAAAACGCGGGGCCCCCCCCGCCTCCCAGACTGGAGAGGCAGACGCCGAGGGGGAGTCTCCAGAGTTGTCTGTGAGATCCATGTTCATGGAACTTAAGACCAGCTTGGCTGGGATAGACGCTAAGCTGGACCATGTATCGGAGCGGCTTGACCGCATTAGAGCCCGGGTAGATGACCACAATGCTAGGTTTGAGACTCTGGAGACTCGCACATCTGAGATAGAGGATGCGTGCAGTGGCGATAGAGAACAGATTGCACAGATGGAGCGTCTCCTGGAGGTGATACGAAACAAAAATGAGGATCTGGAGGCCCGGTCCCGACGTAACAACATCCGTATCGTGGGGCTGCCGGAGGCAACTGACATGGGTCGCATGGAGGACTTCGTCGAGAATATGTTACAAGAGCTGTTTGCTGGCGAGCTCTCTCGGCTGCTGGTGATTGAGAGGGCACATCGCTCCTTGGGGCCTCGGCCCCCTCCTGGCACTCCTCCACACCCAATTATTGCACGACTATTGAATTACAGGGACCGAGATACTGTGCTCCGGCTAGCTAGGGAGAAAAGTCCTCTAGTATATAAGAACTCAGAAATTAACTTTTTTCCCGATTATACCCCAGGTGTACAAGCCCAGAGGCGGGCTTTTCTACCGACAAAGCGCCTGCTCAGCCAGGCTGGAATCGGGTTTGCTCTGTTATACCCAGCCAAATTGAGGGTGCGACATGAAGGCAAAGTGCTGTATTTCTCGGATCCAAAGCAGGTGACTAAGTTCGCTAGACGATTACCTAGGCAGCGGGGGACGGGGACGCCGGGGGGGGTGGGCTCTGAGAACGCCTCTCTCAGTGACAATGATTAAGTGACATGTGCGGGACTCCACTATGTTTGAGGCTGTGGGGGCGTGTGGGTCCGCTCCTCGATCTGGCCCCTGATGTGTAGCTGTTGCTTGCCCGCGGCCCCTCTCCCCTAGACATCTGGGTGGAGGGTTGCATGTCTGGCTTCTGCCCCCACGGATGAGTTCGGTTATTTCCTGTTTTATGCCTGCAGTTTGGGCTTTAGGGGTGGTTAGATGGGATACTACGAGGGTCCTATTGGGGGGCCTGGGTGGGTGGTGGGAGGGTGGGGCTAATTGGGAAAGGTTCCTGGTTCCTTTTTTGTTAAGTTCTTGGCAGGTGGAGAGCTGTGTCCATGCGCAGTGTTGTATGACTGTGGTTCAGGATGGGGGATGATGTTACCTCCGCTGTGAGATGCTTGACATGGAATGTGCGGGGACTTAATGATAATCGAAAGGCCCGGCTGGTGATGACTTATGTTAAGCGGCATGGTATTGACATCTGTATGTTACAAGAAACGCATCTGATGGCATCGACAGCTGGTAGGTTGAAAGCTGGCTGGGCTGGGGAGGCTCACCATTCTACATACTCTAGCTACGCTCGTGGGGTTGCAATCATTATCCGTAAGGGGCTGCAGTGGCGCACGCGCGAAATTATTTCTGACCCCAATGGCAGATACGTAATACTGAGTGGAGTGTTATTGGACAGGGCTTGCCGGCTAGTGGCAGTATATGGGCCAAATGTGGATGACCCGGAGTTTTTCCTGGAGGTATGGTGCCAAGTAGAGTCGCTGGGAGCTGGAGCTGTGATCTGGGGCGGGGATTTTATTGTAGTCCTAGATGCTTGGCTGGACCGGGAGAGTGCGGCCAGGATGCAACATGTTTCTTCAGCAAGATCATTGACAGCAGTAATGGATAGCGGTGCGCTGGTAGATCTGTGGAGACAGAGACATATAGGAGTACGGGAGGGCACCTGCTTGAATTACTTCCATAGTAGTTGGTCCCGTATTGATAGATGGCTGGGCACTAGAGATGTGGAGGCTTGGACTAGAGCAATAGACCATCTTCCCCATACGCTGTCAGACCACTCACCGGTGTTATTAGACCTGGCGATACCTTGTGAGCTGCAACCGATGGTGCTGTGGCGGTTGCCCAGTGGTGCTCTCCGGGATGACATCTTCCGAGAGGAAGTATGAGAGGCTGTTCGGTTATTTTTTGAGGAGAATCGAGGTTCGGTGGACTCCCCTGGTACTGTATGGGAGGCATTTAAAGTGGTTATCCGTGGGGTGTGTCTTGCAAAGCAGGATGGGATAGTGAAAGCTTTAAGGCGGGAGATGGCTGATATCGAAAGGAGGCTTGGTGATCTGGAACAGCGCTTAGAGGCGACATGGTCAGGCGAGGTGCTTGCCGAAATCAGGCGTGAGGTGTCACAATATGAGGAGGCCTCTCTATGAGAGGTTTGCTTCCTGGGGAGACATGCGCAGGCCCGCAGGTATGGCGAGGGTGAGAGAGCCGGGAGGACACTAGCGGGATTATTGCGTAGCCCCTGGGCCAGTAATTACGTTACTGAGGTAATAGATACTGAGGGGGGCAAGGTGACTGGAACGGGAGGCGTGATGCAGGTATTTGCAAAATGTTTCTCGCAGCTATACGCGCCTCCGGTGGGTCTCAGGGAGGCAGATATGAAGGATTATTTTGAGAGCATTGCGTTAGTATGGTTTGAGGAGGCACACAGGATGTATATGGATATGCCGTTCACAGTAGAGGAGGTGGCGGCGGCGATCCAAAGCCTACCTGGGGATAAGGCTCCGGGCACCGACGGTTTAACCCCTGCCTTTTATAAAGAATATGTGGACATCCTTGCTCCTTATTTGCTGGAGGTGTATGAGGAGTCTATGGCGACTGGGTCGCTTCCGACCTCCCTCCGGGAGGCCTTAATAATAACTGTCTTGAAACCGGGGAAGGACCCGACACAATGTGACTCGTATCGCCCACTTTCCATGATAAACATTGATAACAAGATTCTCGCAAAAATGATAGCGACTCGACTGCAGCCACTACTCTCTAGAATGGTGCTTCCGGATCTATCGGGCTTTATTCCCGGGAGATCCACAAGCCATAATCTGCGTACTTTCTTTGCGGTGCTGGGATCACTAGAGACAGGCGATGAGGTAGCTGCAGTGTTTCTTGATGCGGCTAAGGCCTTTGATTCCCTGGCCTGGGAATATATGTTTGCACTTCTGAACCGAGTGGGTCTCAGCGCGCGTTTTGTGAACTGGATCAGGTTGTTGTACACCCTGCCTATTGCCAGGCTGCGCCTTAACGGTGGTATATCGGACCCATTCCTGGTTTCGCGGGGTATGCGACAGGGCTGCCCGCTGTCTCCGCTTCTTTTCGCGGCTGCAATGGAGCCCCTGGCGGCAGGACTGGGACAGAAATATAGTAATAGCGGCCTACAGTTCCGGCAACGCCCTGTCTTGATATCTTTATATGCAGATGATATCGCGATATACGTGCGCAATCCTGGGCAAAATTTAGATATCTTATTAGATGAAATTGTTCGCTTTGGGAACTTTTCTAGGGTCACTATTAATTGGTCGAAATCAATGATCTTGCCACTAACCCCTAGCGTGGAGAGATTTGATTCGCGATACCCATTGGTTTGGGCAGACGGGCCGGTGCGTTATCTGGGCATACACCTGAGCTGCGACGCGGAATCGCTTCGGCTTGCTAATTACGGGACGGCTCTGACATGGCTAGAGGAAAAGGTGGAGGTCTGGAAAGCTTTGCCCCTTTCGCTGACTGGTCGCATTGCTATTGCTAAGATGGTGGTACTCCCTAAATTCTTGTATTTATTTGTGAATCTTCCCCTGCCACTCACTAAGGCTTATTTCCGACGCCTGAGATCTGCGCTTGTGCGGCTGGCGTGGGCGGGGCGAGAGCCCCGCATCGCTTGGGAGAAATTGACGCTGCCGTTTGAGCGGGGCGGATTGGCAGCCCCAGACCTGGAGTTATATTATCACTGTGCACAGGCGCATTTCGCATACTATTGGCTGAATCCGACCCGGTATATGCCACACCTTGCACCGGAGAGTGATTCTGTCTGGCCTGACGGCTTGATATGTGCGCTCGGCGGGCGGGTTCTCCCCCGTTCTAGAGGAATTGACACGGTCTCCTGCACTGCGGGAGCATGGAGAGCGTTGAGGCAGGGGGCAGGGATGCCTGCACCCTTTGCTCCATCGCTGCCTGTTATGGCAGTGGCTGATGCCCAGATGTTTCGTGATGGAGGGGTGCGCGGGTTTCTACGAGACGCTGACTTGTCGGTGCTGGGAGACTGGGTAGTGGACGGTCGGCTGTTGGATGTTACTGGTGCACTTTCGAACTGCGATGGCACCCCGCTGCAGCGTTTTTGTGCTCTCCGCGTCCGTGCTTTGCTGTGGGATCGTTTTTTTGAGGAGCCGGATGCTCCCTCGGAGTTTCAGGCTCTGGAGGCACTTTGTAGCGCGAGATCCCCCTCCAAGTTGATAACTAAGCTGTATAATGCTGTGCAGGAGCAGGGGAGCGGCCTTGTGTTGCCTGCTCGGGCTGCATGGGAGAGAGATGTGGGGGAGCCTTTCCCGGAAGCGACGTGGCGCAGCTGCTGTGCTCATATGAGGACATTGTCCCCGAACTATAGACTGCGCTTGCTGCACTTCAAATTTCAGCACCGGCTATACTATACGCCTAGGAAATTACATTCCATGAGATTGCTAGCAGACACATGCTGCGCCCGTTGCGGGGCTCGGGATGCGGGTTTCTTTCACCTGGCATGGGAGTGTGCGGAAGTGTATAAGTTTTGGGAGGAGATAAGACGGTCGATTGTTGAAATGATAGAGGTAGAGATACCCCTCTCCCCTAGGATTGCGCTGTTGGGATATATGGACGAGGTTCATGGCCCGCATAGACGCTTAGTGGGCCTACTCATGCTGCTGGCTAAGCGAAGAGTCGCAATGTGCTGGGGCCGGGGGAGAGCCCCCCGTAGATCGGATTGGTTACGAGATGCTGCTTTTTGTCATGATCAGCTGTTAGTATTCTGGGAACTCATGCCAGAGGGATCCCGCCCCAAAGATATATGGAGCCCCTTAAATGAATATCTGGTGATGCAGACTGAGGGCGCTGAGTGACTGAAGTCTCCTATCTGTGTGTTTCAATCCCCCCCGAATCATGCGAGTTACCTTGATGTGTGATAATTCTGCGCGATGTGGCTGTGTGCTCCACCTGCCTGTTTGTAGAGGTTTTTGCATTGTTATCTTTTTGCAGTTCTCCCTGCTCGACGCTGTTAGATTAATACCATCGGGCGTGTCTGTCCTTGCCCTTTTCCGGGGTGGCGGACTGTTGCACTCCTCCGATATGGATGGTTTGTTTTTTCTTTCCTTTCTTTCTCCCGGAACGGACCCCTGGACATCAGCATATAGTGAGAGATACTGGCAGAGTTACGTCTGCGATATGGGATACCACAGTAGTTATATGATGTGTAATGGCTCTCATATATCCTTACTTGCTTGTCGAGAGATCTGCTGAATTAATGTATGTTTCTTTGGTTTGTGTTTAAATGAATAAAACAATAAAACAAATAAAAAAATAAAAATAAAAAAAAACCTTGTCTCAGGCCTGCCATTGCAAGGCCTGTGTGTGCAGTTTCACTGCCACTTCGACTTGGCATTTAAAAGTACGTGCCAAGCCTAGAACTCCCCTTTTTCTACATATAAGTCACCCCTAATGTGTGCCCTAGGTAACACCAGAGCAGGGTTCTGTGTGGGTAAAAGGCAGGACATGTACCTGTGTAGTTATATGTCCTGGTAGTGTAAAACTCCTAAATTCATTTTTACACTACTGTGAGGCCTGCTCCCTTCATAGGCTAACATTGGGGCTGCCCTCATACCTTGTTGAAGTGGCAACTGCTGATCTGAAAGGAGCAGGAAGGTCATATTTAGTATGACCAGAATGGTAATACAAAACCCTGCTGACTGGTGAAGTCGGATTTAATATTACTATTCTAGAAATGCCACTTTTAGAAAGTGACCATTTCTTTGCACTTAAATCTTTCTGTGCCTTACAATCCAAATCTGGCTGGGCTTGGTTGACAGCTCCTTGTGCACTCACTCAAACACACCCCAAATACAGGGTACTCAGCCTCACTTGCATACATCTGCATTTTGAATGGGTCTTCCAGGGCTGGGAGGGTGGAGGGCCTGATCTCACACAAAGGACTGCCACACCCCCTACTGGGACCATGGCAGACAGGATTGAACTGAAAGGGGACCTGGTCCACTTCTTAGCCACTCTTTGAAGTCTCCCCCACTTCAAAGGCACATTTGGATATAAAACAGGCCCTCTGCCCTACCTCATCAAGCACTTGCTGGAGAAGAAACCTGAACCAGAAACTACATCCTGCCAAGAAGAACTGCCTGGCTGCTCAAAGGACTCACCTGTCTACTTTCTACAAAGGACTGCTGCCTTGCTGTTGGCCTGCTGCCTTGCTGAACTCTTGTCTGGCTGTGAAAGTGCTCTCCAAGGGCTTGGATAGAGCTTGCCTCCTGTTCCCTGAAGTCTCAGGACCAAAAAGACTTCTCTTTTTCACTTGGGTGCTTCATGCGCCGAAATTTTCGACGCACAGCTTGTTCCGCGTCGAGAAAAACACCGCACACCGACGCTGATCGACGTGACGCCTTCGGGAAGACCGGAACTTCGACGCACGGCCTCGCAAGGACAACGCCACCCACCCTCCAGAGGAGAAATCAATGCAACGCCTGCTGTGAGAGCGTAACTTTGAGGCACAGCCCCATGGAACGATGCGCAGCCAGAAAACAAGCAGGAGAATCCACGCACAGACCAGGGAGATCTGATAATCCCCACGACCCACAGAAAGAGACTGTCCGTGCACCGGAAAACAACGCACGACTTCCCCGTGTGAAAAATAACGACGCAAGTCCCTGTGTGCTGGGGAGAAATCGACGCACACATCATTTTTCCACGTATCTCTTCTTCTTCGGCCCTCTGCAGAGATTTTGCACTCCAAACCAGGTACTTTGTGCTTGAAAGAGACTTTGTTTGCTTTTTAAAGACTTAAGACACTTTATATCACTTTTCAGTGATATCTTTACAAATTCACATTGCAACTTTATTTGTTTTGACCTACAATTATCCTGATAAATATTATATATTTTTCTAAACACTGTGTGGTGTATTTTTGTGGTGCTATATGGTGGTATTGTATGATTTATTGCACAAATACTTTACACATTGCCTTCTAAGTTAAGCCTGACTGCTCGTGCCAAGCTACCAGAGGGTGGGCACAGGCTAATTTTGGATTGTGTGTGACTTACCCTGACTAGAGTGAGGGTTCTTGCTTGGACAGAGGGTAACCTGACTGCCAACCAAAAACCCCAATTCTAACAGTCACGTCCGCGGCAGTGTACACCATCACTGATGCCGGTGATCCTCATTAGACACTGTACTCCATAGAGACCCATTTTAGCCGTTGAGGAATAGCACAGTGGTGCAAGACCCCCTTCTGCCATGACGCCCAACGCCAGCGAAGTTACATCTCTTCCACCTGTCCCTTCATACAGGACAGGTGGTCACCATTTTATGCTGTTGGTACACATTCTTAAATTGAAAACTATGTAATTGCTGTCAATTGTACATACATTGCCATTTACATAGTCCAGTAACATACATGGTTAATGTACACTTAAGTGGTGGTTCCATTGTTCAGTTTGTCACTACCTTCTCACTCTTGTGTCCCTTAGAAACCTACCACTGCAGAGGAATAGGAGGAGGAGGCAAGCCCCTGTGTACAGACCCCTTTTGAACTTGGCTACACTGGAGGACAGGCACATTATACTCACCTATAGACTGGGCAGGGTAACAATCACAGAGCTATGTGCACAATTAGAGCCTGATCTGATATCTGATATCTGTCAACCCACTGGGACTTTCCCTCTTGTGCAGGTCCTATCACTGTTCCATTTCCTGGCAACTGGCTCTTTCCAAGTGACAGTGGGCTTGGCTGCAGGAATATCACAGCCAATGTTCTTAATAGTGCTGGCAAGAGTTTGGGCTGCCCTGCTCAAACACATGTACAGCTATATCACTTTCCCCCAAGTGGATGATTTGGCCAATGCAAAGACTGGTTTCTATGCAATAGGACATATTCCAAATATTATTACGGCCACTGATGGAACACATATAGCATTTCTTCCCTCCCCCAACCCCAGGGCAATGAACAGGTGTTCAGGAATCAGAAGAGTTTCCACTCACTCAATGTGCCAATGGTGTGTCTGGCTGACCAGTACATCTCCCACGTCACTGCCAAGTATCCTGGGTCGGTGCATGATGCCTTTGTCCTGAGGGAAAACAGTGTCCCACAGCTCATGGCACAACTACAGAGGCACATAGTGTGGCTTATAGGGGAGCCTGATTCCCCACCCAATGCATTTCAGTGTACGGCTTCAGGAGTCATCCCCCATGCCATTGTGCAAGGCTAATGTTTGTCCCTCACTTCTTGCAGGTGACTCTGGCTACCCAAACCTATCCTGGCTCTTGACCCCTGTAAGGAATCCAAGGACAGGGTCTGGGAATAGGTTTAATGATGCTCATGGACAAACCTCAAAAATAATTGAGAGGACCTTTAGTCTCCTGAAGGCCAGGTTCAGATGCTTCCATCCGACAGGTGGATCTCTCTGCTACTCCCCTGAGAAGGCCTGCCAGATTTGCTGTATGCTGCATGTTGCAGAACCTTGCCATCAGACGACGTGCCCTATCTGCAGCAATAGGAGGGTGAAAATGCTCCTGTGGCAGAAGTGGAACCTGAGGACAGTGAGGATGAGGAGGCAGAGGATGAGGATGTGGACAACAGGACATCAACTATACTTTTGTACTTCTAATGACACACAGATAAGACAGTGGAACTGACCATTTCTCTGATTATTTATTTTTCGGTGTGGCTGTAGCATGGTGGCAATCACTTCCTTAGCATTCCAACTGACTGTCAGTTTTACCTACCTATTTTGCAGATGTTGGTGTGGTTACAACTGTGTACTGACGTGATAATTACAAACTTCTACAGGCCATTTTTGGGATGAAATCACAAAGTTCAGGACAATTGCACAAGATGAAACCATTATAAAAATTGCACATTTTTGTCAAATAAAACACTATCCCTCAAGTTGTGTTTAATGGTGTTTTTTTTAACTGAAAATTTAGAAGGAATTATGCAATGGAATGGGGTGATGGTAGAGGTAAGTCCAGGATATTGGTCCAGTCTGTTTGTAGCACAGGTCCAGTGTCCAAGGGGCCATAGGAAGAGGAGCATTGGCAGTTCAAAGTGGACAAGGCGACAGAGTGGAACACAAGGGGGATGTTCAGGAGGGTCTCCTTGCCTGATGGTGGTCTTGGTCTTGGCAAGTGTCTCTGGAGTCTGTCTGGGTCGCAGGGAGCGTTTGTGGGGTAGTTCATCTTCTGCAGGGGGAGGGTTGCTGGTGGCCTGTAGATAATGTGACAGGGCCTCCTGTTCACTGGATGTAGCAGATGTGGAGGGCTGTTCAGTTGACTGGCTAGTGGTAGGGGCCCACTGGTGTGATGTGTAGGTGTAGTCCCTCATTATGTTGGGCATATCACCCAGCACCCCTTAAACGGAGACCATGGTGGTGTTGAGGGCCTGCAGTTTCTCTCCTGATCTCCTGGTGGTTTTCCTCCTGCAGCCAGTGGTTCTCCTGCGTGATGTCCATTACCTGGCCCATCTTGTCCTGGGATTGTTGGTAAGCCCCCAAGCCAATGGTAAGTGCCTCCTGGGCAGTCAGTTCCCTGGGCCTGTGCTCCCCCTGGTGCACAGCTGTCCTCAGACCGTCCCTGCCTCCGGTGCTGTGTCCCCTGAACAGTTTGCCCACTGCCACTGACCCCAGGACCCTGATTGTCTTGGCCGTGAGGTGCGGACTGGGGTCCCTGTACAGGCGGGCACACTGATGATTGACATGTCCTGGGGACAGAGGTGTGGGGACTTTGGGTTGCTGCTGTGGTGTTGGATACTGATGGGGGAGGCTCTGTGGTAGATTGGGTGTGGGCTGGGGTATCCAACTGACCAGTGGTCCCTGATGGGCCAGGGAGGTCATCCGGTTCCAGTAGTCCACAGTTGCTGTCATCACTGGGGGCGTCTTCTGGTGGGGGACTGGGTAGCCGTGGTACCTCCTCACCGCTGGGATTGGCTGGGACACCTGTCGGGATGTAAGTGGTGTATTATGCTACATGTCTGTGACATATTCTGCATCCTTAGCTTCCCCTATATTATTGCCCCATACCTGCTCTGCCACCTTTGCTTGTGTAGGGTGATGTGTTGTGGGATTATTAGTTCGGCATGCTGTGCATGCATTTGTGGTGGGTGTACATGCAGGGCTGGTAGGGATGTACCTGCAGTGGGTATGGCATGCAGGGCTTGGCATTTAGGACAGTTTTTTGTGTTGGTGCACTGTGTTGGATGGAGTGGAGTGATGGGTGTCAGGGTGAGGGGTGGTGGTGGTGGCATGCAGGTATGGGGGGGGTAGGGAATACATATTGACTCACCAATGTCCAGTCCTCTGGCAACTCCAGTGAGTCCCTCAGGATTCAGTATTGCCAAGACTTGCTACTCCCATGCTCTCAGCTATGGGAGAGGAGGTGGGGGTCCACCGCCAGTCCTCTGGATGGCGAACTGGTGCCTTGCTGCCATGAAATGTACCTTCCCCAGTAGATCATTCCACCTCTTCCTGATGTCCTCCCTTGTTCGTGGAAGCTGTCCCATGGCGTTCACCTGGTCCACGATTATCTGCCATAGCTCCATCTTCCTTGCAATGGAGATTTGCTGTACCTGTGTTCCAAACAATTGTGGCTCTACCCTGAGTATTCCCTCCACCGTGACCCCCAACTCCTCATCAGTGAAATGGGGGTCCCATTATTGTGTTGTGTGGTGTGTGTTGTTCAGTGGGTGTTGAGTAACGTGGTGGGGTGTATGACGGATGAATGGGTGTTTGTGGTGTGTATAGTTGTGTCTTTGATTTGCGTGGCTAGCTCTCTGTTATTTTTCATGTTAGGAAAGGGTTGTGGGTAATGTGGGTATTTGTTTTATGGTGCTGTGGGTGGGTGGGTGGGTTTGGTGTGTGTATCAGTGTCAGGTGTGTGTTTTTAGTATTGGCGAATGTTGTGTTGTTTCATATGTGGGTGGCCATTCTGACCACACCTGTGTATCCCTCCAATGGTTTACTGCGTTGAATGTCCACTGTGGTGATTCGTTGGTGATAAAGTGGAGGGTGTTGTTGTGTTGGTATAACAGTGTGGTTGTTCGTATCGACACTTTAACACTAACCTTTGGTCTGGCGGATATGTGTTTGTGGCAGTATTCTGTCAGTTTAGTGTGTGTGTGTCATAATATGGCGAATGGATGTTCGCCTCTACGACAATATGTTGGCAGCCATCACAACGGCGGTAAGTGGGATTTACCACTAAAGTCATAATGAGGGCCTTAGTTACCTCTTCCAATCCAAGCACGGTGATTGAACAAAAAACCTCTTCTTTATTGGTATCCACACATTGGAATTAGACAATGGCACTGGCAGTCTTTTAATCAATGATATTTTAGGGCAGCCCTGCTAGGTGATGTAAAAATAAGATTGGCAATGGTATGTGAGGGAGGCAGGGAGCATCTCCAACATCCTGAAGGGTATGTGGGGGTTTCTTCATTGCACATGGGTCCAACTCCAATCCGGGCTTGTATGTGACTATAACATCAATAATGGTGCAGCATAAATCTGACACAAACATAATGTTGATCTATCATTTGTTTTTGCAAACACAGAAAGAGAAAAAGAAGCTCAGCAAGAAATAATGAAAAAGTTCTGCGGTGGCACTGGTACACTCAGTCTGGGAAGTAGTTCACCCTCAAACTCTGGAGGTTTACCCAGAAGGTGGTCAGCTTACATGTTTGATTCAGACCAGTCATCTTCTTCCTCCTCCTGCAGTGTTTCAGGAATGGTGTAATCAAGTCGTTTGAAATGCTGGATCATTCTGATCATGGTCAATCTTGCCATGTTTTGAGGAGAGAGACTGGTCCTTCTCACTGTAATAACTGCACCAGCTGCACTGAACGTTCAGCAGACACACTGGCTACAGGACAAGCCCAAAACCTTTTTTGCAGCCTGCTGAGCGCTGGTAACTGGTGCATGTTTCTATACCAATACACCAATGGGTTTTGATCCACATACACCTATTTCGGGTCATCCAGATACTCCTGGAACATCCTCTGAATTGTCTTTGGTGCTTCCACCTGCTCAACTGCTTTTTACTTCACCTCTGCACTGCACTTAAGACCTGCCACTTGAAACCAAACCAGTGCAGAGATTGGGTCTGATTCTTCTTTTGCTGCTGTCACTGGTGTTCTTGTTGGTGGGGTTGGTAGCTGTGAGACAAGACTGCCCTCTCTGGAAGTTGATGGCAGCACCCCAGATCTGCAGAGTGGGACTCTAAGTTCCAGCCATTCTTCTTCCAGTTCTCTTGCCTCCTCAACAATTCACCACTTGTATTGTGAAACATCCCAATCAGATGAAGGAATGATAGCAAGAAGATTTTTTTTGTAGCATGGATCAAGTAGGATGACACAGATGTACTCTTTGGATGAGATTATGTCATTTTGCAGCCTTGCATTACAGGTCAAGAAATAGCTTAGGCTAGTAACCAAGGCATGAGCTTCTGGGTTTTCGTATGCACCCCTTAATGCAAACCTTTCAGACACGTTCTTTAGCTGCTCCTGTACCAGATGCACTAATGGGATAGCTTGGCCCATTGTATTGTCCTTCTTGCTAACTTCCCGCGTGAAAACCTCAAAAGGGAGCAGCATCCTTGCAAGGCATTTGAGTAAGCCAGATTTGTCCACATCCATGGTCATAGCTCTCCCAATTGTATCAGCTCCTCTTTCAATGACATGGTCATAGGTCTGTCTGTACTGATCAAACAGATGCTGCAACATATAACAGGTTGAGTTCCAATGTGTTAGCACCAACTGTATCAGGGCTTTAACTGGTACTCTGTTATGTTGCTGAACAATCTGCATCTATTTCCGGGCTTTAAAAGAATGTTTGAAATGAGTGCAAATACATCTGCAAGTGGTCAGTATGTTGCTGACTAAGTCTTCTTATTTAAGAAAGTCTTGCACAACCAGTTTGATGCAGTGCACCAAACACAGGACCCTGAAATAGCCAATGCCTGCCTTGACTTTGACTATGTTACTGCCATTGTCCGTGGCAACTAATCCAGCTCGAAGACCTCTGTGTTGCAGTTATTCAGAGACCTTACTATTAAATTCCTCCAATATGTTTGCAGCTGAGTTTGACTTCTCCATGGTGAACATGGCTATTGTTGCATTTCGCTGAACACTCTTAAAATTTCTTCAGTGCCAAGACCTGTGGATAGCTTTTGCTTTACCCACAGTGCAGTGATGCACAACTGGTCCACATGTCTGTTGTCAGGTGGATATTGTGGACAACACTTTGCTACATAGCTTGCCTAACCAATTGCAGCACATCATGATGCAGCGCTGGAACAGCAAAATAGCTTTGAGCTTTCCATTTTGGGCAGACGGCTGCCACAATCTCTAAGAATCACACTCCTTCTACAAAAGAAAAAGGGAGGAGGTCCAGTGCTAACATTTTTGCCAGCTTGCCATTGTAAAACCATGCCATTGGGTGTTTGCAGTCAAATGGCCCCTCCCGCCTTAACATGGCAGTAACTTTAGCATGGATTTTCTTCTTTTGTGGGGCCACTGATGCAGGTGACTTTTCAGATGTAGGTGGTGGTACACTTAATGTGCATAGTGGTGGTGCAGTCACCGAATGCTGTGGGGTCTCCATCCGACTCTGAGTCTTCTTATGCCATTGTGAGGTCACTGAGGTAGGTGATTCTGGTGCACTGCTGGGGACAGGGCTCTTTTGCATGAGGATGATATCACTGTCTTCTTCCTCACCTTCCACCGTGATTTGACTAGATGTAGCTGATGTTTCCTGGCTCTCCTCACCTTCACCATTGCAACCATGTTGAGCCGTTAGTTTAAGGTGCTGCTCCCACTTGATTATGAGATGTTTTTTAATTTGGTTCATCTGGCCTCAAGTATCATAATGTTAACTAGGCTTACCTCGACAAATACTTGCATGGCAAATGAAGCATATGGCAATGTTCTCTTTCTGTTTGCTAATCATAAACAATGTCCAAAACTGGGGAGGAGTACTTTCTTATTTGTCCAATGCCTGAAGAAGAACTGGATCTAGGTGGTCATGGGTGTGTCAAGTGCTTCTCTACAGTGCATAAATGTACTGAGGTAGAGGGTGGAGCAGGTCTCTGCTGGAGCCTTACAAATTTGGGAGCTGGCGGTGCTCACTGTGCCACATCCCTCGGAGCAGGTTGGATAGTAATGTTGGACTCCTCTCTACTGGGTTCTACAATGACTGTGTTGTCATCGTCATCCTTGTCATCATCCCCTTCCATGATTCTAAGGCTTTCTGGAACTTTTCTTTTCCATTGCATCTCCTGGACACTGCTGGGTTCCAATCCATGTAGCTATCATCGTCATCAGAAATGGTGCCCGGAGAAGATGGTGGGGAAGTAGTGCCCTTCATTTTTCTTGCTGGAGATATGGGAGCCCTTGATTTTAAAAGAAGAGGTTCTTGCTCAACAGAAAGCTTGACCTCCTGTTCTGACCCAACTTTGGGAAGATCTGGCTGCAGCTGCTGTCCACTTTGCCCTGTTTCCTGTATCGATTGGGTACTACTTTATAAAAGGGACAAATCCAATTCAACATCACTGCTCGTTAGGGTCACCATGATTGCAGTGGCTGCCTCACTGACAGACATTATCTTGGGCTTGGGTTGGTGTGGTGCTGTTGATGTGGGAGTGCTCCCAGGTTCCTCCCCGGAGGCTGGTGTAGCATAAGTCTCCTGAAAAAGGTTGCGGTTGGCACACCACTGGTGGAAAGCTGCTTCTTCTCACTGACCCCTTTCTTTGGAGCAACTTTCTTTGGGGCCATATTAACTAGCTCTAGGTTGGCAGTGGCATGAAGATATACAAGCAAAATAGTTTGGTGCCTGTGGACTGAAGTAATTGTAGGGACTTCTTTTTGGCAGTACTGCGGGTGATAGGGGGTCCCTTCTCTTGTACATCTAAAAACAACCAAGCAATAAAAACATGTAGTTAATGAGAGGTGGCATGCGATTGTTGCAGCATGTTGAAAATTGTACAGAGAGATTCAATCTTAGTGTGGTTGGTTACTTATGTAACATACCTAGCATTTATTGTAAAGGCAAACCACAACATAACAAAATGAAATTTAAAATCACACAGCACAAAAGACAGGTCTATCTATCTGTATTATTTATGTCTGTTTTAGGAGACACATGGGGTAGTCAGCGAGAGCTACAGGGGTACATGGAATAATCCTTTAAATAAAATATAGGTGGTCCAGGGGAAATGCTTTGGTGGATGGATGGATGGATTGATGGAGGGATGGAGTGGATCAGAATAATGGATCAAGGCAAAATGCTGAATTAAATACAAACTAAAAGTAAAATTAAAATAAAAAAAGCAAAAATCTAAAAATAGAAAAATAAAAATGTTAAAATTAAAAAAAGTAAAAAAAGTATAAAAAAATTAAAAAGCACTAAAATATAAAAGTTCAAATAAAAAACGAAATAACACAAGACATAAAAATTCAATTAAAAATAGAAATGTAAAAAAAAAAATAGAAACTTAAAAAACAAATGATCAATAATTAAAAATGTTTGTGTCTAAGCCTATGTTAGCTCAAAGACACACTGGCTGCACATTGTTTGCACAAAATGGCTCCCAGCCAGCTGCATGGTCAAACAACAACAAGAATGAGAAAGCATGGAGAACAAAGAAAACTTGCAATCATATGACCAGGGACACTGCCTGGATGGACAAAGTTGCTGCCAGCCAGCCATAGGGACAAACAACAAGAACAAGGTGCGTGGAGAACAAAACCGAACACATGCATGCTCATGGCAAAGGGACACTGGCTGCATGCACAAAATGGCTGCCAGCCACATGGTCAAACAACAACAACAAGGAGCAAGGAGGCATGGCAAACAAAGAACACATGCAAGCCTATGGCAAATGACACTGGCTGGATGGACAAAATGCTGACTTTGTTCTCCTTTGATCTCACTAACCCAATATTGGTGACTTGTATCCTAAATGTATGTGTACTATCACTGTGATGTTCTGCTATTGCTCAAGCATTGACATCTGACCCAATTGTGGGGTGTACACACTCCTGTAGTAATAAAGCCTCACCTTTAGCAATACTGAGGCCCAATTCACAAAGGTTAGCAAAGACGTTTGTTGAAAACATATCAAATGTCTTAATTTACCTTGGTAAATTGGGCCCAGTATATCCTGTCCTTGCTACCTAGTCATCTTCCAAAGTCTGTCTACAAGTGGAGATGGGACACAGTCTGGATAAATCTGTCCACACCTAAGCATGTGCCTATGATCATCCTGTAATGTATAGTCTTACTCTGACAATCGCATGCCAGCTGATATTTGGCAAGGTCTGATTCCACAAGAATACTTCAGTGGGTATACATATACAATCCTGACCTTGGTTATGGCCTTTGCTAAACTGTGGGTCCAGGTTTTGGAGGATCCCTGTCAACAACAGCCAATCTACATACCAGAGTCCAAATTTGGCATGCCAAGACTGCCTGTTGATGCTGTAAACCAGTTGGCACATGTGCGTAGTTGGTAAAGCTAGCTAGATGTTATAAGTGAAATACAAGCCACCGTTGCAGAGTTTTATGCAGTTGATTTACCTTGGAAATGTGTTACCATTTTATGTGAGACAAGTATCCCAAAGTCATACTTTAATCCAAGATACATTTAATGATACTTTACACTGACAAAAAAAACCCACAAAAAGCATGCATGATACCACATTCAACACCCAAAATAACATCTTGACCTCACAATGGATATTGTCTGGCCCATCCCTTTGCTCTTGAAATCAGCAGTGATAAGGCCCTTGGATCACCAGTCATGGTGTTGGCAGTGCATTTCTTTCTCCAACTGCACAAGTGAGCCCCATTTTCCCAGTAGTGTTCAGAACAGTAAAAGGCCCATGATTCACCCTGGTTTGTCATCCAATGAGCTCCAATGAGACATTGGCCTTATAACTAATCCAGCAGCTCCTGTGATTACGTGAAAGGAGACATGATAAACACACAAAAAGCATGTATGATACTGCATCCAAAACCCAAAAAACATCTTGACTCCCACCCTGGACATTGTCTGGCACATACCTTTGCCCTTGCATGCACAAGTGATAAGGCCCTTGGATCGCCAGCCATGGTGTTAGTATTGCATTTCTTCCTCCAAATACACAAGCGAGCCCCATTTCCCAATTAATGTTCAATACACTACAAATGCCAGGATGCATCCTGGTTTGTGCATCCAATGGCTCCAGTGAGACACTGGCCTTATGACTACAACAACAATGACTCAGACTGTATACACGGTAACATGAGACACTTGATGGTTCAGCTCAGCCACCACTCACATCATACTGACAGACACATAATGCACCCGTGCACTTACCAGGTCTCTGCTGCTCTAACCCCTCCCGCTGGGCATGGAAGGTCAGCCAGGTTGTCCTCAAGACCCTCCTGTATAGTGGGGGACGGTGGGCCGGTGCACATGGGGCTGGGAGGACTGGCCCGCTGGTGGTACATGCCCACTGCACTACATAGCTGCACAATGTAGGCCCAGACTCAGACATATGCTGATTTGCTCGTCTGGTCCTTGGGGCCCCCTAAAGCTAAGGGTAATTGTACAGCACCCACCTAGCTAAAATGTTCAATTCCTGTTCACTGAAAGGGGGGTTCCCTATCATCAACTCCCACAACCATGTTGGGGGTAGTTAGGATCCACAGAGCAACAGGATGGCAGAGGATGCTGTCTGTAGGTGGGGATGACTCAGAATGACAATAAAATGTCTGCCTGCAACTTCCTGTCATGAACTTCATGACTTACATTTCTTCTGTGTCATTTCCTGTATAAATTCATTGGGTTCTGGCCTATCTTCAGATTCTATGCCTAGAGTTCAGATTATCCACACCTGGAGTGTACCCTTCACACTCAGAATGTACTCTACACAATCAGAGCGTAGATTCAACACTTGGAGCATAAAATCTGTACTATGGGTGGTAGACAAGATCAAACAAGTGTAACATATGCAAACGTGTAAAAAGGGCAGGAAGTTGAATGGAAGAGTATATAGATAAATGCTACACTACATTAATGGCCTGCACAGTTTGACCATTTGCATTATGGCACTTGTGATCAACATATGGAACTTACATTAGAGTAGACTGTAGTTTATCACCAAAGTAAGAGCAGGTAATGGTTTTCATCTAGGGCCAGATTCACACAGGGCCCTAGGGCCAGAGCAGGACTTGCAACAATCAAATATGTCAGACCAGTCCCCCCCCCCTCACAAAGACAGGAAACACACTGGGGGCACATATTGTGGCACCAATTTAGACCTAACACATACTGACAAAGCCAGGCTCCACTCCTCCAGGCCCCCTGAGAAACACCAAATTCCCCACCTGTCCAGTCTGGCCCGCCAAACAGCCTACAAACTAGTGGCATATTGCACTTGGGGCAGAATGTCCACAGTGGGACTTCCAAGTGTGAGGGCCCATTGTGACTCTGGCTCATATATGTGATCTGGAATTTTGTAGAACAGCAGTAGTGAGCAGCATTTCAAACCCCATTCAACATTTGGAATGGTTGACATCCATTTTAAGATCATTCAGAGTCAGTTCCACCTTCAAGAAGTATCGTCTGTCATCCTGCTGTACTGTTGAATCCACCTCCTCCAATGTGGCTAAATGACCTATAGACTTGGTACCTACACAGTCAGTGATACTGATATGGACATGCTCATTGAGGGGGTGATGGATAGGTAGTTCCAGCATTATGTGGGCCCAGAGAAACAGATGCATGCTTCTGTCCACATTGGTATCTAGGGCCTCATTACATGAGATGCACTTTCATTGTTTACACCACAATGGAGCTTAAAAAAGGTGCAGAGCGGGAGAGTGTGCCCCAATAGATTGAATGCAGTGTTCCCCAGGGCTGTCACACACTTGTTGCTGCCCTTGGAGTGGCACAGTCAATTGGAAAAGGGAGCTGTATTAAAGCAGCCGCTCCATGTAGCACTGTGCAGACATCATCCCACAGACACATTTGAGGGGGATTAGTGATGCCCTTGCAGGCAAGTGCAGTGAGTGACTACTTCCACCTAGAAAGGTATGTCTGTGAGGTCCATATGACCACCTGTCTCCCATACAGGGCGTTCTCATCAGGGTATGGACTGACAGTGCTCCACCTTTTATGTGGCACACTATAACAACACCTCCTGACAGCTTCTTTACCTCTGCACCCACATTTAATCTGTGGTGTGGCTGCAGTGGCAAAGGGATTCCAACATTTACATGGGGCTATTCTCCCATGCTAATGAATGTGCATCCGTTGGTGCTAGTGCAGGCACTATATCAGTCAATCATAAATTCTTTTATTTGGCTTAAGCCTTAAAATTATAAAAAAAAGATATGTATATAAAATCCAATATAACAACCTATACATGAGCAGACAATGATACATAATTCATTAAGAAAAAAAGGATTCCCTGTTGCACAGTAAATTCAACTACATAATTCATAATTCTACATCTTAGCAACAAACTCAACATACATAATTCATGAAGTTATTTTAACCGTCAACCAATTTCATTTCCTTGCAGATCTTTAAAAGTACTGCATGCTAAACAAATCATTCCACATGCAATTCTAATGGGACTCAAATCCTCAAAATGACATAAAGTGCAATTTCCAATTTAAAGTGCTCTACATTTTACATCTGGCTGCTTTTTAACATGGCAAAATTTTTATATTTCCATCAACCAATTTAAAAACAATCAATTTGTGTCATTTCAAATTCATAGTTCGTCTTTCCTCACTACGATGTACCTGGCACTGTAAGTTCAGTTAAGACCCCTCTTAATCCTATTAGAAATTGGCCTAGTGCACCAGTTACTTTTAAAAATCTCGTGTCTATTAATATTCTAAGTGCTTGATCTCAGTTTATAATATTATATTACTTAAAAACAGTTTTTAAAAACTTCTTACACACCTCTAAAAACCAATAGCAATCCAGAAGTAGGTGTTGCATGCTAAATTTCTGTTGTAAACCACATGTGCATATACTCAAAATATCCTTAAAAAACTATTTTGCTTTAGGGTCCATATAGCCTGGATTCAGCTCAATTCGGAATTTTAACACTGCGTCCCTTAATTTTTGGTTAGGTAGGGTCTCTACATATGGAAAGTTTTCTGGGTTCCGCCATCCCCTTACCATAGCCTTGGTTGATATTTTACACTCTAAATACTTCAGGTCTATCTCTCTTGCCCTTTCCTTCACTATTGCATGTAAATTTTGTTTTGGGATTTGTGCACCGTGCCACTGATTACCGAGTAAGCCTAAGAGAACACAAATCTTCTCTAACCGTCCTCTCACTTGAAGCGCCCAATATAATTCACTTGTTGTTATTTCTTGTTTACACAATCTCGCGATCTTACAAATCCCCTCATCTCTTACGCTTAACCAAAACTTCAGTGTTGCTTGTAATCCCGGGTAAGTCCATGCCGCGATTTGGCATTCTGCTCTTATAGCTTGTAACATACTTGACGGAGATAATGATAGCAAACGCTTTACACAAAAGCTTTCTTCTATCTCCCAATTTAGTTTCCCTGAGAATGTTAGGACTTCCACCCCATATTGAAACTGGGGACGTACCATAGCGTTAAAAGCAGAGATACTCGGCTGGAGGGAAGGACCCCCATATTTACTACTAAATTGTTTCAATCTCCAGACCGATGACAAAGCTTTATTTTTTAGGGCTTCAATATGATCTTTCCATTTCAGGACTGAGTCAAACCACACACCTACATATTTATATATTTTCTTCACTTTCCCTATAGACATAATCTTAGTTTTTTCTAAATTTATGACCATTTTTTTCTTTTGGCAATAAGAGTGGAACACCTCTAATTTCCTTTGTAAACCTAACTCCGTCATATCCATTATCACTAAATAGTCAGCATATAATAAGCAGGAAACATGTACTCCATCCATTTTTGGGCTTAGGCCTTTGACCTCTGGCAGCAACCCGGGCAAATCTGACAAAAACAACGTGAATAATATTGGTGCCAACACAAAACCTTGGCGCAAACCATTCATTATAGGAATCTTTTTTGACAGTGAGCCACTCATGTCTAAAATTACTTGGGCCCAATTTTGTGAATGCAGGCCCTGAAGGGGATATAATAAATTCAAATGAATCCCTAACTGTCTTAGCATATTCCATAGCAAATTTCCATTTACCAAATCAAATGCGGCGTGAAAATCCAAAAAACAACAGTACAGGCTTCCTCGCATTTCCATTGATTTCTTTGCTAAAGACCATAAGCTGAAACAGTGGTCAATTGTCGAGTGCCCTTCCTTAAATCCGCCTTGTTCTACAGGTATCAAATCATTTTCCTCTGCCCATTCTTTAATTAACCCCAGCAATATCTTTGTGAATACCCTTTCACCAACATCTAATAAACTTATCAGCTGATAATTTTTTGGTTGTGTTGGGTCCTCCTTCTTATGAATAGGTCTTAACAGGGCTCCCTTCCAATTCTCTGGAAAATGTCCGAAATCAAGAATTTTTCCAAATGTATCATTAAAAAAGGTAGACCACCAATCAATGTTTTTTTTCATTATTATAGCTGGGAGATTATCTGGGCCGGCCGCTTTAGTTAATTTAAGGGCTACAATGGTTCCTTTTATTATTTGTGGGGCAAAAGCTAATCTCATATTCTCACCCATCTTCCTGATGACATAATGTCCTTCCTCGATGTCGATACCATTGTATACTGTAGACAGATATTTATACCAATCCTCTTCTCCAGCCAAACACCGCATGGTTCCTGATACTTTCCCCTCCCTTATAAACTGCCAGAAGAGTCTAATATTCTTTGTTCTTATCACTTCAATCATTGTGTCCCTGTTTTTGTTGATATATTCCCGTTTCTTTTGTCTTATGAGTGTTTTATATCTCAGTTTTGCCTGACAGAGCTGCACTTCTGTGTCGGTGGTAGGTGTTTTCCTAAATTCCCTTTCTAATCTTTGAATCTTTTGCTTTTAACACCTACATTCCCAATTAAACCATACTTTACTATTATTCATCTTAAATTGTTCTCCCTTCATCTTTCCTACTTGCTGTTTTTTTAATTTTGTTTTTAGGCAGTCCACCATTAACGCAATACCCCTATTATAACCTTTAAACACATCTCTTGGATCTTCCTCCAATGGAAAGTTTTGATAATTAACTATCAATTAATTAAGTGCTCCTAGAATATTTGATGTCAAACGGGTGGTTATTCTACGAAGGTACTCAACTAGCGCTATCACTGCATTTTCTCTTTAATTTTTATCATTTGATTGTATTGTTAATTGAAGTCGCCAGTGATCACTGCCCTCTATATGCTCAACGTCAAAATCCTGCACTTCTCAAAAGGACCAAGCATTTACAAAAGCATAATCAATGGGGCAAGTCTGATTGCCTAATCGAAAAGTCTGTTTTGCCAGGCGATCCTTCTTCATATGACCATTTAGACAGAACATACCTTGGGATCCTAAGGTTCTTACTAGGGATAAATCATGTGCAGAGCATTCTACTTTTGGGAAGATGCTATTTGGAATTTGTGCAACTACCAGTAGTTCCTTATACAGTTTATTAATACTATTGGTATTAAGTTTGTGATTAAAATCTCCCAACATTAGGGTCAAGTATCCTGGTTCACCAATGCTTAATAGTTCCAAATCTTCCTCAAACAGACCACGCTGAATATCATAATCATACATTTTCCCTGGTTGTATATATACATTACTTATTATTGATTGTACAGCTCCTCCAATTGCATTATAGAGATCCACCTGGCCTGCCAATAGCCACTGGCATTTAGGGCCTGATTACAACTTTGGAGGAAGGTGTTAATCCGTCCCAAATGTGACGGATATACCACAAGTCATATTATGAGTCCATTATATCCTATGGAACTCGTAATATGGCTGGTGGTATATCCGTCACATTTGGGACGGATTAACACCTCCTCCAAAGTTGTAATCAGGCCCTTAGTCTTTATCTTTATAAACATATTTGCTATTCTTGTTGAGGCTAAGGTTATTAGACCCCCTTATGAGTGACCTAACCCTTGCCGTGTTGCTCCCCTGAAGAGTCTCATGAAACCATCAACTGGATCAGGTTCGTCGCACAACCAAGTTTCCTGGAAACACACTATATCATACTTTCCAAGCTCTCTTTTAAATTGGTCTTGTTTTAAATGTTTTTTATAACCTCCCATGTTCCAGGAAAAAAAAAAAAATGACTGTGCGGCGGGCCTAACTCCTAGTCCACGACACTTAATTTGCCCCTCCTATAATTATCACAAGGGTATACAAGGGGCTCAGGACAATTCCTCCACTGAGGGTCATTATTTTCAGTAACAACAGTTATACTTAAATTACCATTATTTCCATCCACACACCTTCTTCGATTGTTATTGTATAACAAATTACACTGCACTTGGTTATGGAACAATCCTGCATGACATATAAGGACCCTCCCTTCTTGAATCTCACACCCTAACTCTCTTTGTTGTACTAATCTTATACCCTTCTTCCCTAATTCCGCCTCTGCTTGCAGTACCAAACGTCTAATGCATTCAGAGTGGAAGAGTGCTTTAGTCACCTCTTCCCCTTCCGCACTTAATATGAATACAATTTGCTTTATGTCATCTGACTCAATTTCACATAGACTTGGACACAGGGCCATAACTTCTTGAAGTCGGGTACAATTCAGAGGTTTTAACTTTCTATGCCTTTTCCTCTCAATCTTTCTTCCCCATGGTGCTAGATAGATCCACCTACATTTACTTCTGCTAGGGTTCTCCCATTCCCTCTTTTTCCCGAGACCCTTAGATTCCATTATTTCCATCTCCACAGCTGTTCTATGAGTAAGTTCCTTTCTTTTTCCTTGCTGTCTGACTTCTCTAACTTCTCTGTATGGTACAATAGGTACTTTTTGTAATGTGGGCCCTTGCTCTAGGGCTGCTACTTCCCACCCTTGTCCTCAATCTATCCTTGGGGTATTGGCCTGGTCTATCTTTCCCTCGCTCCCTACAGATGTTTTTCTTCCAACATTCCTTTGTTTACTGTGCCTACTTTGCTCCCTACAACGGAGTTTATAGTGACAACTATTGAACCCATAACCCTTTCTCCCCTTCTATGATTCCTCTTTATCACCACCATTGGTTGTTTAGAGACATATACTGACGGTTGGTCTAAGATCTGTATTTTATCTGTTTCCCCTCCTTCATTACTGGATTCCCGGGGATCATGGATATCATGAGTATCTGATTCTTGGTCCCTTTTTTATAGCACAGGACGTACTAGAGTTGGCATACTGCTATTAATACATTTTAACTCTGCTGTTATCTCTTGTAATTGATTTTTATGCACTTTCTTCAACCTATTGTTTACTGTCACTGCTTCTTACTGCCTGCAAAGTCTTCTGCATTAGGAACATTACCTCTAATAGTGATTCAGCTGGTACAGATGCAAAATGTTTACCCAAAATAGGTGCTGACGACAACATATCCAACTTTTACTACCTTCTGCAGTACCCCCCTAACCCCCCTCCAAAAATCTCCCCCCTTTCCAAAACCGGCGGTATCATCTCCTCAAAGCTTGTACTATTCCTTACTTGGGATGAGATGCGGGGGATGACAATTACCTAGGCTCCACCAAACCCTCACACCCGCCACCCTCCTCTGGCCTCCTCTCTAATAACAAGTCCTCTGTGCGCAATGAGTCTAAAATCGGGAACTCGATCCTCTCAAAATGCTCAAAATGCTCGCTTACACTCTGATTGGCATCGAACATATTACTCCCCTTTGATAACTGAAACTGTGGCGTGTGGTGTTTTTTTTTAAAATATCGCCCCACAAAATCCCTAATAGATGCTCTGAGAGGAGTTCCTGAGGATCTTTCATGATTATCCCTGGCAGCTCTATCCCCTCTACTAACTCTTGAGCTCTCCTCCTGTCCAGATAACTGAAGTATTTGCTCCCCACCTCCTGCTTGATTTCCAAACGGCGGTGACCCTAGCAGCGGATATTCCTCCATGAACTCCCTTGCCTTAGGGCATTGTTTTAGTCCCCATTTTCCACCACCACGTGATCGCGCCTTACTCGCCAGCATTGTATATATCACTTGTTAGGGCCGTACTCCCCACACAAGACCTCACAAAAGGCACAGGGACAAACTACACCCTAGTCTTAAAGTTGCCAATCTGTTTGGTGCTTAGTTGAATATTCAGGAGTTACTGTCCTGTTATTGCTGAGATGTAACTGTAGCTCGTCTTCTTCTGGGGAAATTTTCCCAAACTTCACAAAGTCTGCTTATAAACTGAGCTCCACAGGGACCTTCAGCAACTTGATGCTCCTCGCTGCTTCGTGATATGATGATACGGGGGCAGAGGAGCACAGAAAAACAAAACACAGAATGGCCTTACTCAGAGGCAAAACCGAGATCACCAACGCCAACACCAGCTCAACTCCTCACCACGAGGCCCCCAGTAGACTCCAGGCCCCCAGTAGACTCCAAGCCAAGCCACGCTCTGACCTCAAACGCCCTTGAACACCTCTAATTTATCCTTTAGTTCTAGCCTTCCTTTAACAGCAGCCAAAAGCAGTTGAAAATAAATAAATATATATATATTTTTTTTAAACCTACCGCGGCTTCATGGGTGCAACCTAAATAATAGGCTGCAACACGGTCTCTCCAGCGGCCTCTACCTGGACCCCCGACCTCCCACTCCTCTCGCTCCTGTCAGACCGACGAGGTCACAGACTCTCCTGTGGGTTGTTAAGCGGCGGCACACTGTGCACACTGAAGGCAGCGGAACACCTTGTCCGCCTCTCAGCCGCTGTGAACTGCAGCACTGTGTCCGCTGTGCTCGCCACAGCCACCAGGAACGCTGTGCGGGCCACTCAACGAGCCGCTCAGCAGGCCCGGCAGTGGTCGGAAATGGTCTGAAGGTCTGGGCAAGTGGAGGCCGGGGTAGCAGTAGCCGCAGTGAGTGGGCGAGCAATGGCAACAGCAGTGGCGGTGACAGGCTCCGCCTCTTCCGTCTCGCGTAGCTCCTCCTCCTCTGTCTTTGTGATGTTTGTCCGCAGTCAGATGTGATGTCTTACGTGTTGCTCAGTTCACAAAACAGGCCCTAATGTCCTTACAGGCACTATATGTAAACCAGCAATATCCGTATTGCAGGAAGGGCTGCATGAGTGTCTGTTGCCCTTTTTGGACTACAGAATGACCTTGGGGTGCACAGAGTGGGTGTACATTCACAGTGCGTACCTGGGGCTCATTGTTGAATATGGCCGCTGCAGGGTAGTGTTTCTTTGTACCTGCGATAGTCCTAGATGTACCTTTGGAGCAGGGTGTGTGTTTTAGGATAACATTACCTGCCCATATAGTGGCAGACACTCTATATCATATTTCTCACAATGTTCCTGTAGGGTTGACAAGAGACAGTGACATGTTATCATAGGGGTACATAAGACCTGCATGTGTGATGCATTCTCCATTACGTACAATACTAAATGGCTACACATTATGAATGTGAAACATACAGTAGGTGTTAGTATGATTCATGAGGAAGATCATTTATAATCATGGAGACCTGCCAAATTTCCCAGTTCCATTCTTAAGATGCTGATCCAGGCCAGAGAATCATGATGTCTGGGTCTTGCAGTCTCTGTCATTCCATATTGAAACAGTATCAAAAATCCCAGTCTCCACTATGATTAACCACAGGCCTAGAGTGGCACGTATCAAGAGCAGCTGCCAAACATGTCAACTATGAGCATAGGCTATCCATGTCTCTACACGCAGCTGCCAAACATATCGACTATGAGCATAGACTATCCACATCTCTACACTTGTCAACTTGTTCAATGGTGTACAATTGTCATACATATGGCCACACTGCCACATAATTTGCCACACACACACACACATACAAGGGGCTTGGGTCACAAAGGGCCTCTGCTCTTGTGGCAGAGGCCACACAGTTATAGGTGGGCCACCCTACTTGGGCAGGATCACTACCCTGTGAACATTCATAGCAACAATTCCCCCTTGTGTACAATGACACACCCTCTGATGTGGCACCTTCACCCAGAGGGGAGAAGCACTTTTTGAATCACACCCCTTTTGTTACCCCTTCCAGGGAAGTATGACATATTTAAATATTTACTCCCCACAGTCAATGAAACCCTAAGAGACTTTGTCCACTCTAATCCCTGACATGTGCACGCAACATATTGAATGGCCAATCTTTTGATTCTTGGCAATGGCTGGTGTTTACAGACATCATGCATGGCTTACAAGGTAGTCTCAGGGTGGAATATGTGGAAAGAGTGTAAAAAGTCCAACTAACAGCATTGACAACAGAGTGCAAGCCATGTGAAGGCCATGGCAGAACATGTTGCTCAGATGAAGAAAGTGTCAACAAGCTGGTCAAGCATCTGCGTACTCTGCTCTTTGTTTTGTATGTGTCCCAATTGCCTGGATTGAGATCTTGATGAGGGTCCAGAGGTATGTGTAAGCTATCATTTAATGCTTTCTTATACACAACCCAACAAGCTAAAATAATCTTGCACACAACATGAGGTGAGTACAGCAGCACACCCCAAGTACGGTCAAGAAATCTGAATCTTGATTTCAGGAGTCTAAAAGTACACTCAATGATACCTTGTGTACGACTTTGTGCCCTATTGTACCTCCGCTGAGTTACAGTGGTTGCACATCTGTATGGTCTGTGGAGATTAGGGGAGAGTGCATATGCAGCATCACATGAGGAGGAAAAATGAGTGATATTTGTAAATGTCCCTCTTGCATCAGTACAGTACACGATGTATGGAATGGTACATAATGTGCCTGTTGGGGGCATGTATGTTGCATGAGAATTAGTGTTATCTAATTGGTGTGCATCTTAAAGAACAATAACACGCCATACTTGTGTGGTGCTTGATACTTACCCAGTAGCCACATGTTGCCCTAATCTCCCTCTGCTATCCGCTGGGCAGGAGGTGATCTGGTAATATATAGCTATCTTTGGTACTGACTTGGAACATTGCACACACATCAATGAAGCTACCACTGGCATCACAGATACCCTGCTTGTTGATGGAGTGCCAGCAGTGGCTATTGCAGAAGATGTGTGCATTGTGACAAGGTGACTGAAGAGCCACATGAGTGCAATCAATTGCACTCAGCACACGTGGGAAGTGGGACATGAGGTAGAAATACCTAGTTACCCTTTGCCTTCTGACCAGTGGATGGACAATTCATATGTGGCGATGTGCTCTCCTATTGATGCAGCTCAGTTCTTAATGCAGGCGTCGGGACTGGATTGCCTGGGAGATGCCCACATGGTCACCAGAGACCTTCTGGAATGACCCCGTAGCACAATATGGAGAGCTGCTAGGACCTTTACATAGGCTGGGATGATGAGGGAGCAGTAGATCACAGTCAAGATCCTGCTCTCACTTGCAAACCATCTTCAAGATGATATCGGAGGGAAAGCCGTATCTGACAATGAAATCTTAGCTGGACATCCCAAAGAGGTCGATCTTTTGTCTGAAGATCTTTTCTTTCTTTTCTCCTTCTCAAATTCTGCTATCGCATGGCAAGGGCCAAACCAACAAACACATTCAGTAACATGTTGAAAGGTCTGAAAAGATTTGTTTTTTGTTGGTCTGCTTTTGTGTGTGCAGCCAGGCTGAGACTGGGTATGGGCTGAGGCGTTTCAGCTGGAGCTGGGTGGAGGCATTGACACAGGTGCGTCAGTATGAAGTGTAACCTCCTAAAGCCTGAGTGCCGATGATCTGCCTCGAGTGCTGATGATACACCCAAGTGCAGATGATCTGCCCAGAGTGTGGATGATTCACATCGAGTGCGGACATAAAGATACTACTTGTAACTTACCTTTGTGAATACCAAAAAGTTGTAAACTCAGACTTTTCATCTAAACTTCCACCAAATGTATAAGTTTACCTTTGTGAATCGAGCCCAGTGTGTTAGTGGGTCCTCGAGAACCATTCTTGGGGACAGAAGATTTTACCAAGTCAAACTTTTGAACTGACTTCTTTCTGATTTACTTTGTCACTAGGAGCATTTACGAATCTGAAGGACATAATAGCAGCAAACCCCATCTGCTATGGAGGAAGTTATCTCAACTGTTTAAAACAGAAGCAAGCTTATCAGCATTCTAAAGAGACTGTGGAAAACTCTTCCTGCAACCTTATCACTAGGGACACGCAGATGTCTCATCTCAATTACTCCTTGTGATATTCAAAGCTCTGTGGATAATCCACTTGAATGGCACATTCCATAATCAACCCCAGTAGACAAAACTATGACGACTTTCAGGAGGATTTTATTTGCTCGGACTAAAGCCAGCTAGACAGTTACTCTTTGCAGATACAGTAATGAGAAAATACCACATATCAGAAAATGTCTCCAAAACACCCATACAATTTGAAATCACATTTACACTCTCAGGATAGAACTGATGACAGTGAACGATCCAGTTGAGTGGTGGACGACACCACAGCCAATACGTTCATAGACTTACATTCCATACAAAGTGACATATACTCTTAACTCTCAGCTCTAGGTGGCAGAAATTAGATTTGAAAGAGTGGAAAAGAAAATCACAGAATCCATAGACTGGGAAATTAATCACTGGAATCCTAACAATAGGATAACACAACTGATGGAGTGGAACAGGAGAAACAATGTTAGAATTTTGAAAGTTATAGCATGATGCCTTTTCTCTTTCACTTTGTCTGAGAAATCACAAATGGAACCCCCTGGATTAGAATAAGAGACAATAACTCTAGGAATGCCTATTATGTAACCTACAGTTAGACAAATGTTTGTGGCTGCCATGTAGAACAGCTCTTTTTCTCACAGTGAACACAACATCTAGGTATCACATTACTTTTCTACTGACACAAACATGAAACACAAAACACTTTTATTGTTTAGAAATAGAGTGAAATATGGGACATACATTTTGGCCTTTAAGGTACAGCAATCATATGGGTGGTGATTGAAAAAACAATATAATTTTACAAAACACATTCATTACAGTTCCTTGATGGCCTGGATTTTCCACACATAGACACTAGTCAACACCAGCTATCAACACAATCATCAATGGAGCCATTATTTGCAAATCCACATCGAGACAAAATAATATCACCATAAGACAACATGCACTATTGCACTCTCACTGACAGACTTGGAAAGAAAAAACATCAAGACACACATCACACTCCTCCACTTACGAAGTCTTTAAAATGAGGTGTAACAAGCACAACACTGTGAGGACGATCTGCAAGAGGAGGTTGATAGATGCATGAATAAAGCCCTTGTCCTCCTTGATCTCTCGGCAGCCCTTGACACAGTTGACCATAACCATTTGGTTGACCATGTCAGGGGCACTGGGTTTCAGGACTCAGCAATCAACTGCACTGTATCTTTTTTAAAAGACAGATCACAATTGGTTAGACTTCCCTGATTCAATTCCCCTGAAGTACAACTAAATTGTGGGGTGCCACAAGGGTCTTCGCTCTCCCCACACCTTTTTAACTTATATATTCACCTCTTGGTTCACTCGCTCAAAAATGTGAAAGTTAAAATATATAATTATGCTGATGACATGCAGCTCTTGTTCACAATTGACAATACCCCCAACTTCTAGTTGCATTTCCAAGACGCCACGTTGCTCATCCAGGATTGGATGAACAGCATTCATTTGAAACTAAACAGACGGAGGGGGTCATTCCGACCGTGGCGGTCGGCGGTGAAGCTGCGGGAAGACCGCCAGCAGGCTGGCGGTCTTTTTTTGTGAATTCTGACCATGGCGGTGACCGCCATGGCCATCCGCCGCTTTGACATTCCGACCGCCACGGCGGTCGTCACATACCGCCTGCGGTATTCCAACCCACCTGACCCCGGCCTACCGCCATGGATTTCATGCGGTTTGGGACCGCCATGAAATCCATGGCAGTAGGCACTATCAGTTGCAGGGAATTCCTTCCCTGGCACTGATAGGGGTCTCCCCCACCCCGAACCCCCACCACGACTCCCTCCCCTACCCCCCCACCACCCCTGCCACCCCCAAAAGGGTGCAGGACCCCCGTCCCCCACCCCGATCCCCAACATATACACACACATACACACTTACACGCACGCATTCATACACGCATACATGCACATACACACACCCCCCGCATTCATACACGCATTCATGCACATACACACACCCCCCGCATTCATACACGCATTCATGCACATACACACACCCCCCGCATTCATAAACGCATTCACGCACCCTCTCCACATACACACACGCACACCCCCATGCACGCACACAACACACAACACCCCCCACCCCCCTTCCCTAACGGACGATCACCTTACCTGTTCCTGGTGGTCCTCCGGGAGGGAACGGGGCCAATGGGGGCAGCTCCGCCGACACCACCACACCAACAGAACACCGCCACAGCGAATCACAGGTCGTGATTCGCTGGGCGGTGTTCTGTTGGCGTGGCGGTGGAGCTACCTCCACTTCCCCACCTGCCGCCAGTATGGCTGTTGGCGGCGCTTCGTCCGGAAACGGGCGGAGCGCAGCCAAGAGTCAGAATGGCCCGTGCGGAAGACCACCAGCACTGGCGGTCTTCCGTACGGCGGTCCCTCGGCGGTCTTACTGAAAGACCGCCGAGGTCGGAATGACCCCCATAGTAATTACCAAAAATAAGTTCAATCTCTAAAACCCTTCCTTTTGGCCCACCTAGATGGGCATGCCCCCTCCAAAGAAGTCGGTAAAAAGTTTTGGTTTTATTATTGATGAGGATTCCTCCCTTAAATCACAACTTGGATGAGTGATATCTTACTGCTTTTTTAAACTATGCAAAACTAATAAGCTAGAGAAATCCCTCACTCTTGATGCCTTGGTCTAAGTCATAATGCCTTGGTTATATCAATAATTGACCATGGCAATTCTCTCTATTTGAGCCTCCTGAACTATCTGACCCATAGGCTCCATTTGGTTCAAAACCAAGCCACACGGCCGATGTATCAACTTCCTAGACACTGCCATATTTCTCAAGTAACAACAAATCTTCATTAGCTCCTAGTTGCATTTCAAACATGTTGCATAGCTTTTAAATCTATGCACATGAAAAACCCAGCTTTTATTAAATCTAATATCTATAAGTCCTCCCCCATTAGAAATCTTAGATTGACTAATTTGCACTTTCTATTCACTCCTCAGTCCAATCGGAGCTAGATTCTCAGTCATGGCCCCTCGCATTTGTAACTTCCTGCTCTTAGATCTCAGGGCAGCTCCCAACTGTGGGAGATTCAGACAGGTGTTGAAGACTTGGCTCTGAAAGTAACAGATTCCAAAGCTATGTTAGGTCAGTTGCCACAGCAGGAAGAAATTGCTTGGTGTGCCTGTGTTATATAAGAATTAGTAACATGACTTTACACTGAACGGCAAGAGCTTGAATTGATCTTATTATTAATGTAATAATGTATAATTAATTTCTTTCTTCCTGTGGATTTTACATTCAGCCTTACTATTAAGTAATTAACCAAAGGAGAGCCTGGACTTCCATAGTAGGAAGGGATCTGAAATAACGAAGAACCATGCCCATTATGTTGAGCTGCACTACTATACTTATTAAGAGGAAACACACCTGCCATGAACCATGTAGGCCCCCCAATCTTTGCATATAGCACATAAATATTAGTTATGGATGAGCAGCTTCCTTGGCCAAGTATAAACTTACCCAGATAAAGCAGCTTTATTTATCCTAGCAATACGGTCTAATTACACCTCATGCCAACAGAAGCGGGGAATAAATTCAACAGAAACTCAACAGTGTTAACCCAAATGTTTTAGTTAGAAATTATTAATGAATGTTCATATAATTTGAATAATGAATTTAGTAGGAAATGAATAACGTAGAAAAATAATGTGCTCCTTTGAAATTGTGACCTCGGAGAATGGCCATCAGTATTCACAAATGTACTAAATGAATGATTAAACTATACGCAATTATTGAAAGTAAATTAGAATAATGTAGTAATATGACATATTTAAAGATACTGTATAACCTATGTTGTAAGCCTTAAACTGAACAAGAGTCTTGGCCTAGTTTGCAAGGCCTCATGCAGAAGCGTGAGCCCTTAACGTTCACTGGAAGTGCTGACAAAATGAACAAACCGCAAACTGCTTATTGTTTTAATGAAATGCTTAGTCAATGTTTTTCATGAGAACCGATGGACGGAAGACAAGGCTATAAGTAATGCAACGTTTTTGTGTATAACATGTATGAGATGTACATTCCCAGTACGCGAACAAAGAAGACACTGACTGGAGAAGAAGATGCAACATTTTTTAAACCTAACGAGCCGGATGATGAGAACATCGCAAGGCTAACCAATCAACGACATGTGAATTGTGAAATATTAGAATTCATAGATTTGGAATAATAAGATTATTGAGGAGAGTCATAACGTGTGATTAATTGACTAATCCAAAATTGGGGAACAGTCTAGATGACTTTGATATAATAATGTGACAGAGGGAAAAGAGTTCAGAACCTTACGCTGAAATTCATATGTTAGGAGAACGAGACTGCATGACCGAGATTCTGTCATTGGGCTCATACTCTCTGACTGAGAGCCTGATGCGATGCTGATCGACTGATGACCTGAGGACGAAGACTGATTCTGTTGCTGACCCACACAGTGGATAGGTAGATATGACAATATGCCTTAATTGTATTCTTGTGCCTTTCCTTTCTAGGTAACAACTGTGCTGTCTTTATAGTACTCTTAGATTAGATGTTTTCTAAATTCTTGATTCCTAAATTGTTTTGCATGACGTCCCATCTGCTAATGCTAATCTGGGTTAGATGAGGTTTCCTTATATGCTAATCTGGGTTAGATGAGGTTTCCTTATATGACAGTTTGACAGATTACAGAGACAAGTGCTTGACGGACAATTCTGCTGAATTTATGAGACAGATTGAATTATTGGGATTGCTCTTCTTATTGACTTGTGCTAATGCTCTAGAATGTACCCTGATGAAAGCTTTGATTAGAATATGTTCCTAGCATCTGCTAACTAATTAATGCTGTTTTATTTAATTGAATTGAGTTTTGAAATAATCTTGTGGTTTAGTATTGTAACAAAAAGGGCAATAACATTATTAAAACATATATTGAGGTGTGGTTATTCATGACTGAAAGGTCATGGTATGATGTTGAAATGGTTTTTCCTGATTAATTGATTAATACTTTGTCTAATTATATTGAATATGTGCATTGATTACTGTGTACCTCCTCATTTGAATATAAGCAATCAACATTAACACAAAATATACAATAAACCGGGAAAAATGTATTACCATTAACAAATCGCACAGCAATCTCAACCTTTAAAAATTCTCTTTTTTGCTGGAAGGCATGCAACTTGATGTACCTAGGAATTATAAATAGGGGACTGGAAAATATAATGATGGACAGTTTGTCCCAAACCTGACCTTCCCCAACCTGGATGCTTTATTATCCTTCCAGAGATGGTCTAGCCTTCTCTTTGACACACTCGTGGCTGTGGCCAATATGTACTTGGGTGTGGGTAGTAAAGTTTACACAAACACACCAATATGGGAAAATTGAGAAATTAAATAGCAGGTTCAATGATATCATGGTGAACATGGAGAAATAAAGGTATTTGTGGAATTGGTGGTTTGCTCTCAGAGAATAGCTATAACACTTAAACAGACTTACAGGTGGGATCTAATTTGCCAGTCTCACAATTTTGGAAATATGACCAGTTAAAATATTGCCTTGAAACCAACCTTGGCTCCGACCTATACAAACCTATCATTGACCATAATTTGTCCCAGCCAACAGCCATAGTAGTAAAACTCAGGAGGGAACATAGATTACACCTAGAATTATCAAAGGAGAACTGAGAAGACATATTAGGTAATAATGAAAAAGGGCTTAAAGAGGTCAACTTGATACTATGATACATTAAAATACTGTGCAGTTAGCACCAGTTACACAGAAATGTAAAATCAAAGACATTATCTCCATTCTATCTGTTCTAGAGATGTGCAACCATATTGTGCACAGACCATGGAAAATTTCAAAACTGAATCAGTGCTGGACACACCTGAAAGAATAAAATCAGAATCAGATGCAGAGGGGGCTGAGATGTAGGCCTAAGGACAGCTTTATTGTTCAACACAACACATTTTCCAATAATCAGACACCACAAAAACATACACGTTATGTATGGCCACTTAGATTATTTCTAATTGAATGTTGATTATTTTTGTGAAACCTGGTAGGTATTGTTCCTGGACAACTTCATTATTTGCACTTTACCATTCATACATTTTGACTGCTGCTAGCCCTTGTGGCTGCGAGCCCCGGAGTAATATGTGTGACCGTGATCTCTTTGTATAATGAAGAATAAAGGCTTATATAAATGATCGTACCATCATACACTTTCACACACTACGTCTAATTTTTTTAGCTATTAGAAAATCTCTTTACAGACATACAAGTAAGTAATGAATATACCTCTGCTATCAGTTTTTTAAATCCAATAATAATAAGACAATTGACAACACCGTTTAATGAAGTGGCATTTTAAAAGGAGCCTATGCTTAAACATGATCTAAAGAGATGTGCACTAGACTGAAACAGTCAAATGCTTCTGTATGGTTCTTCAATAGCCATTTGAAACTCCCACATAGCACATTAGTTTTGGCATTGGACATATGCAGTCTGAAATCCTTCTCATGGGGTTTAAAATTTCTGTCTTACAACTCATTAACAATATATTGGAAATTATCATTGTAACCAGAAGTTATGAATGTAACTTTCTGGGCCACAAAGGTTCACCATGTGACCAGAAACAACAAGTGATCTACATTTCTATTGATAACATATTGTATTTAGTGGTATAAATAGCAGACGGTTACAGAATAATAGCCATCATTGAGACATGAAATTAAAGGCTCTTCAAAAGTTTTAATTAGTAGATTGTGAGTAGTCCCACCAAGGACCAAATTTTTTAGTACATTTCATTGGGCATCTTCTGAATTTGGCTCCTCTAGACATGAGAAATAATCCATATACCTTGCTCAGTCCACTACAAGGTTGTTTTATCACATCGCCAACATCTAATCATAATCCACTTAGCTGAAAAGTGTGATTCTAAATATTTTGGCAATTTGATGTTTATCAGCAGACAGCCATTACACCTTACACTATATAAGATGTAATTAATGTTCTATATTTGTATAGCTCATATACTACTAGAAAAGTGAAATGACTGGGGTTTAATGGGTTCATATTCCAATTCATAACAGAAAAAAACATTGATTTGAAATGATTTGTTTGAGCCAACATGCATTTAGGCAAACATTAATTTCCTAAAATAGTCACTTGCATGACCATGTTTTAAATAGTTGCTACAAACGGATTAATGCACATATGTTAATTTATACAAGAAATTCATATTTCAAGAGTTCACAAAAGACATTTGTAACATTGATCCATGAAAGGAATATCCGGATATGCATCCAATTCTGTTTTTCTGCATCCTTATTTCACACAGATATACTTTGACTTTGACACATTCAATGACCCAAACTCAGTACTCAATACACTAATTCCAGTGCACTTGCTACAAGATATTCCAATACCCACCTGCCAAACAGAATTTCACCAGTTGCTGTATTCCACAACAATATTAATGTTGCAAAGAAATGTGTGACCATTTGCTATTTCTAATGCTTTTTCTGCAGTTGCAACACATTTTAGAGGGGGAACCCACAAGCTCATTGCCATAAAATTGATTGCTTAATCTGTCTTTCAACTAGTGTACATTAATTTATGTGGCCTGATGTAAGACCTGATATTGTTAAACAGCAGCGCTCAGGAACATTGGTAGACTATCTCAAGAAGGATACCTTAAGAAAATCAACATGTGGGAGATGTGTATTCCTTGGTTCTACCTATTTGTTTTAGCTGCACTAATATTAAAAAGCATAGCCAATGTACCAGTTGCATTTATGAATATGTTGCAGATGCTTTGTGAGCAAAATATGTAAAATTAAGTGAGTTACTCTATGTAGGAGGCTGGCCTGGCTTATAGTGGGTACCTGAGGATACTCACACCTTGTGCCAGGTCTAGTTATTCCTTTTTAGTAGATTAGTAGTGTTCTAGCAGCTTAGGCTGATAGAGGTAGCTATAGCAGAGCACCTTAGGCTGAACTAGGAGACATGCAAAGCTCCTACTATACTACTTATATCATATAGGTACTATATCATAAGAAACACAATACTCAGGCTTACTAAAAATAAAGGTACTTTATTTTAGTGACAATGTGCCAAATATATCTCAGAGGATATACTCCCTTAGGAGGTAAGTAAAATACATAAAATATATACACAAACCAAAATCAGGTAAGTAAAACAGTCAGAAAGTAGTGCAAACACTGTAGAATACAATAGGACGCAATAGGCCTAGGGGCAACACAAACCATATACTAAGAAAGTGGAATGCAAACCACAAATGGGCCCCTAGGCTAGTGTAGTGCGTAGAGGGTCACTGGGAGTGTAATAAAACACTAAGGGTGTCCAAGATACCCCACCCCAAGACCCTGGAAAGTAGGAGTAAATTACTACTATTTCCCCAGAAACACATTAAACTCATGATAGAGGATTTTGCAAAGACCACAACAGAATGCAAAGCAGTGAAGATGGATTCCTGGACCTGAGGACCTGCAAAGGAAGGGGACCAAGACTAAGAGTCGTGAAAGTGTCCGGGGGGTGCAGAAACCCACTAAACCCCAGAAGAAGGTGCAAAATGGCTGCCTCTGGATAGAAGAAGCTGAAGATTCTGCAACAACGAAAGGTGGATAGGAACTTCTCCTTCAGGCAGAAGATGTCTGTCCCACGGAGTGCTTGAGGATGCAGAGTTGGTTCTTCGGCAAAAGACCACAAACAAGCCTTGCTAGCTGCAAGAGTTATGGTTAAAGAAAAAGGGTGCTGCCCAGTCCCAGGAAGGACCAGGATGTCGCCACTTATGAGAGGAGACAGAGGGGGGCCCTCAGCAACACAGAGAGCCCATGCACAAGAAGGTAGCACCGATAGAAGTACTTGAACACAGGTTCAAGAAGTCTGAACACGTCGGTCATCTCAACACTGCAAAAGAGGGTCCCACAAAGCCGGAGATCAATTCAGGGAGCTGAGCATTGCAGGACAGAGTGCTGGGGACCTGAGCTTGGCTGTGCATGAAGGATTTCTTGGAAATGTGCACAGAAGCCCTCGCAGCTGCAGTTCACTCTGTGCACAGGACTACTATCTGGAGAGGGTAGGCAAGGACTTACCTTCTCCAAATTTGGATAGTTGGACCACTGGACAGTCTGGGTCACTTGGGTCTACCAACTGTGTTCCAGGGGCCACACTCGTCAGGATGAGAAGGGTCCCATAGTACCGGTTATGCTGAAGTTTGGTGCCTGCTGGAGCAGGGGGAAGACTCCGTCAACCAACGTGAGATTTCTTCATGGCTTCCAGTGCAGCATGAAGACAGGCAGCCCCCAAAGCATGGACCACCAGGAAACAGTTGAGAAAGCCGGCAGGATTCGGCGCTACAATGTCGCTGGCAGTTTTCTTGCTACTTTGTTGCAGTTTTGCAAGTGTCATGGAGCAGTCAGCGGTCGATCCTCGGCAGAAGTTGAAGAGAGAGGTGCAGAGGAACTCTGGTGAATTCTTGCAAGTTGTTATCTGAGGAAAAGCCCACTGAAGAGACCCTAAACAGCCCTCAGAGGAGGATTGGCCACCTAGTCAGGTAAGCACCTATCAGGAGGGGTCTCTGACATCATCTGCTGCCACTGGCCACTCAGAGGCCTCCAGAGTGTCCTCACACCTCTGGATCCAAGATGGCAGAGGTTTGGGACACACTGGAGGAGCTCTGGGCACCACCCCTGGAGTGGTGATGGTCAGGGCAGTGGTCACTCCCCTTTCCTTTGTCCAGTTTCGCGCCAGAGAAGGGACTGGGGGTTCCCTAAACCAGTGTGGACTGGCTTATGCAAGGAGGGCTCCATCTGTGCCCTTCAAAGTATTTCCAGAGGCTGGGAGAGGCTACCCCTCCCCAGCCTTTAACACCTATTCCAAAGGGAGAGGGTGTAACACCCTCTCTCAGAGGAAATTCTTTGTTCTGCCTTCCTGGGACTGGGCTGGCCAGAACCCAGGAGGGCAGAACCCTGTCCATGGGGTGGCAGCGGCGGTAGCTGCAGAGAAAGCCCCAGAGAGCTGGTTTGGCAGTACCCGGGGTCCATAGTGGAGCCGCGGGGATGTATGGGATTGGCTCCCCAATACCAGATTTGGCATGGGGGAGAATTCCATGATCTTAGACATGTTACAGGGCCATGTTGTGAAGCTATATATAGGTATTGATCTGTATGTAGTGCACGCGTGTACTGGTGTCCCCGCACTCACAAAGTCCAGGGAAATGGCCCAGGGAAATTGCCCTCACACTTAGTAACTTTGCATCTAACCTTCAACAAGTGAAGGTTAGACATATAGGTGACTTATAAGTTACTTTAGAGCAGTGAAAATGGCTGTGAAATAATGTGTGCATTATTTCACTCAGGCTGCAGTGGCAGTCCTGTGTAAGATTTGTCTGAGCTCCCTATTGTTGGCAAAAGAAATGCTGCAGCCCATAAGGATCTCCTGAAACCCCAATACCCTGGGTACCTAGGTACCATATACTAGGGAATTATAAGGGTGTTCCAGTGTGCCAATTATAATTGGTGAAAATTGTCACTACCCTATAGTGACAAATTTAAAGGCAGAGAGAGCATAAGCAAAGCGGTTTGGTTAGCAGAGCATCAGTGACACAGTTAGTCACTACACAGATACACACATTCAAGACACAAACTATGAGCACTGGGGTCCTGGCTAGCAGGATCCCAGTGAGACAGTCAAAAACAAATTTACATTCATATAAAAATGGGTGTAACATGCCAGGCAAGATGTTACTTTCCTACACTCTAGCAATTCCTAGATTTATAGCTTACTACGTGATTTAGGTCAGTAGTTCATCATATTCGCTTATTGACTGTTTTCTGTTTTCCAGAGAACATCATTGCATGGTGTTTTATCGTCTTCCTTTCGGAACTCATCTGAAAGAAATTGGTGTTATTTACCAAGTCTGGACTTTTTACGTGTGTTGTCTTTTGTACCTGAAGCAACCTAGTTCTGGCGTTTGCTAGTTAGTTTTGCTTACGGATTTTACCAAATTTGTCTAAATCCAGTCAGGTCTAGAAATTGTGAGCACTGCTCTTAAGGAATGGTAGGGAGAGAAGAACAAGGCAGTGGCCTACCATGTTAGAACACTCAATGAGATAAAAAATCATCACAAAGAAAGGTCTGATCTTTTCTAACAATATATTGCGTTCACAATAATTTTGCGGTTATGGCTATCTTGTTTTTCTAACATGGTAGTCCACAGACATAATTTTCGAATATCAAAAGAGATGCAGACATATGATTTAATTATTCGAGGGGTTGATTCCTATTACATTCGTGGAAGGGTGCCAGCAAAGATTGTTGGCCTAGGCGCTATCAGCACTAAAGCCGACCCTGCTTACAAGTGCAGAAATTCTTACATGATTATCTGTGTTAGGAAGTTAGGGAAATGATTGTAAATCTGCTCACTCAAATGGAGAGGGAAGAGATGTAAATATTGAGGACATTCACATAGGAAACCCATCTACCTCTTTGCAAGCAAAAGCTTTCATTGGAATATGTTAGAAATGGGGTTGCTGGTTGGCTAAGGTATGCACTGAAGTCAGGCAGAACCCACCCACTCTAGTCAGGGCGAGGGAGTTACACACCCAAGATAACCCCTGCTCATCCCCTTGGTAGCTTGGCACGAACAGTCAGGCCTATCCCAGAGGCAATTTGTAAAGCAATTCCACAACACACACTAAACATGTGACGCACTATCCCAACCACAAAAGAAACACAACACCAAGTTAAAAATAAACTGTATTGTACATGTTAGAAATGTGGTCTTTAGTTGGCAGTCAGAATACCTCCTGTCCAAGCAAGGAACCTCACTCTAGTCAAGGCAAAGGAGAAACACATCTGGTTAACCCCCACTCACCTCCTTGGTAGCTTGGCACGGGGCTTAACCCAGAAGGAGTGTGTAAAGTATTTGTACCAACACACACAGTAATACAGTGAAAACACTACAAGTTGGATACCACACCAGTTTAGAACAATAGGCAATATTTATCTAAATCAAACAAGACCAAATTACAAAAATCCATCGTGCACAAGTCAAGATATGAATTTTCAAAAGAACAAAAGTCTTACTCCATAGAAAACAATGGAAAAGTTGATTTTTCACAAAGTACCTGATTTGCGTAAAAAATAAAGCTGTACAGGTTAGTGTGTATTGGAAAAGAGAGTGATGCGTCAAATTCTTACCGGAAGGTGAGGCCATGCGTCATTTCTTTTCTGGTCGGGTAGGCGATGAGTTGCTTTTCTCCCTCGTAAGAAAGCGATGTGTCGATCTCCGGACAGGGCACCTAAGATCCACGCAGGTTCACGATGACTTAAACTTCCAGCGATGATGCGTGTGAATTCTGGTGGCATGGTGTTAGAAAACCACGCTGCCTGGGGTTTGCATTGTTATCAGCAGCCGCTGTGGTGGGTGTTGCGTCATTGCTCCAGCCACAATGTGTTGATGTCCCAGCTGCGATGCAGGTGGAAAGTCGAATTCAGCCGCAAAGGGGATGCCGTATCATTTATCAGCAGTGTTGCAGATGGTGCATCAAAAATGTCCCCGTACGACGTTCTGTGCATGGATTTAAGCTCTTGTTCTGTCAACTTCAACTTTCAAGGGCCCAGGGACTGGATAGGGCACTACTTGGTAGGGCAGGAGTCTCAGCAGAGAGTTCAGGTGATGGCAAGGAAATCTTTGATGGCCCTGGAACTTAAAAACAGGAGGCAAGCTCAGTTCAAGCCCTTGGAGATTCTTCTTGAGCGGGAATGCACAACAAAGTCCACTGTTTGTCCCCTTCACAGGCAGAAGTAGCAAATGGAGGATAGCCCAACAAAGCACAGTCACAGGCAGGGCAGCACTTCTCCTCAGCTCTTCTACTTGGCAGAAGTTCCTCATGGTTTAAGAAGTGATCTTGAAGAAATCTAAAGTCTGGAGTATGGGTTCACTACTCATACCTCTTTCTGCCTTTGAAGAAGGCAAACTTCAGTGGGAAGTCTCTGTTGTTCACAAGACCCTGCCTTGCCCATGCCAGGCCCCAGACACACCCCAGGGGGTTGGAGACTGAACTGTGTGAGGGCAGGCAGAGCCCATTCAGGTGTAAGGGACCACTCCTTCCTCTGCTGTTGCTCACATGGCTCATTAGGATATGCAGGTTATACCTCAGCTCCCTTTGTGTCACTGTCTAGAGAAGATTCACAAACAGCCCAACTGTCAGTCTGACCCAGACAGGGAATTCACAAACAGGCAGAGTCAGAGAATGGTTTAAGCAAGACAAGGCCTACTTTCTAAAAGTGGCATTTTCAAACTAACAATCTAAACACCAACTTCACTAAAAGTTATGGTTTTACAGTGTGAGTTCAGAGACACCAAACTCCATGATTTATCTGTCCTCAAAGGGAATCTGTACTTTAAGAATATTTAAAGGCAGCCCACATGTTAACCTATGATAGAGATAGGCCTTGCAACAGTGAAACCCACATTTGGCAGTATTTCACTGTTAGGACAAGCAAAACACATCAGTACATGTCCCGCAGTTACCCTACACTGCACCCTGCCCATGAGGCTACCTATTGCCTACCTTAGGGGTGCCTTACATGTATAAAAAGGGAAGATTTAGGCTTGGCAAGTGGGTACACTTGCCAGGTTCAATTGGTTGTTTAAGACTGCACATACTGTAGAGACACTGCAGTGGCAGGTCTGAGCCATGTTTACAGGGCTACTAATATGGGTGGCACAACGAGTGCTGCAGGCTCACTAGTAGCATTTGATCTACAGGCCCAGGGCACCTCTAGTTCACTTTACTAGGGACTTACTAGTAAATAAAATATGTCAATCATGAAAAAGCCAATTACACATACACTTTACACTGGAGCACTTGCACTTTAGCACAGTGGTAAAGTGACAGAGTATCAAAATCAGCAAACACAGAATCTAGCACATGGTCAAAACATGGAAGGAAGAGGCAAAAAAGGAAGGGAAGGCCATTCCAAGGATGCCAGGTCTAACAGTACACAACATTATTAGACCAAACACAACATGTCACTAATACCCTGCTACCCAAGCACTTGTCAGAACATTACACAGTACTTTTACTCTGCAAACATTAGCAGTAGTCACACAAAACACATAGTTTACTGATTATTCTGCAACACAAACAGTAGTCAGGAGAACATTACTAAACCAATGCACTTATCATAAAATAATCAGTAATGCCCATACAAGGAACATCAGGAAATATATGGTAAGTCATAAAAAACACCTAATTAAAAATGACCAGATTGGAAACCTCATGAGGGATACTCACAGCCTGAGAACCACAAGCTCATTATTGCTACAATGTCATGATGGCACATGAGGTGAAACGCATATACTTCCTCAGGGAGGTACCTCAATAAGGAGGCCCTCTTTGTTAGTCCTAGGCCCAGTCCTGGGCCACCTGAGGGGACTCCCATGCTCCGCAACGGTATGGAGTGGGGGTCCCAACAGCAGCCTGGTGGAAACGGGACCTCCGTCGAAGTGTCCCTCCCCCCCTGCAAGCCTTTGAAATATGAAGGGGGGGAGGCATGGACCCACTTTGATCCTCTAGGTGGGGGGAGGCTTCCTTCCCCTCACCTGACACAATGTTTTCAATGTGGCATAGCAGCCTCAGGGGCCCTCAGGGAACAGGACCGGCCCTCACGGGGCCAAGAAGTCATAAAAGACCAAGAAACAATCACAGAGCATTTGGCTCCTCATGCAGCACCCATGGAAGGGGGGCTTACGCTCCCCTCTCCCATGTCCTGCTCTCGGGTTGGCCTTGGGAGCCGGAGGGACCACCAATGTGGTCTCCATCCCTCCTGGGGCTGCTTCTTTCTGTTGCCTACACCCGACTCTGGTGAGTGAGCCTTCCTGCAGCCATCCTGGGCTGCCGTGGTCAATCCCTACCAAAAGGGACTCCTCCTCCATGTGCCTTGCCCTAGGGCACCACTAGTAGCAAGCTTGTTCCAGGCTTCCTTTCTTCATGCCCTGGGGGCACGGAACACAGTGTGTGTCTATTTTCAACAACAGAAAGCACTCTCCATGCGCAGGGCGTCCAACCAAAGAACAGGAGGCACTCCTATTACCCAGTTTGCAGGGGCCGGGGCCACACAGTGGTCCGGGCAGTTGCAAAGGAACATTAACCCTGTCTAAGCCCCTGCAAGAACACTGGTGAGTAAATCACAAGTCAGGAGGCCAGCACAGCTGGGTAGGTGTCACTTCCTCCTGATAGCCCCACAGGGTCTTGGGACCCACAGAGTCATAGAGAAGTTGGCAGTAGGGCAACATACAGAAAAGCATTCCGGTTGAGTATTTTGTGTCACCCACCAGGCACCAGGAAGCAGGGCAAGAAACAGAAGAGCAGTGCAGATGAGTCTTTTAAGAAGTCCAGTGATCTTTCTGACAGAGGTTCTGTCCCAGTTCCAAAAGTGCTCTAAAACACGGGGAAAAGCACCCTGCACTTATAATCAGTTTTGCAAAGCCTTTTCAATGAGAGGGAGAGGAGGTTTCAACCAGGCATAACTAGTTCTAGGAGTGTCCCCTCTCTCCTCCAGCACAGGCTACAGATATTTGGGGGTAAACAAGCACTTTGTGTGAGGCCAGGGCACACCCTTTGCAACTGCAAGTGTGCCCTGCCTTTCTTTCTCTCAGCCCAGGAAGACCATTCAGTATGCAGATGCACCTCTGTGACACCTCCATCCTCCCTGTGTACAGGCTGTCTGAAAAGAATGCACAAAACCCAGCTGTCACACTGCCCGGACATGGATTAGAGTCAAGCTGCAAAACACCAGAGTTATAAGCACAGAGAAATGCTAACTTTCTAGAAGTGGCATTTCTATAATGGTAATAAAAAAATCCACTTACACCAGTAAGCAACATCTCTCACTCCATTACAACCATACCAAACATGCCTATGCTACCCCTGATAAATGCGACAATACTTCTTAGACATAAGGTAGGGCATTTCCAATGCAATCCTATGAGAAGGCAGCACTCACAGCAGTGAGAAACCACTAGGCACATATCCTGCCTTTTACCTACATACCACCCTGCCCATAGGGCAAGCTAGGCCCTACCTTAGGGTTGAATTACATGTAGTAAAAGGGAAGTTCTGTGCCTGGCAAGTAAATTTAGATGCCAGGTCCCTGTGTCAGTAAACTGCGCAGGCAGGACCTGCGCTAGCAGGCCTGAGACAGGTTCGAAAAGCTACTTATGTGGGTGGCGCACTGCAGGCCCACTAGTAGAATTTAATTTACAGGCCCTGGGTATAGGGATACCACTTTACAAGGGACTTACAGGTAAATCACATTTGCCAATTTTGTGTAAGCCGATCATACCTACTTTAGAAGGGAGAGCACATGCATTTTAGCACTGATTAGCAATGATAAAGTGACTAGAGTCATAACGTCAGCCAAAAAGGGTCAGAAAAATTAGGAGGAGAAGGCAAAGGGTTTGGGGAATGACCCTGTAAAAAGGGCCAGGTCCAACAGAATAAATAAAGGAAATAGTCTGTATCTCAAATGTATACTTATCCATCACACATTGCATTTTCTAACCTCATAGATGCATGCTATGTAGTAAGCAATCTTTAATTTCTATCACTGCCGCAGGTTGTTTTTAAATGTTTTAGTAAGTACTCAAAATGAAAGCCACACCTATTGCTTTTGCCAATACTTGTTAGAGAAGCACTCATGCCAGGCACTGCACTATAGCGTCTCTAATATTTCCAGTAACAAAGTTAAACTACATTTTCTTCCCATTTAAGTTCTATTACACCCCGAACAAGGATTTTCAATCACTTCACACTGGGAACTGTATATATAATCTCACAAAAACGTCTTCAAATGCATACAGCCTGCGCGCATATTAATCAAGCATTTGCACCATTCATATCAATAACACAAACTCAGATCACATTATTCAAAGTGAAACCTATTGATAGGCAACATGTGTCAAGATAGTTCTACATTAATACTTTTTCATACAATTGCCAACGTTTCTGAAGTGGGAAGAGAATAATAATTTAATTTCACACAATTCACTTTGAAAGAAGCCCTTATTTCCATAAGATTTATGTTAACATTTATGCGACAAGGCACCGCCATGCTCAGTAGTCACCAAATGGTCTGCGATTCAGTATGGTTGACTTCACATTAATTGAACAGTTGTCAGATTATTGTAACTGTAATTGCATCAGTGGCTAATGCCAGATGAGTTGAGTTATCACTCCCTGGAAGTCGGCCGTGCAGTTCTTTTCCATCATTGTATACTGGCAGCAGCGACAATCTTTGTAAAAAAAACATTCTTTAAAGTGTACTGTCCGTGATAAAATGAGCATTTCAGGAGTCCTACAGCTGAAAAACAATAATGGTGGAACTTTACTTACAGCACGAAATAAGCCCCCTTAAGCTACCATAATGCGTCTTTCTCCCTAAAGTAACCGTGGCTATTTGGGTCAACTCAGTATGTAATAGGGTTTTCTTTTAAAGTTTCAACTACTTTAAGCTGCAGGTGTTTTGAAATTAAATTGTTCGTTTCCTCTACGAAATAGGCAGCCTCAAGCAACATCAATTCTCTCTAAAAGCCGATTGATTCCTAATGGTACTGAAGTGAAACCTGTGCAAACACATCCATTGAACAGTATATGGAGGGGCGTGCAAGCAATTCACTGTTCGTCTGTTATCATTTGTCTAAGTATGTACTCTCAGCTGTTAGCTAAATAACAGGGAGCTGCCGTGACGCACAGGCTATGCGTTTTATTTTCGCCAGGGAATTATTCCAGGAAACCATATGTCTGAAACCGTGTACATTCTGTAGGACTTTTTCCGACATTTCAGAATTAATTTAAATCGGATCTTTAAAGACAATAATTCTTTCATTGTTACTTTGCATGTGCATCTATGTCCCACTTACCTTAACAACACGCATCTCCTGTCAGTTACATGAAACCAAACATTGATGAGTGACGATTTCCATTGTGCAACTGTGAAGTAGATCACTCCCAATTGAACAGAGCAGCATCCCCTAGTGGTGTAATAAACAAGGTGGTAGAGGGCCAGTGCTCAGTTTTTTCTACAATACGGCACAGTGTTCCATGAACTGCTTTGGGTCCGTTGATGCTTTTAAATGTGCTTGGTACGTAGGAAACCAGATTGCCTGCAGCCTAATTGGAAGAAGTTGAAAGGAGAGGCGCTCAGTAAGGACCACGGTCATCCCCTTTGTAAATTCTCCACGTTTTTAAAATAAGGGGAAGAAATTATTGCGCTCTACAAATCCACAGACATATTTGCTGTCCCTTTCAAACCTTCTCCTAAGCTTTTTCTCCTATGTGTAATAGCGACAAAATCACAAGTTTAGGCCCATATTTATACTTTTTGACGCAAAACTGCGCTAACGCAGTTTTGCGCCCAAAAAATTAGCGCCGGCTAACGCCATTCTGAAGCGCCATGCAGGCGCAGTATTTATTCAATGATGTTAGCCGGCGTTAGCCGCCTGCGCTGTCTGGTGTGCGTTAAAAAAACCGACGTACACCAGGCAGCGCCGGCGTAGGGGGAAAATGGAGTATGGGCGTCCACAAATGGTGCAAGTCAGGCTGAGGCAAAAAAATCGCCACAACCCGATTTGCGCCATTTTTTTACGACGCCCATCCCCCATTGAAATGACTCCTGTCTTAGCAAAGACAGGAGTCATGCCCCCTTGCCCAATGGCCATGCCCAGGGGACTTCTGTCCCCTGGGCATGGTCATTGGGCATAGTGGCATGTAGGGGGGCACAAATCAGGCCCCCCTATGCCACAAAACAAAATAAAAAAAAATACTTACCTGGACTTACCTTAATGTCCCTGGGGTGGGTCCCTCCATCCTTGGGTATCCTCCTGGGGTGGGCAAGGGTGGCAGGGGGTGTCCCTGGGGGCAGGGGAGGGCACCTCTGGGCTCATTCTGAGCCCACAGGTCCCTTAACGCCTGCCCTGACCCAGGCGCTAAAATCCAGCGCAAATGCGGGTTTTTTAGACCCGCCCACTCCCGGGCGTCATTTTTGCCCGGGAGTATAAATACGACGCATATGCATCGCAGTCATTTTTTAAGACGGGAACGCCTACCTTGCATATCATTAACGCAAGGAAGGTGTTCACGCAAAAAAATGACGCTAACTCCATGAACTTTGGCACTAGACGAGTCTAACGCCAAAGTATAAATATGGAGTTAGTTTTGCGTAGAATTTGCGTCGAAAAAAACGACGCAAATTCGGCGCAAACAGAGTATAAATATGCCCCTGAATATTCAAAAGGCGATCCATGTAACCCCTTTACTCAGACCCCGCTGGCCTTTTTTTGGTTGTTATACGTGGAACTGGCCAACAAACTGGTCACTGGACTTCACAACAAGCATTGCTAATGTCAATTGGTCTGGCTTATGAATAAAAGTGCCTGTTGTGCCATTCATGGGTTTAGGCGCACAAAAGTTAACATAGATCCACTTTGTAAACATCTTTGCATTCATCCATCCATTCATCCATCCACTGACTCATTCTTGTGTTCAGTCTTTGATTCAACCGTAACAAAATACACAGAAACCCAACAACATAAGCAAGGCTAATTTAAAGAATACAGGTAGAACAAAGAAAGCATTTGGATATCTAAAAATAGTGGGCATATGCTTGCAACTACATAGCTAAACATAGCAGAGCCATAAGGATATATACTTTTACATGGATGTTTGTATTACTTATTGACTGTTTTATTACTTGATCCTGGCAGACAGCTAACTGTGTCAATCCTTCAAAAGAGATTCCAGCAAGAGGTATTGCTCTGCACATTTTCTAACTATACAGTTTGTCAGAGGTGATAAACAACACCAACATCCTTCAACTCAATTGTTACCTCTGACATTTTGTGCACCAAAATACAGAATATGCAAAGTTTGGCACATGTATTCTGCAAACTTCCATGCATCAAATTACCTGCTTATAGAATTTATATTAGTGTAAAAACAACACACCTTTAAAAGCCTGTTGTATTTAACATGTTTTTTACAATAAAAATGTTAAGTCTACTGACTTTGTCGTAGTTTTTCATTATAAACAGAACATACCATATGTGATTTTGTATAACCTTTTCCATCGAACCAATAAGGCCTACAGGCCTTATCAATGTCTTGCCACTATATCGAATAAGGGCCTGCTGAAGTGCACATAAACCGGCAACCATTAGGCATACAGTTGCAAAATTGCAAAGATGAAACAAATTACAATTATCAAAAAATATACAACCCCTCCCTATTGGGCATAAGGAGAATCATCACAGTGAAATCCCACTCCCAATGTCTGTTTGTGTGGGTGACCAACACCAAAACCCTTGACTTCCATGGTAATTTGTGAGATTACATCTAGTTAAATACCTGTCTACAGCCTGTAAGTTAATGTGATGACAGTCCACTGTAAGAGGCCTAATGTATTAGACAAGTGCTTTTACATTAAATAAACAATAACAACTGCCTTTGCCATAACTTTTCATAATAAACAAGCCAGACGTTAAGCATTTGCAATAACATTTCCTTGCACATCAGTAAAATGTATAGCTCTTTTTACTAGTATGTGGAAACTTTTCATAATAAACAGTTAGGACTACATCTTTTATCAATGGCTTTCTACAATAACCAGCACATATGTACAGTATTGGGCATATGCTTTCTCACAAGGAAACCATCAGGTATGCAGTGATGTAATTTCAAATATTTACACACAGTTGTTAAAAAAATATAAAATCCCTGCTACGAGAGCTTATTGCAAATCTTCTGTCCCCATTGTTTGTTCAGGTAGGCAAAAAACATCAAAACCCTTGTCTGTACTATGGTAATCGGTGACATTCCGTGCAACAAACCACATGCCTACAGGGCTCAACACAGTGTAATACCAATATGACCCTAGAAGCCTATTATCTTTAACTCATGCTTTTCACAATATGTCAGATCTATCTGCTTTGTCATACCTTTCTATGATAAACAGATCACATCTAGGGAATCTGACATTTATTTCCCAGTTAACTGAGAAGGCCCGTTGACCTTATCATTGACTTGACACTATTTCCAGCAAAGGGCTACTGAACTGCACATAAACTGAGAACCATCATGCATACAGCTTTACAGAAGGCAAAACAATGTACAACTCCTCTTAATAGGGCTTACCAAGAATTATGTGAAAATCGTCTACTCCCAGGGTTTGGCCAAAGTAACTGACCAACACTGAAACCCTTACCTGATATGGTAAACTGTGAGATTACATGTAATATAAAATATCTCCATAGCCTATATCATAGTGGGATGATAAGTCACTGTTCAAGGCCTATTGGATTTAACACATGCGTTTCACAAAAATGCCAAGTATTCTGCCTCTATCATAACTTTTCATAAGAAACAGACCAGACCCATAATATGTCACATAACATTTCCCTATGCAGCAATTCAAGCCTATAACTGTTATCATTTGCTTGTCACCATAACCAAGCCCACCTTACTGTACTGACCACACTCACAAGGGAACAATGAAACATACAGTCATACAGTACGAACCTTTACAAAATTAGAGTTGACCAAGGAAAATATTACACTTTCTAAGAGAGCCTATCAAGTGTTGTTGTAGTTCATACTTTCTATCCCTGCATTTTGGTTGGATGGTTCAATAACACCAAAACCCCTGCCTGCCCTAGTAGGTTTTAGCACATTGTCATAGAAATCCATCCTTAGAAACCATACCAATGCAAGGTGGCAGCTCTGTGAAAGATCTCCACTGAACCCAGCCCTTTCCTTCAGGTTTATTAAGCTGTTTTTCACCCAACATATTTGGCTTTTATTTGAGGATGATGGTGCTACCTTAACAATGCTACTGCTGGTGGGTTTTGGGAGGTAGCTGAGTGATGATTTAGTGGCTCACAATGACCACCAGTCACATACTTCTCTGTGAGTGCATAGGCTGTGCCGTGTGATCCCCTGACTCTGTCTCGTTCTGCAGTAATGTCTCCAGTGGTAAGTATTGCAGTCAGGTGCTAGTGATATGGGGGGCTCAAGCACCACTCTAGGTAAGCCACCACCTGCGTAGTGCAGCCTGCCACTTATGCCTGTGCTGTGAGCTGGAAACATGGCATTACGGTTTCGCATGCCAGAGCTTAATGCACAACTGCACTGCTGTGTGTTTAGTGGACCTTATTTCCTCGTGCACCCCGGATGCTGGATCCTCCCATGCAGCTTGTCCAGCAGTAAGAAGCACAGGTAGGTGTTTTTGCTGCCCGGGGCTCAACCACTACTCCCGGTAAGCCATCTGACTATGCAGTGAGGTCTGCCGATTGTGTCCAAATTGGCAATCAGAAAACCGGTGTGGCTGACCTGCACAACATAACTTAACACATGCTTGCACTACAGTGCAGAGATCTACACTTGCAACTTCATACTCCTCACCTCTTGCTGTTGAAATGACCGGGCCTTCTATTTCCCTGCTGGGACATTTTGCATGGGGCTTGATGCCCTGGCTGATGTCACTGATTTCACTGTGATCCACAATTTTGAACTCCCCACATCTCTCCCATGTTACCTCACTGCCCATGCCTTCCTGTCATACCTAAAGAGATTTTTCTCATCCTGAAGTGGCCTTGCATCTTTGTTGGAAATTAGGTCTCTATTTGGCCGAGGTATGCACTCTATCCAGGTAGGGACCACAGTCCTAGTCAGGGTAAGTCACAACACAACTTAAATAATCCTGTGATCAACCCCCTGTACCTTGGCGCAGAGAAGGGAGGCTTAACTTAGAAGGCAATGTGTAAAGTATTTGTACAATAACTCATACAGTAACATAGTGAAGACACCACAAAAAGTACTCCACACTGGTTTGGGAACATAGATAATATTTATCTGAATAAAATAAGATCAAAACAACAAAAATCCAATTTGTGCAAGTCAAGATATCACGCTTTAAAAGTTTAAATGAGTCTCAATCCTTAAGAATTAGTGATTGTATCCTTCTAAAACACAGTTTCTGGGATTCATCAAAAATAAAAGAGAGGCCACAGAGTAGGAGATGCATAGAAAAGCAGATGATGCATCAATCTTTTTCAGATCAGCAAAGGCGATGTGTAATTTCTTTCCACGCTGCAAGACAATGTATTGGTTTCCAGGAGCGCAGCCTTGGTTCCTCACTGTGATGCGGGGATATTTTGACACCCAGGGACAATGGTGGAAAACCCAGAAGAAGATGAGCAGAGGCAACAGGTGCTGCATTGATCCAGCAGGCGATGTGGTGATTTTTCAGCAGTGTAGCAGGCGCTGCATCGATCCAGCATGTGTTGCATCGAGTTTTTAAGGTATTGCATCGATTTTCTGACACTAGATTTTCTCCTCTTTGGTGAAGTCTTTGATAGCCCTGAAACCTCATAACAGGTGGCAAGCTCAATCCAAGCCCTTGGAGAGCACTTGAGGAGGAAGTTGGGGGTCATTAGGCACCAAGGCAACAAGCAGGCCAGCCCTCCTTCCCGCAAAGCAGTCTAGGTTAGTCCTTTGGGCAGCCAGGCAGTCCCTCTGATAGAATCCAGTTGTAGGTCAAGAAGTGTCTGATTTGGTGGGGTCACAGACCCAGTATATATACCCAAAAGTGCCTTTGAAGTTGAGGAAACTTCAAAGAGTGGTTTTGAAGTACACAAGCTCCCCTTTCAACCAAGCCCTATCTGCCAGAAGTCCTCTGGGGGGTTATCATTCCTTTGTGTGAGGGCAGGCCACTGGCCTTTGAAGTGTAAGCGTGAACCCATCCACCTTTCCTGCCCAGGGAGACCCATTCAGAATGCAGATAAATGCAGATGTGACTGAGTGTCCTGTGTTTATGGCTGTCTGGGTGAAATGTACAAGGTGAGCTGTCAACCAGCACAGACCAGACGTGGATTGGAGACAGGCTGTAAGGCACAGATGGCAGTAAGTGCAGAGAAATGCCCTCTTACTAAAAGTGGCTTTTCTAAGTTAGTTATATTAAATCCAGCCTCACCAGTAGGCAGGATTTTCTATTACCATTCTGGCCATACTAAACATGACAGGGCTACTCCTTTCAGACAGATCAGAATCTACTAATTAAACGCATCTAAGGGCAATTCTAATGCTGACCTATGAGAGGTGTAGGCCTCACAGTAGTGAAAAACACATTTGTGAGTTTGTCACTCCCAGCACATGTAAAACACATAAGTACATGTCCTGCCTTTTACTTATAGAGAATCCTGCCCTATGGGTTACCTAGGGCCTACCTTAGGGGTGACTTATATGTAAAAAAGGAAGTTTAAGACTTGGGAAGTAGTTTTAAATGGCAAGACAAATTGGCAGTGAAATTGCACACACAGGCCTTGTAATGGCAGTCCTGAGACATGGTTAAGGGGCTATTTATGTGGGTGGCACCATCAGTGCTGCAGGCCCACCTGTAACATTTACCTTACAGGCCCTGGGCACCTTTAATGCATTTTACTAGGGATTTACAGTTAAAATAAATACCATGTTTAGGGGAGAGAGCGCATACACCTTAGCACTAGTTAGCAGTGGGAAAGTGTGCAGAGTCCTAAAACCAGCAACAACATGGTCAGCAAAATAGAGGGAGGCAGGCAAAAAGTGGGGGATTGACCATCCTAAGGCTGTCAGGTCTAACGTGCCCCAACTAAGGATTTTCCCTATGGGAAAATATGGGAAAAAGCTAAAAAAAAAAAATAATTAGCTAAAAAAAAAAAGTAAAATATTTTTAGGTTAAATATAATTATAAACTAATGTTACATATTTATTTTAACTGTAGAACAAATGAAAAAATGTAACAACATTGTTACCTTAATTATGAATTAAATCATCAATTAATATATATATATATATATATATATATATATATATAAATATATATATATATATAAATTGCCAATTTAAACCAAAAAATTGATTTCTATTATGAAATAGTCATTATTAAAAGTGAGTACAGAATTAATTAAAAGTAATTTTGTGATATTTTAATAACAATACAATAGTTTTTAATTGATCATGTTTAGTAAAAGATTTTGAATAAAAAATAAATATGCTTTTGAAATTTTACATATTGGGGCATGGTCTGGCCACAAATACAGATGACTGCCTGATCTGTGAGCTCTGCGCGCCAGTGGGCCCTCATTGGAGGCGGCCCCTCTTTACTAGTACCTGTGGTGGAGTTCCAGACGATCCTGATACCACCAGGAGTCTTTGGCCCAGCGAAGATGTGGCAGTTTGCACGCACTCAGTGATTCTCTACCAACTGCACGCCAGTGCCTAGTAAAAGGTCTGAGTGAAGGCTGGGGCCGAGGTCTTCAGTGAGGTAGGTTGCCACCCTCTGCAGCCTAGAGCTAATCACCGTCCTCCCGATGGGACCAGCATTCCTGTATGATGCGGGGGGAGGCCGCATCTGTTTGTAGAAGCCCTCTTTGGGGGTGCTCCCACCACCCCTCACTGCCAGCGCAGCCACAACGTACGGCACAGGGGGAGCCTGATTGTACATCCTGAAGGATCATACAAGGACTTAAATCCAGAGACAGCTCCCCTGACAGTCCAACCCAGTCCAACCCATCAGATTTTGGAGCAAGCCTGCCCACACCTCCGACAGCCAACCTGTCAGCACCGATAATTCATTGAACGTGTGCTGGTGTCTGGAATCCGGCCTGCACAGGGGACGGGACCCTGATCCTTGTTGACGGAAGTGGCCCCCCTGCCGCGGTACAGAACAGTGCCCCGACCTCCATGTGGGACCAGTGACCATTTACTGAGGGGGAACCTGAATCTGGGGCCGAGACACTTTTCCGGAAGCGTCCCACTACCTGCTTATTAACTCCATGGCCCAAAGTGATGTCGCAGGGGAAGCCAGTACATCTACAGTGGCTGTTTCTAAGCCCCAACCTGCAAGAGGCTCTCCAGAAAGCTCATCTCACCTCAGGGGCAGAATGAACAGCAACCTGGTGAGTCCCTCCAGAGAGACTCCCAGCCAACCACTGCCACTGAAGAGGTTGCTGAGACTCGGTGTTTGAAATACATCGCTCACAATGAGTACTGCTACTGACCACAGCCGCATTGGGCTGTGGGGCATAGGCTGGAAGGCATGGACTCCAGCATCTCTGCACTCACGGCTGAAACCAAATCCATTTGCACTGATATAGGGGGATTTCAGAATCGTGTGATGGAGGTGGAGCATCAGATCATGGCGATGGAGGGCCGCTTGAATACCCTACCAGATAGGGATCAGGAACTCCTATTCTTCTACAGCAATGTTGTCGATCTGGAATACAGAAGTTGCTGGGACAATGTCTGCTTCTTTGGCTTCCTGGAGTATGTGGAAGGTTCAGATTAGAAAGGATTTTTGAAGAATATCCTGCCCGTGCTTACTGACCTCACTTTCGAACCACCCCTGGAGCTCCAGAGGGCACGCCGAGTGGGCCTGCAACTGCCAGATAGAACATCATTGCCTGCTTCCTGCAACATGAGCAGGCTAGACAGCTCCAATCCGAGGCTCACTTCCATTGCCCAACCCACCATGAATGTTCTGAGATATGCATTGCTACAGATTTCTCTAGGCAGACCAATGACCACTGTAAGTCCATCCTTTTTCTCTGGCACTGTCTTCATCATCTGGGCATCAAATATGGCCTATTAGAATCAGCCCGGATGTGGATCATGAAGGATGGCACCACAAGGGATTTCTACAATCCGGCGGATTTACGTCTCTTCCTCAATGAGCTTTCACACTAGGACATGAACGCTGTAACCTTCAGTCCTTACCCCTCATAATAAAGTGGCTGTATGGCCCCCCGAAGTCTCACTCCCCTCGCAAACAAGGATGGAATCACACCAATGGCAGATTGCACCATAGAGGGAGGATCACTATAAGAGACCCAAGGCCTCACAATGACAAGGTCCTTGCACTTCAAAGAGTGAGGTATTTAATTAACATTGCAGACCTTTGTCTTGTTCCTGTTATGGAGAGACTGCTGGGGCTGGCATCTTGTGCTCATTGGATGGTTGAGAATTCTTACACCTGAACACTTAAGCACTGTTTGTTCTTGTTCACCTTCTGTCTTAGTCTTGACCATCCTTGGAGCTGGCACTGTGGTTCACCCTTTCTCATGTATCTGGCTGTGTCCTGTGGCTCCCCCGGCTCCCTCCCCTCATCCCCCTCATTTCTCCAATTCTTCCTCCTGTTCAGATTTAGGCACGTCTATTGATCATAGTTGCCTCCTTAAAGGTTTGTTTAATATTATTCATGTTTAAAATGCAACACAGTACCTGTAGGTATCATGTTTCTCCTCTTAGTGCTCAGGCCCAGGTTTGTTCATTGATCATTGTTGCCTTTTCAGTGTTTTGCTTAGTATTGTTGATGTTTTAAAATGCAGCACTGCACCTGCAGGTATCATGTGTTTCATTTGTCTATCTAGGTATGTTGTCAGTCGATTACTAGTTAGTGCTTTCTGAAACTGTATATATAAATTTTGATTATCCTCTAGGATGCTCTCCGACCTTACTGCCACTCTCCTACTACCTCACCTGCTGGACATGACAGGGATGCTGGGCCCTACCATACGGGAAAGCCTGGGCAATTCTACCAGACCCTAACTAGTCAGCACTCCCCCCCAGCCTTCCATCACCTGTGAGATCCTTCCCACAACCTTTGTTATCTTCGACCATGTAGCCACATGGGTACATTTCTATAAAATACAGGACATCACTTTGAATTACCACCTCATTATGATGAGACTCTGTTGTCGCTGGTGGCCCTTCCACTCAGCCCCTGGATCTGCCAGATATCCCTTCACTTCTCCCGGCTTGAGTCCTCGAGTATCCTCTTTCTCTGTCACAGCCTTATCTCCTGAGGGTTCACGTCAGTACGCTGACTCCGCAAGCTTGAACCCACAGTTTACAGACCTAGTCCCTTAAAGTTTGCCCCAGCCTGCTGCTGGATTGCTCATTACCCTCTCTGACTACCTTATCCTCTTTTCCCTGTTCCCCTTCCCCAGTACTGCACTAACTTTGACTCCTCACACTCGCTCCATCCCATTTTCTCTTTTCCTATGTCCACTTACAATACTCTAATCCATTACATTCCTTGCCCTTATTCCTCTACACCTTAACTGCGTCTTAGCCCTGCCTCCTACGGTCTGAGCCTTTGGGTTCTACATTATGAAGCCCTAGTCTGATGTGGAGGGCAGATAGCCTTTGTACTACTAAAGATGGAAGGCAGGACATTGCGTATTGGCTCAGTATATGCACCCACGGGCCCCACATGCTCCTTTTTTCTTACAACTTAACCGTCTCCTTGGAGGTGATTGGAACCTCACCTGCTCCGATCATGCCACAGTCATCTTGTCTGTTAGATCTAGATCCTATCCAACCAGGCTGCAATCCTTGGTATTTCCCAGTACAATGTTATTGAACCCCCCTTGGCAAATCACATTTGAAAATATATATCTCCAACTAATTAGGGGAAAATAAGGGCTCAGTCACATCTCAGAGAGTGCTGTGGTCAGCTGTGAAGGCAACTATCCAAGGACAAACGATGCATGATGCTGCATTGGCTAACCAGCAATGAGTGGCCAATCAAAAAGAATTAGAAACTGCTGTTGCATCTCTCACCCATGGCTACACAGCCCGCCCCACACTACCTAACCACCATCACCTTGAACAGGCCCGAGTAGAACTTAATGAGCTATTCACATCAAAGGTGGAGTATGAGCTACTGTACTTGAAAGGCCACCACTCTGAACGGGGGGAAAAGCTGACGTCTTTTGGCGGCCCAAGTACACCAAATAGAGGCGTCCTCCTTTCCCACCCTCAAGATATAGTTAAGAAGTTTGCAGGCTTTTATCGTACTCTCTATACCCCTGAAATGATGGTAGATGTTACCTGGGTGGAAGAGTTACTGGAGAGCATACAGCTGCCTACCCTTTCTGAGGAGGGTAGGGAACTCCTTGAGGATGAGATAATCAAAATAGAAATTGCACAAGACATATCCAAACTTCTGTACCACAAGGCACTTGGAGGCAAGGGCTTCTCGGTGGAATTCTATAGGTGGGCTGGTGAGGAGGTCATTGATTACCTCTATTAAGTTTTTGGAGAGACTATCTAGGCAGGTTCCTTGGGTCCTATTTTCAACAGAACAGTCATAGCAATCCTAACCAACCTAGGGAAGGAACCTCTAAAGTGCTGCAGTTATCTCCCCGTTTCACTTTCAAATGGTGATATTAAGATACTTGTCAGCATGCTAGTCACCCATTTCTGGAAGGTGATCCCGTCTTTGGTACATGACAAGGTGGGACCATATGGGGGTGCACTTCTAGAAACCATCTCTGTATTCTTTCACATGCCCTGTGGGAAGCTAGGGATTTACAGGAGGAAACTTTGGAGCTATCCCTTGACACCGAAAAGCTGTTTGATCGTATAGATTGAGCATATCTCTTCACCACCCTACGCTGCTTCGGCCTCAGGGACCAATTCATTGCCATACTCTGACTTTTATATGACCATCCTCTGGTCAAGGGTAACTGTAGTGGCTGTGTTTCCAATCCATACCCATACAGAGGGGAACACAGCAAGGCTGCCCACTTTCACTGATTTTATTCTTGTTGTCCGTGGAGCGTCTGTTGGCTACCATCTGCCAATCACTGCTCCTTACTGGCATTCCACTCCAAGGCAGGACAACTAAACTTTACATATATGCCGACAATATCCTGCTCACTTTGCAGTACCTGTGCAGTTCTTTGATGGTGCTCCTGCAACTCATAGATGATTTTGCAGCCCCGTCAGGTTACTTGGCGAACTGGAATGAAAGTGAAGTCTTGCCCCTCTCAACCATTACAACGACGATGGATATTCATGATTTCCCTTTCCGATGGACACAATGCCACCTTAAGTATTTAGGTAATCTTGTCAGTAAATGGCTGGAACATATGGTGATGGATAACCTTGGCCCCCTATTTGCTCATATGCCCCAAGATATTGCAAAGTGGTCACACTTAAGACGGTCCATGTGGGGTAGAGTGCAGGAGGTAAGGATGGTCATGTCACCACGATATACATATGTGCTGGGCATGCTTCCCCTGTCGGTACCTCTGGGAACCCTCCACCTTATAGACACAGAAATTTGAGCCTTCACCTGAGGATCCTCTCTACCGCACTTAGCGATCGCCAAGCTAATGGCATATTGCTCATATGGGGGTATGGGACTCCCCTCAATTTAACAATACACACTGACCTTCCACCTATCACAGCTTATTTATATGATACCTGGAGTGCTGGATCCACCACACTGGGTTCTCCTTAGTGACTGCTGCTCTCTGGTACTGGTGGCCTTGATGTCCTCTACATGGTCACTTCTCCTCACCCACGCAGACCTAACCCGATGATTCAGGCTTTGCACAAAACCTGGCTCAGGGCCCACGGCCTCCTCGGGGTACAACCCTATCCCCATTTGAGGGCTCCCCTCTGGGGCAATGACAGCATACGTGTTAGAAATGTGGTTTCTGGTTGGCTAGGGTATGCACCTCAGCCAGACAGAACTTACCCACTCTAGCCAGAGCAAAAGATTTACACGTCCAACATAACCCCTGATCACCCCCTTGGTAGCTTGGCACGAGCAGTCAGGCCTATCCCTGAGGCAATGTGTAAAGCGTTTGCACAACACACACAACACACATAACGCAAAATGTACACCACAAAGTAAACACAACACTGAGCTTTGTAAAAATAAACTGTATTGCACAAAACATAATTAGACCAACATTACATGTAAGTAATACCCTGCTACCTTAGCAGTTGTCAGAACGTTACACAAGTTACTAATACTCTGCAAGAATACGCAGTTGTCACATTAGTACACGTAAGTACTCAGGATTCTGCAACATAAGCAGTAGTCAGGAATCACAGTAAAAAACTAAATACACTTGTCATAAAAGTATCATAAAGGCCTATATCAGGAGCACTTTAAACCATATGGCAAGTCAGGACATCAGATCAGTGTAGGATGCCAACAAAAAGAAACATCAACACATGTATGTTATATTACACCCAAAACAGGTTAGCCCAAAAGCCCCTTCAAGCCCCTAAAAGAACCATTTAGCGGCAAGAGTACCTGTTTTGAATTTGAAGGGCAACTTCAGTGCCACAAAGCATACGAGGAGGGCCCCCAGTGCTCCTTGTGCACAACGGGGGCCTCGTGGTGATGGTTATTGAGGAGGGGGAGGCACGCACACCCTACGGTTCATATTTCAGGACCCTCCTGGGTCCCGCGATCTTGTGGGTGGCCTCCGGCCAGTATGGACCCTCCGAAAAGGGAGGGGGTTAATAGAGCAAAAACCCCACCAAGGAACAACCAGGAAGACCAGGTGGTGTGGGGCCTCCGTGAAGGTTTCCACCTGCCAGTGATTTCCGCTAAGGCTATTGGCCCAGTGGGGCGGGGAGCTCTCTTTGAGGCCTGCCTCTCCTCCTAATTGTTTGGTGGAGTGGGGCCTGGTGGGACCTCGGATGATGCGTCTACCCCACTCGGGGAACAGCCGCACCTGACGCAGTACACGTGCTGCTCTGCTGTCCTTTTCAGCTGCCGCGGAAAGACCACATGAAAGAAGGAAGCTGGTGGCACCCCAGAGGCATCCTGTAGTATGCCACGCCTCAGTTGTATCTCCTAAGAGCACAGCGCCACTCGCCTCGTGCCCCTGAGGCACATCGGGCGCGCAGTTCTAATGTGCTTGGAGTTCCCAGGCTGCAGTGGTGATTCCGGCAAGAAAAAGGAGTGCTTTTAAAGCGCGTCGCCCCTGACAGCAACAGCGCTTCACCACTACTCCTTCCCAAGTGTGACGGCTCAAGGAAGGGAGCGCAGTTTAGGGGATCAGGAGCAGGTAGATGCAGGGAGCAGGGGCACAGCACCCATCCCCTGGAGACAGGACAGGAGGGAACACGGGACTGCAATGCTCCAAACACAGGCCAGCACAAAGGTTGCGAGTAACAGCAGATTCTCCCCATGACCAGTAGGTCACAGGTCAGCACAACAGCAGCAGTCCAAGGCGGTTCCTGGTGAGTCCATCCAGCAGCGTATTTATCCAACTCCAAGTAGGTTCTGGTCTCCCAGAAATGTCCCAAGAATGTCCAAATTGTGCGTAAAATTCCCCTGTACTTATACTGAGTTTTCAGTGTGTTTTACAATGAACAGGAGAGGGGGTTACAGCCAGTTACAATTGGTTCTGGGAGTGCCCTTTCTCTTCTCCAGCACAGGCTCCAAACATCAGTGGGGGGTAAACAACCCTATTGTGTGAGGCCAGGGCACAGCCTTTACAAATGCAGGTGTGGCCCGACTCTCCCTTCTCTCATCCCAGGAAGGCTTTACAATATGTAGATGCACCCCTTTGACACTTCCACACTCCCTGTGTTCAGGCTCTAAGAAGTATGTACAAAGCCCCAACTGTCAGTCTGCCCAGACATGGATTGGAGGCAAGCTGCAACACACCGAAGTCATAAGCACAGATAAATGTTCACTTTCTAGAAGTGGCAGTTCTGTGATAGTAATAAAAAATACACCTACACCAGTAAGCAGCATTTCTCACTACTATCACAACCATACCAAACATGCCTACGCTACCCCTCATAATTCAGACAATACCCCTTACACATAAGACAGGGCATTTCCAATGCAATCCTATGAGAGGGAGGCACCAAGTTAGGCTGTTTGTCACTACCAGGACAGGCCACACAACATGTCACATGTCCTGCCTTCTAAATACATGGCACCCTGCCCAAAGGGCTAGCTAGGGCATACCTTAGGGGTGACTTACATGTAGTAAAAGGGAAGTTCTGGGCCTGGCAAGTAAATTTAGATGCCAGGTCCCTGTGGCAGAAAACTGCTCACAGAGGCCTTGCGCTAGCAGGCCTTAGATAGGTTTGACAGGCTACTTCAGTGGGTGGCGCAAGCAGCACTGCAGGCACACTAGTAGCATTTAATTTACAGACCCTGGGTATCGGGATACCACTTTACAATGGACTTATAGGTAAATTAAATATGCCAATTAGGCATAATCCAATCAAACCAATTTTGTAAGGGAGAGCACATGCACTTTAGCACTGGTTAGCAGTGAAAAAGTGCTCAGAGTCAAAACGTCAGCCAACAAAGGTCAGAAAAATAAGGATGCAAAAAGAAAAAGTCTGGGAAATTACCCTGGAACAGGGCCAGGTCCAACAGTACGCATAGATGGCAAGACCCTTAACTGGTCACAATGACGTGAGGCGGTTATACATACCCTGGACCAGATCCTGGTTGATGGTGCACTGTAACTGTTTGAGCATCACCGGGAGGAATTTGACATTCCCCTTTACCAAACACCTCCAATTTTCCACATTGCTTACAGTGCTGCATGGGACCCAGCCCTGGACCCTACCGGCTTTGCCCGGGGTATCCAATCTCAGGACTTTGGGATGTTTTCGGTGGTACAGTCGGGCCTCTGACACGTCACCTCTTTTCGCAACTTCTCATGGCTGCTCTACACCACAAATGGCAATCTTGACTGCAGATAGAAATTGAAGAAGAGGACTGGTCGGACATCTTGGAAGCTTTAGACAGGAGTACACAGGAAGCTCAAGTGAAATTATGCCTCTTCAAAGCCGTCCACGAGTGGCATTGAACACCTGTGATTCTCCATAGGGTCGGCTTATTGCCACATGCAACTTCTTGGCAGTGCCCAGCTAATCATTGTGACCTCACCCGTATCCTATGTGAATGTCCCTCAGTTAGGCCCTTTTGGGGAGTGATTGGTTATACCATGGGTGCCTCAATGATGCTCATGAAACCTTTTTTTTCTTCACTCATTCTCCTACTACAAAGGATACCCCTGATTTAACCCGCCCATAAACCCATCTCTTGCATGCAGCCCATGCGACCGCCAAGATCTGCATACTTCAGAACTGGCGCTCTCCCATTCTACCATCACCAGAAGAATGGGTGGTGGCAGTGCTTCAAAATGACAGCCCATGAACGCGTCGTTTATCACTTACAGGATCAGCAGACATGGGCACACTTCAATAGGGATGGCCCAGTGGCTACTTGACAACCTACACTCTGCCATGATTCCATGACTACAGTGTCTGGCCTCTAACCTTCCCAAACACCCCTTCTTCTCCTCAGATTTCTTCTTCCTCTCCCTGCACAACTATCCCATCACCCCTCAGTCTGTTCCTCCACTGCCTCTTCCCCCTTCCTTCCTTCCCCTTCTCAGTCTCCCTACCTTTCCCTTCTTCTCTACCCCCCCTCTTGCCCCCGACCCCTCTCCTCTTCTCTCTCCTCTCCCTCATTGGCTCCTTCAAGAGGTCCAGTCCATTCCAGCTCCTATGATATTTCCCTTACTCAGTCACCTAATCCACGGTACTGCCTTCCCTACCTTATCTCTATTTTCTTACATCTTACTATCAGTCCACTGGTTTATTGAAGTTCACCCCCCATGCTGCGGTTTCCCCCTCCCCCTCCCACCACAGTTTATCTGGTCCTGCTTTATCCATTACTTGTGTCTCCAGAAGATAAATAACTATGCATATATGTCTTCCCTATCCCACATCACCTCCAGGAATGAACCCAGCTTGGTCCTCCCCTCTCTCCATAAAGGTGACTTGCTCTTTTGTCATTTAAATTCCTCTGACCAGGTCATGCTTCACAGCAGTCGTATACAGCCTGTCCCCTTCTCATTATTTTCTTCCCTCTGTGATGGACTTTCTTCTTTTCTTGTTTTGCCCAATGCCATATGGTGTAAATTATGTTGGAACTAATGTTCTTGACTTTCTTTCACTAAATGTATATTATGTTTATATGTTTACCATTTAAATTATTTAATTTAACATAACACTATTTCTCCTGGGATTTTAGGTCACTTTCTGTCCATCAATCTATATTTTTTATGAAAGGGTATTGCAGTACTAGTGGTTGGCCACGTGTAGTGCCTGACCTACCCCAGCTCTGAGCTGGATTAATTTGCTACTGTTTTCAGTCCCTGCAGCAACTTTAGATGTTCTGTTTGTGAATAGTAATGGGCTTACTATTTTGTGGGTGGGTGCCAGTCCCTCACTAACCCCTTACCTAGCCCTCTTTAAACCCCTACTCACAGCTAAACACTTACCTTTTAAAATGTATAACCATTTCATCTAGCCCCTACCCCGATGCCTCTCAATTTACTACTAAGTAGTAAACCTACATGGGGGCGTGGCTTGAGGCAGATGGAGCAGCATGCGTAAAGTGGAGCTCCCGGAGGCCACCGATCTTCGCACAGTTATCCTGAATCCCTGACCCCGACGGTCGCCAGGACTGACCTGTGATACATAATGGAGCCCCTGGCACATCACGAAACGGAAGCCTGGAGAGATCTAGCTGGCTCTGGACGGTCCAACGGCCCTGGCACTGAATCAAAGCGGTAGGACAAAATTGGCGGACCGCGTCAACAGAACCCGAAGCGCGAGAGGAAAACTAGGAGACCGCCCGGGCCCGACACAGTGAAAAGGGACCGGGACATGGAGAACTTGACTGGCGACCATGCCGGCCCCGAAACAACTGGCCAAGTGGGCGGTAAGGAGAGGCGGAAGGGAGCGCCTGCAGAGAGGGCCGGACCCGCACCGCAACCAATGGTGAAGCCGGCAGAGGCGCAAAATGACCCGTAGACCTCCATTTAGATCCCTCCACTAGAGGGAAGAGGGGTGGGGGAGGCTGGCGGGCCCCCGGTTGGGAAAAAGGCACTAGACTGGCAGCCCTGAGAACAACGCGAAGGCCCGGCAGTGCACTAGGCAAAAACCCGGCCAGCTGAGGCTGCTCTCTCCTAGGGACAACGAACCAGAAACGGCGGGAGCGGCGAGGAACCCGGCGAAAGACCGGAAGTGGGCGGCCGGAGGTCTTTACCCGGGCGCCCTCCACCAATAGGGGACCCATTGCAGCAAGTAAAGCTGGGGGGATACCTGAACGGATGACATGACGAAGCAGGGGTGAGATATGGAAACCGCCAGAAACTCCCTGCACCGACTCAAAGCAAGGTGGATCGTAGCGACAGTGATGTGCCTGGACACGGTGAAAGTAAACACAGAGAGCCCCCCAACATGAGAGGGAGAAGAGGAAAAATCGAGGAAATGACCAACGCAGAGGGAGAACCACACCCAGCCCTGTAAAATCAGCACACCAACTAAAAATGGGCAAGCCCAAAAAACAGGAAGGCCCAGGAGAGGACAACAGCTCGCAAAGAGAAGGAGCACCTGCAGAGGCCAACAGGGGTACCACTCTGGACACCCTACTGCAAGCAATCCAGGTATCCAGAGAAGCTCTGGAACTTAAATAAGACTCCCTGTCTGCAGATCTGACGCCCCTAAGAGACGATCACAGAAGATTAACCGACAGAGTAGTGGCCAATGAAAAGTCGCTAGAACAACTCACCCCTGAATGCAAGACACTCGCTAAAACTGTGACCTCTCTGACATCCAGGGTTAAAATACTTGAGACACGCATGGAGGATGCCGAAAATAGAGCACAAAGAAGCAATCTACACCTGGTGGGTATCCCCAAAAAATCGGAACGTGAAGCGCTGGACATGGAGTCTTACCTAGAGCAGTGGATACACAATGAAATAGCACCAGAGGGCCTCTCACAATATTTTGCAATAGAAAGAGCCCATAGAGTACCTGCGAGACCTCCTCCTCCTGGTGCAAGACCACGTCCAATCGTAGAAAGCTTCTGCATTTTAAAGAGCGAGACTTCATCCTATTGCAAGCACGAAAAAAGGGAGAGATCACCATGGAGGGACAGCGAATAATGATCTTCCCGGACTTTACCAAAGACACCCAGAAGCAAAGACCCACCTTCATGGAGGTCAAGCGGCATCTTAGAGAACGAGGCTACCAGTATGCCATGCTATTTCCGGGCAAACTAAAGATCATTACGAACAATGACACACTCTTTTTCACTGCACCACAGCAAGAGCAGGAATGGCTAGATGAGCTAGGACCGACAGAGAGACAATACAAAGAAGGAGTGAATAAAAAAAGAAGATAACCATCCGGGCGGAAAGGGAAACGCATTACGGACATGGCCCCACCCCTCGATCAGACAATGAGGGAAAAACAAGAAGCTGTGAAAGCTGTGGCATCCCTGGGACGAGGAGGCGTCACCTCCCCACGCCGGTCCGAATCCCTATCAGATCAGGACTCGGGGCCCAACGAAATCTCCTGTTCATCACAGGACACAGCCGACGGCCTCCCACGGTTCACCCCAGGGACATCAGACGAGATCATCTGAAACACCAGTGAAGATCCGCTAGCGCCCAAATGAATGACCGGAAAGACATGGACTGATGGAACGTAGCAAAAGAGGAACAGCAGAAATAAGGACTTGCGGGGCCGGATGGACCGGGAGCACAGCGGTAGACAACGATACAGAAGCACAAGCTCAACTGCCATGGGACTCTGTCACAGCCGACTTATCGCAAGTATAGCCGGGGTACTAGGGAGAAAAACACGTAATGAAGCAAGTATGTGTTGATATGGGGCCCATGGGCTAGGCACACAGTTCTTGCTTAGCCCCCCACACACAATGGTTACTAAGTTGGGGAAAGTTTGGACGGGGAAAGTTACGTCACCGGTCCTGGGGAAAGGGAGTTTGGTTTATAGAAGAGTCATTAAGTTAGCAAGCAGTGGATTTCAAATAAGGGAAATAGATTCAAGTAGTAGAACCAATCGGCAAGCTCCTGGCTATTGTCACACACAAAATGGAGGGATGGGTGCAAACACACCAAAAACTCACACATAAAGATTGAACATGGATAGGCCGCTAGATTTTCACATGGAATATTAGGGGATTGAACAGTCCGGGTAAGCTCTACAGGGAGTACAATCAGCTTAAATGACGAGGTTTTAAAAATAGCAATCTTACAAGAGACCCACCTCATAGGGAAAGAGGTGTTAGCGCTGGCAAAGAGATGGAGAGGTCAGATATATGCCACAGAATACTCAGCACATGCAACAGGGGTCCTGACATGGATACGCCCAGGGATCCCCTTCCAAAAAATGGAAACACTCATAGACAGGGATGGGCGCTACGTCCTGGTGAAAGGCCGACTAGGGTGAAGGGACATCACACTAGCAGGAATTTGCGCCCCCAATCAAGACCAGAGCTCTTTCCTACATGCAATGTCCCGTACTTGGGGACCCCACCTAACACAGTCAACAGTAGTGGGAGGCGACTTTAATTGTGTATCGAACACAGCACTAGATAGATCCCACCCACCCCTGGAGTCCTCCCCTATATGCTGGATAGCCAAGAGCTTCACTGACTGGCAGAGGGACTGGGGACTGATCGACTCTTGGAGGCACCTCCACCCCTTAGTGAGGGACTACTCTTTGTACTCACCCATGCATGACTTACACGTCCGACTGGACGCAATCCTAACCTCCCCGGATGTAAATTGCACGGCACGCAGTGCAGAATACTTATGCTGCACAATACCTGACCACAACCCGTTATTGCTTACCCTAGGCTGGCAGAGGGACCGCCCCCCCCATACCAGATTGGCGACTGAATGTAGAGACTTTAGAATATAGCGCCTATCGGCAAACCATCCGAGAAGCAATTAAAGAGTTTTTCACGCACAATACAGGCTCTACCCCCTCCCGAGCGCAGGAATTGGAGGCGTTTAAGGTAACTATCAGGGGCGAATGCATGCCAGGAACACTGGGGGTTAGGAGGTCAATAGAAGGGGAACTCAATAAATATGAGACAACACTGAGAACTCTGGAGCGCAACAGACCGGACAACCCAGACCTGGCCCCTAGCATATCCAAGACTAAGAACAAAATAGCAAGCACCCTGGAAAAACTTAGACAATTCGACCATAAGAAATATATCAGTAGACAGCACACGGAAGGGGACAAAGCGGGGGCCTTACTGGCTTGGATGGCGTCCCCACCGAGACAACAGTCACTCGTGATGGAAATAGAGGACACAGAGGGTAGAAGACTATACATCCAGGGGGAAATTAATGCCAGTTTCGCCAAATACTATGCAGCACTATATGCCCCCCCTACTGTACCCCTAGAGCCAGACCAGACCGGCTGGGATGCCTGGGGAACATTCGGTTTCAAACCCTGGGAAGGGAGGACCAGCAAAAACTGGGGGAGGCGATAACACCACAGGAGGTGACCACAGCGGTGGAGACAATGGCCAGAGGGAAAGTACCAGGAGCAGACAGGTTACCAGCAGAATTCTTTAAGGAGTACGTGGATCAACCAGCACCACAGCTCAGTGATATATATATGGAGAGGTGTTTAAAAATGGTAATTTGCCTAACTCCACAAATGAAGCCATTGTGGTCCCGCTGCCAAAACTGGATCGCCCATCTACAGATGCCCCCTATCCATGTTGAACATGGATTATAAGATATTGAGTTGTATCCTCGCCACCAGGTTGATGCCCCACATGGAAAAACTGACCCACCCCGACCAAACCGGCTTCATTCCTAACTGTAGCAGAGCCATTAATATCCGAAGACTAATTGAAATAATGCATTCTGGTTCCCCAAATCTCTACACAGCTGCAACATTAGTAGTGGATATTGAGAAAGCGTTTGACAGACTCAGATGGAACTACTTGCAGACAGTGATGAGGAGGATGGGTCTAGGTCCGGGGTTCCTTAGGTGGTCTAAGCTGCTATATACCTCCCCTACGGCACGAGTCCGCACCGGACGAACAATATCGAGCTCTTATAGAATAGGGAGGGGAACCAGACAAGGATGCTCGTTATCACCATTACTGTTCGCCATTGCGGTAGAGCCCTTGGCACTGATGGCCAGAACAGAAGAACTCTATGAAGGAATAGCCATAGAGGATAGAATGCACCAGATCGCACTGTATGCAGACGATACAATACTATTTCTGAGAGATCCAAACAGGGATCTTCCCGGGGTCATGGCCCTGCTGGATTGGTTTGGGGATGTATCAGGTCTCCGCATCAACTGGCAGAAAACCCTCCTTTTCCCGCTGTAGAAGGGGACACCCCGGATCACAACCATCCAGAACCTGGGATGGTCCCTGACCACGTTCGGATATTTGGGGATCAAGATTTACCATGAGCTAAGGGACCTATAGAGGGAAATGTGAACCATGCAATACGGAAATTAAGAACAACCGCCCAATTCTGGAAGACACTGCCGCTATCAGTAAACGGCCGAGTAGCCCTGATAAAAATGGTGGCACTGCCAAGACTGCTATATAGCTTTTCGACTCTGCCGGTACGATAACCTGATCCTCCTTCAGGGAAATTTACTTCATCCTTACCAGCTTTATCTGGGGGGGCGGGGCGCCACAGACTAGCCATGCACAAACTCCAACGACCCACAGTCGAAGGTGGACTGGCAGCTCCAGATGTGAAATTATATTATCTGGCAGGCCAGCTCCAGTGGCTGGCCAAAGAATGGCATGTAGCAACAACTGCAGAGACAGAAGACCCCATGAGAGAGAAAACGGCAACAACTCTTGCAGGGATACTGTTAGCGCAAGAGGGAAAGAAGGAGACAAAGGGGGTCATTCCGACCTCGGCGGTAAAAGTCGCTCACCGCCGGCCAGAAGGCCGCCATAACACCGCCGCGCCCGCGGGAAACCGCCACGGTCATTCTGACCCGCAACTGGCAAACCGCCAAAAACCCGACATCCACAAAAGTCCACCACACCAAAGGTCAGCGGGAAACTGGTGATGACCAAACCTCCACCGTCACGCCAACAGAAATACGCCCATGCCATTCCGACCCGCAAATCCCCGCAGCGGTCTTTCAACCGCGGTATTCCATTGGCGGTCAAAATACACACACCTTTACAAAACACTACCACATTGGATAATTCAAAATACACACACCTGAGACACATACACACACCACTCCCACACACCCAATTAACTATAAAACACACACCCACATCACCCACTAACCCCTACGACCACAATTGCGAGTGAAGGACAGAGAGAGAGAGCACAGCATAGAGTACACCATCACACAGAGGCAAATCATAACATCACCCACACAATTTCCACGCACAAAACACCATACACCACCACACTCACCACACTCTACAACACATACACCACCCCTCACCTCATCCACACCACCCCATGGCACCCCAAAGACACCCCAGGTTCTCTGATGCAGAACTCAGGGTCATGGTGGAGGAAATAGTTTGTGTAGAGCCCCAGCTCTTCGGTGCACAGGTGCAGCACACCACCATTGACAGGAAGATGGAGCTATGGAGCAGAATAGTGGACAGGGTCAATGCTGTTGGGCAGCATCCACGCAATCGGGACGACATCAGGAAGCGGTGGAACGACCTACGGGGGAAGGTGCGTTCCATGGTATCAAGGCACAACATCGCGGTACAGCGGACTGGCGGCGGACCCCCACCTACTCCCCCAGAATTCACAGCGTGGGAGGAGGAAGTCTTGCATATCCTGCATCCTGAGGGCCTCGCAGGAGTAGGTGGAGGAATGGACTCTGGTAAGTCAAATCTCCACTACTTCATTCCCCCCACCCCACCTGCATGCCAAATCATACCCCCACCCTCACCCCCACCCCCATCACACCAACTCCTTGCAAATGGCTCACCATCACATCCCACCCATCCCAAAACCTAGCCCTGCGTGCGTCCCCAAAGCATGGACACCCATCCCCAAAGCATGCCCACTACACACACCCATCACCCCCACAAGCCACCGTCACAAAAGCCCCCACAAGGGAATGCCAGCACTGGGGGACACGGCCACCCACCCATTACACGAAATGCCACACACAGAAGCAATAACCACACTCTTATACCCCTGCAGGACCCGAACGCCACCACACTGCCACGGAGGGTCCAGAGATGTCCATCCCACCCCCAGAAGAGGCCCCCAGTGATGAAAGCAGCTCTGTCTCCCTGGACCCTGATGACCAGCCCGGCCCATCGGGGACCTCGGGACAGTCGGTTCCCCACAGACAGCCACAGGCTTCACCAGACCTAAACCCCTCTGGGAACACCAGCACAGCTCCCACCCAGCGGGCCCATGCCTCTGTCTCCAGGACACGTCAATCAGCGGTGTGTCCACCACTACAGGGCACCCAGGTTGACCCACCACCCCAACAACAACAGGGACCTGGGGGCAGTGGTAGTGGGCACACCGTCCAGGGGACAGAGGCCCAGGGAAACAGGGGAACTGGGAGGGCTGCTGTGCGACAGGGGGGGGACATGCCCAGGGAACCGACTCTCCAAGAGGCCCTCTCCTCCATCATGGGAGCATACCACCACTCCCAGGAGACGATGGCTACGGTACTGGCCAGGTTCCAGGAGATCCAGGTCATGCAGGAGCAACAGTACATGGGGTTCAGAGAGGAACTGAGGAACATTAGTTCCGCATTGGGGACCATCGTCGTGGCCCTAACCCAGATAGTCCCCACATTGCGGGACCATGTGGCACCACAAAGGGCCCCTGTCACTAGCCTGGACCAGGAACAGCCTACCACCTCCGCCGGTGCTAGTGGACAGGAGGCCCCCACACAATGACGGGCCACCCGAACCCCACCTCCTGCAGAAGAAGAACCACCCCTCAAGCGGAACCTGAGATCTCACAAGAAGACAGAGTAGGATTGCAAGACCCCCGCCAGCAAACGATACCCCCTGATGTCATCCCACTGTCCCACATTGTCACCATGTCCAACCTTGAACTGCCCCTGCTCCATCCTTCCACAGGCATATGGACAATGCACCTGTGCGACTGAGAACTGGACTCTGCCATGGACATTACTCCACCATCACCCATCCCCGTTTTACAATCATGTTCCTTAAATTTAGCACTTGAATTAAATCACTTCTTGCACCCAAAAAATCTGGAGTCTGCTTGTATTTTGATCAAATGTATTAGACATAACAGTACCAAAATGTTCAGTTACATTGTGATGACAACATACCACTGTCACACAGCTGTAGTCCATGGGCAAACAAAGCAGAAGTCACGCAGTGGGGCCCACAGCTCTGAAAACGGAAGGGAAAGTCACAACTCAGTTAACAGGAACTGGGGGGGAACTCAGACAGTAGAGAGGCAGGAGACTTTAAGTAAATGTAAAATGGCGTGGTTGATTCGTACCTGTGTGCTACTGAAAATACTGTTGTATCACTGTGTAACTGTTGTCTGTGTCGTCCCCGTCGTCTTCCTCCTCTTCACTCTCCACAGGTGCTACAACACCACCATCTGGACCATCCTCCTGCAGGAAAGGCACCTGGCGTAGCAAAGCCAGGTTGTGAAGCATACAGCAGGCCACGATGATATGGCACACCTTCTTTGGTGAGTACATTAGGGATCCACCTGTCATATGCAGACACCTAAACCTGGCCTTCAGGAGGCCGAAGGTTCTTTCTATAACCCTCCTAGTTCGCCCATGGGCCTCATTGTAGCGTTCCTCTGCCCTTGTCCTGGGATTCCTCACTGGGGTAAGTAGCCACAGGTTGGGGTAACCAGAGTCACCTATTAGCCACACACGGTGTCTCTGTAGCTGTTCCATCACATAAGGGATGCTGCTATTTCGCATTATGTACGCGTCATGCACAGACCCAGGGAACTTGGCATTTACATGGGAGATGTACTGATCAGCCAAACAGACCACCTGGACATTCATTGAATGATAACTTTTTCTGTTCCTGTACACCTGCTCACTTCCACTGGGGGGAACCAATGCCACATGGGTCCCATCAATGGCACCAATGATGTTGGGGATATGTCCAAGGGCATAGAAATCACCCTTCACTGTAGCCAAATCGCCCACCTCAGGGAAAACAATGTAGCTCCGCATGTATTTCATCAGGGCAGACAACACTCTGGACAAAACCTCAGAAAACATAGGCTGAGACATCCCTGATGATATGGCCACTGTTGTTTGGAATGAGCCACTTGCCAAAAAATGGAGTACTGACAGAACCTGCACCAGAGGGGGAATCCCTGTGGGTTGGCGAATGGGGGACATCAGGTCTGGCTTCAGCTGGGCACACAGTTCCTGTATAGTGGCTCGGTCAAGTCTGTATGTCAGTATGACATGTCGTTCTTCCATTGTCGACAGGTCCACCAGCGGTCTGTACACAGGAGGATTCCTCCATCTCCTCGCAAGTCCCAGCGGACGGTGCCTAGGAAGGACAACATGGAGCACAGAGTCAAGCAACCCACAGGTACGTAACCACAGCTTGCACAAAACACGATTCGCTATGCATTGAATGGCTTGTATGAGTGGCAATGCAAGGCCTAGGCCTGTGTGACGCAGTAGAAATTAAGCCATGTGGGCCCTTGAAATGGCGGCTGCCTGACCTGTGAAGTGTGACAATGGGATGTGAGGTCAATGCGCTGGCGTGGCACACCGTGGCGGTAGGCGGTCGAAGACCGCGGCGCAAAGCAGCATTGGTTAGCATTGAACCCTATGGGTCTCAGGAGCCAATGACGATGTGCGCCGGCGGTCGCGGTACGCACCGCCGTGGTACGCACCGCCACGGGTGTGACCGCCATTTTCTAACTGCTTAATCACTTGAGACCTGATCATCCACAGGAGAGGACCTATACTGCAAGTGCTGCTGTGACCTCGGTCTGGGAGATACAATGGCTGCTGCGACTGGGGAAAGGGCCTCTGCCTTCACATCTGAGGAATTGGAGAAACTTGTGGATGGGGTCCTCCCCCAGTATGCGCTACTCTACGGTCCTCCAGACCAACAGGTAAGTACACAGAGAGCACGTAGTATGGGCTATGCCTGTGTTGAGTGGGGTGGGTGTAAGATGGTGGGGAGGGGTGCGAATGGGGAGTGCAACTCACGACAGATGAGAGCATGTGCCACATGGCAAGGTTGGGGAGGGGGGGCCACTCACATCGACCATGCAGGAAAGTGATGATATTTCTTGTTCCATCCAGTCCATGTCACATAGGTCAGCGCCCATCAGAAGATCGACATTTGGCGTGCCATCGCCAAGGACATCCGGGCCCTGGGGGTCCACAACAGATGGGGCAACCACTGCCGCAAGAGGTGGGAGGACATCCACCGCGGGAGCAGAAAGACCGCCGAGGCTCTGCTGGGGATGGCCTCCCAAACTAGGAGGGGTGCCACACGGCAATTGACCCCCCTGATGTCCCGGATCCTGGCGGTGGCCTACCCCGATTTGGATGGGCGCGTGAGGACATCACAGCAGACACAAGGGGGTGAGTATCAGCACATTCTGCTATATTAGTGCACAGTGGAGGTGTCTGGGTGGGGGAGGAGGGCTGTAGCTATCTCTAGGCCAGGGCGGTTTCTGTAGGCTAGGCCCCTCCGTTAGGCATGGCCCTGTGCCCCCACCTCTGTAGGGTGCTAAGTACAGATATCCATGGTTGGGCCTCACCTATGTGTGCATTTGTCGTCCATTGACTTGTAGGCCAAGTCACAATAATTGAGTAGTGTACCCCGAGTGCGCGGCGTAGTGCAGGGGGCTTCTGTGTCTGTCCTCTCCGCCAACGGTGCCGCCAATGCATGCACTCAACATGTCTTTCTTTCTTCTCCCCCCCCTTTTTTTGGTTTTCCTGTTCATGTGTGCATTAGCATCATCAGGCGGAGGAGAAGTGGCATCGGCGCACGAGGGAGCTGCATCTCACATGGCCCCGGAGGGCCATGCAACTGACTCAGAGTACACCAGTGAGACGGAGGGCGAGGGGGGCTCCACAACGGGGACCCGTGGAGACGTCAGCGACACCGACACGTCCTCGGAAGGGAGCTCCCTTGTGGTGGCGGCACCACCCGTGCCCACCGCAACAACAGGTACAGCCGCCACCCAGCGCACCAGCCCCGCCCTCCCAGCAGCCCCTCAGCGTTCGCCCCGTGCCCGCTCGGCCAGGAAGCCGGGCATCTCCTTCGCCCCTGGCACCTCAGGTCCTACCCCAGTTACCCCTGCTGCCCTCAGTGCGGAGATCATTGACCTCCTCCAGATGCTCATTGTTGGGCAGTCTACCCTTTTGAATGCCATCCAGGGGGTAGAAAGGGAGGTGCATCGGAGCAATGCATACCTGGAGGGCATTCATTCGGGTCAGGCTGCCCATCAGCGATCGTTCAACGCTCTGGCCTCAGCACTGACGGCAGCAATTGTCCCTGTGTCTAGCCTCCCCCCTCCAACTTCCTCAAACCAGTCCCACTCCCCTGTTCCTCTGCCTATCCCAGACACAACTACAGACCAGCCTGCACACACCTCAACACCCAAGGGCATGTCATCCAGACATAAGCACCACAGATCACACAAGCATTCACCCAAGCAACATCCACATGCAGACATGCCAACAGCCACTGCCTCCTCTGTGTCCCCCTCCTCCTCGTCTCCCTCCTCCCTCCCTGTGACGTCTCCACTCACACCTGCATGCACACCACCATCAGCCAGTACGTCCATCACCACCACACCCACAAGAACAGTCCGCACACGTGCAGTCACCACCCCTACTGCCATTTACACGTCCCCTGTGTCCTCTCCCACTGTGTCTGTCACCCCCTCTTCCAAACCACACAAACGCAGGCAGTCACCCACCCAACAGCCATCCACCTCACGACAGCCTCCAGCACAAGCACCTGCACCCAAAGACAGCACACTTGACTCTCCTACAACCACATCCTCTCCCTCCACTCCCATACCCACTGCACCTACCCTTCCCATTGTTCCTAAAAAGTTGTTCCTCTCCAAAATTAACCTCTTTGCATCACCTGACCCACCCCCTCCATCTCATAAGAGTCCAAACAGCACCTCAGCCACCACAAGCCCTGCACCTACTAGGACCATCCTTCAGGGCTATTGGAGTCCACCAGCTCCTAGGGCAGGAACATCGGCCAGCAGCAAGGGGACCGACAGCCCACCCCCTGGGAAAAGAACCAAGAAAGGGAAGGGCCGGCGCGACAGGCCTGAGACGGCTGCCCCCAAGGACACCACCCTTGCACCATCACCTGGCCCATCCACAAAGGGAGGCAAGGGCCCCAGAGATTCCGCCAAGGGGGGCAAGGGCAGCAGGGCGGACAAGTCCGGCAGCAGGCGAGCTGCCCCGGAGGGCCCCACCAGCCCCATTTGGGGTGTGACGGAGGACACCCAGGGGCCCAGGAGTCCTGCACAGGAGGGCCCCGCAAGCGATAGGTCGGATGGCGACTGAGCGGGAATGATTGCCCAGATCTGGTTCCCTAGGAACACAAGACAAGCACCGCTGAACAGGGCCCCGCCGTGAGAAGCACCGCTGAACAGGGCCCCGCCGTGAGAAGCACCGCTGAACAGGGCCCCGCCGTGAGAAGCACAGCTGAACAGGGCCCCGCCGTGAGAAGCACCGCTGAACAGGGCCCCGCCGTAAGCACCGCTGAACAGGGCCCCGCCGTGAGAAGCACCGCTGAACAGGGCCCCGCCGTCTCTGCACTGCCTTCGCTGGGCCCTTCATCTCAAGCACCGCTCCGGTGGGCACCGCCATCTCTGCATCGTTCCGCTGGGCCCTTCAAGTCAAGCACCGCTCCGCTGGGCCCTTCATCCCAAGCACCGCTCCGCTGGGCCCTTCCTCTCAAGCACCGCTCCGCTGGGCCCTTCCTCTCAAGCACCGCTCCGCTGGGCCCTTCCTCTCAAGCACCGCTTCGCTGGGCCCTTCATCTCAAGCACCGCTCCGCTGGGCCCCGCCGTCTCTGCACCGCTCCGCTGGGCCCTTCAAGTCAAGCACCGCTCCGCTGGGCCCTTCATCTCAAGCACCGCTCCGCTGGGCTCTTCCTCTCAAGCACCGCTCCGCTGGGCCCTTCCTCTCAAGCACCGCTCCGCTGGGCCCTTCATCTCAAGCACCGCTCCGCTGGGCCCTTCAAGTCAAGCACCGCTCCGCTGGGCCCTTCATCTCAAGCACCGCTCCGCTGGGCCCTCCCTCTCAAGCACCGCTTCGCTGGGCCCTTCGTCTGAAGCACCGCTCCGCTGGGCCCCGCCTTCTCTTCACCGCTCCGCTGGGCCCTTCAAGTCAAGCACCGCTCCGCTGGGCCCTTCATCTCAAGCACCGCTCCGCTGGGCCCCTTCCTCTCAAGCACCGCTCTGCTGGGCCCTTCCTCTCAAGCACCGCTCCGCTGGGCCCTTCCTCTCAAGCACCGCTCCGCTGGGCCCTTCATCTCAAGCACCGCTCCGCTGGGCCCCGCCGTCTCTGCACCGCTCCGCTGGGCCCTTCAAGTCAAGCACCGCTCTGCTGGGCGTTTCATCGCAAGCACCGCTCCGCTGGGCCCTTCCTCTCAAGCACCGCTCTGCTGGGCCCTTCCTCTCAAGCACCGCTCCACTGGGCCCTTCCTCTCAAGCACCGTTCCGCTGGGCCCTTCATCTCAAGCACCGCTCCGCTGGGCCCCGCCATCTCTGCACCGCTCCGCTGGGCCCTTCAAGTCAAGAACCGCTCCGCTGGGCCCTTCCTCTCAAGCACCGCTCCGCTGGGCCCTTCATCTCAAGCACCGCTCCGCTGGGCCCTTCCTCTCAAGCACCGCTCCGCTGGGCCCTTCCTCTCAAGCACCGCTCCGCTGGGCCCTTCATCTCAAGCACCGCTGGCCCATTGGCAGGGCTGGATCTGTGTCGGGCAGGGCTTCACGAAGCACTCTGGGCACCATGCCTCCTCCATAACCAGTGGAGTCTGTAATCCACCAGATGGACTGTGGCTTTGCACTCCCCAGGATGGTACAGTGGGCAACCCACCCACTGTAGAGACTTGAGAGACTGTGGCTTTGTACTCCCCAGGATGGTACAGTGGGCAAGCCACCCACTGTAGAGACTTGAGAGACTGTGGCTTTGCACTCCCCAGGATGGTACAGTGGGCAACCCACCCACTGTAGAGACTTGAGAGACTGTGGCGTTGCACTCCCCAGGATGGTACAGTGGGCATGGAGGCCCCTCGTGGATCTGGCATCGTGGACTCATGTGGCTGAGGTGCCCCCCCTTCCCTTCCCCCTGAGGTGCCTGTGGTTTTATTATCTGATGCCCCAGCAGTGTTCTCTCCAATGGAATCGGGTCTCGTGTGTGGTCTTTGCCCATGTGTTAATGCACATTGGCCCACGAACAATGGCATGTACCCAATATGTGCCGGACTTTTGGACTATGTATACATTGTTCATGTTGTGATTTATTTATTTTAAATATCTCATATTTCACTTCAGTTCCAATATGCTTTAATATACCTCTATTTTAATGATCATTTTATTGTGTCTTTGAATTATTCCGGGGGGTTTGGGGGGTGTAAATCTGAGTTGTTGCTCTGCTTTGGTGTGTGGGGATTTGGGGGGGGGTGGGTGTGTCGCGTATGTGTGTGCCCGTTACCTTTTCTCCTCCCCCCTCCCCTGTGTCGTAGGTGCAGTACTCACCATTGTCTCCTGCGGCAGCGCTCGTGCTCCTGGTAGAGGAGCAGGTAGACAATCGCTGGTAGGATGTTTAATTCGGGTTCCATGCTGTCCAGATTGCTCGTGGAGTGTATAAAGGTGAGCGTTTTCCCGTTCGTGGTCTGTTTCCGCCGTGTTTTTATCGGCGGGGCTCCCGCCCCGGAAAAGGTGGCTGATTGGTGGGTCGTGATAGGGTGGGCAGTACATTGTCTGCCGCCTGTCTGTTGGCGGTGACCGCCGCGCTGTTTGTTTGCCCCGCCGTGGCGGTCGGAGTGTTAAAGTGGCGGGCTGTGTTGGCGGTTCCCGCCAGGGTCTGAATTCCATTTTTTTTACCGCCTGCCTGTTGGCGGGTTGGCCGCCGCTTTAACACCGACCGCCAGGGTCAGAATGACCCCCAAAGTCTCTTGAACATCAGGTCATTAACACATGCTGGAAGCGTAGCCTGCAGCGCACACAAGTTAAATCCCCATACTCACCGAAGATCCCCCTGAGGTACTTGACCCTGCTCCCCGGAGGGAGCTCCATAATGGGGAATACAAAACTAGAGACGTATGGTGTTACCATGATAGAAGAGCTCTTCAGGAACGGAGAGCTCATGACATACACAGACATGATGGCACATTACGGAATACCACCTGGGATGTTCCTCATGCACAGATCCCTGACAGCTTTAATACAACAGCATTGGAAGCAGGGACTAAGGGAACCACCTACACACGCTGGATGCCACATCATCTGTACAATAGGGGGAGACAAAAATGTAGTATCAACGATTTACAAAATGCTACAAACAGACGCACTAATCCCTCTCGAAAGTCTAAAAACCTTATGGCAAGCTGACACTGGGGAAAACAAAGATGACGAGCGATGGGGAAACATCACGGCCTAGGTCTACAAAGTATCCAGAAATGCCCGGTTCAAACTGATAAACAAATACATTTATCACAGAGTATACCTTAGCCATGCCAAAATAGCATCAATGTACAACAACACGAACAGCGCATGTCCTAGATGTGCAGAGCTAGGGGCAGACCTAATACACATGCTATGGAACGATGGAGAGTTAAAACAATACTGGGAAGAGGTAATACATGACACCAAGAAGGTTACGGGCAGGAAACTGGCGACCACCCCTGCAGTAGCATTGTTGGGAAGCTTTCCCAGACCTCACTCAAAGAAAGTAACAACTAAGTTCATAGACCTAGCATTGATTCTAGCACAAAGGGAAATCACAATGCATTGGAAGGCCCCTAGGGGCCCAAGGGCACTTAGATGGAGGGACACCTTAACTAAATGAGCTGAAGCAGAAGGGGAGGCGTTACGCCAAGAAATGGCAAAAGGATTGGGGAGTGCAGAGAGGATGCAGCAATGGGATAGTCTACTAGACTGCTTAGAAGACCCAATAAGTGACTCACAGGAGCAAAACACATCATCTGAGGAATCAGACACGGCTGTGAACAATGGTACTAACCTGCCAAGAGACTAGTGTCATACCAGACAACTAACAGATTAACTCAGAGTGGCAATGCCTGGGAGGAAGGAGCACAAGGATCCGAGCTGAAATAAAGTACAGGGTGGGGGGAGGGAGTTGAGGGAAAGGCAGTTAATTGAATGTGTGTTGGAAACAATAACAATAAAAACATATTTAAAAAAAAAGTAGTAAACTTACATGTGTGAGAATAGGGACATAGTAAAGATATGAAGGAGAAAGAGATGTTCACTCATAGGTTTGTAAACAGCATTTTATGGTGCTTTAGTAGTAGTATTGTAGTACTACTACTTGTACTACAAAATGTGGTTTGTGGATAGGCCCCAGAAACCTATTCTTACACTTTTAAGTAACTTAACTAATTTTGGTTATTTACCTTTTATATGTGTAAAGTTAGTCAAATGCAGGGACTTATACAACCCCCCCATATGTGAATTGATGACTATATTTAATGTTCCACACATTGGGTGAGTTTTCCATATTGCAAAAAACAGGAAAATAATTAGAAGTTTCATAAAGCTTCAAAATTAAATATTTTTAAGATAAATATTAATTAGGAGTCATTTTACAAATGTATTTTAAATGTCAACTCAATATTTAGAATGAAGCCCATCTATAGTCAAATGTCAATATTTGTTATGAATTAAAAGTTAATAAACGTACTGTATAAGCATTATTGAATTTAATGGAACTAATTGTTAAAGAAATTATAGTTGTTTTTTAATTTGAGGAAAGGTCATTACACTATTTTAAAAATAAAATAATAAAGTAATAATTATATGTAATTTATATTTTTAATGTTAAATTATATATATATATATATATATATATATATATATATTTATATATATATATATATATATATACATTCCAATGTATGTAGATCCCGACCCGTCGATGTTGGACGAGTGGGCTCATAATTCAAAGGAATGTTCTTTGACCATGATGAGAATTTTCATTAAATATGCTGTTAAGGATAGAGAGAAAATTCTGGAGAAAATTGAAAAACTACCTTCAGACCTGTTATCTATGGTATCGAGAGATGTATTTGAAGAATTTATAAAGAACTTGGAGAAAAAATTGTCAAAATTAAAAGAAGAGATTACTACTAAAAAGCAGCGGAAATTCATTCATGACTTTACCAAGCAGGAAGAATTCTTATTCTTTTCATCGCAAATATGACCATATGTACAGTGAGAAACCGAATGACCAAATAATGGCACAGGCGTTGGATAAAGATTCATGTAGAATGGAACCAGATGAGAGTGATGCCTCAGATAGCACATTTTCGGATATCTCAGAAAGAACCTTGGCATCCAGGAATAAAGTGGATAAAATCACAGAGAAGTTTAATCTTTTAAAGCAGTTTCAATTGTTAAATCAGGGGAGGACAGAACAACGTGGTCATCAATCCTTCCAAAGAGGCATGGAAAAAAAATGAGAGGAAGAGGAAGACTAATCAACAAGCCAAGGCGAGAAGGCGGAAGAGAAATACTAAAGCCCATGGGAATGACAAGAAGGGCGAAGAAAACAGCTCAATGAATGTGGTAAATCTATATAATAGACAGAAACAGAACACAAACTTCTATCATTAGGACTTCCTTTTTGTCCCACAGGTAATTTTAATTATACTCAAACACAAATTGATTTGTTCAAGTTTGTGAGAAAATTTTAACTGAGAAAGTGGTTCAGTAATAGACAAGAGTACTCCAAAAAGACCCATGAAAAATCCAGTCTGGATACATTAATCATTTGGGATTTGGAGTTATTGCATATCTTAGCATCTTTTCATGAGGATATTGTCAACATCAGGGCAGTACGCGCTCTACGGGCGACTAGAATGCAAAAACCTAACAGTTTCAAGCTAACATAATTTATGCATTGTGCTGATATGATGTAGCTTAACCTTTTGCATTGCAGAGTTTAATCTTGAAGACTTATTTTCAGCATACTTATAAATACTGTTCACATGTGATGTACTGCTGCAGGCTTTCAGACTGTGTCAGGGTGTGGTCCCCTTCCAGGGCCTTCTAGAAGCTTTCCCTGCAGCATGCCTGGGTGCGGTTTGTGGGCTGGGCCAAGACTCTATATAAGGGAGCCAGCCCAGCTCCACGTGCTCACTATTCAGAGGTCCCGGTGCAGAGCAGCAGCAACTTCCTGAGCTCCTGTTACGGCGGCCTACTATGATCCTCCAGGCTTTGCCCTTTTTTCACTTCATTTGGTGATCCTAGATCAGGGCGGTAAGACGGAGGTCAGGCAGGGCCCCCGACTCCGTTATCAAAGACACTCGAGTTCTTGGGCCTAAACTTTGCATAATAAGCGATTTGACTCTTGTGCGTGTGAATGTGCGCTTGATCGTTTCATGGCATTTACATGTGGATACTCGAATCAGCAAGACACGCAATTCTTTTCTCGTGCTTAATTCATGTTATTCATTGCACGCTACCATTCCTTGGCAGTTACATGGTGGCATTCGAATCGACAAGATGCGCAATTCGTTTTCTTGTACTTCAACCCTTGATATTCATTGTGCGCTACCATTCCTAAGGCAGTTACATGGTGGCATTCGAATCGGCAAGACGTGCAATTCTTGTCTCATGCTTAATTCATGTTATTCATTGTGCGCTACCATTCCTTGGCAGTTACATGGTGGCCTTCGAATCGGCAAGACGCGTTAATCGTTTTCTTGTACTTCAACCCTTGATTTTCATTGTGCGCTACCATTCCTAGGCAGTTACATGGTGGCATTCGAATCGGCAAGACACGCAATTCTTTTCTTCTGCTTAATTCATGTTATTCATGGTGCGCTACCATTCCTTGGCAGTTACATGGTGGCCTTCGAATCGGCAAGATGCGCGATTCGTTTTCTTGTGCTTTAACCCTTGATATTCATCGTGCGCTACCATTCCAGGGCAGTTACATGGTGGCTTTTGAATCGGCAAGACGCGCAATTCGTTTTCTTGTGCTTTAACCTTTGATATTCATTATGCGCTACCATTCCTAAGCATTTATATTGTAGTACTCGAATCGGCAAGACGCGTGATTCTTTCCCTGTGTGTAATTCATGTTATTCATTGTACGCTACCATTTCCTGACATTCGTTTGGTGACCTTCAAATCGGAAACCAGCGCGATTCCTTTTCTGTGTTAAAAAATCAAGGTGTTCATTATGCGCTACCATTCTAAGGCATTTACTTGGTGGTTTTCGAATTGGCAAGTCGCGTGATTTATTTTCCGAGTTTTACTTTGTGTTATTCATGGTGCACAAATCATTCAATGGTATTTTCTACCTATGTGAAAATCTGTAATGTGTGCAATTCATGTTCCGGCAATTTGAGGGAACAAAAAGTCAGAGTTCAAGATGTAATGTTGTGTGTTCCCAACATGTTTTCTCAAAACCTGATTCATATGATGGTTTAGAAATCATTCAGATTGTTTCCTGATCCTCAGGTAAAGGATGGTACTTGAATTTGAAAGTTGCATTTAACCTTTTTTGATTCCCTCACAGGTACCCAGTCATCTTGAAGCCTAGTCATTTTAAGGCTATGCTTAGGTTGTCCATGTTTTTAGAATGACAATGTTTAGAGTCACAGTCTAGCATTGATTCATATGATAAAATCGTGATATTGTGTGTTTTAACCTTTTTTGCTTCCCACAGGTCTCCTTCCCAGCTGTTCCCTTCCTAATCCCCTTTTCCCTACTTGGACTCTCTTAGACTCTGTGACAATTCTAATCAGAGTATTGGAGCTGTCTTGTGGTGGAAGCGTTGGGAACGTGCACAGACCCCGAGGATCTGGTGACTCTGACAGATATAGAGGCAACTAAGGATCTGTTTATTCATTTGGATACTTTGGGCTTTGAAGTAGATAGATCTTGCCCTAGTCCATTCAAACCCAAATCTATTTTTTTGCCAGCGATGCACTGTGATGCTATTGAGGTCTTTGAAAGAGATGTAATCAAGGAATTGAAAAATATAAAGAAAAAACAACCAAACCAACCAACAGAGACAGTAATAATTTATCTGTAGTACAAGTCAGGGTATCGGAAAATCTTTAAAAAGGCGGCACTATTGTAATAAGGCAATTGGATAAAGGGGGTAATGTCAGACAAAAGGCAATATATCCAGGAGGGCAGTAGACAGTTAGGTGATCCCAACTGCTATGCTAGTTCCAATTTCGATCAAGCTAAGCAAGCAGATAGGACATATAGGGATATATAGAGATATGCTGTTTGATTGGAAGGAGCAAGGCATCCTAGAGTCGGAGGAATGTCAGTTTTTGAAATGTGATCACCCAAAAATACCAGTCTTATACTTGTTGCCCAAACTACACAAAGACAACATTAATCCTCCTGGGAGTCCCATTGTGTCAGCAATGGTCTCTCTGCTGGAAAACATTTCCAAATACATTGACTTCTACCTGCAGCCTTTTGTAGAGTCTCTTCCATCTTATATCAAGAACACTACACATTTTCTCAAGGTTTTGAGGGCATAGATTTGGAACAAGATTATCTGTTGATACATTGGATGTTGCTAGCTTATACACATGTATTAAGCATGAACTGGGAACAGGTGCAGTGAGATATTATATGCAATTTAGATCTATCACTTTCCTTTTGCATACAGAGATGATAAAGGATATGATGAGATTTTGTCTCCAAAATATATTTATTTTTTATTTTTGACAAACTAATTTACAAGCAGATGCAAGGGACTGTGATGGGTATCTGCTTTGCCCACAGCTATGCAAATTTGTTCATGGGCTGGTGGAAGGAGCATGTGTCTATTGAACACATTGAATTTGAGGAACAGGTCATTTTGTGGTGCTGATATATAGACAATGTGTTTGTTATTTGGAAAAAGAACTAAATATCAGCCAAGGAGTTTGCATTGAATTTGAATACTAATGAATACAATCTACAGTTTAGTGCTAATTTCAGCCGGTCCTGCATCCATTTTTTGTTTGGATGTGGAGGTTATGGTGAAATGAGAATGACTTAGTACAAGGTTATTCAAAAAACAAACAGCAGGGAACAGTTTGCTAAATGCACGTAGTGCTCACCCCTCCCAGCTTCATACATAAAATTCCTTATGGAGAGATACCACATGCGAGGCGGATATGTAAAACTGTAGAAGACTACGAGCAGGAGTGCATGATTATGTGTGAAACGTTCAGAGAAAAAGGCTACAGCAAGCAGATGATATTCCAGGCAGTAGAGAAAGTCAAAAGTGTCACACTGGATAGTTTATTATACACTGTTGCCAAAAATAAGATGGAAGAAGGTCAAACAGTAAGGTTCATTACAACTTTTTCCAATCAATCATATAATATTCGCAATATACTCAGTAAGAGTAGGCATATTCTTCCAAAAGAACCTGTGTTGGATCTCAGTCACAATATGGTATCTCAGCAAACAGCCGCTCAGGATACAAGTCTGGGTTTCTTTCACTGTCTACAATGTAAGGCTTGCTCCAACAGTAGTAACTGTAGGAGTCTGCAGACTGGACAAGGCAATAGGCTGTATCACATTAGAGGTCTCTTTAATTGCAATACTGATTTTTGTATATGTTGTCTAATATGTGACACATTGTACATTGGTAGTACTATCCATCGAGCCAAAAAAAGAATTCTGGAACATAGGAGAGCCATTCACCACAACAATCAGAACTATCCTGTTGCCAGACACATCTATGAAGTGTGTGGGGAAGATGAAAAGTTACTGAAATTTGTGGTAATAGATCATTCAAGGGGGGATAGACAATAAAGATTGAGTATTCTAGAATCTAGATATATCGTTGATTATGAGACTCTCGTCCCTCGAGGCCTGTACTTCAGTGAAGCATTAGCCAGACATTTGGGGCTAAGAATTACGGGGTTATGGGTTATCTTACCCTGAAGTATTTTTCAGCCTCTGAGGGTATTTCATTGATTGTATGTTTTTAGCATCTTTTTAATGGGTGTGTATTTCATAATTTTTTGCTTCATGTTTTCTTTTTAAATTTTTACACAGGTGAAAGAAATAGTGAGCTTATAACAAGCGCCTTTTGGGGTTGCCCTAGCCTCTACATATCTGCGTCTATACTCACAAGCCGTATGTATGATGGAGTATTTGAGTCATATATGAACTGAGGTCCATTGAATGCTCACTAGGGCGGTATTTATTCTTATCATGCATATGATGTAACCAATTGTTGGGGTTTTCTTAATAGATTTGATAATTTGGGATATTTTCTAAATAGGTGCTACTTATCCGCTCTACTACTCATTAGCCATGCACCCACTTGGGCAAGACTGATGTGATATGGGAGTTACACAAGAATTATGGCTCATAGAATGCCCACTGTGACAATGTGTACTCTTGAATCAAAAACAATGGTGTAAACAAATTACTCCATTGATTAGGTGAGGCGCAGCATGAAATGAGTGTAGATGTAGATGATTAATTTGTATTTCTGATATGTAGTGGCTATCCTATAGTTATTACTATTAACGAGTTTGAGAATCCGAGGTACCTACCACATTCCAAAATGGCCTCCACATTAGCCCTGCATTGAGCACTGGTTAAGGTATTTGTCTGTGATTTGTGTTTGTTGTTTCTATATGGATGTGCATTTGGCATTTCCACCTTTTACCGTGAACAAGGCTACGGCTGAAACGCATTGGTGTGGATGCCTGTAATTCCTACGATTTCGTATTAAACAACATTTTTACAGTGCCATGGAGTCCAGATTCTTCTTTACGATAAGAAGGTTTTGTGTAGATGAACAAGGGTTACTGGAACCCGATCCAGACCGCTGAGTTACAACCTCCGTACTTCGGACACTTTTGTAAAAAAAAAAAAAAAATATATATATATATATATATATATATATATATATATATATATATATATATTTAAATAAAGTTAGTAGGTTTACTTTAACCTTCACTTGGTTTTATTTTTAGTTCTTACCACCATTATTTTCTATGGGAGATTGTTGCCCTGAGCTGGAGTATTTGTAAGCCAGTTTGGCCTCATTTTAGGCTATAGCAACGTTAAGTGCATTTTGACACTAGGAAGTGGCTTATTCTTTTGACAGTGGGTACATGTCTCTCCCTGAACTCCCACCATCCTGCCCTGACTTAACCCCTCATTTCTCTACCTAATTGCCTTCCCATTTAGTCATACATATCCTAACCACCCCTCTCTTTCCCTCCTGTATTAACTACTAAAAGTCATACCTATCTGTGCAGAGATCTTCACAGTTGATGTGAACACCGCTGCTTATAAAAGAAAGGAGAGGGAGAGTTATAAACCTCCGCTGGTATGTTTATGAGTAGCATTTTGTAGCATGTTAGTTAAAGTACTTTAGTACTACTAGACATATTACAAAATGAAGTTTGTGAATAGGTCTCTAAATGTTGTTTTGGATGTAGTAGAGTAAAAGAAAAGTCCTGTGATGTAGCTTTCCTATTTATTATTAACAATGCAAGAATTACAGCGAAAATGGTTGTGTTATTATACCGATTGTCACTGCAATGTCTAGAATAACTTAAATAATTGAGTAAGTGTGAAAATTAATTAGACATCATTAGCACATTTAGAAAGAATAATCGTGGTAGAATTTATTTGTAACTTTAAAACACTTGTGGTGAGAACAGCTCTACATTCCCAATGCAGCTTCATTATCATATTGTGATTTACCTCCCCAGTTGACTTTGTACTTCATTAACCATTTAGCTGCTAAGCGTTTTTCAACTGGAACATTAAGCAATTTCTGTCGTTTGGGGAAGTTGCATGTTTCACAAAAGATGTCCTGTTCGAGTATATCACGTTATTTCACCACATCATTATCAATGAATAGGTACACGGGATTTGATATTTACTATAGAAGTGTCTGAGAAGTAATTTAATAAAATGCAATTAAAAAAAAAGGTTTAGAGGTTGTGTGCAAGAAAGTGTGTGGTTTGTTTTCTAAAATGTGCGTTAGCAAAAGATTAGTTGCGGTGAATTTATCCTCCTCCCAACTTCCAGTAACAGGCAGAGAGTATTTGTTTCACTGCAATTTGTGCAATGTTTTAAATGACAGTTAATATATGTTTATTTATTATTATTCTGGTTATTATTATTGAATATTATTGTGGTTTCTTCCTGCCTGCAATTTATTTTGGAAATATCTGTAAATCATCTGGACTAGCAGAAAAAGCTCTGCATTTCATGAAAAGGGGCAACGTTCATAATTCAGCAAGCAGCCTATTGCATACATCTTTAAAGCTTAAACAGCAATGTTGATCATCGAAATAAAAATCTATGCATGTAAAAAAGGGGAAAGGAGAACCTGGGGGCATATTTATGATCCCTGTTGCATCGTGCTTGCACCATGCAATGTGGTGCAAGCTCGACACACCCTTACTCTGCCCTGGAAAGGCGTTCCATGGGGTGTGTGTGGGTGTTCCCATGCAACTCCTATAGTTTATAATGTATTCCCAGATTTACCAGAAGTGTTCGGCCTGCGAATGCTCCAAAAAAATATTACTTCCCAGAGTAGGTGTAACAAGGAGTAACATCTTTATTTCTCCTCATTACTTCCTCTTTCTATGTGTGCTGATTTATGTGTTTTTCTGCAGCACACAAAGAAAGAGGACTATGCATCTCAGGATTGTTTTTGTGAAGGATGGTATTCTTTCCTGCACAAAAACAATCATGCATGCAATGCAAGCACCCTTGTGCCATAGCATTAGGCCATAGTGTAAGGGTGCCTGCATTGGTGCTAGGCAGCCCATTGGTGCTAGTGCTGAGGAAAGGACAGGAATGCGCCATTTTGAAATAAATACAGCACATCCCTGCCCTTTCCCTGTAAAGCATTGCAGCAAGGCGACTTGCTGCACTGCATTGCATTACAATCCCATAAATATGCCCTCTAGCGTCAATATGTGCATCTGTTGCACTTTGCCCTGAAGGCCTATATACAAAAGTAATATAGTGATTTACCCATTGTAATCTTCCAGTCACAGAAATATTCAGTTTTTTTTTGAAGATCTAAAAACTCTTGGTAGCCAGAGCCAACAATGAATCTGTGGCTTACAATAATATTTCAATATGAATTGACGATGACATTTATGTGCTTTTTTCTAAATGTATCCAATTATGGGAGATAAGGTGCTAGTGTTATTCACTCAGAATTAGGGCATATCTAAATTATTAAATGAGTGTAAGGAACTTTTATTAAAAGTGTTTTTGTGAACATTGACTTGCTGCAAAAAACTAAGCATGCGAGAAATGTAATTCAACAGATAATAATTGTCATTTAATGATTAATTTCTACACTGGTATCCTAAAAGCAGTACCCACGTGTTTGGGTGCGTCCCATCACAAAGGACTGGACAAGCCAATATATATAGCAAAATAAACAAATGGTATTAAATGTATCGCTGTAGTGCATTTCTACACAAATCGTGTATAAAACGATGTGCCATTTTTGTAAGTGGGTTTCTCACACAGGACAGCAAAGGATTTTTTTTTTAACATGCACACGGTTGAAAAGAAGCTTAAAACAAATATTTAGGGTTGAGCTCGCAAATCGCTCTGTCCCTGTTATATCTCTGCAGGCTTGTAACAACGCCCATCACTTTGGTTGGTTCGTGGGCTTGCCTTTTAACATTTGCTTCATTTGATTAGTGAAAGGCATGCATATGTTATTCCTTTTCCGGTGTTTAGCCCTCCTCAAGCGCACCCGCCAACTACTGTAAACATACGAGGCTCCACGTTTTCCATATGGTTTCTTGACTATTTTTTGTCTGTGTTTCGTAGGTAGTGCCATCTCACTGGGCGAGTTTTGACATTGATCTTGTTACATAGATAATTGCACTTTTGCCGGTAACATGGATAATTGCTCTTTTGCCGATACGTTTCACTGCAAGCTAACTTCTGCTTCTTTTTGTGTGTTTGCTTCATGCCCATTGGCTTATTTATGTGAAACTGTTTATCTTTTCATTTTCAGTTTATTTGGTAAGAAAAGTCCAGTTAGGAGTTCACAGCGCTAATAGCTCTAACTCGAGCAAACGCGAGGCCCATTGTATTGCAAATGCTTGCTTTTTTTGAGATGGCAACTACATTTGGACTCAGTATCAAACGACACCCAGGGAAACCTATCTTTCCTAGACAATTCTGGAAAGTAGAGAGCCAGAGGAATAAAGAATGATGTGGCTTGCAATGGTACCACCACTCAGTCAAACATTGGCTAGGAATACTGAACTACCTCATAATTATGTATGAGAACGTTCTGGAGTTCGCAGAAAGCTGCTTTTTGGGATGTGGCAAGCTGCAGCTTTCGGCCTGGGCAACTAGCACTCAGGGAAATTTCTAACCCAAGGCATTTATAAAAGCTAGAAATGAGACAGGTCCCAGGATGGGCAACATGGATGATATAACTTTTCATATAACCTCCAAAAGTCACAAATTGGTTAAAATATTGAATTTCCTCATATTTGTGTACATGGAAAGGTAAATGTCTTAGAGTCTAGTGACTCCACACTTCCCTAACAAAAACACCAAAAAAAACAGTATACCACAAGTGTGGGTGGTCATATCTTCCATGATTAAAAAAGTCTTAAAAATATGCACAAGAAAAGAACATGACTTTTGTAATAGCCTTCTTTAGTGAACTGGCTAGCTGCAATATTTAGAATGTAGTGGGCTGACACTTGGAAACATACAGACCCAAGACATTTCTGAAAGCTTGGGAATTCCAGGATAATGTTATTTACTTAAAAAATCAGCATTTCTTTTCTATCTAGGATATCTTACATCCCACATATTACTGAATCTCCTCACAGTTTTGTGTGGGGGGGGTGCTAGAATATGTGGAAACAATAACATCCAACCACTCAGCGTTTCCTCACTTCTGGTGCTAAAAATGGTACCCAACACTTCTGAGTGACCTATCACATGGGGAAAGGAAAGGCCTACCAATTTGAGCATGGAAAGGTACTGAAAGTGCCTTTTGGGAAGGCCTCTTTTTGGGGTGAGTATGTCTGCTGTGAGGGCTTGGGGTTAGCAGACACCAATGGAAATCTATCAACACTAGATGTTTCTGAAACATTTCAGGGAAGTTCAGAAATGTGGTTTGCATTGAGGTCACCAATGTTTAATTCCCAAAACGCTATGTAAAAATAAATATTTGATGAAAATATTAGATGTTCCTTACAATTATGTGAAAGAAAGCTTATGGTTTTGTGGGGGATTGCTACAGTCCTATCATCCAGTGTCCCCATAATTCTTCAATTAAACCCAGGCTCAAAATCAGTGGTTGGGCCAATCACTTGGATCACTTGGAAAAAGAAAGACTCAATAAGATGACTTTGGAATGGCCTCCAAAGTGCCTTTGGAAAAGGCCTTCCTTTGGAATGCGGTTATTTGCGACATTTCTGCCAGGGGCTGCCAATATCCAGGGAAACCTACTATCTCCATCTATTTTTGAAAAGTAGATACTATGTGGAGTTCATCCGTAGGAATTTTTTTTTTTGTTTTGCTCATAACTTGGCACATTTGATGAATCTTCCTGTAATTTCCAAATCTAATTTGCCACTCACATCAGCTGCTGCCTGGAACATTTTGGGGTGAGTCGTCAATCAGGAGCTGAGCAAAAGGGAGGGGGGCAAAATGTGTTTTCCCTATGCAATTTCCGGTAGGGGTTTTCATAAATGACTACAGCCTGTCAGAGAAAACATTGTCACTTGCACCATCTGTCATCATCCCCAGGGATTCCTCATTATTCATGTATATATTGAGGCCCCTCCCCCTGGGATAGTGTTATGTACAGATAATCCTGATCAGGTATCTTGTAACTGTTTGGTTTATCAGTGCTTATTATTGCTAGAATGCCAGAACATTGTTGTGAAGATTGTTACAGTTTGGTGCCATTGTTGCATATGTGGAACCTTTCCCTCAACAGTGTTACATTTGTAAAAACATTAATATGCCCGCGACCCTCTGTGTATTGGATAAAGGCTCGCTTAAAATAGAAACATTGCATGACAAGTGAGACCAAGCTGACAGATCACCTCTGCCAAAGGCCTCCATAGGAAATGCAGCCACACTATACCATCTAATTGGGTGGTAGCCATCTTGGCTCCATGTGGGTATAAATACCACACCCCTGTGACCCCATCACTTGGCTTTGTTGTTTCCCACCCACTCTGGACAACGTACACTCTTTGTGCTTACCTGAAAACCACTGTGCTGCTTCTTTTCAGGTCCTGCATCCACCACTGAAGGTAATGTCTGTTCGCTGACTGCATTAGAATCTGAAATAAGAAGAAAGAAGAAAAGACAAACACTTACAACTTCTGCTACCACACGGCCACGTCAGCAATGTAAAGACTAACATAACCCAGTGCAGCTTTCATAAAACCCAGATCATGGCTCAATTGCAACATTAGCATTTGGGCCCATATTTATACCTTTTTAGTGCCACATTTGTGACATTTTTTTATGCAAAAGTGGGTCAAACTTAAAAAAATACAATTATATTTTGTACGTTTGCACCGCTTTTGCATCCCAAAACTATGTAAATGCGGCACTAAAAAAGTATAAATATGGGCCCTAGTTTGATACTTTTTTTGACTCCTCAATTATTCTGATTGCATGTGATGTTGTATAAACAATTAGTCAGTTGTGCTAGCACTTTTGAACCAGGGCCAATTGCCTCAGTCCGGAGTGCTAGAAGTGACTAACAACAGAACTCGTGTTCTACATTGTGGAAGTGTAAAAGGAAAAGTACCACACACACTTTCAAATTAGAAAGAGAGAACTTTGGGCCAGATGTAGGAAACACTTTGCGAGTCGCAAACGGCAAAATCAGCCGTTTGCGACTCGCAAATGCGTGTTTCCTATGCAGAAATGCATTTTGCGAGTCGTTACCGACTCGCAAAATGCATTTCCGAATCGCAAATAGGAAGGGGTGTTCCCTTCCTATTTGCGAGTCGCAGTGGTATGCAACTCCATTTGCGACCGCGTACGCGGTCGCAAATGGAGTCACAGTTACCATCCACTTCAAGTGGATGGTAACCCACTCGCAAATTGGAAGGGGTCCCCAGGGGACCCCTTCCAGTTTGAGACTGGACCCCAAAACATTTTTTCAGGGCAGGGAGTGGTCCAAGGGACCACTCCCTGCCCTGAAAAAACCGAAACAAAAGGTTTCGGATTTATTTGAAATGCAGCTGGTTTTCCCTTAGGGAAAACGGGCTACATTTCAAAAAAAAAAAACTGCTTTATTTAAAAGCAGGTCGCTAACATGGAGGTCTGCTGACGTCAGCAGGCCTCCATGTTAGCGAGTGCCTATACTCGCAATGGGGCCGCAATTTGCGACCCACCTCATGAATATTCATGAGGTGGGTCATTGCGACCCCATTGCGAGTTGCAGTCGGTGTCTGAGACACCGTACTGCATAGCAATTTGCGACTTGCAAATTGCGAGTCGCAGGGACTCGCAATTTGCAAGTCGCAAATTGCTTTTTTGCTACATCTGGCCCTTTGTTTGGTATAAAGCTGGAGATTATTAACAAAAGGCATTTAGATGATTTGTGTAAAACATACCTCTTAACAGTCAGTATCATGCCCTATGTGGTTGCTATGATTGTATTTATTGTATGCAGCCTTTCTTATTATCAATAGTTCAAGACCCCATTTGGGTATTTACTGCTGTCTTTAAATCGCTCTTCATTCTTTTCTTTTGTTATTTATCAGCCATTCCTTTAGACCCAGAGGAATATGACCCCGAAAGCCAGAGAGCAGAATGGAAAAACAGATACATTATCTTGTTTATTGTTCTCTATTTCTCAAAATGTTTGGAAAAGATCCACACCAATGCTCTAGTAAATTGTAGCTGTAGTCATGTTGCTCCTCACCTTTATTTTTTTACTTTCTGGGTGAGTTTTCCACCAAAATAAAATCTGATCCCTATACGTGGTACAAAACCCTCTTCTTAACATAAAACAATCCGAAATGTGGTCTCTAGCATGTCAACCTTTCAACCTTTCACTTGAACATTAACATTAGACTCTCAATGTGATTATAAAGTATTGGAGTGCTGCAGTCTGTATTTTAAAGTGTCAAACTTATTGGCACCTCATGTAGTTTTGCTGAAATGCCAGATAACTTATCATAATGATGCATTAATGGGCAATAATAGTAATAAACTTATAACAAAAATCTATTTAAATATAATGTGTATACCAAAATGAAAAGGTCTGGTATTGAATATAATAATTTAAATATATACAGAATTTAGAAATTTAGATTAAGGGACTATGGGGGTCATTCTGACCTCGGCGGTAAAAGCCGCTTACCGCCGGTCAGAAGGCCGCCACAATACCGCCGCGGCCACGGTCAGCCGCCACGGACATTCTGACCCACAACTGCAAAACCTCCGAAAATCCGCCCTCCACTGCAGTCCGCCACATCAGCGGCCAGCGGTAAACTGGAGAAGACCAAACCTCCACCGCCACGCCAACAGAAATACGCCCATCCCATTATGACCCGCAAATCCACGCGGCGGTCATTCAACCGCGGTATTCCATTGGCGGTACACACCGCCGCGGTCAAAATACACACACCTTTACAAACCCCTACCACATTGGACAATTTGAAAGGCACACACCTGAAACACATACACACACCACTCCCACACATCCAATACCATATAAAACACACACCCACATCACCCAACAAACCCCTACCAACAAAAACCAGAGACGAAGGAGAGAGAGAGACACATCAGAGAATAGAGAGCCAGACACACAGAGATACACTGCAACATCACACACACCACATAGAAGCACAAAGCACCACACACCAACACACACATCATCACATACACCACCCCACACCTCATACACAGCACCCCATGGCACCACAAAGGCACCCACGCTTTTCGGACCAAGAACTCCGGGTCATGGTGGAGGAGATCATAAGAGTGGAACCCCAGCTCTTCGGCTCACAGGTCCAGCACACCACCATAGCAAGGAAGGCGGAGCTCTGGCAGCGGATCGTGGACAGGGTCAACGCGGTGGGACAGCATCCCAGAAATCGAGAGGACATCCGCAAACGATGGAACGACCTACGGGGGAAGGTGCGCTCGATGGTCTCGCGACACAACATCGCAGTGCAGAAGACTGGCGGGGGACCCCCACCCACTCCACCCGAATTCACAACATGTGAGCAAGAGGTACTCAACATCCTGCATCCTGATGGCCTCGCTGGAGTACGCGGAGGAATGGACTCTGGTAAGTACAAGGCCAACCACTTCACCCCCCACCCCCAGCATGCTAACCCCCACCCTCACCCCCAACCCCCCAGCACACATCCTCCCTGAGAATGTCTCCCCAGCACAACCCACCCAACACCAACCCCTGCATGCCACCCCCAAACTATGGACACCCATCACCTAAGCATGACCACTGCACATACCCATCACCCCCCCCCACAAAACACCCTCACAACACCTCCCCCAAGGGAATGCCAGCACTGGGGGACAAGGGCACCCATAAAACGCAAGCTAATGCACACACAGAAACAATAACCATACCCTCTTACCCCATGCAGGACCCGAACGACAACACACCGGTCAGGAGGGACCAGAAATGTCCATCCCACCCCCGGAACAGGCCCCTAGTGATGACAGCAGCTCTGTCGACCTGGAACCTGACGACCAGCCCGGACCATCGGGGACCTCTGGGCAGTCGGTTCCCCTTACCCAGACACAGGCCACTGCAGACCCAACCCCCTCTGGGAACAACAGCACAGCTCCCACCCAGCGGGCCCATGCCTCTGTCTCTAGGACAGGTCAAGCAGCGGTGTGTCTACCACTACAGGGCCCCCAGGTTAACCCACCAACCCAACAACAACAGGGACCTGGGGGCAGTGGGAGTGGGCACACCGTCCAGGGGACAGAGGCCCAGGGAAACAGGGCAACTCGGAGGGCTGCTGTGCGACAGAGGGGGGAGGAGAGGCCCAGGGAACCCACTCTCCAAGAGGCCCTCACCACCATCATGGCAGCCTACCACCACTCACAAGAGACAATGGCGACGGTACTGGCCAGGTTCCAGGAGATCCAGGCACAGCAGGAGCAACGCTACATGGGGTTCAGCGACCAACTCAGCAATATCTCAACCGCTATGGGGAGCATAGTCCAGGCCCTGAACCGTATAGAGGACAAGTTTCGGGACCATGTGGCATCACACAGGGCCCCTGTCACTAGCCAGGAACAGGAACAGCCTACCACCTCCGCCGGCGCTAGTGGACAGGAGGCCCCACCACAACGACAGCCCACCAGAACCCCACCTCCTGCTGAACAACAACCGCCCCGCAAAAGGAGCCTGAGATCAAAAAAACCGACAGAGTAGGATATCAAGTCCCCCGCCAGCATCACATACCCCCTGAAGTCCTCCCACTGTTCCACATTGCCACCCTGTCAAACCTTGAACTGCCCCTGCTCCATCCTGCCACAGGCATATGGACAATGCACCTGTGAGACTGAGAACTGGACTCCGCCATGGACATTACTCCACCCCCACCCATCACTGTTTCACTATCATGTACCAATATCTATGCACTAATAATAAATCACACATTGCACTGAAATCAATCAGGACTCAGCCTGTCTTATTTACAAATGTATGACACATTACATATCAATTACGTATTATTAACATTGTGAATTACACATACCGAGGTAACTTAGCATTAGTCCATGGGCCAACCAAGCCGAGGTCACGCAGTGGCTCATACAGCACAGAAAAGGGAAGGGAAAATCAAACATCATGTTTATAGGTCTGGGGGGAAATCGACAAAGTTGAGATGCAGGAGGCTTTCAGGAAATGTAAAATGGCATGGGTGATAATTACCTGTGTGCTACTGGAAATACTGTTCTATTACTCTGTCCCTGTTGTCTGTGTCGTCCTCTGAGTCTTCCTCCTCTTCACTCTCCACAGGCTCCACAGCTGCTTCAACACCACCATCTGCACCATCCTCCTGCAGGAAAGGAACCTGACGTCGCAATGCCAGATTGTGAAGCATACAGCAGGCCACGATGATGTGGCACACCTTCTTTGGTGAGTACATCAGGGATCCCCCAGTCATATGCAGGCACCTAAACCTGGCCTTCAGGAGGCCAAAGGTCCTTTCGATGATCCTCCTAGTTCGCCCATGGGCCTCATTGTACCGTTCCTCTGCCCTGGTCCGGGGATTCCTTACTGGGGTCAGTAGCCAAGGCAGGTGGGGTAACCAGAGTCACCTATTAGCCACACACGTTGTCTCTGTAGCTGCTCCATCACATAGGGGATGCTGCTATTTCGCATCACATACGCGTCATGCACTGACCCTGGGAACTTGGCATTTACATGGGAGATGTACTGGTCAGCCAAACAGACCACCTGGACATTCATCGAATGATAACTTTTTCTGTTTCGGTACACCTGCTCATCGTCTTTTGGGGGTACCAAAGCCACATGGGTCCCATCAATGGCACCAATGATGTTGGGGATATGTCCAAGGGCATAGAAATCACCCTTCACTGTAGGCAAGTCACCCTCCTCTGGGAAAATGATGTAGCTCCGCATGAGTTTCATCAGGGCAGACAACACTCTGCTCAAAATCTTTGAAAACATAGGCTGAGACATTCCAGATGACATGGCCACTGTGGTCTGGAATGACCCAGTTGCCAAAAAATGGAGGACTGACAAAACCTGCACCAGAGGGGGAATCCCTGTGGGTTGGCGGATGGGGGACATCAGGGCTGGCTCCAGCTGGGCACACAGTTCATGGATAGTGGCACGGTCAAGTCTGTATCGAAGTATTATATGGCGTTCTTCCATTGTCGACAGGTCCACCAGCGGTCGGTACACGCGAGGATTCCTCCTTCTCATCGCAAGTCCCAGCGGACGGTGCCTAGGAAGGACAACATGGAGCACAGAGTCAGCCAAACCACAGGTACGTACAGACAGCTTGCACAGTTAAAGAATGGCAATGGGTTGAAAGTCGTGTATGTGTGGCAATGCAAGGCCTAGGCCTGTGTGTCGCAGTCAAAATTAAGCCATGTAGGCCCTTGAAATGGCGGCTGCCTAACCTGTGAAGTGGGACAATGGATGTGAGGTCAATGCGCTGGCGGGGCACACCGTGGCGGTAGGCGGTCGAAGACCGCGGCGCAAAGCCGCATTGGTTAACATTGAAGCCTATGGGTTTCAGGAGCCAATGACGATGTGCGCCGGCGGTCGCGGTACGCACCGCCGCGGTACGCACCGCCACGGGCGTGACCGCCATTTTCTATCTGATTAATCACTCGAGACCTGATCATCCACAGGAGAGGACCTATACTGCAAGTGCTGCTGTGACCTCGGTCTGGAAGATACAATGGCTGCTGCGACTGGGGAAAGGGCACCTGCCTTCACGTCTGAAGAGTTGGAGAAGCTCGTGGATGGGGTCCTCCCCCAGTATGCGCTACTCTACGGTCCTCCAGACCAACAAGTGAGTACACCGGGTGCACATGGAATGGGCTATGCCTGTGTGGATTGGGGTGGATGTAAGTTGGTGGGGTGGGTGGCAAATGAGGAGTGCAACGCCCGACAGATGAGAGCATGTGCCATATGGCAAAGTTGGTGGGGGGGGCCAATCACATCTAACATGCAGGTCATTGATGATTTCCTCCTTTCCACCCTGTACATGTCAAATAGGTCAGCGCCCATCAGAAGATCGAGATTTGGCGTGCCATCGCCAAGGAAGTCCGGAACTTGGGGGTCCACAACAGACGGGGCACCCACTGCCGCAAGAGGTGGGAGGACATCCGCCGCTGAACAAGGAAGACCGCAGAAACACTGCTGGGGATGGCCTCCCAACCTAGGAGGGGTGCCAGTCGCACCATGACCCCCCTGATGTCCCGGATCCTGGCGGTGGCCTACCCTGAATTGGATGGGCGCTTTAAGACATCACAGCAGACACAAGGGGGTGAGTATCAGCACATTCTCCTATCTTTCTGCGCAGTGGAGGCGTATGGGTGGGGGAGGAGGGCTGTGGGTGACATTAGGCCAGGGCGCTTTCTGTAGTGTAGTCCTCTCCCTTAGGCATGGCCCTGTGCCCCCGGCCCCCACCTCTGTAGGGTGACAAGTACAGCCATTGAAGGTCCAGCATCTCCCATGTGCGCTTTTGACGTCTCTTGGCCTGTTGTCCTAGTCAGTAGTACTGAGAAGTGTACCCCGAATGCGCGGCTTAGTGCATTAGGCTCCTGTGTCTGTCCTCTCCGCCAACGGTGTTGACATTGCATGCACTCAACCTGGTCTTCTTTTTTCTCCCCCCACCCTTTCTCTTCATCTTCTTGTGCATGTGTGCATTAGCATCATCAGGCGGAGGAGATTTGGCATCGGAGCACGAGGGAGCTGCAGGACACAAGGCCCCGGTGGGCCCAGGAACAGACACCGAGGGCACCAGTGATCCGGAGGGCGAGGGGAGCACCACGACGGGGACCGCTGGTGAGAGCAGCGACAGCGACACGTCCTCGAATGGGAGCTCCCTAGCGGTGGCGGCAACATCCGTGCCCCCCGCCTCTACAGGTACAGCCGCCACCCAGCGCACCAGCCCCCCCTCCCAGCAGCCCCTCAGTCTTCGCTCCGTGCCCGTTCGCCCAGGAAGGGGCACGTCTCCTTCGCCCCAGGCACCTCAGCCCCTGCCCCTATTGCCCCTGCTGCCCTCAGTGCGGAGCTCATTGACCTGGTAAGGACGCTCATTGTTGGGCAGACGACCCTTTTGAATGCCATCCAGGGTGTGCAAAGGGAGGTGCAACAGGGCAATGCATACCTGGAGGGCATTCATTCGGGTCAGGCTGCCCATCAACGAGCGTTCACTGCTCTGGCCTCAGCACTGACGGCAGCCATTGTCCCTGTTTCCAGCCTCCCTCTTCTTACTGCCTCCAGCCTTTCTCTGTCTCCTGTTCCTCAGCCTATCCCATCCACACCATCAGACCAGCCTGCACACACCTCAACACCCAAGAGCAGCTCATCCAAACACAAGCACCACAGATCCCACAAACACTCACCCAAGCAAAACCCAGATGCAGACATGCCAACAGCCACTGCCACCCCTGTGTCCCCCTCCTCCTCGTCTCCCTCCTCCCTCCCTGTGACGTCTACACTCACACCTGCATGCACCCCAACATCAGCCAGTGCTTCCATCACCACCTCACCCTCCAGTACAGTCCACACTCGTGCAGTCACCACCCCCACTGCCATTTACACGTCCCCTGTGTCCTCTCCCACTGTGTCTGTCACCCCCTCGTCCAAGACACACAAACGCAGGCAGACACCCACCCAACAGCCATCCACCTCACGACAGCCTGCAGCACCAGCACCTTCACCCAATGACAGCACACCTGACTCTCCTACAACCACCTCCTCTTCCTCCACTTCCATCTCCACTTCTCCTACCCTTTACCTTGGCCCTAAAAAACTTTTCATGGCTAACCTTGACCTCTTTCCCTCCGATGAGCTCCCCCCTCCATCTTCAAAGAGTCCCAAGAGCACCACAGCCACCACCAGCCCAGATTTGGGTGTCACTGTTGTGCATGGGTTCTGGAGCCCACCCTTTGCCAGCAGTGACACATCGATCAGCAGCAAGGACACGTCCAGCCCCCCTCCCGGCAAGAGGACCCGCAAAAACAAGGGCCGCCGTGCGAGGACCGACAGGGCTGCCCACAAGGAGCAATGTGCGGCCACTTCACCACCCACACCATCTAGGGGAGGCAAGGGCCCGAGAGCCCCATCAAAGGAGCGGAAGGGCAGCATGAGCGCGGAGAAGGTGGACCCCACATGTCACATCCCAGCTGGGAAGGAGGACACTAAGGAGGCCAGGAGTCCGTCCCCGAAGGGTCCAGAAACGTCATGGTCCGAGGGCGACTGAGCAGGGAGTCCAGGCCAGGTCTGGCTCCCTTGACCTGCTGGATGAGCACCGCTTAACAGGGCCCGCGGGGCAGAAGAGCACCGCTGAACAGGGCCCGCGGTGCAGAAGAGCACCGCTGAACAGGGCCCCGCCGTGAAGATAGGCACCGCTGAACAGGGCCCGCGGTGCAGAAGAGCACCGCTGAACAGGGCCCGCCGTGGAGAAGAGCACCGCTGAACAGGGCCGCGGTGCAGAAGAGCACCGCTGAACAGGGCCCCGCCATGAAGATAGGCACCGCTGAACAGGGCCCGCGGTGCAGAAGAGCACCGCTGAACAGGGCCCGCCGTGGAGAAGAGCACCGCTGAACAGGGCCCGCGGTGCAGAAGAGCACCGCTGAACAGGGCCCGCCGTGGAGAAGAGCACCGCTGAACAGGGCCCGCGGTGCAGAAGAGCACCGCTGAACAGGGCCTGCCGTGGAGAAGAGCACCGCTGAACAGGGCCCGCGGTGCAGAAGAGCTCCGCTGAACAGGGCCCGCCGTGGAGAAGAGCACCGCTGAAGAGGGCCCCGCCGTGAGGATAGGCACCGCTGAAGAGGGCCCCGCCATGGAGAAGAGCACCGCTGAACAGGGCCCGCCGTGGAGAAGAGCACCGCTGAACAGGGCCCGCCGTGCAGAAGAGCACCGCTGAACAGGGCACGCCGTGGAGAAGAGCACTGCTGAACAGGGCCCGCGGTGCAGAAGAGCACCGCTGAACAGGGCCCGCCGTGGAGAAGAGCACCGCTGAAGAGGGCCCCGCCGTGAGGATAGGCACCGCTGAAGAGGGCCCCGCCGTGGAGAAGAGCACCGCTGAACAGGGCCCCGCCGTGAAGATAGGCACCGCTGAACAGGGCCCGCCGTGGAGAAGAGCACCGCTGAACAGGGCCCGCCGTGGAGAAGAGCACCGCTGAACAGGGCCCGCGGTGCAGAAGAGCACCGCTGAACAGGGCCCGCCGTGGAGAAGAGCACCGCTGAAGAGGGCCCCGCCGTGAAGATAGGCACCGCTGAACAGGGCCCGCCGTGGAGAAGAGCACCGCTGAACAGGGCCCGCGGTGCAGAAGAGCACCGCTGAAGAGGGCCCCGTCGTGAGGATAGGCACCGCTGAAGAGGGCCCCGCCGTCTCAAGCACCGCTCCGCTGGGTCCTTCTTCTCAAGCACCGCTCCGCTGGGCCCTTCTTCTCAAGCACCGCTCCGCTGGGCCCTTCATCTCAAGCCCCGCTCCGCTGGGCCCTTCTTCTCAAGCACCGCTCCGCTGGGCCCCGCCGTCTCAAGCACCGCTCCGCTGGGCCCTTCATCTCAAGCACCGCTCAGCTGGGCCCTTCTTCTCAAGCACCGCTCCGCTGGGCCCCGCCGTCTCAAGCACCGCTCCGCTGGGCCCTTCATCTCAAGCACCGCTCCGCTGGGCCCTTCTTCTCAAGCACCGCTCCGATGGGCCCCGCCGTCTCAAGCACCGCTCCGCTGGGCCCCGCCGTCTCAAGCACCGCTCCGCTGGGCCCTTCTTCTCAAGCACCGCTCCGCTGGGCCCCGCCATCTCAAGCACCGCTCCGCTGGGCCCTGCCGTCTCAAGCACCGCTCCGCTGGGCCCTTCTTCTCAAGCACCGCTCCGCTGGGTCCTTCTTCTCAAGCACCGCTCCGCTGGGCGCTTCATCTCAAGCCCCGCTCCGCTGGGCCCTTCTTCTCAAGCACCGCTCCGCTGGGCCCCGCCGTATCAAGCACCGCTCCGCTGGGCCCTTCATCTCAAGCACCGCTCCACTGGGCCCCGCCGTCTCAAGCACCGCTCCGCTGGGCACCGCCGTCTCAAGCACCGCTCCACTGGGCCCTTCTTCTCAAGCACCGCTCCGCTGGGCCCCGCCGTCTCAAGCACCGCTCCGCTGGGCCCTTCATCTCAAGCACCGCTCCGCTGGGCCCTTCTTCTCAAGCACCGCTCCGCTGGGCCCCGCCGTCTCAAGCACCGCTCCGCTGGGCCCTTCTTCTCAAGCACCGCTCCGCTGGGCCCTTCTTCTCAAGCACCGCTCCGCTGGGCCCCGCCGTCTCAAGCACCGCTCCGCTGGGCCCTTCTTCTCAAGCACCGCTCCGCTGGGCCCTTCTTCTCAAGCACCGCTCCGCTGGGCCCTTCATCTCAAGCCCCGCTCCGCTGGGCCCTTCTTCTCAAGCACCGCTCCGCTGGGCCCCGCCGTCTCAAGCACCGCTCCGCTGGGCCCTTTATTTCAAGCACCGCTCCGCTGGGCCCCGCCGTCTCAAGCACCGCTCCGCTGGGCCCTTCATCTCAAGCACCGCTCCGCTGGGCCCCGCCGTCTCAAGCACCGCACCGCTGGGCCCCGCCGTCTCAAGCACCGCTCCGCTGGGCCCTTCATCTCAAGCACCGCTCCGCTGGGCCCTTCTTCTCAAGCACCGCTCCGCTGGGCCCTTCATCTCAAGCTCCGCTCCGCTGGGCCCTTCTTCTCAAGCACCGCTCCGCTGGGCCCCGCCGTCTCAAGCACCGCTCCGCTGGGCCCTTCATCTCAAGCACCGCTCCGCTGGGCCCTTCTTCTCAAGCACCGCTCCGCTGGGCCCCGCCGTCTCAAGCACCGCTCCGCTGGCCCCTTCATCTCAAGCACCGCTCCGCTGGGCCCTTCTTCTCAAACACCGCTCCGCTGGGCCCCGCCGTCTCAAGCACCGCTCCGCTGGGCCCTTCTTCTCAAGCACCGCTCCGCTGGGCCCTTCTTCTCAAGCACCGCTCCGCTGGGCCCTTCATCTCAAGCCCCGCTCCGCTGGGCCCTTCTTCTCAAGCACCGCTCCTCTGGGCCCCGCCGTCTCAAGCACCGCTCCGCTGGGCCCTTCATCTCAAGCACTGCTCCGCTGGGCCCCGCCGCCTCAAGCACCGCTCCGCTGGGCCCCGCCGTCTCAAGCACCGCTCCGCTGGGCCCTTCATCTCAAGCACCGCTCCGCTGTGCCCCGCCGTCTCAAGCACCGCTCCGCTGGGCCCCGCCGTCTCAAGCACCGCTCTGCTGGGCCCTTCATCTCAAGCACCGCTCCGCTGGGCCCCGCCGTCTCAAACACCACTCCGCTGGGCCCCGCCGTCTCAAGCACCGCTCCGCTGGGCCCTTCTTCTCAAGCACCGCTCCGCTGGGCCCCGCCGTCTCAAGCACCGCTCCGCTGGGCCCTTCATCTCAAGCACCGCTCCGCTGGGCCCTTCTTCTCAAGCACCGCTCCGCTGGGCCCCGCCGTCTCAAGCACTGCTCCGCTGGGCCCTTCTTCTCAAGCACCGCTCCGCTGGGCCCTTCTTCTCAAGCACCGCTCCGCTGGGCCCCGCCGTCTCAAGCACCGCTCCGCTGGGCCCTTCATCTTAAGCACCGCTCCGCTGGGCCCTTCTTCTCAAGCACCGCTCCGCTGGGCCCCGCCGTCTCAAGCACCGCTCCGCTGGGCCCTTCATCTCAAGCACCGCTCCGCTGGGCCCTTCTTCTCAAGCACCGCTCCCCTGGGCCCCGCCGTCTCAAGCCCCACTCCGCTGGGCCCCGCCGTCTCAAGCACCGCTCCGCTGGGCCCTTCTTCTCAAGCACCGCTCCGCTGGGCCCTTCTTGTCAAGCACCGCTCCGCTGGGCCCTTCATCTCAAGCACCGCTCCGCTGGGCACCGCCGTCTCAATCACTGTTTATGGTTCACTGTGCCCACCATGCCTCCTCCTTGACCAGTGGAGACTGTCATCCACCTGATGGACTGTGGCTTTGCACTCCCCAGGATGGTACAGTGGGCAGCCCACCCACTGTAGAGACATTGAGAGACTGTGGCTTTGCACTCCCCAGGATGGTACAGTGGGCAGCCACCCACTGTAGTGACATTGAGAGACTGTGGCTTTGCACTCCCCAGGATGGTACAGTGGGCAGCCCACCCACTGTAGAGACATTGAGAGACTGTGGCTTTGCACTCCCCAGGATGGTACAGTGGGCAGCCCACCCACTGTAGAGACATTGAGAGACTGTGGCTTTGCACTCCCCAGGATGGTACAGTGGGCAGCCCACCCACTGAAGAGACATTGAGAGACTGTGGCTTTGCACTCCCCAGGATGGTACAGTGGGCATGGTGGCTCCTCGTGGATCTGGCGTCGTGGACTCATGTGGCTGTGGTGCCCCCCCCTTCCCTTCCCCCTGAGGTGCCTGTAGTTTTTACATCTGATGCCCCTGCAGTGTTCTCTCCAAAGGACTCAGGTCTCCTGTGTGGGCTTTGCCCTTGTTTCTCAAAACTTTGGCCCACGGACATGATGAATTCGTAGGATGTGCAGGACTTGTTACTTCAGTTATACACTGATGTGTATGTCATTTGTTTTCTTGTGAATATCTTTCATGGTTGTACGATAATTTTCAGGAGCTTTTTGGTACATAAATATTTATTCCAAATTTGATTATGTCCTAGCATTTTTCAGGGGTGTTTGGGTGGTGTCACTGTGACTTGTTGCTCTGCATTGGTGTGTACATAGTTGGGGGGGGGTGGGTCGCATATGTGTGTGCCCGTAACCTTTCGTCCTCCCCCCTCCCGTGTGTCGTAGGTGCAGTACTCACCGTTGTCGTCTGCGCCGGACTTTGTACTCGTGGTAGATGAGAAGGTAGACGAGAGCAGGTAGGATGTTTAATTCGGGTTCCATGCTGTCCTCCTTCCTCCTGGATGCGTAGTGGTGAGCGTTTTCCCGTTCGTAGTCTGTTTCCGCCGTGTTTTTATCGGCGGTGCTCCCGCCCCGGAAAAGGTGGCGGATTGGTGAGTTGTGATAGTGTGGGCGGTACATTGTCTGCCGCCTGGCTGTTGGCGGTGACCGCCGCGCTGTTTGTTTGTACCGCCGTGGCGGGCGGAGTGTTAAAGTGGCTGTCTGTGTTGGCGGTTCCCGCCAGAGTCAGAATTCCATATTTTTTACCGCCAGCCTGTTGGCGGGTTGGCCGCCGCTTTAACACCGACCGCCAGGGTTAGAATCACCCCCTATGGCTGGTCAAAAGTACTTCTTATCAAAAGTTATTGTCTTGTAGTTAAACTAAACTCCCTGAGATCCACAGCGAACATTGACAATGACGTTTTTACATTGATGTGCACCATAACTATGTATTTTATCAACTAATTATTCCATCTATCGGTTGGTAGTCTTATTTGCATATTTCGAGTTCCAAATCTGAATGCGCTAACAATCAATGAACTTGTTGAGGTAAAATTGGTATTTGTTCAAATTCTAGAACAAATATGACTGATGACCATGCAGTGAAAATGACATTTGCTTTGTCTGTGACCAAGGCAATTAATGTTCTGATAGTTTACTTTACTTGAATGCAAACTATACCTAGAACAATAAGGCCATGTTTTTCATAGGGCATTGACCTATTTTATGTTCCTTTGCTGACAATCGTCCTTCGTTTTCCGTGTTTAGACTTGGACGCAGTTCTACGCTGCAGTGGTGAGGTAAGACTGTGCTGATCCTGGTGACATTAACAATTCACTGGCTTTCCAGTTCAACTATAGCACTGGACTCCTCCAAGTCAACCTAGCTGCTCTAGTCTCCAGAGGTTTTATTTCAGCATCTGATACTCAATTCTCACCCCTCACTTGAGAAAAAGAAGATATTTGGTGATCAAAGAAGTTTCTGGAGCGTACTTTTATTATCTATACCAGTGAGAACACCTACTGGGATACCTTTATGGAAATTTCTTAAAGTTCTAGTCCCTGTGTGCAAAGTCCCCAGCTGAGGCGGCTACTGTGTCCAGCTCTGCATGGAAGTTGAATGCGATGGGACATGCACCACGGGGGCCAAGGAGTACTCATGCTAAGAGGGGCAACAACTTGCATGGAGGTCACATCCCAGGAAACAGAGAGTGAGCTGAGCAGGCTGATGCCCTGGTCCTATTCTATGTGTGGAAATGGCGTCAGCTACACCTATTGAACTAACTGTAGACCACTGTTCTTGGCTGAATTCATATTAACAAAGAAAGGGAAGGAAGGGAGGTGACCAATCATCAAGATCAAGACAAGAGGTCAAAAAATAGCAGAATATCTATGTTGAGTCCAGTGCTGCTGCTAATCAACCTATGATTGGCAGGGAAATGCAGAAAAATAAGATTGCTCAATGATCCATCAAGTCCTGCTTCAGGCCTTGATACTTAACAAGTTCTACACAATCCCCAGAGGTCTCCATAATGCAGAGGATAGTGCAAACTCCTTATAAAAGAAAATCAAATCTTAGGCCCTGATAACAATTGTGGTTGTCCAAGGACCACAACACTCACGGTGATAGTTGGACCGCCGCACTCCAGGCGGTTTAACCACAACATTGCAAACCTGGTGGGCCAACCCACCTACAGACCACCGTTCCTGCCAGGAACATGGGGCCACATGTACGTACGTTTTGCGCTTGCAAATCGGTTTCAGCGTTACTTGCGACTGTGCAAAACGCAAAATAGAATGTACAAATGCCATTTCGGAGTCCCAAATAGCGATGTGACAAATTACCGAATCGCAACCATTTGTGCATCGAGTTTGCCTCTCGCAATTAAGAAATCGCCCAAGAACTAGGAATGACATCAGGAAGAGGTGGAACAACCAACAGGGGAAGGTATGTTCCATTGCAGCAAAACACCAACTCGCTGTACAGAGGACTGGGGGTGAACCCCCTCCTCCTCCCCCACAACGCACAGCATGGGAGGAGCAAGTCTTGGCAATCATGCATCCCAAGGGCCTGGCCCGAAGTAGGAGGAGGACTGGACTCTGGTAAGTCAACTCTGGACTACTACTAGCCCCCTACCTGCATGCCATCACATATTCTCACCCCCATCACTTCACCGCCTCCCACACCCCACCATCACATCTCACTCATCCCAGTGCCAAGCCTTACATGCCCTACCAATGCACGGACACCCCTCACAGCCCTGCATGGACACCTACCACTAAAGCATGCACACTAGAGAGAATCAGCTAGCCCACCACATACCAGCTTACACAATTGAAAGCTGCCAGGGCAAATCCAACCAAAGAGGGCAAGCCACCAGTGCACAATATGTCACACATAGAAACAATAACACATCATTTACATCTCCACAGGTATCCAAGCCAATGACACCAGAGAGGAGGTGTCAGCAATATACAGTCCCACAACTGAAGAGGCCATGACAGCAACACTGGTCACCTGATTCTGGATGACCAACCTGGCCCATCAGGGACCTCTGGACAATCGGTTACCAAAGCCCAGTCACAGACAACCACAGAGCCTCCCCCATCTGGAAACACCACCACACCACCCACCCAGCGTACCCACACCTCTGTCCCCAGGACATGTCAATCAGCAGTGAGTCCACCTCTAAAGGTATCCCAGGGCACACCTCAAACCCATGACAATCAGGAGCCTGGGGTCAGTGGCAGTGGGCACACAGTTCAGGGGACAGAGGCCCAGGACAACAGGGAAACTGGGAGGACAGCTGTGCGCCAGGGGGAGGACAGGCTCAGGGAACCAACTCTCCAGGAGCCACTTGCAGAGATCCTGGGAGAATAGGAACAATCCCAAGACAAGATGGGCCAGATCATGGACAACGTGCAGGATAACAAGCAGCTGCATGAGGGACAGTACCAAGGGATCAGGGAGGACTTGCAGGCCATCAACACCACCCTGGTCTCCATAGCAGGGCTGCTGGCAGACATGACCAATATTATGAGGAGGCACTTTCACAAGAGCGGGCCACTGCCACTAGCCAGACATCTGAACTGCCTTCCACCTCCACTGCCGCTAGTAGACAGGAGACCCCGCCACAGGACTCACATGCCACCAGCACCCCTCCCCCTGCAAAAGGAGAACCACCCCACAAACATTCCCTGAGATCCAGACAGAAGCCAGAGACACTTGCCAAGACCCCCACCAGGAAATCAGACTCTCTGGTGTGTCACCCTTATGTCTCACTCTGTCACCCTGTCCAACTTGAACTGCCATTCCGCCCCTTCCTCTGTCCCCATGGACAACGTACCTGTGCTACAGACTGGAACTATACACTGGAATTTTCTCCATCATCACCCCATCCCATTGCACTTGCCCCTCAATATCTTGGCACTTCACTAAACACCCTTGAAAAAAAATAGAAGTATGGAATATGTCACATGTTTTAAGTATGTATACATTTATCCATGTACAAACATTGCACTTCAACTGTACAGTAAATGAACAAATAAGAAAGACATGTAGTTGGCTTCAGTGATCACACCAGGAGCTATTGTGAGGCACCAACATCTGTAAAATGAATTGCAAAGGGTACAGTAAGTGGGCATAGGCGTGGGAATTTATAATATGCCAGTGCCAAAGAATTTCAAAATAATGACAATGAAATGTGAAGTAACACTGTCTTACCTGTGTGTCATTGGAAATATTGTCTAATCAGTGCTGTTCAGTTGTCCTCATCTTTACCCTCTGCCTCCTCATCCTCACTGTCCACAGGGTCCACTGCTGCCACAAGGGCATCTCCAGCCTCCTCCTCCTGCAGAAAAGGTACATGGCATCTCAGTGCAAGATTGTGCAACACGCAGCATGCCACTATTATCTGGCAGACCTTCTTGGGTGAGTAGCAGAGGGTTCCACCTGTTAGATGGAGCACTGAAACAAAACATGGCCTTCAGGAGGCCAAAGGTTCTTTCTATGATCCTTCTGGTTCACCCATGTGCCTCATTATAATGTTCTTCTGCCCTTCTCCTGCCATTCTTCACAGGGGTCAGTAGCCAGGATAGGTTGGGGTAACCAGAGTCACCTGCAAATATTGAGGGGCAACATTCAGCCACACACTATCCCATATGGCCCACACCACACCCATACACCAACATCTGCTGGGTGGGAACAAGGGCTCACCTATTAGCCACACTCTGTGCCTCTGTAGTTGGGACATGACATTTGGGATGCTGCTATTCCTCAGGACAAAGGCATCATGTACCAACCCAGGATACTTAGCATTGACATGGGAGATGTACTGGTCCGGCAAGCACACCATCTGTACATTCATTGAGTGGAAACTCTTACGATTTCTGTATACCTGTTCATTTTGACGGAGGGACAAATGCAATTTGTGTTCCATCAATCACACCAATTATGTTAGGGATATTTCCCATTGCATAGAAGTCAGCCTTCACTGTGGCCAAATCTTCCATCTGGATAAAAACAATGTAGCTGCACATGTGTTTAATCAGGGCAGACAACACACTGGTCAGGTGTGGGTCAGCACAATTGAGAACATTGGCTGTGACATTCCTTTTGCAAAGCCCACTGTCACTTTGAAAGGACCAATTGCCAGGGACTGGAGCACTGATAGAACTTGCACAAGAGAGGGGATCCCAGTGGGGTGGCAGATAGCAGATATCAGGCCAGGCTCCAATTGGGCACACAGCTCTGTGATTGCGGCCCTGTCAAGTCTATAGTTGAGGATGATGTGCTTGTCCTCCAATGTTGCCAAGTCTACCGGGGGTCTGTACACAGGGGTATGTCTCTATCACCTATTCATCTGCAGCAGTAGCAATCTAAGGGACAAAAGAGTGGGGGGCAGGTCTCAAACTGAACAATGGGGCAACAACAGAATGATGCATGCTGTCAAATTGTAATGGGTCAGTGAGAATTGTCCTGTATGTTCAAATTGAAACAGTGATTTAAAGAGTGATGCAGTGATTATCCAGGGCCTACCCCTACCCCCCTGAAATGGCATCTGCCTGTCCTGTGTGGAGGGACAGGTGGAAGTGAGGTAATTCCACTGAGGTTGTGTGCCGTTGTGGGAGGCAGTTGGGAACCGCCGTGCAACTCCCACCGCGCAACTCCTCATTGGTTAACATTGGGTCTATTGGTTACAGTTGCCAATGGTAATGTATGCTGGTGGTGACCGTATACACCACCACACACGTGACCGCCATTTTCTATCATATTCTTCCCTTGCTACCTGACTGTTGGACCTGGCTTTTTGGCAGGGACATCCCCAAACTTTTTGCCTCCTTCCTCCTATTTTTTCTGACCTGTTGTTGTTGGCTTTTGACCTCTGGGCACTTTACCACTGCTAACCAGTGCTAAAGTGCATATGCTCTCCGTGTAAATTGTACTACTGATTGGTTTATCCATGATTGACTATTTAATTTACTTGTAAGTGCCTGGTAGAGTGCACTACATGTGCCTAGGGCAGGTAGATTAAATGCTACTAGTGGGCCTGCAGCACTGGTTGTGCCACCCACCTCAGTAGCCCCTTAACCTTGTCTCAGGCCTGCCATTGCAAGGCCTGTGGGTGCAGTTTCACTGCCAACTCGACTTGGCATTTAAAGGTACTTGCCAAGCCTAGAACTCCCCTTTTTCTATACATAAGTCACCCCTAATGTGTGCCCTAGGTAACCCCTAGAGCAGGGTGCTGTGTAGGTAAAAGGCAGGACATGTACCTGTGTAGTTATATGTCCTGGTAGTGTAAAACTCCTAAATTCGTTTTTACACTACTGTGAGGCCTGCTCCTTTCATAGGCTAACATTGGGGCTGCCCTCATACACTGTTGAAGTGGCAGCTGCTGATCTGAAAGGAGCAGGAAGGTCATATTTAGTATGGCCAGAATGGTAATACAAAATCCTGCTGACTGGTGAAGTCGGATTTAATATTACTATTCTAGAAATGCCACTTTTAGAAAGTGAGCATTTATTTGCACTAAAATCTTGTTGTGCCCTTCAATCCACGTCTGGCGAGGTTTAGTTGACAGCTCCTTGTGCATTCACTCAGACACACACCAAACACAGAGTACTCAGCCTCACTTGCATACATCTGCATTTTGAATGGGTCTTCCTGGGCTGGGAGGGTGGAGGGCCTGCCCTCACACAAAGGACTGCCACACCCCCTACTGGGACTCTGGCAGACAGGATTGAACTGAAAGGGGGCTTGGTGCATTTCTTAGAGACTCTCTGAAGCCAACCCCACTTCAAAGGCACAACTTAGTATAAAACAGGGCCTCTGCCCTACCTCATCAGACACTTGCTGGAGAAGAAACCTGAACCAGAAACTACATCCTGCCAAGAAGAACTGCCTGGCTGCTCAAAGGACTCACCTGTATGCTTTCTACAAAGGACTGCTGCCTTGCTGTTGCCCTGCTGCCTTGCTGAACTCTTGTCTGGCTGTGAAAGTGCTCTCCAAGGGCTTGGATAGAGCTTGCCTCCTGTTCCTTGAAGTCTCAGGACCAAAAAGACTTCTCTCTTTTACTTGGACGCTCCGTGCGCCGAAAATTTCGACGCACAGCTTGTTTTGCGGCGAGAAAAACGCTGCTCTCCGACGCTGATCGACGCAACGCTCTTGGGACGATCGAAGATCCGACGCACGGCCTCGCAAGGACAACGCGGCCCGACCTCTAGAGGAGAAATCGACGCAACGCCTGCCGTGAGATCGTAATTTCAACGCGCAGCCCCGCAGATCGAAGTCTAGAGGAGAAATCGACACGACACCTGCCGTGAGATCGTAATTTCGACGCACAGCCCCGCAGACCGACGCGCAGCCGGAAAACAAGCAGGAAAATCCACGCACAGACCCGGGACATCTGGTAATCCCCGCGACCCACAGAAAGAGACTGTCCGCGCGCCGGAAAACGACGCCCGACTTCCCCGCGTGGAAAATAACGACGCAAGTCCGTGTGTGCCGGGGAGAAATCGACGCACACACCCTTTTTCCACGCACCTCTTCCTCTGTGGCCCTCTGAGGAGATTTTCCACCAGAAACCAGGTACTTTGTGTTTGAAAGAGACTTTGGGGGTGATTCTAACCCTGGCGGTCGTTGTTAAAGCGGCGGCCAACCCGCCAACAGGCTGGCGGTAAAAAATATGGAATTCTGACCCTGGCGGGAACCGCCAACACAGACAGACACTTTAACACTCCGCCCGCCACGGCGGTACAAACAAACAGCGCAGCGGTCACCGCCAACAGCCAGGCGGCAGACAATGTACCGCCCACACTATCACAACTCACCAATCCGCCACCATTCCGGGGCGGGAGCACCGCCGATAAAAACACGGCGGTAACAGACTACGAACGGGAAAACGCTCACCACTACGCACTCCAGGAGGAAGGAGGACAGCATGGAACCCGAATTAAACATCCTACCTGCTCTCGTCTACCTTCTCATCTACCACGAGTACGAAGTCCGGCGCAGACGACAACGGTGAGTACTGCACCTACGACACACGGGAGGGGGGAGGACGAAAGGTTACGGGCACACACATATGCGACCCCCCCCCCAACTATGTACACACCAATGCAGAGCAACAAGTCACAGTGACACCACCCAAACACCCCTGAAAAATGCTAGGACATAATCAAATTTGGAATAAATAGTTATGTACCAAAAAGCTCCTGAAAATTATTGTACAACCATGAAAGATATTCACAAGAAAACAAATGACATACACATCAGTGTATAACTGAAGTAACAAGTCCTGCACATCCTACGAATTCATCATGTCCGTGGGCCAAAGTTTTGAGAAACAAGGGCAAAGCCCACACAGGAGACCTGAGTCCTTTGGAGAGAACACTGCAGGGGCATCAGATGTAAAAACTACAGGCACCTCAGGGGGAAGGGAAGGGGGGGCACCAGAGCCACATGAGTCCACGACGCCAGATCCACGAGGAGCCACCATGCCCACTGTACCATCCTGGGGAGTGCAAAGCCACAGTCTCTCAATGTCTCTACAGTGGGTGGGTTGCCCACTGTACCATCCTGGGGAGTGCAAAGCCACAGTCTCTCAATGTCTCTACAGTGGGTGGGCTGCCCACTGTACCATCCTGGGGAGTGCAAAGCCACAGTCTCTCAATGTCTCTACAGTGGGTGGGCTGCCCACTGTACCATCCTGGGGAGTGCAAAGCCACAGTCTCTCAATGTCACTACAGTGGGTGGGCTGCCCACTGTACCATCCTGGGGAGTGCAAAGCCACAGTCTCTCAATGTCTCTACAGTGGGTGGGCTGCCCACTGTACCATCCTGGGGAGTGCAAAGCCACAGTCCATCAGGTGGATGACAGTCTCCACTGGTCAAGGAGGAGGCATGGTGGGCACAGTGAACCATAAACAGTGATTGAGACGGCGGTGCCCAGCGGAGCGGTGCTTGAGATGAAGGGCCCAGCGGAGCGGTGCTTGAGAAGAAGGGCCCAGCGGAGCGGTGCTTGAGAAGAAGGGCCCAGCGGAGCGGTGCTTGAGAAGAAGGGCCCAGCAGAGCGGTGCTTGAGACGGCGGGGCCCAGCGGAGCGGTGCTTGAGAAGAAGGGCCCAGCGGAGCGGTGCTTGAGATGAAGGGCCCAGCAGAGCGGTGCTTGAGACGGCGGGGCCCTCTTCAGCGGTGCCTATCCTCACGGCGGGGCCCTCTTCAGCGGTGCTCTTCTGCACCGCGGGCCCTGTTCAGCGGTGCTCTTCTCCACGGCGGGCCCTGTTCAGTGGTGCCTATCTTCACGGCGGGGCCCTGTTCAGCGGTGCTCTTCTCCATGGCGGGCCCTGTTCAGCGGTGCTCTTCTGCACCGCGGGCCCTGTTCAGCGGTGCTCTTCTCCACGGCGGGCCCTGTTCAGCGGTGCTCTTCTCCACGGCGGGCCCTGTTCAGCGGTGCCTATCTTCACGGCGGGGCCCTGTTCAGCGGTGCTCTTCTCCACGGCAGGGCCCTCTTCAGCGGTGCCTATCCTCACGGCGGGGCCCTCTTCAGCGGTGCTCTTCTCCACGGCGGGCCCTGTTCAGCGGTGCTCTTCTGCACCGCGGGCCCTGTTCAGCTGTGCTCTTCTCCACGGCAGGCCCTGTTCAGCGGTGATCTTCTGCACCGCGGGCCCTGTTCAGCGGTGCTCTTCTCCACGGCGGGCCCTGTTCAGCAGTGCTCTTCTCCACGGCGGGGCCCTCTTCAGCGGTGCCTATCCTCACGGCGGGGCCCTCTTCAGCGGTGCTCTTCTCCACGGCGGGCCCTGTTCAGCGGTGCTCTTCTGCACCGCGGGCCCTGTTCAGCGGTGCTCTTCTCCACGGCGGGCCCTGTTCAGCGGTGCTCTTCTGCACGGCGGGCCCTGTTCAGCGGTGCTCTTCTCCACGGCGGGCCCTGTTCAGCGGTGCTCTTCTGCACCGCGGGCCCTGTTCAGCGGTGCCTATCTTCACGGCGGGGCCCTGTTCAGCGGTGCTCTTCTGCACCGCGGGCCCTGTTCAGCGGTGCTCTTCTCCACGGCGGGCCCTGTTCAGCGGTGCTCTTCTGCACCGCGAGCCCTGTTCAGCGGTGCCTATCTTCACGGCGGGGCCCTGTTCAGCGGTGCTCTTCTGCACTGCGGGCCCTTTTCAGCGGTGCCTATCTTCACGGCGGGGCCCTGTTCAGCGGTGCTCTTCTGCCCCGCGGGCCCTGTTCAGCGGTGCTCATCCAGCAGGTCAAGGGAGCCAGACCTGGCCTGGACTCCCTGCTCAGTCGCCCTCGGACCGTGACGTTTCTGGACCCTTCGGGGACGGACTACTGGCCTCCTTAGTGTCCTCCTTCCCAGCTGGGATGTGACATGTGGGGTCCACCTTCTCCGCGCTCCTGCTGCCCTTCCGCTCCTTTGATGGGGCTCTCGGGCCCTTGCCTCTCCTAGATGGTGTGGGTGGTGAAGTGGCCGCACATTGCTCCTTGGGGGCAGCCCTGTCGGTCCTCGCACGACGGCCCTTGTTTTTGCGGGTCCTCTTGCCGGGAGGGGGGCTGGACGTGTCCTTGCTGCTGATCGATGTGTCACTGCTGGCAAAGGGTGGGCTCCAGAACCCATGCACAACAGTGACACCCGAAGCTGGGCTGGTGGTGGCTGCGGTGCTCTTGGGACTCTTTGAAGATGGAGGGGGGAGCTCATCGGAGGGAAAGAGGTCAAGGTTAGCCATGAAAAGTTTTTTAGGGCCAAGGTAAAGGGTAGGAGAAGTGGAGATGGAAGTGGAGGAAGAGGAGGTGGTTGTAGGAGAGTCAGGTGTGCTGTCATTGGGTGAAGGTGCTGGTGCTGTAGGCTGTCGTGAGGTGGATGGCTGTTGGGTGGGTGTCTGCCTGCGTTTGTGTGTCTTGGAAGAGGGGGTGACAGACACAGTGGGAGAGGACACAGGGGACGTGTAAATGGCAGTGGGGGTGGTGACTGCACGAGTGTGGACTGTACTGGAGGGTGAGGTGGTGATGGAAGCACTGGCTGATGTTGGGGTGCATGCAGGTGTGAGTGTAGACGTCACAGGGAGGGAGGAGGGAGACGAGGAGGAGGGGGACACAGGGGTGGCAGTGGCTGTTGGCATGTCTGCATCTGGGTGTTGCTTGGGTGAGTGTTTGTGGGATCTGTGGTGCTTGTGTTTGGATGAGCTGCTCTTGGGTGTTGAGGTGTGTGCAGGCTGGTCTGATGGTGTGGATGGGATAGGCTGAGGAACAGGAGACAGAGAAAGGCTGGAGGCAGTAAGAAGAGGGAGGCTGGAAACAGGGACAATGGCTGCCGTCAGTGCTGAAGCAAGAGCAGTGAACGCTCGTTGATGGGCAGCCTGACCCGAATGAATGCCCTCCAGGTACGCATTGCTCTGTTGCACCTCCCTTTGCACACCCTGGATGGCATTCAAAAGGGTCGTCTGCCCAACAATGAGCGTCCTTACCAGGTCAATTAGCTCCGCACTGAGGGCAGCAGGGGCAACAGGGGCAGGGGCTGAGGTGCCTGGGGCGAAGGAGACGCTCGCCTTCCTGGGCGAACGGGCATGGAGCGAAGACTGAGGGGCTGCTGGGAGGGCGGGTTGGTGCGCTGGGTGGCGGCTGTACCTGTAGAGGCGGGGGGCACGGATGTAGCCGCCACCGCTGGGGAGCTCCCATTCGAGGACGTGTCACTGTCGCTGCTCTCACCAGCGGTCCCCGTCGTGGTGCTCCCCTCGCCCTCCGGATCACTGGTGCCCTCGGTGTCGGTTCCTGGGCCCACCGGGGCCTTGTGTCCTGCAGCTCCCTCGTGCTCCGACGCCAAATCTCCTCCGCCTGATGATGCTAATGCACACATGCACAAGAAGATGAAGAGAAAGGGTGGGGGGAGAAAAAAGAAGACCAGGTTGAGTGCATGCAATGTCAACACCGTTGGCGGAGAGGACAGACACAGGAGCCTAATGCACTAAGCCGCGCATTCGGGGTACACTACTCAGTACTACTGACTAGGACAACAGGCCAAGAGACGTCAAACGCGCACATGGGAGATGCTGGACCTTCAATGGCTGTACTTGTCACCCTACAGAGGTGGGGGCTGGGGGCACAGGGCCATGCCTAATGGAGAGGACTACACTACAGAAAGCGCCCTGGCCTAATGTCACCCACAGCCCTCCTCCCCCACCCATACGCCTCCACTGCGCAGAAAGATAGGAGAATGTGCTGATACTCACCCCCTTGTGTCTGCTGTGATGTCTTAAAGCACCCATCCAATTCAGGGTAGGCCACCGCCAGGATCCGGGACATCAGGGGGGTCATGGTGCGACTGGCACCCCTCCTAGGTTGGGAGGCCATCCCCAGCAGTGTTTCTGCGGTCTTCCTTGTTCCGCGGCGGATGTCCTCCCACCTCTTGCGGCAGTGGGTGCCCCGTCTGTTGTGGTACCCCAAGTTCCGGACTTCCTTGGCGATGGCACGCCAAATCTCGATCTTCTGATGGGTGCTGACCTATTTGACATTTACAGGGTGGAAAGGAGGAAATCATCAATGACCTGCATGTTAGATGTGATTGGCCCCCCCCACCAACTTTGCCATATGGCACATGCTCTCATCTGTCGGGCGTTGCACTCCTCATTCGCCCCCCACCCCACCAACTTACATCCACCCCAATCCACACAGGCATAGCCCATTCCATGTGCACCCGGTGTACTCACTTGTTGGTCTGGAGGACCGTAGAGTAGCGCATACTGGGGGAGGACCCCATCCACGAGCTTCTCCAACTCTTCAGACGTGAAGGCAGGTGCCCTTTCCCCAGTCGCAGCAGCCATTGTATCTTCCAGACCGAGGTCACAGCAGCACTTGCAGTATAGGTCCTCTCCTGTGGATGATCAGGTCTCGAGTGATTAATCAGATAGAAAATGGCGGTCACGCCCGCGGCGGTGCGTACCGCGGCGGTGCGTACCGCGACCGCCGGCGCACATCGTCATTGGCTCCTGAAACCCATAGGCTTCAATGTTAACCAATGCGGCTTTGCGCCACTGTCTTCGACCGCCTGCCGCCACGGTGTGCCCCGCCAGCGCATTGACCTCACATCCCATTGTCCCACTTCACAGGTCAGGCAGCCGCCATTTCAAGGGCCTACATGGCTTAATTTTGACTGCGACACACAGGCCTAGGCCTTGCATTGCCACACATACACGCCTTTCAACCCATTGCCATTCTTTAACTGTGCAAGCTGTCTGTACGTACCTGTGGTTTGGCTGACTCTGTGCTCCATGTTGTCCTTCCTAGGCACCGTCCGCTGGGACTTGCGATGAGAAGGAGGAATCCTCGCGTGTACCGACCGCTGGTGGACCTGTCGACAGTGGAAGAACGCCATATAATTCTTCGATACAGACTTGACCGTGCCACTATCCATGAACTGTGTGCCCAGCTGGAGCCAGCCCTGATGTCCCCCATCCGCCAACCCACAGGGATTCCCCCTCTGGTGCAGGTTTTGTCAGTCCTCCATTTTTTGGCAACTGGGTCATTCCAGACCACAGTGGCCATGTCATCTGGAATGTCTCAGCCTATGTTTTCAAAGATTTTGAGCAGAGTGTTGTCTGCCCTGATGAAACTCATGCGGAGCTACATCATTTTCCCAGAGGAGGGTGACTTGCCTACAGTGAAGGGTGATTTCTATGCCCTTGGACATATCCCCAACATCATTGGTGCCATTGATGGGACCCATGTGGCTTTGGTACCCCCAAAAGACGATGAGCAGGTGTACCGAAACAGAAAAAGTTATCATTCGATGAATGTCCAGGTGGTCTGTTTGGCTGACCAGTACATCTCCCATGTAAATGCCAAGTTCCCAGGGTCAGTGCATGACGCGTATGTGATGCGAAATAGCAGCATCCCCTATGTGATGGAGCAGCTACAGAGACAACGTGTGTGGCTAATAGGTGACTCTGGTTACCCCAACCTGCCTTGGCTACTGACCCCAGTGAGGAATCCCCGGACCAGGGCAGAGGAACGGTACAATGAGGCCCATGGGCGAACTAGGAGGATAATCGAAAGGACCTTTGGCCTCCTGAAGGCCAGGTTTAGGTGCCTGCATATGACTGGGGGATCCCTGATGTACTCACCAAAGAAGGTGTGCCACATCATCGTGGCCTGCTGTATGCTTCACAATCTGGCATTGCGACGTCAGGTTCCTTTCCTGCAGGAGGATGGTGCAGATGGTGGTGTTGAAGCAGCTGTGGAGCCTGCGGAGAGTGAAGAGGAGGAAGACTCAGAGGACGACACAGACAACAGGGACTGAGTAATAGAACAGTATTTCCAGTAGCACACAGGTAATAATCACCCATGCCATTTTACATTTCCTGAAAGCCTCCTGCATCTCAACTTTGTCGATTTCCCCCCAGACCTATAAACATGATGTTTGATTTTCCCTTCCCTTTTCTGTGCTGTATGAGCCACTGCGTGACCTCGGCTTGGTTGGCCCATGGACTAATGCTAAGTTACCTCGGTATGTGTAATTCACAATGTTAATAATACGTAATTGATATGTAATGTGTCATACATTTGTAAATAAGACAGGCTGAGTCCTGATTGATTTCAGTGCAATGTGTGATTTATTATTAGTGCATAGATATTGGTACATGATAGTGAAACAGTGATGGGTGGGGGTGGAGTAATGTCCATGGCGGAGTCCAGTTCTCAGTCTCACAGGTGCATTGTCCATATGCCTGTGGCAGGATGGAGCAGGGGCAGTTCAAGGTTTGACAGGGTGGCAATGTGGAACAGTGGGAGGACTTCAGGGGGTATGTGATGCTGGCGGGGGACTTGACATCCTACTCTGTCGTTTTTTTTTATCTCAGGCTCCTTTTGCGGGCGGTTGTTGTTCAGCAGGAGGTGGGGTTCTGGTGGGCTGTCGTTGTGGTGGGGCCTCCTGTCCACTAGCGCCGGCGGAGGTGGTAGGCTGTTCCTGTTCCTGGCTAGTGACAGGGGCCCTGTGTGATGCCACATGGTCCCGAAACGTGTCCTCTATACGGTTCAGGGCCTGGACTATGCTCCCCATAGCGGTTGAGATGTTGCTGAGTTGGTCGCTGAACCCCATGTAGCGTTGCTCCTGCTGTGCCTGGATCTCCTGGAACCTGGCCAGTACCGTCACCATCGTCTCTTGTGAGTGGTGGTAGGCTGCCATGATGGTGGTGAGGGCCTCTTGGAGAGTGGGTTCCCTGGGCCTCTCCTCCCCCCCCTGTCGCACAGCAGCCCTCCGAGTTGCCCTGTTTCCCTGGGCCTCTGTCCCCTGGACGGTGTGCCCACTCCCACTGCCCCCAGGTCCCTGTTGTTGTTGGGTTGGTGGGTTACCCTGGGGGCCTTGTAGTGGTAGACACACCGTTGCTTGACCTGTCCTAGAGACAGAGGCATGGGCCCGCTGGGTGGGAGCTGTGCTGTTGTTCCCAGAGGGGGTTGGGTCTGCAGTGGCCTGTGTCTGGGTGAGGGGAACCGACTGCCCAGAGGTCCCCGATGGTCCGGGCTGGTCGTCAGGTTCCAGGTCGACAGAGCTGCTGTCATCACTAGGGGCCTGTTCCGGGGGTGGGATGGACATTTCTGGTCCCTCCTGACCGGTGTGTTGTCGTTTGGGTCCTGCATGGGGTAAGAGGGTATGGTTATTGTTTCTGTGTGTGCATTAGCTTGCGTTTTATGTGTGCCCTTGTCCCCCAGTGCTGGCATTCCCTTGGGGGAGGTGTTGTGAGGGTGTTTTGTGGGGGGGGGGTGATGGGTATGTGCAGTGGTCATGCTTAGGTGATGGGTGTCCATAGTTTGGGGGTGGCATGCAGGGGTTGGTGTTGGGTGGGTTGTGCTGGGGAGACATTCTCAGGGAGGATGTGTGCTGGGGGTTTGGGGGTGAGGGTGGGGGTTAGCATGCTGGGGGGGGGTGAAGTGGTTGGCCTTGTACTTACCAGAGTCCATTCCTCCGTGTACTCCAGCGAGGCCTTCAGGATGCAGGATGTTGAGTACCTCTTGCTCCCATGTTGTGAATTCGGGTGGAGTGGGTGGGGGTCCCCCGCCAGTCTTCTGCACTGCGATGTTGTGTCGCGAGACCATCGAGCGCACCTTCCCCCGTAGGTCGTTCCATCGTTTGCGGATGTCTTCTCGATTTCTGGGATGCTGTCCCACCGCGTTGACCCTGTCCACGATCCGCTGCCAGAGCTCCGCCTTCCTTGCTATGGTGGTGTGCTGGACCTGTGAGCCGAAGAGCTGGGGTTCCACTCTTATGATCTCCTTCACCATGACCCGGAGTTCTTGGTCCGAAAAGCGTGGGTGCCTTTGTGGTGCCATGGGGTGCTGTGTATGAGGTGTGGGGTGGTGTATGTGATGATGTGTGTGTTGGTGTGTGGTGCTTTGTGCTTCTATGTGGTGTGTGTGATGTTGCGGTGTGCCTCTGTGTGTCTGGCTCTCTATTCTCTGATGTGTCTCTCTCTCTCCTTCGTCTCTGGTTTTTGTTGGTAGGGGTTTGTGGGTGATGTGGGTGTGTGTTTTATATGGTATTGGATGTGTGGGAGTGGTGTGTGTATGTGTTTCAGGTGTGTGCCTTTCAAATTGTCCAATGTGGTAGGGGTTTGTAAAGGTGTGTGTATTTTGACCGCGGCGGTGTGTACCGCCAATGGAATACCGCGGTTGAATGACCGCCGCGTGGATTTGCGGGTCATAATGGGATGGGCGTATTTCTGTTGGCGTGGCGGTGGAGGTTTGGTCTTCTCCAGTTTACCGCTGGCCGCTGATGTGGCGGACTGCAGTGGAGGGCGGATTTTCGGAGGTTTTGCAGTTGTGGGTCAGAATGTCCGTGGTGGCTGACCGCGGCCGCGGCGGTATTGTGGCGGCCTTCTGACCGGCGGTAAGCGGCTTTTACCGCCGAGGTCAGAATGACCCCCTTTGTTTACTTTCTAAAGACTTAAGACACTCTCTATCACTTTTCAGTGATATCTTTACAAATTCGTATTGCAACTTTGATCGTTTTGACCTGAAGATACCCAGATAAATATTATATATTTTTCTAAACACTGTGTGGTGTATTTTTGTGGTGTTATGCTATAGTGTTGTATGATTTATTGCACAAATGCTTTACACATTGCCTTCTAAGTTAAGCCTGACTGCTCGTGCCAAGCTACCGGAGGGTGAGAACAGGCTGATTTTGGATTGTGTGTGACTTACCCTGACTAGAGTGAGGGTTATTGCTTGGACAGAGGGCAACCTGACTGCCAACCAAAAACCCAATTTTTAACACTGACCTTCAACAGGAGATGGCCTACACTGCATGTGCTGCTGTGACCTGTGTCTGGAACCTTGCATGGCCTGTGTGACTGGGAAAGGGCCTCTGACTTCACCCCTGGAAGTTGGGGAGACTGGTGGGTGGGGTCCTACCCCAGTACAGACTTCTGCATGGGCCTCCAGACCAACAGGTGAGTACACTGTTGGCACGATGCATGTGGCATGAATGCATGGAGTGGTGTGTGAAGGCATCATTTAAGGGGGGTGGGTGGATGTCACGTGGCCGGTGTACAGGTTGTGTGCTGGGCCATGTGTGTGTAAATGATGATGTGAAGGGGTATGGTGGGCCATAACTGTAACAGGCAGGACTGTCTGACTAATACTATTTTCCTGTGTGTATTCCCTCTGCAGGTCAGCACCCATCAAAAGAAGGGCATATGGCGTGCCATCACCAAGGACGTACAGGCCCTGGGAGGCTCTGTCAGACGGAGTACCAACTGTCGGAAATGGTGAGAGGACCTGCGACACTGGGCATGGAAGATAGCGGAGGCCCAGCTGGGGATGGCTTCCCAATGAGGAAGTGGTGCTCATCGAACCCTGACCCCCTAATGGCCCGCAGACTGGCGGTGGCCTATCCTGAGCTAGATGGGCGCTTGAGGGCATCACAGCAGCCACAAAGGGGTAAGGACAGTGCCCATCATTACAACTTACGCATGGTAGGGTGGTGTCCGGGTGGTGGATGTGTGTCAGTGGGTGCCCCTAGGCCAGGCCTGACATTGCAGCATAGGTCCCCTGGTGGCAAGGGTCCAGAAGGGATAATCCTGTCACCTAGCTCATAGGCATCCACTAATGGTCAAGGCTGCGTGGGTCCCAGGTGTGCTGGATTTGCCAGTGTGTGCCCCTCCCCATGCCTTTGTGGCTAGCAATATCACTGGTAGTGCAATGCATTGTGTGTAGGCCTCTACCCTGTGTGCGAGTGTGCTGTGTGTGCCAATGGTTGTCGCTTCCCCCCTTTTTTGTTTTGTCACCCTGTCCTTAATCATCTGGTGGAGGAGCAGAGGCACTGGCGACGGAAGGACCTGCATCCCACAGGACCCAGGAGGCGGAGTCTACCGACGCTGAGGGCTCCGATGGAAGCTCCCTGTTGGTGGAGTACTCCTCTGTGACCACCCCAGCTACAGGTACAGCCACCACCCCCGTACCAGCACCGCCCTCCCAGCAGCCCCTCATCGAGTTGCCCGTGCCAGCTCACCCAGGAGGGTGGGCATCTCCTTCGCCCCAGGAACCTCAGGCCCTGCCCCAATGAGCCCTGCTGCCCTGAGTGAGGAGGCTATTGACCTCCTGATATCCATCTCTGTAGGGCAGTCAACAATTGTGAATGCAATGCAGGGGCTCTCAGCCCACATGAAACAGACTAATTCACTCCTGGAGGGCATTCACACTGGCTTGGAGGCCCAACAGAAATCAATCCAGGATCTGGCCTTCTCTCTGATGGCAGCATTTGTCCCTTTTCCACCCTCCCCACTCCAACTTCCTCTTCCCCTCAACCCCAACCTATCCCAATCACACAGGCAGATAAGCATGCACACAAGAGTGGCCCAGGCAAACACAAGCACCACACATCATCCCACAGGCACTCACACAAACACCACCCAACATCCACAATTTCCACTGTCTCCCCCCTCCTCCTTCTCCTCCACCTCCCTCCCATTTCCGTCTACACTCACACCTGCATGGACTACACCCTCATCTACTACCAGCATCACCACCACACCTAGCAGAACACACACCTCACTGGCAGACACCTCCACAACAGCCATGCACATGTCACATGTGTCCTCTCCCACTGTGTCTGCCCCCCTTCTAAAGCACACAAACGCAAGCACTCAGACACCCAACAGCCATCCACCTCACAACATTATCTAGCCCATGCACGTGCACCCAAAATAAGCAGACATCTCCTACAACACTCCCTCTTCCCCAACTCCCAAACCTTCTCCCTCTTCCTGCCCCAATGTCCCTAAAAAGCTTTTCCTATCCACCATTGACCTCTTCCCTACCCCTCCCACACCGTCCTGCATGTCTGGGCAGGGTGGCAAAAACCCAGTCAATCACCTCCGCCACCCAGTGCATGGGTCCAATAGTCACCACACCCTCTCGTGGTGGGAAAGGATCCAGGGCACATGTCCTGAGGGTGAAGGAACCTGCACCAGGCAGCTTTAAGGGTAAGGAGCTGAAACCAGCTGCTGCCTGGAATACCAAGGAGCCAGAACCAGCAGACAGGAAGGGCAAGGGGCAGGAGCTCTGATGGAGCCCCCACCACCAACCACCATGGTTGTGCAGCCATCCAAGGCTGCAGGGGATGAGCTGGAGCCTCCCCCCACCAGCATTAGCAGCAGCACCACCACCAGTGGGCAGCCATGCAAGACTGCAGGGGATAGTCTGGAGCCTCCCCCCACCAGCAGCAGCAGCACCATCACCATCAGTGGGCAGCCATCCGAGGCTGCAGGGGATGGGTTGGAGCCTCCCCCCACCAGCAGCAGCAGCACCACCACCAGTGGGCTGGAGCCTCCCCTCACCAACAGCAGCAGCAACACCACCACCACCAGTGGGCAGCCATCCAAGGCTGCAGGGGATGGGCTGGAGCCTCCCCCTACCAGCATCAGCATCCCCACCACCAACAGTGGGCAGCCATCTGAGGCTGCAGGGGATGTGCTGGAGCTTTACCCTACCAACGGCTGCAGCAGGACCACTACCACCACTGAGCAGCCGTCACCGCCGGCAGACGGTATATAGTCCTGCCTCCATGGGCTGCTGTGAGACCTGCCCCCTGCAAATCCAGTGTGTATGACACCCACCTGAGAGACTGTAGCTTTGCACTCCCCAGGATCATAAGCACAGGGTATCATGCCCTCTCCAGAACCAGTGGGTAATACACCCACCATCCCCAGCCTCCCTAGGATTATGAGCACAGGGCACAATGCCCCCTCCAGAAGCAGTGGGTAAGACCCCCACCAACCCCAGCCTCCCCAGGATCATGAGCACAGGGCACAATGCCCCCTCCAGAGCATGTGGGCAAGTTACCCACTCGAGAGACTGTGGCCTTGCACTCCCTAAGAATAAGCACAGGGCATGTTGCCCCCTCCTGAACCAGTGAGCAAGTCACCCACTCAAGAGACTGTGGCTTTGCACTCCCCAAGACCAAGCACAGGGTATGTTGCCCCCTCCAGAGCATGTGGGCAAGTCACCGACTCAAGAGACTGTGGCCTTGCACTCCCTTTGACCAAGCTCAGGCATGTTGCCCCCTCCAGAACTAGTGGTGTGGTTCCATCTCCTGGCTGAGGTGCCCCCCCATCCCCTGTCCCCGTGAAGGTGCCTGACTATTAACCAACCAATGTCCCTGCAGTGTTCTCTCCGTGTTGATGTAGGTGACAAGTGGGGCCTTGGACTTTGGTCTGTGGCCATGTGGCCCACGCAACTGAGTCATGGGGAGTGTCTGTTGAAATGTACAATTGTAAATATCTGTAACATTGGCTAAGTTATTTTTAAACTGTGTTGATAATATTTCACTCACTTTAGTAAATTAATTTTGTCTGTGCATTATTCAGCCAATTTAGGGGGAATAACTTGTTTTCTTGTGCATCTGGTTGTGTGTATGGTGTGTGTACGTCTGGTGGGTGTTGTGCGTGTGTGTGTCACTCTCTTTTTCCTCCCCCTCCCTTGTTTCCTGGATGGCTGTACTCACTGTTGTCATCTTTGCCGTTGTTGGTGTTCGTGGTGGAGCAGCACGTAGAAGAGCATGGGGAAGAAATGCAGCTCGGGCTCCATGGCGGTGTAGTTGTTCCCTGTGTCTCCAATGTTGAGTCCTTTCCCTTGTGAGCTCAGTTTCCACAAGGCTTTTGATGTCGTTGATACCACCCCGGAAAAGGTGGCAGTTTCCAGGCTCTTAATATGGTAGGCAGAACATTGTCTTCCACCTGGCTGTAGGCGGCTATCGCCATGGTGCCTGTTGTTTCCGCCCTGGCAGTCGGTGTGGCAAAGTGGCTGTCTATCTGAGATCTGTCTGCCATGGTCATAATTTGGCAGTAATTGCTGCCAGTCTGTTGGCGGTATTACCGCCACTTTTACACCAACCGCCAGGGTTGTAATGAGGGCCTTAGTGTTTTTAGCGCATAGAAATGAATAGCGCCAATCTGGTCATCTGGTCACACCTTGACCAGGGTTAAGTCAAAGTTTCAGGCCGACCACAAGGGAGCCCTGGTCGGCTAGAGCAAGCGGGAAGCCTCAGTCAAAAGTTTACCTTCACTTTCTTGAATATTTTCTTCAGCAGGATGAAGTCACCAGTCCGATCCGACCTCCCTGGAGTCCTTCTTTGGGTACACTTTACAGGAGACCTCGGTGAAGATTTCTACGTTCGGTATTAGATGATTTTTCAAGATGAAAATCCTCGATTGGGACAAACCTGAATCTTGATCTGACGTCCCTGGAGCCCTCTTCGGATATGCTGCGCGGAAAGTCCCAGTAAACTTTCTACATTTGGACTTAGTCACTTTTTTTGAGATTTTCTTCAGCAGGATGAACCTGCAAGCTAAGCTGGGTCACAGTTGAGAAAAGCCGGCTATGCTCACTGCAGCCAGTTGGTCCCTCTATGGAGTTTTTTCAAAAAAGTTCACCAATCTTCTCCAAACTTCTAGATCTTCTTCCAGAAGGTCTCTGAAGGTCTTTTAGGAGTCAACAGCTCACCTAAAGGTTTCCGAAGCACTGAGTTTCCCCTCGAGGGTGCAGACTCCAAATCCCAGAATGCACCTTGCTCAAACTCCAAAATGGCCACTGGTAAGTGGTCAGCTGGTCAGTTTCTTCAGGATTTGATGCAGGGGACTCTGGTTAGCTATTTTTCACCTGCAGCAAACAGGGAGTCCCTCCTTGAACCAGTTGAATCCAGGCAAAATCATTCTTGTGGTAAAGCCCAAGTGTGCAGCTGGTCCAGTCCTTCACAGTGCAGTGTTGAGATGCAGGTCAGGGGTCCAACAGGGCAGTTCTTCTTCTTCTGATGTTCTTCCTTGTAGGGATATAAAGTGTGGGTGCTGCTCTGCCATATTTATCCTTGTTCCTGGGTGGAAAGCAGGGGGGTCCTTGTTATCCAATCACAGGCAGGCTCATTTCCATTGTGATGACCACTTCCTGGGAAGTGTGGCAAAAATTAATCTCAGGGAGCCACATTCCTAAGAAATCCATCATGGTTGAAAGTGATTTTTGGAGGTTAGATCTGACTGAGCCTACACACTGGTGTGGCTAAAGATCCTCAACACACCCTTCTCCTGCCCTCTCCTAATCCAATCAAGAGGGCACCTATTTGTCTGGGGTTGCAGGATGTGAGGAAAGTGTTGAGCTGCTCCAAATGTCTTTTCCTGCCTTTGAAGACCAGTTTGGCCACTCTACCCCCTTTCCGCTTCATCATCTACTGAGGCAGATCTCCTCCCCCAGGCACATCCTTTTGTGTTCAGCCCAGGCCACTTCAAATTTCATCAAGGTAGCCTGGTCAGGTTGCCAGAAGCTGGCAGTCAGAGAAGGGCACTACAGAGCTGAAGTTGGCAACTTTCAGGTAGAGTTTTAAAACTCTTTTCTTGAACTACTTAAATTAAATCCAACAATTGTAAGCTGTGAGATTTATTATAAAAGTCAATTTGATACCAAACTGAAGGTATCTGACACTTAAGGGGACTTTGTTATTTAAAATAAAGTCTCCCCCATCTCGCCATTCACTACAGTGAGGGAATATAAAATGTGGCTATTTTACCTCACCAGCGCTTATAAAACAATTTGATACGGTCCTGCTGATAGTTACATGGCTTCCAACCTATTTGCAGATAGGCCACACCTTAGGGGTGACTTATGTATGTATGTAATAAGGTTGTTTCAGACTTTGGAAGTACATTTAATTCCAAAGTCGAATTTGCATATCACTTTAGTTTAAAAGCAGCCAGCATGGCAGGCGACACTGGGCACCTCCGCAGTGCACCTGTGGGTGCACTACCTATGCTGGGGTCCCTAAACCTACATGCCCTACCAAACACTAGGGACTTATAGGTGGATTGACATAACCAACTATAATTAACCTAATTTTCACACTCATTTTACAAAGACCACAGGCCCTGGGACTTGTTAGCAATACCCAGGGCACCATCAGAATCAGGAAAACACCTGCAACTAGTGAAAAATGGGGGCAAAATGTTTGGGGGCCTCTACAATCAGCCTGTTTTCTCACATATGTGAATTATGTCATATGTATGGTTTCATAGCTAATCTCTTTGTTTCAGTGTTTTTAGGTAAGTTTACCGTGACTTCTTCATTTGGACATTTCAGAGATGTGACATTAGCAGGTATATCATGCTGTTGGGACATACATTCCCAGAAACAACCCATGTCCAAATAGTATGTCACAGATTTTGGGTGTAAAATACCTGTATCAAGGCAGCTTGCACAGTGATAGGATGGAAGTTGAGGTGACTCCATTGGACTTGTTCCTTGTTGTGTTGTGTCCACAATACATTATGTATGTCATCATGTATTCAGAGAATATGTACTTGTAGGCCTAAATCATGTTATTTTCCCTTCACATTGGCTAACTACTGATTTTTGTATGAACTGTTTAGCTGGTGATCTGTTTCATCATTGTAGGCCAAAGTGCTTGTGGCACATCACTGATGTTTCTTTTTGACATACCATCAGAGGCAGAAGCGTTGGATTATAATTACCCTGTGACCAGATACTGTTGTACTGACATATGTCTGAGTCTTGCCTTAAATGATGTAGGATTCCCATTGTGAGGTAGATGATATGGTTCCAGCTGATCACATCAACCAATTTTATTTGTGCCTATTCTACAGGACATTGTCTGATATGTTCTGGCCATCCATGTTCTTGAGTTCTGTACCAGTAAATGTGATCACTTACATGCATAATTGAGTCATGTATGATTTGCTGTGTTTCTTATATCTTGCCAGCCTATTATTGGAATAATGTAATAAAAATGCTATAAGGCAAGCCACTTGTATGTATGTGTTGGTGTGACATGGTTGTGCTCCTGAACTTAACATTGTGTACATGAACCATATCCATGCTTTCACAAGCAGCTTGTTTGTCATTGTATAATTCACATGGTATTACATATCTGCATACTGACCTTTAGTACAGCAGACAATGAGTTTGTGACTTGTGAATTTATTAAAGTGGTAAGGTTAAAAAAGAAACATAAAAAAGAAAACTGAAATAGTTAGCCATGGTGAATGAAACCATGAATGTAGATGCCAAATTATCTGAAATCCAAAGTCCAGATTAATCCTCCCTTAAGAAATGGAAAAGTGACATAAATTAGTCCACAGAGTGGATGTGTAACACACAATGGAGGACATTATAGTCAAGGTTCCTTGCTGGCAGTGGTGGGCGTCTAGCCATCTGCACCCCTTGGATTTTTACATGGACTTCCCGCTTGTGAGGGCGATGGGGAGGTTTCCACAACTGCAAAAGCAGGTGTTTCTGAAGATATTTCTTCATGTGGCTGCCACAATTATAGATGGGCTTTCTGTTGCATTACAGGAAGAAGTAGATGGTGTTAGAAAAGTCCTATTCAGGGTTTTATGGATGTCCATCAGCACCTCTGTTAGGGAGCCAATGTTGGTGTTATGGGCCTCCATCTGTTGGTACATGTCTCTCTGCAGCTGCTTCATTTACCAGAGTTCGGTAAGTACCTGGCCCATTATGCCTTGTGACTCCTGATACACACCCAAGACTTGGCTGATAGTGTTTTCGGTGTGACTGGCCCCAGTGGCCTCACTCTGCTGGCCCAAGGTATCCCTCCCACTGAACCAGCCCCACAAGCCTGTGCCCTTGGCCCAGGGTGCCTTCCCTAACTGGGTCCTGGTCCCTCTGTGTCAGGGCTGGTGATTTGCACTTCAGGATCCAGGACTGGGGGCACAAAATTGGACTAACTGTGCTACATACAGAGGTTGGGGCAGACTAGTGTTGGCTGAGATGTTGTTGCAGCTGTGGTGGAAGGTGGTTGTGTGGGGACAGCGGGGCTCGTTGTTGCTGTCTGCCCAGGCTGACCAGATTTGCCAGGTTTGGCATCCCGATGTCCAGGAATGTTGTCATCATTGAGGGCTTCCTCCAGGGGTGGAGTGGGAGTCAGTTCAGTGGATAATTTCTGCCGATGTGATGTGCCAGATCGACCTGTTATGAAAAAAAAAACATTGTTATTAGTGGAAGTGTGGAATCTGCATACAAATATTTTGTGTCATAGGAAGTAAAAAAAAAAATGTAGAGACCTAGAAGAATCTTAATAGGTAGGGTTTCTTATGGTAAACTTCATAATAAGCGCACATCAGTTGTGACATGGCAAACAAGTGAAAATTGGCATGGACACAATAGCCTCTTGTTTTGAATTACAGAAACAGGCCTTCATGGTATTTGTAGTCATGTCACTTTTTAACTCTCAACACCGGACAAATGGTAAACTCCACAAGAAGTGAACATCAGTTGTGACATGCAAACAAGTGAAAATGGGCAAGAGCACCATAAGTTCTTGTTTTGAGTTATAGAAACAGGGCCTTGTGGAAGTTATAGTCATGTCACTTCCTGCTTCACAACACTTGACAAACGGTTAGTCTTACATATATGTTGCTAAACTGCAGTTAGGCTGGACCATACATTTATATATTGACACATATCATGGGTCCTGGGATGATATTGTACTAGTAACACACTTACAGACCCCATTCACACATATGGTACGTAATGTATGGCATGTAATGGGGATTGATACATGTGATCTTATATACAACAATACACATTGACAATTAAACATCTCTGATACTTGTGTATTGCATGTTAGGAAAGTAGACAATGGCAAAAGCTGAGATGAGAACATACAGGACATTCATGTGTTGTAACAGTTAATGAGGTGTAACTTACCAGTCTTTACTCTCTCAGCTATTCCTGTCAAGCCCTCAGGATGAAGGATCCCCAAGACATTCTCCTCCTGGGGATAGTGTTGTAATGGGGTGCTCGGAAGACCACCGCCAGTCTTCTGGGCCTCGAGGTGTTGCTTGGAGGCCAAGGAATAAACCTCCCCCCTTATGTCATTCCACCTCTTCCTAATTTGCTAATTTGTGCGTAAGGTGGTGCCTACAACATTCACTCTGTCGACCAGTCTTTGCCACATTTTCTTTTTCCTACTGAGAAGATTACATTGTATTTGGGCTCCAAACAATTGTGGGTCTACTCTTGCAAAATCATGCACCATAACTATCAACTCAGCCTCAGAAAAATTTGGATTTTTTTAACATGACATGACTGCAAATTAAAGTGGGTGACAATGACTAAAACAGCAAGACAAGTGATATTATGAAACAAAAACGAAAGTGTGTGAAAAGTGTTAAAGGGAATGGGAAAAAAGGGCTGCCTTATCCCACAAAAATAAAACAATGATATGTGGTCTCTGTCTTGCTCTGCTGCAGTGGAGAGGCAAAGTATCATGGGATAGGGTGTGTTTTATAGTGGGATTTGCAGGTGTGTCCACTTGGCCAATGGAAGTCAGCTGTGTTTTTTTTTAATCCATCCAATGGGCACTGGTCTGCTGCTTTGCTGAGAGCGCAACGGCCTATTTCCAGCAAACTGCCACAAGGGGACCGCCAATACAAGTGTATTTCTGTAATTGGCTCTGAGGTTAGCCGCAGCCCTTATGACGATGGAGTACACACCGCCAGCATTGCAGCCTGTTGCACTGCTGGTGGTCACCACTCCGTTGACATGGGAGGCGGTTCAGGCTGCATACATCGTGATACAGCGGGTGGGGGACTGCCGGCTCGGTGTTCTTCTTGGGACCGCCGTCACTGTGGTACGGCGGTGCAACCACCAAACTCGTAATCAGGCCATAAACGTAGAAAAAATATAGTCAATATAACTATAAAAATAAAATTACACATAACAGAATACCTACATATTAAACATTTTCAAAATAGTGTGTGTTTTCTACAACTATCAATTAATATACTGAACATTTAAAGTTTCCTTATTTATAAAAAAAATTAAAAACCTTATAATTTAATAACTAATGTAAAAAATTCTTAATTAAGACGTCAATTATATATCACTTGTGTGAACATAAGTATGAAAATAAAATGTAAATAAAAATGTTAGTTACAAAAGAAAAAAAATTATTTAAAAAGTATTCACAATTTAACAAATATTTTCTCAAACAATAAAAAATATAAATAAGATGACAAATTGCATTAATAGTCTCACCTTATTATTCTTGCAGGTAATTAGGCATAACATTGAACACAAACATATTCTCGAAGTATCACCACCCTTTTCCACTATAAATCTAACATCCCACTCTTATAACATAATTAAACTTATAAAAACAAAAATAAATGACTCTAATTAGGACTATAATAGAAAATTGTAATACTTTCACATTACAAATATATAGATACAAAAAGCTAACACAGAAATAGACATCTTACTGACTAAATACTACAAAAAACAATACAAAACTATTCATAAAAATGATATATAAAACAATATTTTAGAAAACTAAGGCCATCATTACAACCCTGGCGGACCGTGCAATGTTGCCGGTGGGACCGCAAACAGGCTGGCGGTAATTACCACCCCATTATGACATTGGCGGTTTGGCACATGCCAAACCGCCAATGTACCACTCTGCCCGCCACGGCGGTAATGACCACCAGGCTGGAGACAACGGTCTCCAGCCCTGCGGCCGTCACTAGTCTGCCTGCTGGATCATGACCCCGCATACCGCCATGGAATTCGTCAATTTTGAACCGCCACAAAATCCTTGGCAGTAGGCACTATTAGTGCCAGGGAATTCGTTCCCTGGCACTGATAGGGTTCACCCCCTCCCAGGAGTCCACCCCCAACAACCACGACTCCCCACCCCCCCCCAAAGGTAGTAGGGCCCCCTCTCCTTCCCTGCCCAGACCTCCAAGGGCCCCCCCAGACGTACCCCCCACTCACGCACCACACACCACTCACACACATACAGGTGCACATACATGCACACATGCAGACATACATACACGTTACATCCCCACTACACACATCACACCCCCGCAAACATACACGCACTCACACGCCCTCTATAAACACTCACACCCCCATGCATGCACACACCACACAACATCCCCCAACCCCCTCCTCGGTCGGTGAACACCTTACTTGCCTCTGTGGTCGTCTGGGAGGGAACGGGATCCATGGGGGCTGCTCTGCCACCAGCACCCCGTCACCAGAACACTGCCACGCCAAATACTGGAATGTAATTCGGTGGGTGGTGTTCTCATTACGTGGCGGTGATGGAGGAGCTGCCTCCACTATACCGCCGACCGCCAGTATGGCGGCTGGCGGCTCTCCGTCCAGAAAATGGCGGAGGGTCACCACCAGTCATAATATGGTTGGTGAAAGACCGCCAACACTGGCGGTCTTCAGCCCGGGCGGAACCTTGGGGGTCTTTCAAAAAGACCGCTGAGGTCAGAATGAGGGCCTAAATGCTCCACAATGACGAAAAAACACTTAAAACAACATTCTTACCCTCAATATTTCTTTCCACAATATTTTAAACATCACAATATTCTTGACACAATACTTTGTACCACAATAATTTCTCCATGTATTCTTTCATCAAACCAAACCGCACAAGAAGGACAGATTACAACATGTTTGATCTTTGGCTATGGACAGATCTGATAGATATGTTAATTGCCCACCGAGAGGATAGGGATCATAATGCCCTTCATGGGTTTCTGGCTTCCATACTAGCTCCAAATAACATGCTTGTTGAGTAAACAAATTGATCTTGACAAACTGTAAAATGGGCGTTTACACACCAGCCCCCTGAGATAAAATATTTTTAATATGAGTCAGTAACTGAAGGGATTGATCTTTTTTCCAAATTGACCTCTATTCACTGTACCCCTGATGGCATCATTAGTACTCGTGGAAAATGTTTACATTTATCAAAAAAAATTCTAGGAAAGAGACCTATCCATCATACTTCAAAACTGGCCTCTTCGTTTAAGAGGCAATGCAAAGAAACTAAGAGTGCCCTTATTGTTGCAGTTACATCTAAGGATAGTGACAATATTAGACGAAAATACTTAAGAAAGCGCAGACCCTAGTAAAAAAATTGCACTATGATAAATGGTCATATCTTAATAAAGTGGTACAGGATAAGGGCACCATTCTTTTTTTGGTAAAAGCAATCTAGCCAGGATTTCTATTCAACCTTGCATAGACAATTTCGCCACTTTATACTGTAGCCCTCATGAAACGAACAAAAGTGATGAGTCAGCCAATTTGATCTGCCTAATTGAGGATACTGAGCCCTATCAATGGCGAAACATAGCACGGAACGAACGGCACAATGCCAAATAAGACAGCTGGCACATGCAGCATTTCAGGAGATCTCTTTTTGTCTGACCCATACATGTGGGCAGCCTATATTAATATGATTCAAAATGGCATTTTGGCAGAGTTCAAAATTCCTAATACTTGGACAGGTACAGCAATAATTTCCATCTCCAATAAAGGTCGGTACGAAATCCTTAGAAAATACTGCCCAATTCTCATAGACAGTGTCAAACATTATTTTGCCATCAGATATTAGATAAGCTTCTGTATTGGATTGATGAGTCGATTACCTTCTTAAAGTAACATTGAAGAATAAAATCTGCTAAATCGATCTATTAGTTTATTGGAAAGTTGTTGTTTTAATCGAGGGGCATTTATTCTTTTTTCTCGTGAATAATAGGTCTGCATTCAACGTAATTCCATGTAAAAAATAAAATTAAAAAAACACTGTGATAGGCCATCAAGAAAATGAGAATCCCAATTTACATTTTTACTATACAAATATGACAGCACTTATATGCAAGTGAGATGGGGCCCCTGGGCGAACTAACAGAACCATTTGGATAAAGTAAGGGATACTACCTTGTTATGTTATAGCTACAACATTGTTTTCGTTGTATGGAAATTATGTGCTGAAATCATTGGGCTCATCTATAAATGACTCGCTGAAGTCACCTCAGTGTAGAACGTTGATCCTCCTATAAGTGGGTAACACATTTCTGATATATCGGGCATCTAAGGTTTTTCAGGCTGTACTATGCCAATCTGTACACTTCTGCAGACACGATGGGCTGGTAGTGAATCCAGCCAAAACCAAATATATGGTTTTCAACCTCAATAAAACCTACTATGCTGCTCTAAAAACATTAACAAGAAGAAGCAGGCTTAACAAGGTTAAGGCCTTCAAATACTTGGGTGGGAAACTAACAGAACATGTCCTGGGTCATGCAAACAACAAATGGTGCACCAAATCTCCAACAATACAGGGTACTGTAATCAACGCGATCGTTTTCTCTAGCATTACAGATCTGTAGTGTACAAGCATTAAGTGCATCACTTTATGACATATAATTATGAAGACACAAAAACCCCCGGCATCGTCAAATCTGAGAATACATTTCACAGAGCAACCTGCCATCAAATACTTCATGTTTGCTACTGTATATAGATATGAGACATTGCTTTGTTTTCACCATATTAGTCACACATAACAGCAGACTCACTATAGGATGGCCCTTGAAGAGGTACTTGGTATAGATGTCTAAAGCAGAATCATGTGGCTCAAATATGTATGATCCCAGCTGCATGAGCTCCGTTTAGAAGCTCTATGGAATAATAGGAAGGAGGCCAAATCGTTCTTAAAATAACACATTGAAGAGAAGGTTCCGATACACGTCTCAGAAAGAGAAATTGTTAATCCTAGGTATGGACGCCTTAGTTACAGATTTACTGAATTTAAACATACATTTAAATGTGAGCCTTTTTTAGATGGTGTTACATGATCTATTGTCAACCAGATATATGTTAAATTCAGGTACAGGACCTTTCCGATAAAAAGCAAATGACTAGAAAATGTGTTTACTGATTAAAAAAAAAAAATAACCTGCTCGTAAAATCACTTTTGTAGAAAATGGATAATCCTTATCAGATTGGGGCGCCGCAATCCAAAATGGCATTATGAATTCTAACATATGACACAAGTGAAACTATAGTTTTCAGAGTAGCTCAGTTTCTCCCAACCGTTGGTCAATTATGGAGGAAGCATAACGGCGATGGCAGTCACTAGGCTTTAATGTGGTATGTTGTTTTAAATTCTAAATGTTATTCACCTAAATATTAATGTTTATTACTAACATTAAAACAATGTGTTTTGTCTGCGATTGTTTAATGGGGCTTAATTCAGTATAAACATTTTAAAACGATGATGATGGTTTCAAACAATAAATGAAACATTTGATTTGATGATGGTGTTTAAGTTAATTGTGGAAGAGAATTGTGACACATATTGCCTAAAGTCGATGTTGCATTAAGACCATGCATGTTAATATTTTTTAATCCTCACATGTGAGGATGCCCAATATTGATAAAGGCAATACATTTTAAGCAAATGCTAGCCTACACGCAAGATTTTTTCTTCTTATTCCTCCCTACATCATGTCATCTAGTCATATGCTGTGACAATAGCAAATCATTGTTAGATACTTTGGGATGTTACAGAGATACTGGTTTTGAGACATCTGTAGTGTTTGTTGCCAGACCATTGTTGGAATTGCAATGCTGTTTGCGGTAGACCTCCTCTCACTCATGGAGTGATGCAAAGGTACATGAGTGCTGACAAAGGATCCTTAAATGTGGTTTGTGTCTCTATGCCTAGGACTATAACTGCATCTCATACATTTTACCAATTCCATGGAAAACGTGTGTACCCCATACCTGCATCTGAACAACTATAGGGCAATTAAAAATATGGTTGGATACTACCATTTGAACGACTAACGAACATAGAGTATCAATTGGGACAGATATGTAACACTAACTTGAGATTTTGTCAATAGGTGAATTCATTACATAACATAAATGGGGCGAGTCATACTCAAATTTGAACAGGGCTGATGGCATTGTTGACTCCATATATGCACTTCCTAATGTTGTGTCTTTCTGCAAGGTGTATATTTCCATGAGTGTCTATACACATTTTTGGCCTGTCCTTCCCCTGAGGCATGAGGCACAGAAGCCAAAGGCAAGCTGATGGAAGACAAATGAGATACGAGAGAACAGACTTGAAGCTTTTGCCCTGGTGGAAAACATACAGAAGACCCACATGCAGGAGACTCTGGAAGCAGATTTACAGGAGAATGAGGCCCTGGATGCTTACATGCCGAGGGTTTTGTTTCTGAGGCTAGAAACTCAGGCCCTCATTACAACCCTAGAGGTCTGTGATAAAGCGGCGGTAATACCACCAACAGGCCTACGGTAAAAAAAAAAAAATTTTGACCACGGTGGATGCGCCAACACAGACAGCCACTTTACCACACTGACCCCCACAGCGGTAGCAACAAGCACCACAGTGGTAACTGCCAACAGCCAGGCAGAAGACAATGTACCACCCACCCTATTACAACAAGCCAATCCACCAGCTTTTCTGGGGCGGTACCAACGCCATCAAAAGCACAGCAGAAACAGAACACAAAAGGAAACGACTCACCTCTGGACACTCAAAGAAGAACCACAGCACCATGGAACCCGAACTACAGGTGTTGCCCATGCCGGTATACCTCCTCCTACACCAGGAACACGAACGGCAGTGAAGACGACCACGGTGAGTTCCGCACCTAGCACACAAGGGAGGGTGGGAGGAAAGAGAGAGTGACACACACATGCAACACGCAACACCTCGACCCTCACCCCAACACCATACACACAAACAGATGCAACAACATTACATATCTACCCCATGCCCCTCAGGAATAACGCAAGGACAAAAGGAAGTGAGTAAAGTCAGTGTAATAATATAAATTTTGAGAAATACGTCCTTAAAGCATAAAACAGTATCTACAATATATACAAATGGAGGGACAATGCCCAGTCAAAAATGTCTGTGGCCCACAGGGCCATATCACATAGGCCAAGGCCGCACCTGACTCCTGTCTCAATATGGAGAGAACACTGCTGGGACATCAGGTTGAAAAATACACAGGCACCTCAGGGGGAAGGGGAAAGGGAGCACCTCTGCCGGAAGATGGTACAACGCCACTGCTCCTGGAGGGGGCTGCATGCGCTCTGCGATGTCCTGGGGAGTGCAAGGCCACAGTCTCTCAAGTGGGTGGTTTGCCCACTGCTTGGCCCTGGGGAGTGGAAAGCCACAGTCTCTCAAGTGGGTGGTTTGCCCACTGCTTGGTCCTGAGGAGTGCAAAGCCACAGTCTCTAAAGTGGGTGGTTTGCCCACCGCTTGGTCCTGGGGAGTGCAAAGCCACACTCTCTAGTGGGTGGCTTGCCCACCGCTTGGTCCTGGGGAGTGCAAAGCCACAATCTCTCAAGTGGGTGGTTTGCCCACTGCTTGGTTCTGGGGAGTGCAAAGCCACAGTCTCTCAAGTGGATGGCTTCTCCATGGGTTCTGGAGGGGGCCTTTTGCACTGTGTGATTCATTCTGGGAAGGATTGGGTGAGTGGATGCCTTCTTCCACTGGTTCTGGAGGGGGCCTTGTGCCCAGTGTGCTTCATCCTGGCAAGGAGGGGGTGAGTGGATGCCTTCTTCTACTTGTTCTGGAGGGGGCCTTGTGCCCAGTGTGCTTCATCCATGGCAAGGAGGGGGTGAGTGGATGGCTCCCTCCACTGGTTCTGGAGGGGGCCTTGTGCCCAGTGATGCAGATCTTGGAGGGTTGCAAGGTCACAGTCTCTCACCTGGGTGTCACACCTAGAGTTGTTGCAGGTGCCAGGATGCACTACAGCCCATGGAGGCACGACTACACACTGCCCGCTGGTGGTGACGCCTCCTCAGTGGGGGCAGTGGCGGGACTGGTGGTGGTGCTGTCAGTGGTGGGTGGAGGATACAGCCCTTCCTCCGCAGCCTCAGACGGATGCCCATTGGAGCTGCTTCTGGCAGTGGTGCTGGTGGTGGTACAGGTGGCGGTGCTGGCGGTGGTGCTGCCAGTGGTGGTGGGAGGCTCCAGCCCTTCCCCCGCAGCCTTGAATGGCTGCCCACTGGGGCTGCTGCTGCTGGCAGTGGTGCTGGCAGTGGTGCTGGTGGCAGTGCAGGTGGCGGTGCTGGCGGCGGTGCTGGCAGCGGTGCTGCCAGTGGTGGAAGGAGGCTCCAGCCCTTTCCCCGCAGCCTCGGATGGCTGAAGTGCCATGGCTGGTGTTGTTTGCCCAGATGCTGCTCCAGCACCAGGCACCAGATCCATCCTGCCTGCGGCATCAGTGCCTTTTTCATTGCACTTGGCAGCTGGTGTTTCCTTCCTGCCCTTGGCAGCTGGTGGTGCCTCCTTGCTTCTGCCAGCTAGTGGTGCCTGCTTGCTTCTGCCAGCTGGTGGTGCCTCCTTGTCTTTGCCAGCTGGTGCTCCCTTTTTGCTCTTGGCAGCTGGTGCAGGCACACTGGCTGTGTGGACGGGTCTCTTCACAGTGCCTCTCACAACTGCAGTGGCTGCAGAAACAACAATTGCCGTGGAGTGGGTGGCTGAGGTGCTAGCCTGGGTCCCGACCACCCTGGCCCAAAGTGAAGGATGGGGGAGAGGAGCAGGGAAGAGGTCAAGGGTGGAAAGGAAAAGATTTTTAGGGACACTGGGGCTAAAAGAGGGTGTAGGTTTGGCAGTGGAGGAAGAGGGAGTGGTGGTAGGGGGTGTCTGTCTGCTGTGGTTGGGTGCAGGTGCATGGGCCTGATGCTGTTGTGAGGAGGATGGCTGTTGGGTGTCTGAGTGCTTGTGTTTGTATACTTTGGGAGGAGGGGACACAGACACAGTGGGAGAGGACACAGGGGACGTGTGCATGTATGTGGGGGTGGTGACTGCCAGTGAGGGGCGTGTAGTGATAGGGGTGATGGTGATGGAGGAAGTGGATGAGGATGTAGTGCATTCAGGTGTGAGTGGAGATGCTACTGGGAGGGAGGTGGATGAGGAGGAGGAGGGGGACACAATGGAGGCAGAGGATGTCGGTGTGTCTGCATTGGGATGATGCTTGTGTGAGTGCCTGTGGGATGAAGTCTGGTGCTTGTGTTTGCCTGAGCCACTTCTGTGTGTTGATTTGGGTGCATGCTGGTCTGAAAGTGTGCTTGGGATAGGCTGGGGTTGAGGGGAATGGGACTTGGTAGAGGAAGTTGGAGGGGGAGGCTAGAGACAGAGACAATGGCTGCCATCAGGGAGTTAGCCAGAGCCTGGAATGATCTCTGTTGGGCCGCCATGCCAGAGTAAATTCCCTACAGGAATGCATTTGTTTGTTGCAAATTCCCTGCCAGACCCTGGATGGCATTCACTATGGTTGACTCCACAACAGAGATGGATCGCAGGAGGTCAACAGCCTCCTCACTCAGGACAGCAGGTCTAACTGGGGCAGGGCCTGAGGTGCCTGGGGCAAAGGAGATGTCCACCCTCCTAGGTGAGCGTGCATTGGAAACACACTTTGGAGCTACTGGGAGGGCAGTGCTGGTACGGGGTGGCAGCTGTACCTGTTGCCACCACCACAGAGCTTCCATCAGAGGAGGAGTCGGTGTCTGTAGTCTCCCCTCCTGTGTCCGTCATGGTGCTCCCCTCGTCCTACGTCCCTCTGATGCCCTCACCGTCGATGGATTTGGCCTCCAGGCCCATGTGGGATGCAGCTCCCTCTGTCACCGGTGCCTCTGCTCCTCCACCAGATGATTCTAATGCACACAAGGACAGGGTGACGAAACAAGAAGGGGGGGGAGACAGAGGATACACTTGGTCAATGCCCGGAACAACACTACTGTTGGTGTACACAACAGACAGGGATCAGCCCTATGCATTAGGCCATGCACTACCAGTTACAAAGCTAGTCACCAGCCTATGAGGTACATAGCATAACAGCATCAGCTGCACACCTGAAACAAACAGGACCCTGCCCAGTAGTAGATGGCCACTAACACTTTTGGGGTTGGAGTGCTTCAGAGCCTGCCCAACAAGGGACCTACCCTGCCATGTTGGCCCTGGCCTATGGGCACCCATAGCCCACATCCCCCACCCAGGTAAAACCTTAACAGAAGCAAAGTCATGATTCTGAATCTGTACTCACCCCCTTTTGGCTGCTGCAATGCCTTCAAGCACCCATCCAACTCCGGATAGGCCACCACCAGGATGCGGAACATCAGTGGGGTCAGGGCACGATGGGCACCCCTTCCTCGTTGGGAGGCCATCCCCAGCTGGGCCTCCGCTGTCTTCCTTGCCTAGCGGCACAGGTCCTCCCACCGTTTGTGACAGTTTGTGCTCTGCCTGTCAAAGACCTCCAGGGTCCGCATGTCCAAATACCCTTTTTCTGATGGGCGCTGACCTGCAGAGGCAATATAGACAGAAAAACACCACTAGACAAACCGTCCAACCAGTTACACATAAGGCCCACCATACCCGTTTATAGCACTGTTGGAACACATAGCCCAGCAGCCAATGTGTACCCAGCCAGGAGGACATCCCACCCTCCTTACACGGAGCCATCACACACATCTCCGTACATGCATGCCACATGCATCGTGCCCACGGTGTACTCACCTGTTGGTTTGGAGGCCCATACAGCAGTCCGTACTGGGGTAGGACCCCATTCACCAGTCTCTCCAACTCCTCCAAAGTGAAGGCTTGTGCCCTTTCTTTGGTCACATGGACCATGGTAGGATCGAGAGACAAGTCACAGCAGCACATGCAGTGTAAGTCCTCTCGTATGGAAGGTCAGGGAGTAAGTCAGGAATCAGATAGAAAATGGCAGTCACGTCCGCAGTGGTTCATACCGTCACCGCCAGTGTAGATCACCATTTGCCACTGTAACCCATAGGGCCCAATATTAATCAATGAGGATTTGCATGGCAGTTTCCGACCGCCTCCTGCCACTGCACACAACGTTAGCAGAATTACCTCACTTCCACCTGTCCATCCACACAGAACAGGCAGACGCCATTTCATTGGGGGGGGGGCAGCCCTATGGAATCATGTTGTGTCACAGGAGAAATAGGCACATACTGGACAAATCACACTGACCCATTACATGCTTACAGAATGCAAACTAGTGTTGTGGCTCCAATGTTCAGTTTGTGACAGCCTCCTCACTCTTATGTCCCCTAGGTACCTACAGCTGCGGATGAATAGGAGATGGAGACATACCCCTGTGTACAGACCCCTGGTGGACTTGGCTACACTGGAGGAGAGGCACATTATTCTCACCTATAGCCTGGACAGGGCCAGAATCACAAAGCTGTGTGCCCAGTTGGAACCTGACCTGATCTCAGCTATCCGTCATCCCACCGAGATCCCCCCTCTTGTGCAAGTGCTATCTGTACTCCATTTCCTGGCAACTGGTTGTTCTCAAACGTGCTGACATGAGTGTTGTCTGTCCTGATAAAACACATGTGCAGCTACATTGTTTTCCCCAAGGTTGAGGATTTGGCCACAGTGAAGGCCGAGTTTTATGCAATGGGGCACATCCCCAACATAATTGGGATGATTGATGGTACACATATTGCATTTGTCCCCCCTCCTGCCAGAATGAACAGATGTTCAGGAATTGTAAGAGTTTCCACTCCATGAATGTTCAGATGGCGTGCTTGGCAGACCAGAACAACTCCCACGTCAATGCTAAGTATCCTGGGTCGGTGCATGATGCTTTTGTCCTGAGGAATAGCAGCATCTCAAATGTGATGGGCCAACTTCAGAGGCACAAGGTGTGGCTAATAGGTGAGCCCTGGTTCCCACCCAGTAAAGGTTGGTGTATGGGTATGGTGTGGGCCATATAGGATAGTGTGTGGCTAAATGTTATCATTCAATACTTGCAGGTTACTCTGGTTGCTCAAACCTATCATGGCTGCTGACCTATGTAAGGAATGCCAGGACAAGGGCAGAAGAACGCTATAATGAGGCACATGGGCTAACCAGAAGGATAATTGAGAGAACCTTTGGCCTCCTGAAGGACAGATTACAGTGCCTCCATCTAATAGGTGGATCCCAGTGTTACTCACCCAAGAATGTCTGCCAGATTGTAGTGGCATGCTGCATGTTGCACATCCTGGCCCTCAGACACCTCGTCCCTTTTCTGCAGGAGAAGGAAACTGGAGATGTCCCTGTGGCAGCAGTAGACCATGTGGACAGTGAGGATGAGGAGGTAGAGGATGAGGATGAGGATAACAGAACATCTGTGATCCGTCAATACTTCCAATGACATACAGGTAGGACAGTGTAAATTTACATTTCAATGACGTTGGTTGTAAACTGTGGGGCAATGGCATGCTGATATTCCCCGCTTCTATGCCCAGTTACTGTTCCCTCTGGGAATTCATTTTACAGATGTTGGTGATTTGACAAATACTCGTAGTGTGATCACTACAGCCATCTACAGGTCATTAATCTATGCTAATTCGATATACAGTTCATTTGCAATGTTTGTACCTGTTTCTAGCAATCCATATTTGATATACATAACATACTCCAAATGGATTTGTTTTCAAAGGTTGTTTATTGAAGTGGTAACATATATGGGGAAAGTGCAATGGGATGGGGTGATGATAGAGGAAAGTCCAGAGTATTGTTCCAGTCTGTTTGTAGCACAGGTGCATTGTCCAAGGAGACATAGGAAGAGGAGCAACAGCAGTTCAAGATGGACAGGGTGACTGAGTGGGACACAAGTGGGGCAATCAGGAGAGTCTCATTTCCTTGCGGGGGTCTTGGCATGTGTCTCAGGCTTCTGTCTGGATCACAGGAAACATTTGTGGGGTGGTTCACCTTCTTCAGGGGGAGGGTTGCTGGTGGCCTGTGAGTCCTGTTGGCAGCTGAAGTAAAAGGCTGTTCAGATGTCTGGCTAGTAGCAGAGGCCTGCTGGTGTGAGACTGTCTCCCTCATAATGTTGGCCATGTCTGCCAGCACACCTGCTATGGAGATCAGGGTATTGTTGATGGCCTACAAGACCTCCCTGATCCCCTGGTACTGTCCCTCCTGCAGCCGCCTGTTCTCCTCCACATTGTCCAGGATCTGGCCCATCATGTCCTGGGAATGTTGGTAGGGTCCCAGCATCTCGGAGAGTGCCTCCTGGAGAGTCAGTTCCCTGGGCCTGTCCTCCGCCTGGCGCACAACACTCCTCCCAGTTTCCCTTTTGGCCTGTGCCTCTGTCCCCTGAACCGTGTGTCCACTGCCACTAACCCCAGGTCCCTGATTGCCTTGTGTGTGAGGTGTGGCCTGGGGTCCCTGTAGAGGTGGACACACTGCTGATTGATGTGTCATGGGGACAGAGTTGTGGGTACCCTGGGTGGGTGCTGTGATGTTGTATCCTGATGGGGGAGGTTCTGTGGTGGTCTGTGACTCGGCTTGGGTAACCGGCAGTTTAGTGGTCCGTGATGGGCCAGGTAGATCGTCCAGAACCTGAAGACCAGAATTACTGTCATCAATGTGGACCTCTTCTATTGGGGTACTGGATAGTGCTGGCCCCTCCTCTCCGGTGACATTGGCTGGGGTACCTGTGGGGAGGTGAATGATGTGTTATGGTTTATGTTTATGACATATTGTACATCCCTGGTTTCCCCTCTATGGTTGAATTTGCCCTGTCAGCTTTCACTTTTTTATGTCAGTGTGTGGTGGGATTGTTAGTTCTCTAAGTTGTGCATGCTTTAGTGATGAGTGTCCATGCAGGGCTGTGAATAGTTTCCATGCATTGGTACAGCATGCAGGGTTTGGCATTGGGATAAGTGAGATGTGATGGTGGAGTGTGTGGGATGGAGTGGAGTGATGGGAGTGAGGGTGAGGCTATGTGATGGCCTGCAGGTATGAGGGTGAAAATAGTAGAGAGTTGACTTACCAGAGTCCAGTCCCCTTCCGACTCTGGCCAGGCCCTCAAGATTCAGTATTGCCAAGACTTGCTCCTCCTATTCTGTGAGTTGTGGGGGAGGAAGTGGGGATCCACCGCCAGTCCTCTGGATAGTGCACTGGTATCTTGCTGCTATGAAATGTACCTTCTCCCATAGGCCGTTCCACCTCTTCCTGATGTCATCCCTAGTTCTGGGCTGCTCTCCCACAGCATTGACCCTGTCCACGATTCTCTGCCATAGCTCCATCTTCCTGGCTATTGATATCTACTGCACCTGTGCTCCAAATAGCTGTGGCTCTACCCAGACAATTTCCTCCACCATGACCCTTAGTTCCTCCTCTGTGAAACGGGGATGTCTTTGTGGTGCCATGGGTGTTATGTGAGGTGTGTTGGTGAGGGTGTGTTGGGTAATGTATTGGGGTGTGTGATGTGGAGTGTGTGAGTGGTGTATTGGTGTTACTAGTGTCTGGCTCTAGTTGTCTCTGTGGTCTTGGTGTCTCTCTGGTGGCAATGATTTGTAATCATAAAGGTTTGTGGGTAATGTGGGTGTGTGTTTTATAGTGGTGTGGGTGTGGTGTGTGTATGGGTGTCAGGTGTGTGTTGTTTTATTTGCCCATTGTGGTGTTGTTTTGTCTGTGGGTGTCTATATTGAGCGCAACTTGTCCGCCATGGTGATTCGTGGGTCATAATGTGATGGTGTTGTTCTGTTGGCGTAACGGTGTGGGTTTTGATACCGGCTCTTTATCTCTGACCTTTGGGCTGGCGGATTTGTGTATGTGGCTGAATTCTGTTGAATTGGTGTGTGTGTTATAATATGGTGAACGGATATCTGCCGCCGCCACAGTAAGTTGGTGGCCGTCAGGGTGGTGATAGCGGCATTTACAACCAATGTCATAATGAGGGCCATAGTGTCCTGCTCAGGACTACAACCATTACACTCAAACACATACATACAAGGGTCACACAAAATATTTTATTCCAGTGAACAGCACATAGGTTGCCCATATGCCTGGACACTGTGAAATAATATTGTGTGACTCACACTGAGTCAAAGTACATATTCCAGGATAAAGCCCCCCAGACCACGGAAGGGAGGGATTTGTCAGGCATTGTCCTGTAGAATAGTTAAACATTATAGTGGATGATGTCAGCAGCTTGAGCCTTATCACATACCACACCAAAGTAATCCAACATCACATAATCCAAGATACAGACAGACGGCAGTACAACATTCCCTGTTCACAGGCCCATCAAAAGCCAATGACCAAGAATCTGGTGGTATGGCAGAAACATATGTCAGTGGTGTGGCACAAGTACTGTGACCTGCAATGATGAAATACATCGACATCCATGTACAGTTCACACAAGAATAGTGTTTAGACAAAGTGAACAGTGAGTGGCTTGCTCGCAATCAATGAATTCATTTTTCATGCCCACATGATGACACACCTGATGCAATTGACCCAACACAGCAAGTCCAATGTGCACTTCTGACCTTCAACCTCAACACTCTGCAAGCTGCCTTGGTGCAGGTCTCATACACCCCAAATCTGTGACCTACATTACTTGGAACAATCCATGTCCACTTTGTATGTCAGAACAGCATCAGATACCTGGAAATGTCACAACTCTGAAATGCTGACATGAGAATGTCATGGTGAAGGTATCTATACAAAGGAAAAATAAGGAGTATAGACTTGAAAACATACTTATTGCACAATTCACATAGCAAGCTACTGGAAATGTAATTACATTACAATGAAAATGACACAAACAAAGCAACATCATCAAGTTGGGGATATGTCAAAGGCTAACTGTTCAAACAGCCTTTGGCTAAATATTGCAGAGTACAAGCTCCCTAGTTGTTCCTAAAGCACTCAACTCCACACATTCTCACAACTTTAGTTCATGATAAAGTCACAGTCATTACAACACATGACATGCTAAAACTCATGAAAAGCAGCTGTTGATGAGATCTTCCTGCAAGTCAGCTTCTTCCTCTTCACCACTGTCATCCTCAGTTAGAATTTCAGGATCCTCCCCTTTCTCTGGGATGGGATGGGAAATTCCTCCACAGGTCAATGTTGTGGAACATGCAACATGCCACAGTTTTCTGACACACTCTTCCGGGTGAGTAGAAGAGGGCTCCACCAATCCAGTTAAGACACCTAAATCTGGCCTTCAGGAGCTCAAAAGCCTGCTCCATTACCCACCATGTTCTTCCACAGGCCTCATTGAAGGGGATTTCCCCTGGCATAGTTGGATTCCTTCTGGGCATCAACAAGCAAGGATGGTTTGGATAGGCAGAGTCTCCTGTTCAGTAATGAGACATATGTGTATCAATGAGTCACTCACTTCATGATTGTATCCCCAGACACTGCACACACACAAACAGGACAGATGTGACTTAGCAACCAGCCAGGCCTTCTCTGGATACAGTTATGACATCAGATGGGGTATGGTGCTGTTCTGTATTATGAAGAAATCATGGGCTGAACCCGAATAGTGGGCAAACATGTGAAATGTAGAGCTCCGCCAAATAAACAACTTGTACATTGATGGAATGGAAGTTGTTTCTGTTGTAGTATACTTGTTCATTGGCCTGCGGTGGAACCAAGCCAACATGTGTGTCATCAATGGCCCCCACCACATGTGGGATGCATGCATAACCATAAATGTCATCCTTCACATGGGCTTAATCCTCACTTCAGGGAAACTGGATATAGCTGTCTGGGTGTTTTAACATTGCTGAGAGGACATCCTTCAACACAAGACTGAACACAGATTGGGACATGTTAGCTGATAAGGCTTCTTTATTTTGGAAGGACTCTGTGGCTAGGAAGTGCTGACTTGACTTGACATACAATGGGTGGTATGGTGGTTGGATAACTAATAGCTGGCATAATATCTGGCTCCAACGGACAACATAAGTCCACTGTTATTTGCCTATTCAGATGGTAGAGCAGTATGATTTGGTGTTCTTCCATGGTCTTAAGGTATGGCAGTGAACGTTAGACAAGAGGTTGTTGCATAATCCCTCTCCCTGGATGCCTATCTATGACAAAACATGATTTTTAACATTAGTCATTTTGTCCACAGCAACATACATGATGCATGCCAATGTGGCTCCTGTGACAAGGCATTTCAGAATGGATAAACTTGGCAACCAGTACACATCACAGCTGCAAATAACACAAAGGTCACGTGTGCCCACCATGGTTTTCCACACATGTGGTCACAACATGTATATGGACCAAACTCAAATATGTGAAACACAATTACCCTTCAAAATATGACTGGATATCCCCACTGCCAAAATGACCGTCAGCTGTGGTGGACAGTGCCCCACTGATAAATGACATCTTTGTCCTGACACATTCTACAATGATGTTTCAGTTGTATGACCTACGTGACAAGACAGGATAAGCATGTATGTGAGGTCAAAAATCCATTTTTACAGGTGTGACACAGTATACATAGCCCAACACAGCATTTCAGGGCACCTAAATGGCAGCTGCCTGACCTATTCCACTGGACATTAGGAACCTCCTGTGACCGCTGGCGGAAGTCCTCATTGTGGTAGGTGGTTGAAACTGCAGCGGACACAGCCATAGGATAACATTCTTGCCAGTGGCGGTCACAGGCCAATGGCTGTGTCGGCAGGTGGTGATGACCGTGTACATGGTGGATGTGACCCCCATGTTCTGCAGATTCACTCACTTGACTCCTGACACTGCTTCCAGCAAAACCTCCATGACCTGAGCAGCTGTGTGCCACTACTGGGAGCAAGCATGCCATGTCCAGCAGATGATAGGGCCACTGCCGTCTCTCCATAGGAGCTGGAGAGGCTAGTTAATGAGGTCCTGTCACTCTGCGGTTCACCAGAGGAGCAGTTAAGTAACTCATGTGCACAATTTTATATGTAATTCACCCTCTTTTCCCTCCTCACATGCTAGAATGTGCCTATGTGTGCCAGTTAGATTACTTGTGTGCCTGTTGTTGCAGTCTGTGTTGCATCAATGGAATAGACAATGTGCAGGTTTTGGCTGCCAGTGCCATAAGTTAATTTCAGTCACATTGCTTTGCATGAGGGTTTTGCGGTCCTAGATCCTCCTTCTCTTGGATGCACATAACTAAGTTTAAGGAGACATTACTGTCATTTACTGACATCTCTTTCCTCATGATTGTTGTAAATGTCAGATGACAAGTATGTGGATGACAGCATGAGCTGTGTATGTATGTTGTATGAGTCAGTTGAGAGTCATGTGAGCAATGTGTATAGTGCCACAGATCTTTCAACTCACATCTGCCCTTGCTAAACTGTTGTGTGGAAGATGTATCGTGAGTCATTCTGCCCTTCAGCTTGCCACACATACCACATGACAAATTGCTGTTGGCTACATGATGTACTATCATGCATGGAAGTGATGGGAATGGAGTGTCATGTAGGTTCTGTCAGCTCAGCCTACAGACACTAGGGCCTGTCACATGTATCTACCGGTATGGGACCTAGTCTAGGCTGGGGGAGAGTTACAGTAGCTATGCAATTGTGGCACTGTGGCCACTCCCTGTACACCAGCAGATCCCGTCATGTGGCCAATATGATCCTCTTGTGACAAAACCTGCCCAGAATGCCTCATTCCTTTGACTAGATTAGGAATGGATTCAGAGGAAAATCATGAATCTAGTCCATATGTTCATTTAGCATAATTGGCAATGTGAGTCTTAGACTCATGACAAGTCCCTTACCTCCACAGCTCTGTTGTCACCTTCACACTGGTCATATTTGTCCTGTGCTGGCTTATTGCATAACTGACAGTCCCACAGTTCGGACAGTGTGTTGATTCCTGGGAGGTCAGGATATGTGACTCAGTAGCTTGGTCCCATAGCAGAAACTGTAGAATGCATGTCTATGTTTGTTAGATGCCATCTCTGTAGGATGAACTCATATTTCCAAAGGAGTGTTGTACGGTACAGGTACAGAGCACAAAACCCTACTCCCTGAAGTGAAATGAGTCTGCATTTGTTAGGCCACATGTCCACACTTGGACAAGGAAGATACTTTCTGTACCCACTATGCCAGCCCCTTGATTATTACTCATGTGTAATTTTGAAGTTTGAACTCTGGCTCGGTCCTATTGGGTCTGCATGCTGTGAGTTATTCTTTTGAAGTGTGAATGTGTTGGTCCATTCATGCCTAAGGAGTTTACCCTTCAGAATTTCACAGTGGCTCACATTACAGTACAGGTTTCTAGAGCATGGGCTACCTGATAGCATTACACTTGCTTAGTTATTGCTTAGTCATTGTAGGATCTGAGCAGGGTAGTAGGTTAGACTGCAGATAGAAATATATATGTCCCTGTAGTTATTGGCTTGTGTGTTTCACACTTGGGGAGTACTGACAAAGAGAAAAGTTCTAGCTTGATGTTACTGACATGTATGTGACTCAACCATTTGTGGTGAAACTTGTGATTATAATCTCTTGATTTATCTTTTGCATTCATGCAGGGCAATCCCCATCAAAAGAAAGAACTAGAATAGTCATCGGAGGATTCCGCCACCTGTGAAGCGCCCACTACAGGAAAAGGTGAGAGTTCCTGAGATGATGGGCCTGGGAAATTGCAGAGATCCATCTGTGGCTGTTCCCCCAACATGGGCAGGTGCCAGTCAGACCATGACCCCCCTAATGGCCTGCATTCTGTCAGTGGCCTACCCAGACCTTGATGGGTATTTGAGGAAAGCACAGCAGCCACAGCAAAGTGAGTACCAGGCATAGTACTGCCTGTTACATTGCCAAATGAATGTGTTGGGTCTGACAGCTCCCGCTGAGAATTAGGGATGATCCAAGTGTAACACAGTAGAAGAGCGATTGTTTGTGCAGACATATCATGTGTTTTATAGGGATGTGCCTTGCTTATTGGCCCAGGGACCTAGGACACACTTGTGTACAATCCACAAACCACTTGCTCCACAGGGACGACACATGGCTGTGTACAGTGATCAATCAAGTACTGTTTGTTGTTGTAGTGTGAGTGAATTCCATGCAATGGACAACTACTCCTCAATGTTACAGGCCAAAAGTAAGGAAGTGATGGATCACTGTCCTCAGCCCAGTGTCTCGGTAAATGAATATATTGGGATCTGTCACACAGAGGTTATCTGTCTTCAGCCTATGAATGGGGCTGGTGTCTCACTGCAGTCTGTAATTTGAAGATGACCATCATACATGTGACAGAGCATATATTGTACTTTGGGTGCAGAAACTGATCAATACCTTCTCTTGGTGAGTGGAGAATGTCCATTGTCATGATTGATATGCTATCATTGTTGTCAACTTTCCTTGTGCCTACATGCCAGCATGTGTCCCTTTCTCATTAGCAAAATATTTTCAAACTGCTTTTTCATGCAAAGCCTACCTGTGTTGATGGGATGACGGCTGTATTCCCTCAAATATATGTGCATGAATACCTGTGTGCAGAATAAGCCATTTACAATGGAGGTACATTTCATGTTGTGCCACATACAGGCGTCTGTCACCATTGATTATTGGCTGACAAATTCTCTCTTGCATCGTAGCATGTTGTTTGGCATTTACAACTGCAGTAGCAATGAGGTACATGACAAGTAGGCCTCGAGTTTTGAGCCACAATGTGCATTTCCATGACATTGGTGTGGCAGCATAAAGTAAAGTGCACTACACATGTGTAATGGATGAGGTTTGTAACCTGTTTCCATGCATCGTGGAGTGACTTTCAGGTATGTTGAAATCCATAGACAGACGACTGGGCCTTCTTGACCATAATGGAGACAATGATATAGCTTACAATTGGGCAACATGGTGAGGGCCTTGAACAAGTAATTGCAACTCTTAGGGCCTCTCCAACATCCAAGGGACTTTTGGCGTATACTCAGAGTATGTCATTCTCAGGGGTGCCAGATATTATTGTTGTTTACCCTGGGGCTTGATGATTCATTGTGGATCTTGGGTGCATCTCTCCCTGACATATTGTAGGAAAGTACCATCTTGCCTGGCATGTTACCCCCATTTTTCACTGTATATATGTTGTTTTAGTTGTATGTGTCACTGGGACCCTGGTAACCCAGGGCCCCAGTGCTCATAAGTGTGCCTGAATGTGTTACCTGTGTAGTGACTAACTGTCTCACTGAGGCCCTGCCAATCAGAACCTCAGTGGTTATGCTCTCTCATTTCTTTCCAAATTGTCACTGACAGGCTAGTGACCATTTTTACCAATTTACATTGGCTTACTGGAACACCCTTATAATTCCCTAGTATATGGTACTGAGGTACCCAGGGTATTGGGGTTCCAGGAGATCCCTATGGGCTGCAGCAGTTCTTTTGCCACCCATAGGGAGCTCTGACAATTCTTACACAGGCCTGCCACTGCAGCCTGAGTGAAATAACGTCCACGTTATTTCACAGCCATTTTACACTGCACTTAAGTAACTTATAAGTCACCTATATGTCTAACCTTTACCTGGTAAAGGTTAGGTGCAAAGTTACTTAGTGTGAGGGCACCCTGGCACTAGCCAAGGTGCCCCCACATTGTTCAGAGCCAATTCACTGAACTTTGTGAGTGCGGGGACACCATTACACGCGTGCACTACATATAGGTCACTACCTATATGTAGCTTCACCATGGTAACTCCGAATATGGCCATGTAACATGTCTATGATCATGGAATTGCCCCCTCTATGCCATCCTGGCATTGTTGGTACAATTCCATGATCCCAGTGGTCTGTAGCACAGACCCTGGTACTGCCAGACTGCCCTATCTGGGGTTTCACTGCAGCTGCTGCTGCTGCCAACCCCTCAGACAGGCAGCTGCCCTCCTGGAGTCCAGCCAGGCCTGGCCCAGGATGGCAGAACAAAGAACTTCCTCTGAGAGAGGGTGTGACACCCTCTCCCTTTGGAAAATGGTGTGAAGGCAGGGGAGGAGTAGCCTCCCCCAGCCTCTGGAAATGCTTTGTTGGGCACAGATGTGCCCAATTCTGCATAAGCCAGTCTACACCGGTTCAGGGACCCCTTAGCCCCTGCTCTGGCGCGAAACTGGACAAAGGAAAGGGGAGTGACCACTCCCCTGACCTGCACCTCCCCTGGGAGGTGTCCAGAGCTCCTCCAGTGTGCTCCAGACCTCTGCCATCTTGGAAACAGAGGTGCTGCTGGCACACTGGACTGCTCTGAGTGGCCAGTGCCACCAGGTGACGTCAGAGACTCCTGCTGATAGGCTCCTTCAGGTGTTAGTAGCCTTTCCTCTCTCCTAGGTAGCCAAACCCTCTTTTCTGGCTATTTAGGGTCTCTGTCTCTGGGGAAACTTTAGATAACGAATGCATGAGCTCAGCCGAGTTCCTCTGCATCTCTCTCTTCACCTTCTGATAAGGAATCGACCGCTGACCGCGCTGGAAGCCTGCAAACCTTCAACAAAGTAGCTAAGACGACTACTGCAACTCTGTAACGCTGATCCTGCCGCCTTCTCGACTGTTTTCCTGCTTGTGCATGCTGTGGGGGTAGTCTGCCTCCTCTCTGCACCAGAAGCTCCGAAGAAATCTCCCGTGGGTCGACGGAATCTTCCCCCTGCAACCGCAGGCACCAAAAAGCTGCATTACCGGTCCCTTGGGTCTCCTCTCAGCACGACGAGCGAGGTCCCTCGAATCCAGCGACGCTGTCCAAGTGACCCCCACGGTCCAGTGACTCTTCAGCCCAAGTTTGGTGGAGGTAAGTCCTTGCCTCACCTCGCTGGGCTGCATTGCTGGGAACCGCGACTTTGCAAGCTACTCCGGCCCCTGTGCACTTCCGGCGGAAATCCTTTGTGCACAGCCAAGCCTGGGTCCACGGCACTCTAACCTGCATTGCACGACTTTCTAAGTTGGTCTCCGGCGATGTGGGACTCCTTTGTAAAACTTCGGTGAGCACCGTTTCACGCATCCTCGTAGTGCCTGTTTCTGGCACTTCTCCGGGTGCTACCTGCTTCAGTGAGGGCTCTTTGTCTTGCTCGACGTCCCCTCTCTCTGCAGGTCCAATTTACGACCTCCTGGTCCCTCCTGGGCCCCAACAGCGTCCAAAAACGCCAAACGCACGATTTGCGTGTAGCAAGGCTTGTTGGCATCCTTCCGGCGGGAAAATCAATCAATCAATCAAAGGCATTTGTATAGCGCACTGCTCACCCGGAGGGTCTCAAGGCGCTGGGGGGGGGGGGAAACGCTACTGCTCGAACAGCCAGGTCTTGAGTTGCTTCCTGAAGGCGAGATGGTCTTGCGTTGTCCGGAGGTGGATGGGGAGGGAGTTCCATGTCTTGGCTGCCAGGTAGGAGAAGGATCTTCCTCCGGCGGTGGCTCTGCGGATGCGGGGGACGGTGGCGAGAGCGAGGCTGGCGGAGCGGAGCTGGCGGGTGGGCTTGTGGAAGGTCAGGCGGCTGTTGAGGAACTTGGGGCCCAGGTCGTGGAGGGCCTTGTGTGCGTGGGTGAGGAGTCGGAACGTGATTCTTTTGTTGACGGGGAGCCAGTGCAGGTCTCTCAGGTGTTCGGAGATGTGGCTGTGTCGGGGGATGTCCAGGATGAGTCGTGCTGAGGCGTTCTGGATCCGTTGGAGTTTCTTCTGGAGTTTGGCGGCGGTGCCGGCGTAGAGGGCGTTCCCGTAGTCCAGCCGACTGGTGACGAGGGCCTGGGTGACCGTCTTCCTGGTCTCGGTGGGGATCCACCGGAAGATCTTTCGAAGCATGCGCAGGGTGTTGAAGCATGAAGATGAGACGGCGTTGACTTGTCTGGTCATCGAGAGGGAGGAGTCCAGGATGAAGCCTAGGTTGCGAGCGTGGTCCGTTGGCTTGGGGGTGGCTCCCAGGGCGGGGGGCCACCAGGAGTCGTCCCAGGTGGATGGTGATGATCCCAGGATGAGGACCTCCGTCTTGTCTGAGTTCAGTTTCAGGCGGCTGTTCTTCATCCATTCGGCGACGTCTTTCATCCCTTCGTGTAGGCTGGCTCTGGCGGCGTCCGGGTCGCTGGTGAGGGAGAGGATCAGCTGGGTGTCGTCGGCGTAGGTGATGATCTTGAGGTTGTGTTGACGTGCGATGGTTGCGAGGGGGCTCATATAGACGTTGAAGAGGGTGGGGCTGAGCGATGACCCTTGTGGAACTCCGCAGATGACTTCGGTGGCCGCTGACCGGAACGGGGGGAGGCGGACTCTCTGGGTTCTTCCGGCGAGGAATGAGGCGATCCACTCCAGGGCCTTCCCCTGGATGCCGGTGTTGTTCAGGCGCTGTACCAGGGTGCGGTGGCAGACAGTGTCGAACGCTGCGGAGAGGTCCAGGAGGATGAGGGCCGCAGTTTCCCCATTGTCCATTAGGGATCTGATGTCGTCTGTGGCTGCGATGAGGGCGGTCTCCGTGCTGTGGTTGGCTCGGAAGCCGGATTGCGAGTGGTCGAGGGATCCGTTGGTCTCGAGGAAGGCAGCTAGCTGTCTGTTGACGGTCTTCTCGATGACTTTGGCAGGAAACGGGAGGAGCGAGATGGGGCGGTAGTTCTTGAGGTCGGAGGGGTCTGCAGTTGGTTTCTTCAGCAGGGCACTGATCTCGGCGTGTTTCCAGCACTCCGGGAAGGTGGCGGTGTTGAAGGAGGCGTTGACGATGTCACGGAGGTGGGGTGCGATGATGTGGTCAGCCGTGTTGAAGATGTGGTGTGGGCAGGGGTCCGTAGGGGATCCGGAGTGGATGGTGTTCATTGTGCGTGTTGTGTCTTCGATGCTGACTGGGGTCCAGGTGCGGAGGGTGGCGGTGGGGGGCATCGGTTCGGTGGTGGGGTTTGTGGTTGGTGGGCCGAAGCTGTTGTGAATGTTGGCGATCTTGTCGTGGAAGAAGGCTGCGAGGGAGTCGCAGAGGTCTTGCGAGGGAGTGATGTCATTGTTTCCGGCGTCGGGGTTGGAGAGCTCTTTGACGATGCTGAAGAGTTCCTTGCTGTTGTGGGTGTTGTTGTCCAGTCGTTCCTTGAAGGCTGTCTTCTTTGTGGCGCGGATCAGTTGGTGGTGTTTGCGGGTGGCGTGTTTGAGGGCCGTCATGTTGTCTGTGGTCTGGTTGGTGCGCCAGGTGTTCTCCAGGGAACGGCAGTTCTTCTTGGAGGTGATGAGCTCGTCGGTGAACCAGGAGGCTTTCTTGCTGCTGCGTCTGCTGGGGGGGTTCTTCTTCAGTGGTGCGAGGGCGTCTGCGCAGTTGGTGATCCACTGTGTGAGGTTGTTGGCGGCTTCGTTGGGGTCCGTTGAGCTGGTGGGGGGGTTCTAGCTGAGGAAGGTGGTGAGCTGGTCGCCGGTGATCTTGTTCCAGCTCCTGCGGGGGGTTTGTTGAGGGTGGTGGTGGGTCGTCGTTTTACTGAAGCTGAAGTGGACGCAGCTGTGGTCAGTCCACTGGAGATTGGTGGAGTGGCTGAAGGTGATATATTTGCTGGATGAGAAGACTGGGTCAAGCGTGTGGCCGGCGTGGTGTGTAGGGGTGGTTACCAGTTGCTTGAGTCCGAGGTTGGCCAGGTTGTCCAGTAGAGCAGTGGTGTTGCGGTCCTTGTCGTCCTCCAGGTGGAAGTTGAGGTCCCCCAGGAGGATGTAGTCGGTGGAATTGATGGCGTGGGGGCTGACGAAGTCTGTGATGTCTTCGCTGAACTGTGTGCGTGGTCCCGGTGGTCTGTAGATGAGGGTGCCTCTGAGCGTGGTCTTGGGGTTGGTGTGTATCTGGAAGTGGAGGTGTTCGGCGGAGGTGAAGGTGTCATCAGAGTTGGTCGTGATGCGGATGGTGTTCTTGTGGATGATGGCGATGCCTCCTCCTGTCTGGTTGACGCGGTCCCTCCTGGTGATTTTGTAGCCTTCTGGGACGGCGATGGCGACGTCGGGTGCTGAGGAGGCGTTCATCCAGGTTTCTGTCAGGAAGGCGATGTCTGGTGCTGTCGAATCGAGGAGGTTCCAGAGTTCGACGGCATGCCTGTGAACGGAGCGGGTGTTGAGCAGGATGCACATCAGGTGTTTGTTGCTGGGGCTCGGTTTAGTAGGTGCAGTGTTGGGTCGTAGGCTGGTGAAGCGGCAGGTCAGGCAGGTGAAGGGTCCGTGGGTGCGTCTCGGGGTGGCTCGGTAGCAGGCGGTGTTTCGGCCGGCGTTGAGTGCGTGGAGGGTTCTGGCATCGTAGCTGTGCAGGGTGTGCTGGCGAGGGCGAGGACCAGGGGGTCTGGCGCTGGGCGCGGTCCAGGCGCAGACGGGCGCAGACGGGCTTACCTTTGGCGCACCTTCGGCGCTCAGTCGGAGCTCCCGCTGCGCGCGTCCGCTGCGCGGTCGCTCTGGGGGCGTCATAAGTAAGGAGCCGGGAGGGAGGAGCAGCTGGGTGGCGGGAGCGGTCCAGCGAATGGAATCACAGGGGGGCGGGGCCGCAGGGAGGCAGCGGCGGGAAATCCCAGGAGCAGCGAGCGAGCGAAGGAATCTGCAGGCAGGAGGCGGCAAAGGCAGGCAGGAGCGGCAGCAGTGAGTGGGGCGACCAAGCCCTGTGGAGGGCTGAGCGGTCACACTCTGTGGTCCCCTACGGTCCCCTTAAGTAAGGAGCCGGGAGGGAGGAGCAGCTGGGTGGCGGGAGCGGTCCGGCGAATGGAATCACAGGGGGGCGGGGCCGCAGGGAGGCAGCGGCGGGAAATCCCAGGAGCAGCGAGCGAGCGAAGGAATCTGCAGGCAGGAGGCGGCAAAGGCAGGCAGGAGCGGCAGCAGTGAGTGGGGCGACCAAGCCCTGTGGAGGGCTGAGCGGTCACACTCTGTGGTCCCCTACGGTCCCCTTAAGTAAGGAGCCGGGAGGGAGGAGCAGCTGGGTGGCGGGAGCGGTCCGGCGAATGGAATCACAGGGGGGCGGGGCCGCAGGGAGGCAGCGGCGGGAAATCCCAGGAGCAGCGAGCGAGCGAAGGAATCTGCAGGCAGGAGGCGGCAAAGGCAGGCAGGAGCGGCAGCAGTGAGTGGGGCGACCAAGAAAACACTTCTGCACGACTCTCCAAGGCAAGAGGAATCCGTCCACCAAAGGGGAAGTCTCTAGCCCTTTTCGTTCTTGCAGAAACCTCAGCTTCTTCTGTCCAGTCGAAGCTTCTTTGCACCCGCAGCTGGCATTTCCTGGGCATCTGCCCATCTCCGACTTGCTTGTGACTTTTGGACTTGGTCCCCTTGTTCCACAGGTACCCTAGATTGGAAATCCACAGTTGTTGCATTGCTGGTTTGTGTCTTTCCTGCATTATTCCTCTAACACGACTCTTTTGTCCTTAGGGGAACTTTAGTGCACTTTGCACTCACTTTTCAGGGTCTTGGGGAGGGTTATTTTTCTAACTCTCACTATTTTCTAATAGTCCCAGCGACCCTCTACAAGGTCACATAGGTTTGGGGTCCATTCGTGGTTCGCATTCCACTTTTGGAGTATATGGTTTGTGTTGCCCCTATCCCTATGTTTCCCCATTGCATCCTGTTGTAACTATACATTGTTTGCACTGTTTTCTAAGACTATACTGCATATTTTTGCTATTGTGTATATATATCTTGTGTATATTTCCTATCCTCTCACTGAGGGTACACTCTAAGATACTTTGGCATATTGTCATAAAAATAAAGTACCTTTATTTTTAGTATAACTGTGTATTGTGTTTTCTTATGATATTGTGCATATGACACTAGGTGGTACTGTAGTAGCTTCACACGTCTCCTAGTTCAGCCTAAGCTGCTCTGCTAAGCTACCATTATCTATCAGCCTAAGCTGCTAGACACCCTATACACTAATAAGGGATAACTGGGCCTGGTGCAAGGTGCAAGTACCCCTTGGTACTCACTACAAGCCAGTCCAGCCTCCTACATTGGTTGTGCAGTGGTGGGATAAGTGCTTGAGACTACTTACCACTCTTGTCACTGTACTTTTCATAAGAGAAAAATATACAAAACAAGGTCAGTGTATATACACATAGCCAAAAAGTTTTGCATTTCCTCTTTTCACTCTTTTCTAAGTGCTGAAAAGTACTTCTAAACTTTCAAAAAGTTCTTAAAAGTTAAAAAAGTTTTTTTCTGTCTTTCTAAAAAGTTCTGAAAACTTTTTTCTCTTTGTCTATCACTTTAACTCTCTCTAAAAAATGTCTGGCACAGGAAAAAATGTTGAACTGTTCAAACTTGCATATGATCACCTTAGCTGGAAAGGAGCAAGGAGTCTCTGCATAGAGAGAGGTTTGAGTGTAGGGAAGAATCCTTCCTTAGAACTGTTAATTAATATGCTTAGAGTACAGGATAAGGCCATAAGTGCCCAATCTGTAGAAAAAGTAGCTAATGGTTCTCAATCTGATCCAGGGACTCCCCCAGGAAAAGGTTCAGGAAAGAAACTTCTCAGCCTGCCCATTACTAGACAGTCTAGCATAGTTGGTACAGAGGTTGAATCACACCATACTGATGGTGTGCTCTCACATTATGCTGGTAGCCAAGCTGTTAGGGTGCCCTCTGTAAGGGACAGGTCTCCTTCTGTTCATTCCCATCATACCTCTGTATCTAGAAATGTCCCTCCCACCCACCCTGATGACAGATTGTTGGAAAGGGAGGTCAATAGATTGAGAGTGGAACAAACCAGACTGAAGCTCAAGAAGCAACAGCTGGATTTGGATAGACAGTCTTTAGAAATAGAGAGGGAAAGACAGAAGTTGGGTTTATATACCCATGGTGGCAGCAGCAGTATTCCCCATAGTCATCCTGCAAAAGAGCATGATTCCAGGAATCTGCACAAGATAGTTCCCCCTTATAAGGAGAGGGATGACATTAACAAGTGGTTTGCTGCACTTGAGAGGGCCTGTGCTGTACAGGATGTCCCTCAAAAGCAGTGGGCTGCTATCCTATGGCTATCATTTACTGGAAAAGGTAGGGATAGGCTCCTTACTGTAAAAGAAAATGATGCTAATAATTTCCAAGTTCTTAAGAATGCACTCCTGGATGGTTATGGCTTAACCACTGAACAGTACAGGATAAAGTTCAGAGAGACCAAAAAGGAGTCTTCACAAGACTGGGTTGATTTCATTGACCAGGCAGTGAAGGCCTTGGAGGGGTGGTTACATGGCAGTAAAGTTACTGATTATGACAGCCTGTATAACTTAATCCTGAGAGAGCATATTCTTAATAATTGTGTGTCTGATTTGTTGCACCAGTACTTGGTGGACTCTGATCTGACCTCTCCCCAAGAATTGGGAAAGAAGGCAGACAAATGGGTCAGAACAAGAGTGAACAGAAAAGTTCATACAGGGGGTGACAAAGATGGCAACAAAAAGAAGGATGGTAAGTCTTCTGACAAGGGTGGGGACAAATCTAAAAATGAGTCTTCATCAGGCCCACAAAAACACTCTGGTGGGGGTGGTGGGTCCAAATCCTCCTTTAATCAGAACAAGGAAAAGAAACCATGGTGCTATTTATGTAAAATAAAAGGCCATTGGACAACAGATCCCAGTTGTCCAAAGAAAGGCACCACAGCTCCTACCACTACAACCCCTACTGCTACACCTAGTGTCCCTACTAATAGCAGTGGTGGTGGGAGCAAACCTACTAATAGCCAATCCAAGGGAGTAGCTGGGCTCACTTTTGGTAATTTAGTTGGGGTTGGTCTGATTAGGGAGACCACAGAGGCTACTTTAGTCTCTGAAGGGGCTATTGATTTAGCCACTTTGGTTGCTTGACCCCATAACTTGGAGAAGTACAAGCAACTAACCCTAATAAATGGTGTTGAGGTCCAGGCCTACAGGGACACAGGTGCCAGTGTCACAATGGTGATTGAGAAACTGGTGCACCCTGAACAACACATACTTGGACACCAGTACCAAGTAACCGATGCTCACAACATAACACAAAGCCACCCCATGGCTGTTGTAAATCTCAACTGGGGGGGGTAACTGGTCCAAAGAAAGTTGTGGTAGCTTCAGATTTACCTGTAGACTGTCTATTAGGGAATGATTTGGAGACATCAGCTTGGTCAGATGTGGAGTTGGAGGCCCATGCAGCAATGCTGGGCATCCCAGGGCATATTTTTGCTTTGACAAGGGCTCAGGCCAAAAAGCAAAAAGGACAGGGAAGCTTGGATCCTGGAACAATGGACCAAGTGCTCCCTAAAGCTAGGGCTAGTAGAAGCAAACCACTTCCTACTATCCCTCCCTCTACAGTGGATTCTAATTCTGAGGAAGAAAAATTCCCTCCCTGTGCAGAACCTACACCAGAGGAGCTGGAAGCAGACACTGCTGAGCTTTTGGGTGAAGGGGGGCCTGCCAGAGAGGAGCTGAGTGTGGCACAGCAAACCTGTCCCACATTAGAGGGTCTCAGACAGCAAGCTGTCAAACAGGCTAATGGGGATGTCAGTGATTCTCACAGAGTTTACTGGGAGGACAACCTCTTGTACACTGAGCATAGGGATCCTAAACCTGGAGCTGCCAGGAGATTAGTGATTCCTCAGGAGTACAGAAAGTTCCTTCTAACACTGGCACATGACATTCCCTTAGCTGGGCACCTGGGTCAAATGAAAACTTGGGACAGATTGGTACCATTGTTTCATTGGCCTAGGATGTCAGAGGACACAAAAGAATTTTGTAAGTCCTGTGAAACCTGTCAAGCCAGTGGCAAGACAGGTGGCACTCCAAAGGCACCCCTTATCCCACTGCCTGTGGTTGGGGTTCCCTTTGAAAGGGTAGGGGTTGACATAGTTGGCCCCCTTGACCCTCCTACTGCTTCAGGCAATAGGTTTATCTTGGTGGTAGTGGACCATGCCACAAGATATCCTGAAGCTATTCCTTTAAGGACCACTACAGCTCCTGCAGTGGCAAAGGCCCTCCTGGGAATATTTTCCAGGGTGGGCTTCCCAAAGGAAGTAGTATCAGACAGAGGAAGCAATTTCATGTCTGCATACTTAAAGGCCATGTGGAAGGAGTGTGGTGTAATTTACAAGTTCACAACACCCTATCATCCACAAACAAATGGACTGGTGGAGAGATTTAATAAAACTCTCAAAGGCATGATTATGGGACTCCCTGAAAAACTCCGCAGGAGATGGGATATCCTTCTACCATGCCTCCTTTTTGCCTACAGGGAGGTACCCCAGAAAGGAGTGGGCTTCAGCCCCTTTGAACTTCTTTTTGGACACCCTGTTAGGGGTCCACTCACACTTGTAAAGGAGGGTTGGGAACAACCTTTAAAAGCTCCTAAGCAGGATATTGTGGATTATGTACTTGGCCTCAGATCAAGGATGGCTGAGTACATGAAAAAGGCCAGTAAAAACCTTCAGGCCAGCCAAGAGCTCCAGAAGCAATGGCATGATCAGAAGGCTGTTTTGGTTCAGTACCAACCAGGGCAGAAAGTGTGGGTCTTGGAGCCTGTGGCCCCAAGAGCACTCCAAGATAAATGGAGTGGACCCCACACAATTGTTGAAAAGAAGGGTGAAGTCACCTACTTGGTTGACTTAGGCACTGCCAGGAGTCCCCTTAGGGTGCTCCATGTCAACCGCCTGAAACCCTACTATGACAGGGATGATCTCACCCTGCTCATGGCAACAGATGAGGGACAGGAAGAAGACAGTGATCCTCTACCTGATCTCTTCTCTTCCGCAGATCAAGATGCTCTTGTGGAAGGTGTAATTTTGGCTGATTGTCTTACTGCTGAACAGAAAGACAATTGCATAAATCTCCTAGGACAATTTTCAGAACTCTTCTCTACTGTGCCAGGCACCACTTCTTGGTGTGAGCACACTATAGATACTGGAGACAGTTTACCTGTCAAAAGTAAGATCTATAGGCAGCCTGACCATGTCAGGGACTGCATAAAGCAAGAAGTTCAGAAAATGTTGGAACTAGGAGTGGTTGAGCACTCTGACAGTCCATGGGCTTCTCCTGTGGTACTGGTACCAAAACCCAATTCTAAAGATGGAAAGAAGGAAATGAGGTTTTGTGTAGACTATAGAGGTCTCAACTTAGTAACCAAAACTGATGCTCACCCTATACCCAGGGCAGATGAGCTTATAGATACACTGGCATCTGCCAAGTATCTAAGCACTTTTGATTTGACTGCAGGGTATTGGCAGATCAAATTGTCAGAAGATGCTAAACCTAAGACTGCATTTTCTACCATTGGAGGACATTACCAGTTTACTGTAATGCCTTTTGGTTTGAAAAATGCACCTGCCACTTTTCAGAGGTTGGTGAACACAGTCCTGCAAGGGCTGGAAGCTTTCAGTGCAGCATATTTGGACGATATAGCTGTCTTTAGCTCCAGCTGGGATGATCACCTGGTCCACCTATGGAAAGTTTTGGAGGCTCTGCAAAAGGCAGGCCTCACTATCAAGGCTTCAAAGTGCCAGATAGGGCAGGGTAAGGTGGTTTATCTGGGACACCTTGTTGGTGGGGAACAGATTGCACCACTTCAGGGGAAAATCCAAACTATTATTGATTGGGTTCCCCCTACCACTCAGACTCAAGTGAGAGCCTTCCTAGGCCTCACTGGGTATTACAGGAGGTTCATTAAGAACTATGGCTCCATTGCAGCCCCTCTTAATGACCTCACATCCAAGAAAATGCCTAAAAAGGTATTATGGACAGCAAGCTGTCAGAAAGCTTTTGAGGAGCTGAAGCAGGCCATGTGCTCTGCACCTGTCCTGAAAAGCCCTTGTTACTCTAAAAAATTCTATGTCCAAACTGATGCATCTGAATTAGGAGTAGGGGCAGTCCTATCACAACTTAATTCTGAGGGCCAGGATCAACCTGTTGCTTTTATTAGTAGGAGGTTGACCCCTAGAGAAAAGCGTTGGTCTGCCATTGAGAGGGAGGCCTTTGCTGTGGTCTGGGCTCTGAAGAAGTTGAGGCCATACGTGTTTGGCACTCACTTCATTGTTCAGACAGACCACAAACCTCTACTTTGGCTAAAACAAATGAAAGGTGAAAATCCTAAATTGTTGAGGTGGTCCATATCCCTACAGGGAATGGACTATACAGTGGAACATAGACCTGGGAGTAGCCACTCCAATGCAGATGGACTCTCCAGATATTTCCACTTAGACAATGAAGACTCATCAGGTAATGGCTAGTCTTATTGTCCTTCGTTTGGGGGGGGGTTGTGTAGGGAAGTACCATCTTGCCTGGCATGTTACCCCCATTTTTCACTGTATATATGTTGTTTTAGTTGTATGTGTCACTGGGACCCTGGTAACCCAGGGCCCCAGTGCTCATAAGTGTGCCTGAATGTGTTACCTGTGTAGTGACTAACTGTCTCACTGAGGCCCTGCTAATCAGAACCTCAGTGGTTATGCTCTCTCATTTCTTTCCAAATTGTCACTGACAGGCTAGTGACCATTTTTACCAATTTACATTGGCTTACTGGAACACCCTTATAATTCCCTAGTATATGGTACTGAGGTACCCAGGGTATTGGGGTTCCAGGAGATCCGTATGGGCTGCAGCATTTCTTTTGCCACCCATAGGGAGCTCTGACAATTCTTACACAGGCCTGCCACTGCAGCCTGAGTGAAATAACGTCCACGTTATTTCACAGCCATTTTACACTGCACTTAAGTAACTTATAAGTCACCTATATGTCTAACCTTTACCTGGTAAAGGTTAGGTGCAAAGTTACTTAGTGTGAGGGCACCCTGGCACTAGCCAAGGTGCCCCCACATTGTTCAGAGCCAATTCACTGAACTTTGTGAGTGCGGGGACACCATTACACGCGTGCACTACATATAGGTAACTACCTATATGTAGCTTCACCATGGTAACTCCGAATATGGCCATGTAACATGTCTATGATCATGGAATTGCCCCCTCTATGCCATCCTGGCATTGTTGGTACAATTCCATGATCCCAGTGGTCTGTAGCACAGACCCTGGTACTGCCAGACTGCCCTTCCTGGGGTTTCACTGCAGCTGCTGCTGCTGCCAACCCCTCAGACAGGCAGCTGCCCTCCTGGGGTCCAGCCAGGCCTGGCCCAGGATGGCAGAACAAAGAACTTCCTCTGAGAGAGGGTGTGACACCCTCTCCCTTTGGAAAATGGTGTGAAGGCAGGGGAGGAGTAGCCTCCCCCAGCCTCTGGAAATGCTTTGTTGGGCACAGATGTGCCCAATTCTGCATAAGCCAGTCTACACCGGTTCAGGGACCCCTTAGCCCCTGCTCTGGCGCGAAACTGGACAAAGGAAAGGGGAGTGACCACTCCCCTGACCTGCACCTCCCCTGGGAGGTGTCCAGAGCTCCTCCAGTGTGCTCCAGACCTCTGCCATCTTGGAAACAGAGGTGCTGCTGGCACACTGGACTGCTCTGAGTGGCCAGTGCCACCAGGTGACGTCAGAGACTCCTGCTGATAGGCTCCTTCAGGTGTTAGTAGCCTTTCCTCTCTCCTAGGTAGCCAAACCCTCTTTTCTGGCTATTTAGGGTCTCTGGGGAAACTTTAGATAACGAATGCATGAGCTCAGCCGAGTTCCTCTGCATCTCTCTCTTCACCTTCTGATAAGGAATCGACCGCTGACCGCGCTGGAAGCCTGCAAACCTGCAACAAAGTAGCTAAGACGACTACTGCAACTCTGTAACGCTGATCCTGCCGCCTTCTCGACTGTTTTCCTGCTTGTGCATGCTGTGGGGGTAGTCTGCCTCCTCTCTGCACCAGAAGCTCCGAAGAAATCTCCCGTGGGTCGACGGAATCTTCCCCCTGCAACCGCAGGCACCAAAAAGCTGCATTACCGGTCCCTTGGGTCTCCTCTCAGCACGACGAGCGAGGTCCCTCGAATCCAGCGACGCTGTCCAAGTGACCCCCACGGTCCAGTGACTCTTCAGCCCAAGTTTGGTGGAGGTAAGTCCTTGCCTCACCTCGCTGGGCTACATTGCTGGGAACCGCGACTTTGCAAGCTACTCCGGCCCCTGTGCACTTCCGGCGGAAATCCTTCGTGCACAGCCAAGCCTGGGTCCACGGCACTCTAACCTGCATTGCACGACTTTCTAAGTTGGTCTCCGGCGACGTGGGACTCCTTTGTGCAACTTCGGCTAGCACCATTTCATGCATCCTCGTAGTGCCTGTTTCTGGCACTTCTCCGGGTGTTACCTGCTTCAGTGAGGGCTCTTTGTCTTGCTCGACGTCCCCTCTCACTGCAGGTCCAATTTACGACCTCCTGGTCCCTCCTGGGCCCCAGCAGCGTCCAAAAACGCCAAATGCACGATTTGCGTGTAGCAAGGCTTGTTGGCGTCCTTCCGGCGGGAAAACACTTCTGCACGACTCTCCGAAGCGAGAGGGATCCGTCCACCAAAGGGGAAGTCTCTAGCCCTTTTCGTTCTTGCAGAAACCTCAGCTTCTTCTGTCCAGTCGAAGCTTCTTTGCACCCGCAGCTGGCATTTCCTGGGCATCTGCCCATCTCCGACTTGCTTGTGACTTTTGGACTTGGTCCCCTTGTTCCACAGGTACCCTAGATTGGAAATCCACGGTTGTTGCATTGCTGGTTTGTGTCTTTCCTGCATTATTCCTCTAACACGACTCTTTTGTCCTTAGGGGAACTTTAGTGCACTTTGCACTCACTTTTCAGGGTCTTGGGGAGGGTTATTTTTCTAACTCTCACTATTTTCTAATAGTCCCAGCGACCCTCTACAAGGTCACATAGGTTTGGGGTCCATTCGTGGTTCGCATTCCACTTTTGGAGTATATGGTTTGTGTTGCCCCTATCACTATGTTTCCCCATTGCATCCTATTGTAACTATACATTGTTTGCACTGTTTTCTAAGACTATACTGCATATTTTTGCTATTGTGTATATATATCTTGTGTATATTTCCTATCCTCTCACTGAGGGTACACTCTAAGATACTTTGGCATATTGTCATAAAAATAAAGTACCTTTATTTTTAGTATAACTGTGTATTGTGTTTTCTTATGATATTGTGCATATGACACTAGGTGGTACTGTAGTAGCTTCACACGTCTCCTAGTTCAGCCTAAGCTGCTCTGCTAAGCTACCATTATCTATCAGCCTAAGCTGCTAGACACCCTATAGACTAATAAGGGATAACTGGGCCTGGTGCAAGGTGCAAGTACCCCTTGGTACTCACTACAAGCCAGTCCAGCCTCCTACACATATTCACATGATGTCCTTAGTGACCATTTCCAAGCCAAATGTGTGGCCTATGTGAACAACATTAGTACTACCTCCATGACTCTATTGGGACAAATATCACTTGATGAAGTGTATATCGTGGAACTGCTCTCAGTGTGACACAAGTATTTCTATGTCATCCTCTTGGGTCTATTATACTTTTGTCAGCAAAATGTCAGGATTTGGGAGCATGATTTATTTTTGTTGGGTCATTATGTATGTGACAAATAGATTTGTGCATGACCATGTGTGGGATCTGTGAGAAGGCAATTGGCATTGATCTACTATTGTATGACAACAGGTAATTTAGTTATGCTCCATGGGGCAAAGCTTTGAACGTGATGAGGTCTCCTACTAGTTCTAGGGTCACTATGACTGCACAACTTCAGCTATGCAATTGTAGTTGTCTGAGATCTTAATTTTCCTGTGGGCAACTGTTGACAGTTCAGATGGCATGCATGCATATGGTATGGCACATGTATGGGCCAATTGGGTGGAGTGTGTTGCTAAAGCCTTCATAGTAATGTTTGCTAATCAGAGATGTTGTACAAGTGTGATCATGGATTTGTGATGACCCTATTTCTCTTTATATTTGTGGCATCAGCACCGGCACAGCTGAGTGGGGGTGCATCTGACCAAGGGACCTCAGGCCAAGACACTACGGACACAAACGGACCCAGAGGCCTGCAGGGTGAGGGGAGTGCCACAGGGGAAACCGGAACATCATCATCATTGTAATCTTCCTCCAGTGGACACACCTTTGTAGTGGCAGACCCATTGGGGCATACCCCTGTACCATCTTTGTCCACCAACCCACGTTCTATCTCCACCCTTCCTGTTGCTCTCCACCCAGTTGGCCATTCCAGCTCACCCAAGAGGGCGGATATCTCCTTTGCCACAGGCATCTCTGCCCCAGCCCATGTTACCCCTGCTGCCTGCATTGAAGAGGCTACTGACCTACTGAAAATATCTCTGTGGGTCAGACAGCCATTGTGAATGCCATCTAGAGATTGGAAAATCAATTGCAGCAGACTAATACATTCCTGGAAGGCATTCACAGAGCAATGTCTGGCCTACAGAGAACTAGTCAGACCCTGGCCTCCACACTGATGTCACAGTGCCCTTTCCTCGGGATCTGCACGCTGCTGAACAAAAGGCCCACCTCTCGGCGTCACCAACTCAGAAAGCTATTATAGCACAGAGTTATGATGAAGCCAGGCAGGGGAAGGGAATTAGGGTAGGGAACTGCAGGGAGATAGATCTGAAAAGAAAAGGTTAGAACAAATATTCATATACTCATTCATAGCAGTATAATGCATCAATAGACTCCTGAAATAAAGGCATCTCCGTGATGTCAGATTGAGACCCTTTTATGAAGTGAGGGCAAAGCCCCTTCTTTGAATCATGGAACAAGAACAAAATACAACCTCTGAACCAAGAGATGGCAAGATCTTTGGAGTATGGTCATACTCTGAATATCAATCCTGTAACTACTATGCATTCATTACATAAACGTTTGATCACAGCCTACAAATTCTCAAAGACTTAAATATGTATCTCACATCTTATGCTTTCCAAACTATGAAACTATAATTTGCTTATGTCTGAAAATGCTTTCACGTTTACAACCATAGACCTGAAAGTTTTACTCGTTGAACCTGAAGCGCTTTATTCGTTGGGCAGAAGTGCCTTGATTATTATACATGAAGCGACGCTTTATTCATTATACCAGAAAGCGCTTTTACTTGTCTTGTCTGAAGTGCTACGCTCATTATGCTAAGGGGGCCTTACTCAAGTGGTCTGGATCACTTTGATTGTTGTGCCAAGGGCGTTTTACTCATGTGTACTGAAGCGCTTTGATTGCCGTGCCAAGGGCGCTTTACTCATGTGGATTGAAGCGCTTTGATTACCGTGCCATGGGCGCTTTACTCATGTGGACTGAAGCACTTTGATTGCCATGCAAAGGGCGCTTTACTCACGTGGCTGGAACACTTTGTTTGCCGTGCCAAGAGCGCTTTACATGTGTAGCCTGAAGCCCTTTGTTTGTTGTGCTTAGGGGCCCTTTACTTCTGTACTCCGAAACGCTCTGATCGTCGCGCCAAGGCCGATTTACTCTTAAAACTGAAAACGCTTTGCTCATACTAAGGGGCGCTTTACCTTTGGAAGTAACAACTCCCTTGAAGATTGGACTCATCAAGACCTTACAGCTTCGAGTACGACCTATTTGTATCTGAATTCACCCTGGAAACAAGGATACTCCGATTTGCTGTCAATCTGCCATGCTGGAAATCTACTCTTCTTCAGAGGAACCCCCACGTGGTCTGACTGCTTCAAAGTCTTCAAAATAGTGAGCAATGTGCTTGGGTGTGGCTGGGCTTTATAGGCCTGCCACACCCCAAGATGGCTGCTGCCTCTAAAAACATGAGAATTGTAGTCCCTTCATAGGATGGCACTGATAAGTGCGTCCACCAATGTCCTAACCCTGCAGCTACATGAGCTTTACCACAGGGCAGACAACACTGATAACCACTTTTAGAACAAGAGGGGATGAAAAGTGGTACGCATGAAGCGCCGCAAATCCGCGCAGCGGAGTTTCGGATGGGACCTGGACCACGCCCAGCCTTATTCCTGACACTGATGACAGTCAATCACCCCCAACTTTCATCCCCTCTCCATCTCCCTCTCCCTAGTCCAAATCCCCAATTTCCTTACTTACCCAAAGCACACAGACCAATCCTCATGCACCACCTCAACACACAAGAGCAGCACACACAGACACAAATTACACAAAACACAGTGGTATGCAAGCAAGCAACAGACACTCAGAGACACAACATCAGTCACCACTTCCTCAGACACCCCACCACCCCCACTGTAACAAATACAACATTAAGCAAATCCACAGGGACCACCACAACATTTAGTGACACACCAACCACACCCAGCATACCCTCAGACTCCACACCAACAGACACACACACACATCAGCCACACCTACCATACCCACAGACACCACCCAAACAGACACAGACATCCACCACATCCAGATTACCCTAAAAAAACACCCCAACAGACACACACATCCATCACTCCATCCCCTAGCTCCTCCACCTCCCAGCCCCCACAGACATGCAAACGTACACACTCACCCATGCAAAAGACACAACTCAAGCACAAGCATACCTCACACACACAGCATAAACACCGACACAGCAGACACTCACTCCCTCAACCTCCAAATCCTCACCCCTTCTGCTGGAAAATAACATTTTTTGTCCCCTGTCATCTCTACCCCATTCCAAACACGAGGCCCCAACCCACCTCCCAACCCCTCCCTTCCACTTCCAAGTCCTCCTTTGTCACACAAGCCCCCCATAAAAGCACCCATACCCCTCCCCCTAAGAGTACCCCTCCCAAGAAGCAGTCATCCCTCCCAAACCCAAGACCAAATCCACCTCTCCCAAATCCGACTCCCCCCAAAGATGTTCCCCAATGTGCCTGCCTGTCCACTTGAATCCCCTTGCTGTGGAGGCTCCCTGGTAGTTAGGAGTCAAGTGACAGCACAATGATGTGCCTGTGCAGAGACATATGGACTGGCGAATGGCCTTAGACAATACATAATGTACCTTTAATAAACCCAACCAGTTGTGTTTTTCAGTATACATTTGTCCTGCAGTTCCTTATGTACCTGAGTGACTTGTGTTGTCTGCCTACAGATATGTGTGTTTCGGCCTGCTTCCTAATCTATTTGCTGTTGTTTGCAGTATCTGAATTTGTGGGCAGTGCTGGTGTAAGACAAGGGTATATGTTGGATATGGACATGGGGATGTAAATGCAATGGTGATGTAATGGAATTGTGTACTGTTAGTTATGGTCATTATTTCATCTTGTGTTGTCTGGTGTTAGACTTGTCCCCCTGATATGGCTCATGGATTAATCTATTGTGTGGCAGCTTGTGTTTTGTTTATGCAGACATGGAATGTTTTCGAATGTGCTACCTTTGTTTTCAATTGACTGCATGTGTGTCCATTTAGCTGTGTGTACCTTGCAACTAATTCATGTAGAGGTATGTCTCATGCAGTTGGAGTTATATGTGCTTTGTTGACTTGCACGTCTACATTGTGCAGATAGGCATGTCATTTTGGTCTACTATTGTTTGTCCCTGAGATACATGTAGGGCCAGTTCCTGTGCAAATGTTGTTTAAGGGGCATGTGCAAAGTGATATGTGTCCCAGTGCAGCCTCCTTCACTGAGTGTTCCAGATGCCCCCATCGTTATTGTGCAGGCATTGTGTGTATAGTGTTCTTTCTATTGTTGTCTTGCTGTCTATTGTGCATGCCGTCGCCTTTGTAATATGCTGCAATGTGGGTAATGTGTGTGTCCATTGCAGGGCTGTTTTATGGTAGTGTTTGTGTTCCATGCCACAACCATACATAAGTCTGTTGAATGTGATGACAGTCCATGGCATATGTGGAATGTGAATGTGTGAGTTGTATTTCTAGATGTGATGTTGCTGTGTTGTTGGTGTTGTGTGAGACAATGTTGTGTACATGTCACTGCCCCGTGCCCGAGGTGAGCAGATGTGTGTTTTTGTGTAGAATAGTGGTGCATTTTGAGTGGCCTGCCCAAAGGGGGCTATTTGTGACTGTAATTGTGTCCGTCTTTGTGAATGATTCCCACACGGGACACACTGAGATGTGGACTTGGTGCCCGTAGTGTGCTCAATTGATGATCAACAACAGCGGGAGGACTTGTGTGATGGGGTCCATGGCAGCACTGGACATGTGAGACTGCCTGCAGGTGAGTGTCTCCCTTTGTTCTCCCCATTTCTGCCTGCTGAGACGTGGTGTTTGGACTGCCACGGTCACATTGGCAGTGTGCAACATCATAATATGTCTGGCAGAAACACTGTCTTCGCCAGCCTGTTTGTGCTGCCTTGTGACAGCGATGGTCTGTACTGCCTGGTGGTGCCAGCTTGACCTTTGCGGTCTTTGCTAAATAGGCCCGCATGACTTGTAATATGGCGGTCCGACTGCCAACCTGATGGCAGTCTATGGATCAGCAAACTCGTAATGAGGCCCTAAATGCTTTTTTTTGTCAGGCAGTGGGGAACTGCCCTGCACAAACATCATCACTAGTGGTATTCTTTCTTAGACCTCTCATTGTGACATACAATCAAACTATTTCACAGACAATTCAAACACAGAAAAAATTGTAACTAATTAAATGCAAAACACATGGAAATGTAGATTGACATTCTGTCAGGAAACTGTTGGGGGTGTTGGCTAGACTGGTAACAGGGAAGACAGAGGAGACAGAATACTGCTATAGAGCTGCCCAAGATCGCACAAAGAGTAAGAGGAGAGAGGGGATTGAAAAGTGGAGCTCTATTCAAGGGAACAAGAGGGATATGTCTTCTCCTTCTTCTTGTTATACTTTTACCATCATATAATATCCATATATGGATATACATGCAAAGGCAGGGTCTGTGGAGCTGACCCCTATGGTGATGTTATAAAGGTAACTGAGAGACAATACTCACTGTGGACAAAAAACACCACCTAGGTTGTCAGCTGAGCCCACCAATCCTGGTGATCATACAAGAACATGCAAGGCCGTAACAGCAAGGGTATAGAACTAAAGACAAACATGATGGACTAGGAGCTAGCAAGGAGGAGTGCTTAACAGGAAAGAAGGGAAAACAAAGGTCACACTTGGCAGAAAGCAAGTAACAAACACACAAGGAAACTAGACTCAAGATAGAAGGAAAACAGCAAACTTGGAACTGAAACAAGGAAATGGGAAAAATAGCATGGACTGGGAAAAGGTAAATAGCGGAGAGGCTTCAAGGGAGCACAAGTAGTGCTGGTGCAGGAATCAAAGAAAGAAGGAAACCAGGAAACACTGCAGGTAGAAAAAGTACAAGGAACAAGGAGTAAATGAGGCTCAGGAGTCATATAGCACCGCAGGGAGTGCTACATGAGAAACAAGGATTTGCAAAGACTCAGAAGACAAGGTATGACAGCGGGTGTGCTAGTCAGGAACAAGGATTTGTTAAGGCTCAGAAGACAAGGTAGAACCATGGGGGTGCTAGTTCAGGAATAACTATTTGCTGCAGCTGAGGAGGGGGAAGGAAGAACCATGGACACTGGCTGCCATCAAAGAGGAGGCTAGAGCCTGAGATGATCTCTGTAGGGTAGCCAAGCCACAGTGAATGCCCTCCAGGCATTGCATTGCTGCATCTGGGATGCCAGCACCTAGATGGCATTCAATATGGTTGACTGTCCTACAGAGATAGATCTCAGAGGTCAATAGCCTTTTCAGTTAGGGCAGCAGGGCTGACTGGAGAAGGGCCTGAGGTACCTGGAGTGAAGGAGACAACCACCCTCCTGGGTGAGTGGGCACAGGCAAATGGGTGGGGGGGTACTGGGAGGGCGGTGCTGGTACGGGGCTGGTGGAAGATGTTGTAGCTGGGGTGGTCCCAGAGGGACCCACCACAACCAGGGAGCTTCCATCAGAGGAGGAATCGGAGTCAGATGTCATAGCTCCTATCTCCCCCGTGGTGCTCCCCTTGCCCTCCAACCCACTGGTCCCCACGGAGTCATGGACTGTGCATCCTGGAACTGGTGAGCTGCAGTACCCTCCATACTCACTGATGCCCCTGCTCTTTCACCAAATGATGCTAATGCACACAAGGAAAGGATGAGAAAAGGAGAGAGGGTGGAGAAGAAAGAAAGGGAGCACAGGGTAAATTTCAGCAACAACAGCACATATGGAATACACATTACAATCACTCACTGAGACTAACACTGCGCAGTATGAAGCACAGTGACTAACTATTGCCTGGGAACAACAGCAAAAATGAACCCAAACACTACCATCGGCACACCTACTGGGACTCACTAAGCCATGTCTGCCATAGTATGCTAGCTACTTGCCTTTACCAAATATACATTCCACTCTACATTGCTAAGCAGGACTCCACCAGTTCAGCTCAACCGGCATATTGGGGCATCGACTGACTAGAACCTTGCACCCAAACTCTGTGGCAGGCAACACAAAAGAATACCACACAGTGTGTACTCACCCCCTTGTGGCTGCTGTGCTGCCTTCAAGCGCCCATCCAGCTCCCGATTGGCCACTGCCAGCATGCAGGCTATTAGAGGGGTCAGGGTCCAACGGGCACCCCTTCCTCATTGGGAGGCCATTCCCTGCTGGGCCTCTGCGATCTCACTGGCTCAGCATCTCAGGTCCACCCACTGTTTCCTGCAGTGGGAGCTCTGCCGGCTATAGACCCCCAGGGTCCGCACATCCTTGGCGATGGCATGCCACAAACCTTTCTTCTGAGGGGCGCTGACCTGCATAGGGAACACAGACAAATGGACACCATGAACTCAGCACTCCATTCTGTTACAGAACTGGCTTACAGAGATCCCACATTAAGCCCACACATGACCCGTACCTCTGCATACACATTTCATGCAGCAAAAATACACACCCCAAATGACACACTGCAAGCACACACATAAATCTTCATACACCCATGTCACATCCAACGTACCCATAAGGTACTCTCCTGTTTTGCTTGGAGGCCCATAGAACTTCTCATAGAAGGGTTAGACCCCATCCACAATCTTCTCCAACTCCTCTGATGTGAAGGCTGGGGCCCTTTTCCATGCAACATGGGCCATCGCTGGTTCCAGACACAGGACACAGCAGCACTCGCAGTGGAGGTGTTAATCTGTAGAGAGTCAGGAATCAAATGAAGTGGAACAGAGAAAACGGTGTTAAGAAATGTTAAGAATGCTTAAATATTTTCGTGTCGTTTTCTGGTTTGGTAATGTATTTTAACTTGTTTATTAATGTAACTATTTTTTGTGGGTTGTTGAAATATATCAGAGTAGAGAGGGAAGTATTGAAATATTTAATTTTGTTTATTTTTACTTGATTATACCTACTTGAATAAGTTTACAATTGTTAAGTAGATAATTGTTCATGTAAATAGTTTTTTTATTTATTTAACGGTAATCTTAGGAATACAGTATTTTATATTTGCAAATTTGTTAATTATAAGTTAATAATGATGTTTGTTATTTTTGTGATTAATTTAATTTTTTTTAATGTTTTTGGGAATTTTAGGGAATGTGACAGGAAGTATATGAAATATATTTCAACATTTTTTGTAATTGATATAATTTCATATTTCTAAGTTGGGGTTTGCATTGCCCTCCTTTGGGCGTGTAACTGGCACACTTAGATGAAATTGCTTGGTGGTGTATTTCCCATTGTTCAATATTGCACAAAATACTAATCTGTAGTTCACATGGAAGGAATTTACATATAGGAAATCCATGTGACTTATAGCAACTGACCCTTCATTGAACGCATAACAGAAAGGTCAATCAGTATTGTAGTCTCAGCCTCATTAAGTATTCAAAATAATAGGCCTGCTCTGGGATACCTATGGTGTTTCAACCAAGTACACCATCATACACTGTGTCGAGATGGGGCCACCCACCTGAAAAGCAGGATGTCTTCAGGGGCGATGGTATGCCCCCTGACCTCCTGAAATGCCTCTCAGCACTTCTTGGTGGACACAGAAACCCCGGCAGGTGTCCCAAAAGGAAAGTGGGAGTGGAAGAGAAAGAGACAAAACACTGCCACGTCTTGCCGGTCCAGCCAGGCACCCTGTATCTTAGGTGGGGCAGGTTGTTGTTCACAGAGTGATAGTAGAGTTAGTGCACTCAACTTCCTTGAAACTGAATCTCTTTTTCTGATATGGGTACAGGAGCGGTAAAAGAACACCGGGACACTCCAGCACTTTTCTTAGATAATATTAACTGTTGGCACAATTACTAACACTGCATTACCAAAAACCCAAACTGAGTACAATAACAATAAATATTGTGACACTAGGGCTGGCTTCACAGAGATTCACTGTTGCACACTACAATTAGAACTGTGGTTGCACTTATCATGCACAAGAAAGACAAACGAGGGCATTAATTATATCACGTATAGCTTTCCTGTATGCATAGGGTTAAACTAAAAGGATCAAAAACAATCCAAAAAATACAAATGTCCACTCTGGGTTTAAACAGTTAGGGTGGCACAGTTTGGTTTGGTTTACCTGTGTGTTTGAAAAACCCTTCAAAAACAAATCTCTCAAACCTGAAACACAGGCATTAATGACACAATTTAAATCCAAGAGTTATGCTATTAGAGAAAGAAAAGTCACGTAAATGCTCTTTTAAAATTGTATTGTCACTTTCTGTAGTACTTGAGCTCAAGCAGATTTCCTTAAGCACATTTAGGCAAGTAACTACAATAATAATGTAGAATGTTCAGAAATGCATTTGTCTCTTCAAGATAAGCACTTTGCCAAAATACGAGGTCTGACATACACTAGCTGTTCTAGGAAAGCGTAGCGCTCAAAGAACAAACTCCCTGGAGAATACTAGTCACTTAGTTGCAGTCTTTTCCGGAGTGCTGGAGGAATGCCTGGTGTCAGCTGGTACAGAAACAAAGAAAAGAATGACTTGAAAAGTCCTGAATACGAGGATGACAGCAGAGGCTGCACTGCCAAATCAGATGCTGAGATCAGGAAGCAAAACATAGCCAAGCAGGGAGGCATGCTTCACTCTGCTATTTATAGCCAATCGGGAAAGCAGTTGAGTTTCCACATATGGATGAGTCACCACACCCAATTAGAAGCACATGTCTACACCTGCTCACGTTAGCAAACAAGCAGTGGTAAAACAAGCATTGGTAAAACCAGTTGTGCAACACAGCACATTATGTTTACTTAGAAACATGATGGTTTAACCAAGAACAGAGAACTGATGTAACCCTAATCCCCAGGGATGCTGACAGATAACGCAGGAGATACCTTGGAGATTCCTGACAGTCCTCCCCACCAAGGACCCTCTCAAAGGGCGGGGCTTGGAAGGGTGCAGGAGATCGAATTTTTTTAGTAAGACATGGAGCATGAACTGTGGACGTCGGTTCCCAGGAATTGTCCTCAGGCCCATAGCCTTTCCAAGCCAATAAATAGTGTAGAACACCAGGGATGAACCTGGAGTCAAGAATTTTGACCACTTCAAATTCCCATTTCCCGTGTACTTTTACCAGGGGAGGTGGTGGGGCATCCTGGGTCTCAGGGGAATAGGGACGGAGTAATGACACATGAAACACGGGGTGTACCTTGAAATCATCTGGCAATGTCAGTTCTACTGCCACAGGATTGATGATTTTGGCAATAGGAAAGGGGCCTAGAAATCGGGGGTTTAATTTTCTGGATCCTGCAAGTTGTAGATTTTTTTATGAGAGCCACACCTGATCTCCTATCTAATAAGAGGGAGCAGGTCTCCTTCTTTTGTCTGCTTGTTTTTTTACTTGAGCTTAGTAGAGTTTTAAATTGTGTTGTAATTGTTTTTGAATCTCCTGTAACTCTTTATGGTGCTTCTGTACTGATGGGACTCTTGTGGATGTTTGGGACCCAGGTATAGGTAACATTCTTGGGTGCAGATCAAACAAACAGTAAAAAGGGGATACTCCTGTAGCCATGTGGACACTGTTGTTATATACAAATTCAATAAGAGGTAAAGCCTTATCCCACTCAGTAGACCATGTGTCAATGTAACATCTCAGGATTTGCTCCATCGATTGGTTGGCATGTTCCGTCTGCGCATCCGTTTGTGGATGATATGCAGAGGACAAGCGGACATCTATACTGACAGAGGAACAGAAGCTATGCCAAAACCATGATATAAATTGGGGGCCACGATCGGAAACAATTGTGGTGGGCAACCCATGAAGCCATACAATGTGTTCGACAAACAAATCAGAGAGCTTGGAAGCCATAGGGAGACATTTTAATGAAACAAAATGATACATTTTAGTTAGGTAATCTACAACCACCCATATGACAGTGTGTCTATTGGAAGCAGAGAAATCAGAAATAAAATCCATACTTATGGTATGCCATGGGGCCACCGGAATTGGCATGGGAAGTAACAATCCTGTGGCTGGGGTATGTGGGGTTTTAGCCCGAACATAGGTGGAACATGTCTGGAACTAGCTTCTGACAACCTGCACAAGTGTGAGCCACCAAAACCAACTTTGACAGAGATCTAACATCTTTTTCTCACTCTGGTGACCTGCGAGGACAGAATCATGTCCCCAATGTAACATTGTATCCCGTAATTCTTTGGTAGGGACGTACAAATGATCAGCATGGTATAGTAAATCCTCTTTTTTCATAAACATCAGTTGAACAGGGAACCTTGTGTTGGGCTACCCATATTTTCTCAAGGAACTCTTGGGAAGTGCACACAGCCATGATTTTTTCTGGGGGTATAATGCTTCTGACCTGTTCTAGCACAACATCAGAGGAGAAACCCATCCTAGACAATGTGTCTGCCTTTTGTTGTGTAGTACCAGGCCTATAGGTGATTACGAAGCCCAACCCGTTAAAGAATAGAAGCCAGCGAAATTGATGAGGTGTCAGGGCCTTGGTCACTTGAAAGAACTGTAAATTACGGTGATCTGTGTAAAAAGTTACGGTGTGTCTAGCTCCTAGTAGGTGGTGACGCCATTCCTGGAAGGCAAGCTTGACGGCCCGAAGTTACCACTCCACCACTGTGCAATTTTGCTTTGCGGGTAGCAATTTCTTTGGGAAGTAAGCTACTGGATGGAAATGCCCAGACACAGGATCTCGTTAGGACAAGACACCACCCACTGCCATTTGGGAAGTGTCTGCTTCCACGAAAAATGGCTGAGCCGGATCGGGATGATGGAGAATGGGTGCTTCAGTGAATGTGTTTTTAAGATGTTGGAAGACTTTCTCAGCTTCTGCATCCCAGAGGATCTTAACCCTCTTTCATAGGAGATGAGTTATGGGAGATACCACAGTAGAAAAGCGGGTTATAAATCTCCAATAAAAATTTGTGAAGCCCAAAAACTGTTGCTCTTCCTTGATGGATCTTGGGGCTAACGAATCTAGGATGGCCTGTACCTTGGACCTATCCATGGAAATATGATCAGGAGTGATCACATATCCCAGGAATTCTACAGTTGTAGCCTGAAAAACAAATTTTTCCAGCTTGGCGAAGAGATGATGCTCACAAAGCCATTGTAAAACCACTTTTACATGCCATATATGTTCCTCAGTGTAAGACGAATTAATCAAAATGTTGTCTATTTAGTCCACTACACAGATATCCAGAAACTCCTGCAGCACTTCTTTGATGAAAAATTGAAATGCTGCAGGAGCGTTACAAAACCTAAAGGGCATCACTGTGTACTCGAAGAGTCCAAATTTAGTTTGGAACGCCGTCTTCCACTCATCCCCCTTCATCACTCGGATCAAGTGGTAGGCGCCCTGGAGGTCGAGTTTGGTATAAATGGTCGACTGACGTACCTTATCTAAAAGTACCTGGATCAAAGGAAGTGGATACAATTTTTTATGGTCACTTTGTTCACTGCTCGATAATCTATACAGACGCGCAGCTCACGATTCTTCTTGGACAAGAAGAACAAAGATGACGATACTGGTGAGGTTGAATGACAAATGAAACCCTTAGCCAATAGATCATCCAGGTAGCCTCGCATGTAACGATTCTCAGGCTCAAAAAGAGCATAGACCCTACTACATGGTAGTGTTGCCCCTGGAATCAAGTCTATATGACAATCGTATGACCTGTGTGGAGGCAGCTTGATGGCCTTCTGTTCACTATAGACATCATGGAAGTCTTTTCATTAAAAACCATAGAAATTCACTGAAAAAACAAAGGTAACAGGGGACTTTATAGTTAGGAAATAGAATAGAAAAAACATGGAATTTCACTTTAAAAACTGAAGGTTACGGAGAGGTTATAGTTAGGTCCACATTTTAAACGTATCAAAACATAGAAATTCAACAGTTAGAGTTATCCCAAGTAACTATAACGCGTGCCGTAAGGTAACTAAAACTCGTGCCCCACCCATGCACATATTTTTGTAAAACATTTTTACTGCAAATATAACATTGATATTATGAATGATGTTATCAAAGATGTCATAAGTGCCATAATTTGTGGGGTAATTAGCAGCTCATGGTGAGGGCGCAAATTGTAGTTACCTTAGGGCAGGAGTTATAGTTACTTGAGATAACTCTAACAATAACTGATGAATTTCTATTGTTTGGTACAGTTAACATATGAGCCTAACTATAATGTCCCTGTAGCCTTTGTTTTTTTAAGTGAATGTCTATCTTTTTTAAATTCTATTTCTTAAATATAATGTCCTTGTAACCTATGTTTTTTCAGTAAATCTCTATGGTTTTATTAACGTTTTCATTCCTATGCGTTAATACAACCACTGACGATGGGCCACAGGGCCTGGCTTGTGGCCAGGCCCTTAGGTCAACCCCTATAGAAACTCAACCTTGCACTGTGCATGTCCTTCACCCTTGCAGGCCAGGGGCTGCCCACAAGGCCTGGCTTGTAACCAGTCCCTGCAGCCAACACCCCATGACCATCCAACCCTACTCTTCACACAAACCTTTGGCCCTGTGTGAAGCGAGTTGGCTGCAGCCTGTCTCTCTGGGTGTGAGAATAAATATAAAAGGATATATCTGGCAGTGAGAGTCTGTGTCTGGGTGTGAGAATATGTCCATCAGTGTTTTGGTGAGTGCATCAGTGTCTGAAAAGAAAAATGTACTTGTCCATTAAACATAGTAAAATCACCTTTCAGTATGAGCCTTAATCATTTGCAGTTGAAAATAAATTAACGCAGGGGAATTACTATTGATACGCCTGGAGCTGAACCCTTAACTCTCAGTGTGAAGGTCTGTGACCTTCACTGTTACACTATTTTTACTTTTTATTTTATCTTGTCCTTTACAGGCTATCTGGGACCACCGAAGGCCTCCCCCTGCAGTCTCAGTCAGCTCCCGCCTCCTGTGTGAGCCAGCATTGCTCTAGCAAGCAGGTAGCTGCTTTTAATAGCAGCTCCATGCTGGCTGGAGCAATTTCTTTATGCAGAAATGTAGCTTTTGGAACAGAAAGCCTGCTTTTTGTTACTTGGTGTAAATCTATTCAGTATTTTTAAAGAAATTAAAGGGAATCTAAATATGAATATCTCGGGTTGTGACAAATTCATGACAAATTCGGGACAAAGAGAATGCTCGTGCCAACAGGAATGCCATGATTGGCTGGCTGCAACCTGAGGAGAAAGCTGCAGTCACCATTTTAACTAATGGGTCACGATCCCCGGAGCAGAAAATGTTCAAGAAATGTGGTATGAGGGATCAGGGTGGAGGAAACCTGACCCCAGGAGTGGGATATAGGGGTGTTGTGGGTCACATTATGGCCCTCATTACAACCCTGGCTGTCGGTGATAAAGCGGCACTAATACCGCCAACAGGCTGGCAGTAACAAAAATGGAATTATGACCACGGCAGACAAACAGCCATTTTAACACACCGACCGCCCCAGCAGAATCAACAAGCACCACAGCGGTAACCGCCAACGGCTAGGCTGAATACAATGTATCGTCCACACTATTATGACCGGCCTCTCCGACAAATTTTGCAGGGCGGTACCAATGACATCAAAAGCCTGGTGGAAACAGATCTCAGAAGTCAAAGGACTCACCTGTGGAGACTCAGGGAACAACCACAATGCCAAGGAGCCTGAGCTGCACATATTCCCCATGCTCGTCTACATTCCACTTCATTATGACCATCAACACCGGCGAAGACGACCACAGTGAGTACTGCCGCCTAACACACAAGGGAAGGGGAACAAAAAGAGAGTGACACACACACAACATGCAACATCACAAAACAAAATAAACTGATGGATGGAGTGTTGAAACTTTTCAAACACTCACCCCCAGTCACAGGTCTGAATTTAATCCATCGTTATTTTGCTCGCCACGTCACCCCAGTTTGGACCCAGCCATATGCAAATCAGTCTTGACCCTGTTACCCATGAGAACAGTCCAGCCCGAACTGCTAGGCCAAGTCATCCCTGGACAGGAAACAATCATCCTGGGACCGGTTTCTGGGTATCACCCTTCATTAGCCAGGCTAGCTTGAATCCAGTGGCGCAGCGAGCAAGGGACCCATGTCTGGGCATACCCCTGCCACTTCGGGCGCCCAAAGCAACATCACAAAACAAAATAAAACACACAACAGCCCCACCCTCAACACCATACACGCAACCAGTTGCAGTAACATTACATATTCACCCCGTACTCCTCAGGAATAATGCAAGGACAAAATGATTTGAAAAAAGTGTAATACGAAAAAATACTATGAATAAGTTCATCAAAATCCAAACAAATATACATATTTACAAATGTAGGGACACTGCCCAGTCCTCAAAGTCTGTGGGCCACAGGGCCACATCAGATAGGCCAAGGCCCCACCTCACTCCTGCAACAACATGGAAAGAACACTTCACGGGCACCTGGTCAAAAATACACTGGCACCTCAGGGGGACGGGGAATGGGGAGGTACCCCAGCCAGATCATGGTATAACCACACTGGTCCTGGATGGGGCTACATGCCCACTACGTGGTCCTGGGGAGTTCAAGACCATAGTATCTCAAGTGGGTGGTTTGCGCACTGCCTCTAGAGGGGGCAACATGCCCTGTGCTTGGTCCTGGGGAGTGTAAGGCCACAGTCTCTCAAGTGGGTGGTTTGCCCACTGCTTGTCCTGGGGAGTGCAAGGCCACAGTGTCTTCAGTGGGAGGTTTGCCCACATGCTCTGGAGGGAGAAACATGTCCAGTGTCTGGTCCTGGGGAGTGCAAGGTCACAGTCTCTTCAATGGATGATTTGCCCACATGCTCTGGAGGAGGCAACATGCCCTGTGCTTGGTCATGGGGAGTGCAAGACCAGAGTCTCTCAAGTGGATGGCTACTTCCACTGGTTCTGGAGGGGGCATTGTGCCCAAATCAAATCAAATCAAATCATTAACATTTATAAAGCGCGCTACTCACCCGTGCGGGTCTCAAGGCGCTAGGGGGAAGGGGGTTACTGCTGCTCGAAGAGCCAGGTCTTGAGGAGTCTCCGGAATACGGAGTGGTCCTGGGTGGTCCTGAGGCTGGTGGGGAGGGTGTTCCAAGTCTTGGCCGCCAGGTAGGAGAAGGACCTCCCACCCGCTGTGGAGCGGCGGATGCGAGGGACGGCGGCGAGAGTGAGGCTGGTGGAGCGGAGGAGACGGGTGGGGGCGTAGAAGCTGAGGCGTCGGTTGAGGTATTCTGGTCCCTTGTTGTGGAGGCCTTTGTGTGCGTGGGTGAGAAGTCGGAAGGTGATCCTTTTGCTGACGGGGAGCCAATGCAGGTGTCTCAGGTGGGCGTAGATGTGGCTGTTGCGGGGTATGTCGAGGATGAGGCGGACGGAAGCGTTTTGAATACGTTGCAGACGTTTCTGGAGTTTTGCGGTGGTCCCAGCATAAAGGGTGTTGCCGTAGTCCAGGTGGCTAGTGACGAGGGCGTGGGTCACGGTCTTTCTGGTGTCGGCGGGGATCCAGCGGAAGATCTTACGGAGCATGCGGAGGGTGAGGAAGCAGGAGGAGGACACGGCGTTGACTTGTTTGGACATGGTGAGAAGAGGGTCCAAGATGAAGCCGAGGTTGCGAGCGTGGTCTGAGGGGGTCGGTGCGGTGCCAAGGGCCGTGGGCCACCAGGAGTCGTCCCATGCGGTCGGGGTGTTGCCGAGGATGAGGACTTCCGTTTTGTCTGAGTTCAGTTTTAGACGGCTGAGCCTCATCCAATCTGCGACGTCCTTCATACCATCTTGCAGGTTGGTCTTTGCGCTGGCGGGGTCCTTGGTGAGGGAGAGTATAAGTTGAGTGTCATCGGCGTAGGAGGTGATGATGATGCTGTGCTTGCGTACGATGTCGGCGAGGGGGCTCATGTAGACATTGAAGATTGTCAGGCTGAGCGAGGAGCCTTGAGGGACGCCGCAGATGATCTCGGTGGGTCTGAGCGAAAAGGTGGGCGGTAGACTCTTTGAGAGCGGTTGGAGAGGAAGGAGGCGATCCAGTCCAGGGCCTGGCCTTGGATCCCGGTGGAGCGGAGGCAGGTTATTAGGGTGCGGTGACAGACGGTGTCGAAGGCAGCCGAGAGGTCGAGGAGGATGAGGGCGACTTTTTCACCGTTGTCCATCAGGGTTCTGATGTCGTCTGTGACTGAGATGAGGGCGGTTTCAGTGCTGTGGTTGGCTCGGAATCCGGATTGTGAGGGGTTGAGAAGGTTGTTGTCTTCAAGGAAGTTGGTAAGCTGCTTGTTGACGATCTTCTCTATGACTTTGGCAGGGAAGGGGAGGAGCGAGATGGGGCGGAAGTTCTTCAGGTCGCTTGGGTCAGCCGTAGGTTTCTTTAGTAGGGCGTTGACTTCGGCGTGTTTCCAGCTTTCGGGGAAGGTAGCAGACGAAAAAGAGGAGTTGATGATGGTCTGGAGGTGCGGGGCGATGATGTCGTCGGCTTTGTTGAAGATGAAGTGTGGGCAGGGGTCTGAGGGGGTGCCGGAGTGGATTGAGTTCATGGTGGTTTTGGTTTCTTCTGTGTTGATGTGGGTCCAGGCGTTGAGGGTGATGGCTGGGGGTGTGGGTTCTGTGTTGGTCGGCTGGGTCTGGTGTCCGAAGCTGTTGTGAAGGTCGGTAATCTTATGATGGAAGAAGGTGGCGAGGGAGTTGCACAGGTCTTATGAGGGCGTGATGGCGTTGGCGTTGGGGTTGGAGAACTCTTTTACAATGCTGAAGAGTTCTCTGCTGTTGTGGCTGTTTTTGTCCAGTATATCAGTGAAGAAATGCCTTTTGGCTGCGCGGATCAGGTGGTGGTGTTCGCGGGTGGCGTTCTTGAGGGCGGTCATGTTGTCAGCGGTATGGTCCTTAACCCAGGCTTTCTCGAGGGCGCAACAGGTTTTCTTTGATTCTTTAAGGGTGTCAGAGAACCAGAGAGGTTTTTTGGTGTTGGCCTGTCTTGAAAGGCATCTGAGGGGAGCAAGGTTGTCATGCGCAGTTGGTCATCCAGTTCGTGAGGCTGAGGGCTGCGTCGTTGGGGTCGGTGGTGAAGGTAGGTTGGTTGTCGATGAGCGTGGAGAAAAGCTGTTCTTCGGGGATTTTGTTCCACTGTCGACGAGGGATGGGTTGAGTGCGGAGGTGGTGGGTCTCGCGTCGGAAGGTGAAGTGGACACAGCTGCGGTCGGTCCAGTGTAGAGCGGAGGCGTGGCTGAAGGAAACGTGTTTGCTGGTGGAGAAGATGGGGTCAAGCGTGTGTCCGGCGATGTGCGTGGGGGTGTTCACCAGTTGCTTGAGGCCGAGGTTGGCGAGGTTGTCGAGCAGGGCGGTGGTGTTGGGGTCGTTGTTCTGTTCTAGATGGAAGTTGAGGTCGCCGAGGAGGATATAGTCTGGCGAGGCGAGGGCGTGCGGGGAGATGAAGTCGGTGATGGAGTCGCTGAGAAGGGCGCGCAGTCCGGGGGGGCGGTAGATGAGTGATCCTCTGAGGGTGGTCCTGGGGTCAGTGTGGATCTGGAAGTGCAGGTGCTCGGCGGCGAGGGGAGTGTCTTCGGTGGAGGTGGTGACGCTGATGGAGTCTTTGAAGACGATGGCGATTCCTCCTCCTACTTGGTTGGTGCGGTCTTTCCTGGAAATCTTGTAGCCTTCGGGGATGGCTATGGCGATGTTGGGGGCCGAAGAGGCGTTCATCCAGGTCTCCGTGATGAAGGCGACGTCTGGTGCTGTGGAGTCCAGGAGGTCCCAGAGTTAAACGGTGTGCTTGTGGACGGATCGAGCGTTGATCAGGATGCATTTGAGGTGGTTGATGGCACGTGGGCTGGTGGTCGTGGTAGTTTCGTGGTGGAAGATACGTTCGCAGGTGTGACATGCGAAAGGTCCATGGGTACGTTTCGGGTTAGCTTGGAAGCAGGTGCTGGAGCGCCCTGGTTTGAGGGCGTGGAGGGTGGGGTGGGGTCGTAGCAGTGCAGCGGGGTTTGGGAGTGCTGAGGACCAGGGGTCGTGGCGCTGGGCGCGGGCCAGGCGCGGACGGGCGCAGATGGGCTTGCGCAGGCGCGCCAGCGGCGCGCCCGCTGCGCGACCCCCATAAGAGGGAGGAGGGGGGGAGTGGTCAGCTGGGGGCGGGGAACGGGAGTGGGGCGACGAATGGGAGCTGGGGGGCGGGGGCGTGCAGGAGGTGGCGGCGGGAAAGCGGAGGGAGGAGGGACAGGTAGAGGGGAGAAGAGATGGGGAAGGGGGGGTTAAGGGTGGTGGGGGGTGAGTTTAGGAAGAGTTTAGGAAGAGAGATAGGAGGAAGGTTGAGAAGATAGGGGAGGGGGGGTTGTAGAGGTGGGTGAGGGTGAGAGGTAGAGTGAAAGGATAGGAAGATAGGGGTAGTTACAGAGGGGGTGGCTAGTGAGGGGGAAAGATAGAGAGATAGGTAGATAGGTAGATAGGAGGAGGTGGTGAGTGAGGGAGACAGATAGAGAGATAGGTAGATAGGGGTGATACAGAGGGGAGGTGAGTGAGGGAGAGAGACGAGACAGGAGCAGGAGGACAGGCGCAGAAAGAACCAGGGAGCAGGTAAAAGAAGAAGAGGAGCCAAAGAGGAGCCGAAGAACAGAAGACAGAAGACCACAGAAGAAGAGGAGTCGAAGAACAGAAGACAGAAGACCACAGAAGAAGGTAAAGAAGAAGAGGAGCCGAAGAACAGAAGACAGAAGAATACAGAAGAAGGTAAAGAAGACGAGGAGCGCAGAAGACAGAAAAATACAGAAGAAGGTGAAGGTGAAGAAGAGGAGCGCAGAAGACAGAAGAATACAGAAGAAGGTGAAGAAGAAGAGGAGCGACGAGCAGCAGAGGAAAGAGCCAAGAAGAGGGACAGAGAAGAAGAGGCACACGCAGGTCGAGGTGCAAAGGAGAGAGAGAGAAGTACACAGATGAAGACAGAAGATGGGGAGCAGGAGGGAAAGAAGAGTACAGAAGAAGACTACAGAAGAAGAGCGCAGAGGAAGAACAGAGATGAAGAAAAGAAGCAGGAGAGAGGGTGAGTAGCGCGGGGCAGGGCGAGGGGCTGGGCGCCGGGGGGGGTACTTACTGCGAGGTAGCTGGGCTTGCTAGGAGGTCTCAGGAACCTGGGCTGGAGGAGCTGGAGGAGCTGCAGCGGCAGGGGGAGCGACCTACCCTTGGGTCAAGGGTCGCTACCACTGTCGCGCAGCGGGCGCCATAAGAGGGAGGAGGGGGGGAGGGGCCAGCTGGGGGTGGGGGACGGGAGTGGGGCGACAAATGGGAGCTGGGGGACGGGGGCGTGCAGGAGGTGGCGTCGGGAAAGCGGAGGGAGTGGGGACAGGTAGAGGGGAGAAGAGATGGGGGAGAGGGGGTTAAGAGTGGTGGGGGGAGTTTAGGAAGAGTTTAGGAAGAGAGATAGGAGGAAGGTTGGGAAGATAGGGGAGGGGGGGTTGTAGAGGTGGGTGAGGGTGAGAGGTAGAGTGAAAGGATAGGAAGATAGGGGTGGTTACAGAGGGGGTGGCGAGTGAGGGGGAAAGATAGAGAGATAGGTAGATAGGTAGATAGGTAGATAGGTAGATAGGAGGAGGTGGTGAGTGAGGGAGACAGATAGAGAGATAGGTAGATAGGGGTGATACAGAGGGGGAGGCGAGTGAGGGAGAGAGACGAGACAGGAGCAGGAGGACAGGCGCGGGAAGAACCAGGGAGTAGGTAAAAGAAGAAGAGGAGCCGAAGAGGAGCCGAAGAACAGAAGACAGAAGACCACAGAAGAAGGTAAAGAAGAAGAGGAGCCGAAGAACAGAAGACAGAAGACCACAGAAGAAGGTAAAGAAGAAGAGGAGCCGAAGAACAGAAGACAGAAGAATACAGAAGAAGGTAAAGAAGACGAGGAGCGCAGAAGACAGAAAAATACAGAAGAAGGTGACGGTGAAGAAGAGGAGTGCAGAAGACAGAAGAATACAGAAGAAGGTGAAGAAGAAGAGGAGCGACGAGCATCAGAGGAAAGAGCCAAGAAGAGGGACAGAGAAGATGAGGCACACGCAGGTCACGGTGCAAAGGAGAGAGAGAGAAGCACACAGATGAAGACAGAAGACGGGGAGCAGGAGGGAAAGAAGAGTACAGAAGAAGACTACAGAAGAAGAGCGCAGAGGAAGAACAGAGATGAAGAAAAGAAGCTGGAGAGAGGGTGAGTAGCGCAGGGCAGGTCGAGGGGCTGGGCGCTGGGGGGGTACTTACTGCGAGGTAGCTGGGCTTGCTAGGAGGTCTCAGGAACCTTGGCTGGAGGAGCTGGAGGAGCTGCAGCGGCAGGGGGAGCGACCTACCCTTGTGTGCTTCATCCTGGGAAGGATGAGGTGAGTGGATGGCTTCTTCCAGTGGTTCTGGAGGGGGCATTGTGCCCAGTGTGCTCCATCTTGGGAAGGATGGGGAGAGTGGATGGCATCTTCCACTGGTTTTGGAGGGGGCATTGAGCCCTATCATGCAGATCTTGGGGAGTGCAAGGTCACAGTCTCTCACCTGGGTGTCAGACCCACAGGATTTGCAAGGGGCAGGCCACACACCAGCCCATGGAGGCAGGACTACACACTGTCCGCCAGCGGTGATGGCTGCTCAGTGGTGGTAGTGGTGGTGCAGGTGTCAGTGTTGGCAGTGGTGGGTGAGGCTCCAGCCCTTCCCCTGCAGCCCTAGATGGCTGCCCACTGGTGCTGCTGCTGCTGGCGGTGGTGTTGGTGGTGGTGCTGGCAGTGGTGAGGGGGAGGCTCCAGCCCTTCCCCTGCAGCCTTGGATGGCTTCCCACTGTGGTTGCACCTACTAGCGGCGGTGCTGGTTGTGGTGCTGGTAGGGGGAGGCTCCAGCCCTTCCCTTGCAGCCTCGGACTTCTCCCCAATGGGGCTGCTGCTGCTGGTGGCGGTGCTAGTGGCAGTGCTGGCAGTGGTGGGAGGAGGCTCCAGCCCTTACCCTGCAGCCTCGGACGGCTGAACCACCATGGTTGTTGGTGCGAGCTCCGACTGTGTCATAGCACCAGGCCTCTTGTCCTTTTTGCCTGCTGGTGCCGGCCCCTTGCCATTCCTGTCAGCAACCGGGGATTGCCCTTTGCTGCCTGGTGCACGGGATCCTCTCCCACCAGCAGTAGCTGTCAACACAACTGTGGCCATGGACTGGGTGGCTGAGGTGCTCGCCTGAGTTCTGACCACCCTGGCCCGACGTGAAGGACTGTGGAGGGGTAGGGAAGAGGTCAACGGTGGAGAGGAAAAGCTTCTTAGGGACATTAGGGCAGGAAGAGGGTGAAGGTTTGGGAGTGGAGGAAGAGGAAGTGGTTGTAGGAGGTGTCTGCTGATTTTGGGTGCAGGTGCATGGGCTGGAAGCTGTTGTGAGGTGGATGGCTGTTGGGTGTCTGAATGCTTGTGTTTGTGTACTTTGGGAGGAGGGGGCACAGACACAGTGGGAGAGGACACGGGGGATGTGTGCATGGATGTGGGGGTGGTGACTGCCAGTGAGGGGTGTGTAGTGATAGGTGTGATGGTGGTAGTGGATGGGGAGGTAGTGCATTCAGGTGCGAGTGTAGACATTACTGGGAGGGAGGTGTACGACGAGATGGAGGGGGACACAGTGGAGGCAGTAGATGTTGGTATGTCTGGTTCTGAATGGTGTTTGTGTGAGTTCCTGTGGGATGATGTGTGGTGCTTGTGCTTGCCTGAACCACTCCTGTGTGTTGTCCTGTGTGCATGCTGATCTCCCCGTGTGCTTGGGATAGGTCAGGGTTGAGGGGACTGGGATTGTGTAGAGGAAGTTGAAGGGACAATGGCTGCCATCAGGGATGAGGCCAGAGTCTGGATTGATCTCTTTTGGGCCGCGATGCCAGAGTGAATGCCTTCCGGTAATGCATTTGTTTGTTGCAAATAGGCTGCCAGTCCCTGGTTGGCATTCACAGTGGTTGACTGCCCAAGACAGATGGATTGCAGGATAGCAATAGCCTCTTCACTCAGGGCAGCAGGGCTAACTGGGGCAGGGCCTGAGGTGCCTGGGGCAAAGGAGATGCCCACCTTCCTAGGTGAGCAGGCACGGTAAACATGCTGAGGGCTGCTGGGAGAGCAGTGCTGGTATGGGGAGTGACGGCTGTACCTGTGGTTGGGGTGGGCACAGAGGTGTCCACCACCACCAGGGAGCTTCCATTGGAGGAGGTATCACTGTCCGAACTGTCCCCTCCAAGTCTCTGCTGTGGTGCTCCCTCTCCCGTCATCCCACTGATGCCCTCACCGTCTGTGGATTCGGCCTCTTGGGCCCTGTGGGATGCAGCTCTCCCCATAGCTGGTGCCTCTGCTCCTCCGCCAGAGGATGCTAATGCACATAAGGACAGGGTGACAAAACAAAAAGGGGGGGAGAGACAAAGGATACACTTGGTCAATGGTGGCAACAGCACCACCGTTGGCGTGCACGACACACACACACAGGGAACAGCCCTACGTACTAGGCAATGCACCAACAGTCACAATGCTAGTCACCAACCCATGGACAGGGACACCTAGTGACAATTGCAGCATACCTGAGACCCCCAGACCCCTGCCCAGTAGTGGATGCCTACTAGCTTGGTTGGAGGAAGTTTACATTCTGCCCAACATGGGACCTATACTGCAAAGTACAGCCTGGCCTAGGGGCAACCACACGCCCACATCCCCCACCCAGATGCAACCCCACCACACGCAAGTAGTATATTGGGTCACTGTACGCACCCCCCAGTGGCTGCTGTGATGCCCCCAAGTGCCCATCCAGCTCCGGATAGGCCACCGCCAGTATGCAGGCCATCAGGGGGGCCAGGGTTCGACGGGCACCCCTGCCTCGTTGGGATGCCAACCCCAGCTGGGCCTTCGTAGTCTTCCTGCCGAGCGTCTCAGGCCCTCCCACCAATTCCAACAGTGGGTGCTCCACCTGTCATTGACCCCCAGGGTCTGCACATACTTGGCAATGGCACACCATATACCCTTTTTCTGATGGGTGCTGACCTGCAGAGAAATCACATGGGAAACGGCATCAGTCAGACCATCCTGCCTGTTACACTTATGGCCTACCATAGCCCTCACATCCAATTACGCACAGGCATGACCCAACATACATGCAGCACGCTGCCCAGTGCCCAGTGCCCTTCCACCAACCCCCCCACACGAGGCCTTCACACACACTACTCCATGCTTTCATGCCCCATGCATCGTGCTCACAGTCTACTCACCTGTTGGTCTGGAGGCCCATACAGCATTCGATACTGGGGTAGGACTCTATCCACCTGTTGCTCCAACTCTGCAGTGGTGAAGGCAGGGGCACTTTCCCCAGTGCCACGAGCCACGTTCGGTTCCAGACACAGGTCATAGCAGCACATGCAGTGTAGGTCCTCTCCTGTTGAAGATCAGGTAGCAAGTGAGTGTACAGATTGAAAATGACGGTCACGCCCGCGGCGGTGCGTACCGTCACCGCCAACGTGCATCACCATTGGTCACTGTAACGCATAGGGCCCAATGGTAACCAAAGAGGAGTTGCACAGAGGTTTTGACCGCCTCCCGCAATGGCGCACAATGTCTGTGGAATTACCTCATTTCCACATGTCCCTCCTAATAGGACAGGCGGACGCCATTTCCGGGGGGGGGCAGGCCATGGCATGTAACTGCATCACAATACACATAAGCACCATTTTGGCAAATCCAACAATATACTGTTACAGTCACAACATGCAATGAAGTGTAGTGTTTGGAATAATGAGATACTGATCAGTTGCTCACCGTTTTGCCCCTAGATTGCAACAGCTGCAGATGATTAGGAGATGGAGACATCTCCCTGTGTACAGACCCCTGGTGGACTTGGCAACAATGGAGGACAGGCACATTATCCTAACCTATAGACTGGACAGGGCCACAATCACAGAGCTGTGTACCCAAGTGGAGCCTGACCTGATATCTGCTATCTGTCACCCCACCGGGATCCCCCCTCTTGTGCAAGTGCTATCAGTGCTCCATTTCCTGGCAAATGGCTCCTTCCAAGTGACAGTGGGCTGGACAGCAGGAATGTCACACCAAATGTCCTCAATAGTGCTGATCAGAGTAATGTTTGCCCTGATAAAACACATGCACAGCTACATTGTTTTCCCCCAGGTAGAGGATTTGGCCATAGTGAAAGCTGATTTCTATGCAATGGGACATATCCCCAACATTATTGGGGCTATTGATGGTACACATATTGCATTTGTACCCCCCCGGAGAAATGAACAGGTGTTCAGAAATCGAAAGAGCTTTCACTCTATGAATGTGCAGATAGGTTGCCTGGCGGACCAGTACAGCTCCCATTTTCCAGGTCTGTGCATGATGCCTTTATTCTGAGGAATAGCAGCATTCCATATGTGATGGCTCAACTCCGGAGGCATAGGGTGTGGCTAATAGGTGAGCCCTGGTTCCCACCCAGTGGATGTTGGTGTATGGGTATGGTGTGGGCCCTAAGGGTTAGTGTGTGTCTAACAGTTGTCCCTCGATATTTGCAGGTGACTCTGGTTATCCCAACCTCTCATGGCTACTGACCCCTGTGCGGAATCCCTGGACAAGGGCAGAGGAACTTTACAATGAGCCACATGGGTGAACAAGAAGAATCATAGAGAGAACATTCGGCCTCCTGAAGGCTAGGTTTCGTTGCCTCCATCTGACAGGTGGTTCCTTGTGCTACTCACCCAAGAAGGTCTGCCAGATCATCATGGCATGCTCTATGTTGCACAACCTTGCCTTACGTCGCCAGGTGCCCTTTCTGCAGGAGGAGGAGGCTGCAGATGGCCGTGTGGCAGCAGTAGATCCTGTGCACAGTGAAGATGAGGAGGCAAAGGATGAGGATGAGGACAACAGAAGTACAATAATTTGTCAATAGTTCCAATGACACACAGGTAAGACTGTGTAACTTCACTTTTAATCAATAGTTTTGTGTTTGACATTGTCACTGGCAGCCTGATTTTCCCAATTCTATGGCCACTTGCTGTGCCCTTTGGCATCTCTATTTTCAGATATTTATGTCCCACTATCGCTCCTGGTCATTCCTATGTATACATTACTGTAGAGTTGTACTGCAGTGTTTATACCTTGTTAAATGAATACATAGTTCAATCATTTGACAGACTCCATAATTGTATTTTTTCAAATTGTGTTTATTTAAGTGCTAATAACTAGAGGGGTGTGTGCAATGGGCTGGGGTGATGGTGGAGGAAAGTCCAGCATAGACTCCAGTCTATGTGAATCACAGGTGCATTGTCCAAGGTGGCATAGGAAGTGGAGCAATGGCAGATCAAGGTGGACAGGGTGACAGAGTGGGACACAAGGGTGACAATCAGTAGAATCTTTTTTCCTGGCGAGGGTCTTGGCAATAGTCTCTGGCTCCTGCCTGGATCGCAGGGACTGTTTGAGGGGTGGTTCTCCTTCTGCAGGGGGAGGGGTGCAGGTGGCCTGTTGGTCCTGTGGCGGGTCCTCCTGCCCACTAGCGGCAGCGAAGGTGGAGGGCTGGTCATCGGTTTGGCTTGTGGTAGGGGCCCGGTGTTGCAATGTCTGCCAGCAGGGAAACATCCTTTATTACGAAGTCTTTTTAACGAAGTCGTGGTTAACGAAAGCGCAACAAAGTATTTTTTAACCACAACTCCGTTATTTTGTGCCTTAACTACGTATGTTCTGAACTACGAACATGCGTGGTTAAGGTACAAAGAAGGGAGTTGGCGAAGGAGGACGCAGGTGACAAGGGGTCGACTAAGGTAAGTGGGGCGTTCTTGGTTTTGGGGAAGGGGTGGGGGGTCAGGGGGCTTTAGGTTTTGGGGTGGGGTTGGGGGGTTGGGGCGTTTTTGGTTTTGGGAAGGGGGTGGGGGTCAGGGGGTTTTAGGTTTTGGGGCGGGGTTGGGGGGTGGGGCATTTTTGGTTTTGGGGAGGGGGTGGGGGTTAGGGGGTTTTAGGTTTTGGGGAGGGGTTGGGGGTGGGGCGTTTTTGGTTTTGGGGAGGGGGTGGGGGGTCAGAGGGTTTTAGGTTTTGGGGCGGGTTGGGGTTGGGGCGTTTTTGGTTTTGGGGAGGGGGTGGGGGTCAGGGGGTTTTAGGTTTTGGGGCAGGGTTGGGGGGGTGAGGTGTTTTTGGTTTTGGGGAGGGGGTGGGGGTCAGGGGGTTTTAGGTTTTGGGGCGGGGTTGGGGGGTGGTGCGTTTTTGGTTTTGGGGAGGGGGTGGGGGTTAGGGGGATTTAGGTTTTGGGGTGGGGTTGGGGGGTGGGGTGTTTTTGGTTTTGGGGAGGTGGTGGGGGTCAGGAGGTTTTAGATTTTGGGGCGGGGTTGGGGGGGTGGGGCGTTTTTGGTTTTGGGGAGGGGGTGGGGGTCAGGGGGTTTTAGGTTTTGGGGCGGGGTTGGGGGGGTGGGGCGTTTTTGGTTTTGGGGAGGGGGTGGGGGTCAGGGGGTTTTAGGTTTTGGGGTGGGGTTGGGGTTGGGGGGTGGTGCGTTTTTGGTTTTGGGGAGGGGGTGGGGGTTAGGGGGTTTTAGGTTTTGGGGTGGGGTTGGGGGGTGGGGTGTTTTTGGTTTTGGGGAGGGGGTGGGGGTCAGGAGGTTTTAGGTTTTGGGGCGTGGTTGGGAGGGTGGGGCGTTTTTGGTTTTGGGGAGGGGGTGGGGGGTCAGGGGGGTTTAGGTTTTGGGGCGGGGTTGGGGGGTGGGGCGTTTTTGGTTCTGGGGAGGGGAGGGGAGGGGTGGGGGGTCAGGGGTTTTTAGTTTTTGGGGTGGGATTGGGGGGTGGGGCGTTTTTGGTTTTGGGGAGGGGGGTTTTAGGTTTTGGGGTGGGGTTGGGGGGTGGGGCATTTTTGGTTTTGGGGAGGGGGTGGGGGGTCAGGGGGTTTTATGTTTTGGGGTGGGGTTGGGGGGTGGGGCATTTTTGGTTCTGGGGAGGGGAGGGGAGGCGTGGGGGGTCTGGGGGTTTTAGTTTTTGGGGTGGGGTTGGGGGGTGGGGCGTTTTTAGTTTTGGGGAGGGGTGGGGGGTCAGGGGGTTTTAGGTTTTGGGGTGGGGTGGGGGGGTGGTCCATTTTTGGTTGTGGGGAGGGGGTGGGGGGTCAGGGGGTTTTAGGTTTTGGGGCGGGGTTGGGGGGTGGGGCGTTTTTGGTTTTGGGGAGGGGGTGGGGGTCAGGGGGTTTTAGGTTTTGGGGTGGGGTTGGGGTTGGGGGGTGGTGCGTTTTTCGTTTTGGGGAGGGGGTGGGGGTGAGGAGGTTTTAGGTTTTGGGGCGGGGGTGGGGCGTTTTTGGTTTTGGGGAGGGGGTGGGGGGTCAGGGGGTTTAGGTTTTGGGGCGGGGTTGGGGGGGTGGGGCGTTTTTGGTTCTGGGGAGGGGAGGGGAGGGGAGGGGTGGGGGGTCAGGGGGTTTTAGTTTTTGGGGTGGGGTTGGGGGGTGGGGCGTTTTTGGTTTTGAGAAGGGGGTGGGGGGTCAGGGGATTTTAGGTTTTGGGGTGGGGTTGGGGGGGTGGGGCATTTTTGGTTTTGGGGAGGGGGTGGGGGGTCAGGGGGTTTTAGGTTTTGGGACGGGGTTGGGGGGTGGGGCGTTTTTGGTTTTGGGGAGGGGGTGGGGGGTCAGGGGGTTTTAGGTTTTGGCGTGGGTTTGAGGGGTGGGGCATTTTTGGTTTTGGGGAGGGGGTGGGGGGTCAGGTGGTTTTAGGTTTTGGCGCGGGGTTGGGGGGTGGGGCGTTTTTGGTTTTGGGGAGGGGGTGGGGGTCAGGGGGTTTTAGGTTTTGGGGTGGGGTTGGGGGGTGGGGCGTTTTTGGTTTTGGGGAGGGGGTGGGGGTCAGGGGGTTTTAGGTTTTGGGGTGGGGTTGGGGTTGGGGGGTGGTGCGTTTTTTGTTTTGGGGAGGGGGTGGGGGTCAGGGGGTTTTAGGTTTTGGGGTGGGGTTGGGGGGGTGGGGCGTTTTTGGTTTTGGGGAGGGGGTGGGGGTCAGGGGGTTTTAGGTTTTGGGGTGGGGTTGGGGTTGGGGGGTGGTGCATTTTTGGTTTTGGGGGGGGTGGGGGTTAGGGGGTTTTAGGTTTTGGGGTGGGGTTGGGGGTGGGGTGTTTTTGGTTTTGGGGAGGGGTTGGGGGTCAGGAGGTTTTAGGTTTTGGGGCAGGGTTGGGGGGGTGGGGCGTTTTTGGTTTTGGGGAGGGGGTGGGGGTCAGGGGGTTTTATGTTTTGGGGTGGGGTTGGGGTTGGGGGGTGGTGCATTTTTGGTTTTGGGGAGGGGGTGGGGGTTAGGGGGTTTTAGGTTTTGGGGTGGGGTTGGGGGTGGGGTGTTTTTGGTTTTGGGGAGGGGTTGGGGGTCAGGAGGTTTTAGGTTTTGGGGCAGGGTTGGGGGGTGGGGCGTTTTTGGTTTTGGGGAGGGGGTGGGGGGTCAGGGGGGTTTAGGTTTTGGGGCGGGGTTGGGGGGGTGGGGCGTTTTTGGTTCTGGGGAGGGGAGGAGAGGGGTGGGGGGTCAGGGGGTTTTAGTTTTTGGGGTGGGGTTGGGGGGTGGGGCGTTTTTGGTTTTGGGGAGGGGGGGGTCAGGGGGTTTTAGGTTTTGGGGTGGGGTTGGGGGGGTGGGGCATTTTTGGTTTTGGGGAGGGGGTGGGGGGTCAGGGGGTTTTAGGTTTTGGGGCGGGGTTGGGGGGTGGGGTGTTTTTGGTTTTGGGGAGGGGGTGGGGGTCAGGGGGTTTTAGGTTTTGGGGTGGGGTTGGGGGGGTGGGGCGTTTTTGGTTTTGGGGTGGGGTGTTTTTGGTTTTGGGGTGGGGGTCAGGGGTTTTAGGTTTTGGGGCGGGGTTGGGGGGGTGGTGCGTTTTTGGTTTTGGGGAGGGGGTGGGGGTTAGGGGGTTTTAGGTTTTGGGGTGGGGTTGGGGGGTGGGGTGTTTTTGGTTTTGGGGAGGGGGTGGGGGTCAGGAGGTTTTAGGTTTTGGGGCGGGGTTCGGGGGGTGGGGCGTTTTTGGTTTTGGGGAGGGAGTGGGGGGTCAGGGGGGTTTAGGTTTTGGGGCGGGGTTGGGGGGGTGGGGCGTTTTTGGTTCTGGGGAGGGGAGGGGAGGCGTGGGGGGTCTGGGGGTTTTAGTTTTTGGGGTGGGGTTGGGGGGTGGTGCGTTTTTAGTTTTGGGGAGGGGTGGGGGGTCAGGGGGTTTTAGGTTTTGGGGTGGGGTGGGGGATGGGTAATTTTTGGTTGTGGGGAGGGGGTGGGGGGTCAGGGGGTTTTAGGTTTTGGGGCGGGGTTGGGGGGTGGGGCGTTTTTGGTTTTGGGGAGGGGGTGGGGGTCAGGGGGTTTTAGGTTTTGGGGTGGGGTTGGGGTTGGGGGGTGGTGCGTTTTTCGTTTTGGGGAGGGGGGGGTCAGAAGGTTTTAGGTTTTGGGGCTGGGTTGGGGGGGTGGGGCGTTTTTGGTTTTGGGGAGGGGGTGGGGGGTCAGGGGGGTTTAGGTTTTGGGGCGGGGTTGGGGGGGTGGGGCGTTTTTGGTTCTGGGGAGGGGAGGGGAGGGGTGGGGGGTCAGGGGGTTTTAGTTTTTGGGGTGGGGTTGGGGGGTGGGGCGTTTTTGGTTTTGAGGAGGGGGTGGGGGGTCAGGGGATTTTAGGTTTTGGGGTGGGGTTGGGGGGGTGGGGCATTTTTGGTTTTGGGGAGGGGGTGGGGGGTCAGGGGGTTTTAGGTTTTGGGACGGGGTTGGGGGGTGGGGCGTTTTTGGTTTTGGGGAGGGGGTGGGGGGTCAGGGGGTTTTAGGTTTTGGGGTGGGGTTGGGGGGTGGGGCATTTTTGGTTTTGGGGAGGGGGTGGGGGGTCAGGGGGTTTTAGGTTTTGGCGCGGGGTTGGGGGGTGGGGCGTTTTTGGTTTTGGGGAGGGGGTGGGGTCAGGGGGTTTTAGGTTTTGGGGTGGGGTTGGGGGTGGGGCGTTTTTGGTTTTGGGGAGGGGGTGGGGGTCAGGGGGTTTTAGGTTTTGGGGTGGGGTTGGGGTTGGGGGGTGGTGCGTTTTTTGTTTTGGGGAGGGGGTGGGGGTCAGGGGGTTTTAGGTTTTGGGGTGGGGTTGGGGGGGTGGGGCGTTTTTGGTTTTGGGGAGGGGGTGGGGGTCAGGGGGTTTTAGGTTTTGGGTTGGGGTTGGGGGGTGGTGCATTTTTGGTTTTGGGGAGGGGGTGGGGGTTAGGGGGTTTTAGGTTTTGGGGTGGGGTTGGGGGTGGGGTGTTTTTGGTTTTGGGGAGGGGTTGGGGGTCAGGAGGTTTTAGGTTTTGGGGCAGGGTTGGGGGGGTGGGGCGTTTTTGGTTTTGGGGAGGGGGTGGGGGGTCAGGGGGGTTTAGGTTTTGGGGCGGGGTTGGGGGGGTGGGGCGTTTTTGGTTCTGGGGAGGGGAGGAGAGGGGTGGGGGGTGAGGGGGTTTTAGTTTTTGGGGTGGGGTTGGGGGGTGGGGCGTTTTTGGTTTTGGGGAGGGGGGGGTCAGGGGGTTTTAGGTTTTGGGGTGGGGTTGGGGGGGTGGGGCATTTTTGGTTTTGGGGAGGGGGTGGGGGGTCAGGGGGTTTTAGGTTTTGGGGCGGGGTTGGGGGGTGGGGTGTTTTTGGTTTTGGGGAGGGGGTGGGGGTCAGGGGGTTTTAGGTTTTGGGGTGGGGTTGGGGGGGTGGGGCGTTTTTGGTTTTGGGGTGGGGTGTTTTTGGTTTTGGGGTGGGGGTCAGGGGTTTTAGGTTTTGGGGCGGGGTTGGGGGGGTGGGGCGTTTTTGGTTTTGGGGAGGGGTGGGAGTTAGGGGGTTTTAGGTTTAGGGGTGGGGTTGGGGGGTGGGGCGTTTTTGGTTTTGGGGAGGGGGTGGGGGTTTTTAGGTTTTGGGGCGGGGTTGGGGTGGTGGGGCATTTTTGGTTTTCGGGAGGGGGTGGGGGGTGGGGTGAGGGATGTAGGGTTAATGGTGCCTATTATTAATGCTTTTATCAGGAATGCCTTTCCAACGAAAATCGTTGTTAAGGCATTCGTGGTAAAATCATTAGTAGTAGCAACAAGGTCGATGTTCCGACCTCGTTGTTAAGGCACTAGTTGTTTAGGAAATCGGTGTTCCGTCGTACAACCCTGCCAGCACCCCTGCAATGGAGACCAGGGTGATGGTAATGGACTTCAAGTCCTCCCTGATCCCCAGGTACTGTCCCTCCTGCAGCCGCTGGCTCTCTTGCAACTTGTCCAGTATCTGGCCCATCGTCTCCTGGGAATGGTGGTATGCTCCCAGGATCTTGGGGAGTGCCTCCTGGAGAGTTGGTTCCCTGGGCCTGTCCTCCCCCTGATGCACAGCAGTCCTCCCAGCTTCCCTGTTGCCCTGTGCCTCTGTCCCCTGAACTGTGTGCCCACTGCCACTGACCCCAGGTCCTTGATCTTCCTGTGTTTGTGGGGTGGCCTGCAGTCCCTGTAGTGGTGGACACACTGCTGATTGACGTGTCCTGGGGACAGAGGTATGGGCCCGCTGGGTGAGTACTGAGCTTGTGTTTCCTGAGGAGGGGATACTCCTTGGTGGTCTGGGATTGTGCATGGGTAACTGACTGTCCGGAGATCCCTGATGTGCCAGGTTGGTCATCCAGATCCAGCCGTCCAGAGCTGCTGTCATCACTGTGGGCCTCTTCTGTGGGGGTACTAGATGTTGCTGGCACCTCCGCTCCAGTGGCGTTGGCTGTGGGACCAATGGGGATGTAAATGTAGTGTTATTGTTTCTGCGTGTGACATCTTGTGCATGGATGTGTTGCCCTCCATGGCTGTTTTTGCCCTGGCAGCTTTGCCTTGTGTGAGTAGCTATATGGTGCGCTTGCTGTTTCTCTCTAGTGTGCATGCTTTAGTGATGGGTGTCCATGCAGGTCTGTTATGGCGTCCATGCATTGGTGTTGCATGCAGGGCTTGTTATTGGGATTAGTGGGTTGTGATGGGGTGTGTGGGAGGTGGTGGAGTGATGGGAGTGTGGGTAAGGGCGGGGGTTTGTGATGGCATGCAGGTAGGTGGGTGATAGTAATAAAGAGTTGACTTACCAGAGTCCAGTCCTCCTCCTACTCCTGCCAGGCCATCAGGATGCATGATTGCCAAGACTTGCTTCTCCCATGTTGTTAGTTGCGGGGGAGGAGGTGGGGGTCCACCGCCAGTCCTCTGTACAGCTATTTGGTGTCTTGCTGCTGTGTAACGCACCTTCCCCCATAGGTCATTCCACCTCTTCCTGATGTCATACCGTGTTTTGGGGTGCTGTCCCGCGGTGTTGACCCTGTCCATGATTCTGCCCCATAGCTCCATCTTCCGAGCAATGGATGTCTGCTGCAAGTGTGATTCGAATTGCTGTGGCTCTACCCAGATGATTTCCTCCAACATGACTGACCCTTAGCTCTTCCTCTGAGAACCTGGGGTGTTGTTGTGGTGCCTTGGGTGTAGTGTGAGTGGTGTTGGTGAGAGTATGTAGGGTGATGTGTTGGGGTGTGTGATGTAAGGTGCGTGGATGGTGTATAGGTGCTGGTGGTGTGTGGCTGTGGTCTTGTCTGTGGTCTTGCTATCTCTCTCTCACTTGATTTTAATGGTAAAGGGTTGTGGGTAATGTGGGTGTGTGTTTTATAGTGGTATGGGTTTGGTGTATGTGTGTATGTATGTTAGGTGTGTGTAGTTTGAATTGTCCAATGTGGTGTTTTTTTGTATATGTGTGTGCATTTTGAGCGCGGCGGAATGTAGCGCCAATGGATTACTGCCATTAAGTGTCTGCTGCGGGGATTCGTGGGTCAAAATGTGGTGGGCGTTGTTCTGGTGGCGTAATGGTCTGGGTTTTGCTACCGCCAGTTTATCACTGACCTTTGGGCTGGCCGAATTGTGTGCGTGGCTGTATGGTGAGTGATTGCTATGTGTGTGTCATAATATGGGTAGTGGTGATCCGTGGCGGCGGCGGTATGTTGGCGGCAGTCAGCATGGCGGTAAGCAGTACTTACCGCCAATGTCATAATGAGGGCCTATATGTTCAAAACATTGAAAAACAATTTTTCCTCCACCCCTGATATTAGTTAATACATTATGATGCACTTCACGGCCCCCTGTGTAATGTTGCAACAAATTTTCAGATGTTGGCGGGAAAAAAAAAGATTAAAAACTCAGTCAGACACTAACGCACTCACTTACAGACCCACTCAAGCACTTGTTTGCCCACTCATAGACCCACTCAGGTACTCATACACCCACTCGCAATCCCACTCAGACACTTTCCCATCCACTCACAGACCCACACACTCACTGACCCACTCAGACACTTACGCATCCACTCACACACCCACTCAAATACTTTTACACCCACTCACAGACCCACTCAGACATTCACACGCCAATCTAACCTGAGCAACAGTAGGGGCACTGTTGGTCTTTGGAGGGGTTAGATGTATTATTTCCACTCTAAAGTATGCAACTGTACTTAAAGTGATAGATGTTAAAGGGTTCAGAATTCCAATGCCCACTCCAGGGTAAACAACAGTATGGAAAATATTATACTGTAGAACGCTCAGATTTAATTGTCTCCTTACTAAAACATACACAATTTCATATATATTTTTAGTTTTAAACCTATTTTTATTAGTAATGCTTCTCTATCATGCAAGTTGCCCATTGTTTGTAAACAGACGACAGGTTAGATCATCATTTTGAAGTAGGCCAACGAACCGTACGGCTAGGGTTCCAGATGTTTACTACACTATTACCCACTGTATTAGTAAATGTCATCACCACAATACAAACAAATTGCATTTAACGTGTGGACAATCGGATATAATAATTGTTTGAGGATTCTTGAATATGTGCCTAGCCAACTACATTACATGCACTTGTCCACCTTCAATGACTTTTTTCCGAGATTCTATATTGCAGAGGGCAATAGATTTGCTTTGTTAGCTAATACTTATTTGGGTCATGTTGCTCTTCTTTATATGTTTTACTGACTGATAAGACATTTCTGTCTTATTTTGACGAAGATGAATTCGAAGCACTTGCGGGCTAGTTTCAGATCGGTAGCAAATGTATATTTTATGATCTGCATAATTCAGACATGTCAAACAGACACGTGCACTTCGACTTAACATATAAAGAAACCCATGTTTAATGACAGGGGGTTTGATTGTTAAAAAGCTGTCATACCCTTGCTAACAAAAGTGGATGAACCAAAGGAGAAAGCTGTGCACATATTGCATGATGGTTCAAGGAAAGTGCTGTTACTAAAGATCTCTCATGATGTTGTTAAGGGCCTGTGATAGTTTCAAACCCTTGATGTCATAAAGAAATATGGACATCCGTATTACCTGCATAAATCCATGACTGACATTGCCAGTAATTGCGCTGGCTACCCCTCCTAGATGTGGTATCTCTTATCAGTGTGACTCAATGATTTGTCATTTATTTTAGGTTTTAGTGCTAGAAACCCTGTCAAAGGTTCGGCTCTTTTGTCATATATTTCGAGTAGGGATGCTTGGAAGATTTATTGCGGGGCTTGCTTAATGATGCATGCTCAGCTCTTTACAAGAGAGTCACTCAAATGTCAAAAGATACTGGAGCAAAGCTGTAAAACCAATGAACTGATTTTTTCCATAATAGGCTATTTTACACTAGAGTAAAAGAAAGCTTAATTCTGTTTAAACGGAGACGATTTATATTGTACGTAACTGTCGTTAAATTAGAGGCAATGGCATTACAATACGTAGAAGTGGGTCAAGACCAACTCCGTTATAATTACGGAGCTGATAAGACTCACTGATAAATAGTTATAAATGAACAAGGTTTGTAAAAAGATTTTCATGGCTCTCAAGAAACATCAAGAAAAAACAGGGAATGGGTAAATTAGGTAGTAGCACTTATTTATGGCAAGTAGTTCTGTTTGTTCTAGTTACAGCCTTACAAACAAGGCGGCATATTTATACTTGTTTGCACCGAATTTGTGTCATTTTTTAAATGCAAATTTGGTGCAAAACTAACTCCATATTCATACTTTGGTCTAGACCTGCCTAGCGACAAATTTATGTAGTTAAAGTAATTTTTTTGCGTGTGGAAACCTAATTTTTGCCAATGAGATGCAAGGTAGGCTTTCCCATGCAAAAAATTACTCTATATCCTTTGTGCTAAAATCACGCATGGGAGGCAGGAGGGGTCAGAGAATGGTGCAAGGCTTGTTTTGCACCATTTTTAACGACTGGGTCAGGGCAGGCATTAGGGGACCTGTGGGCCTATTTCCATGGTGGAACACCATGAAATAAGCCAACAGGTGCCCACCCCAGGCCCCAGGGACACATCTGCACCCACACAAGAGGGACAGCGGAGGATGGGGGACCCCATCTCAGGTAAGTATAGGTAAGTACAGGTAAGAGTGTTTTTTGTTTTTTTAAGTGCCATTGGGGGCCCTGAAATGGGCCCCCTACATGGCACTGGGTACAATGGCCATGCCCAGGAGATCCTAGACCCCTGTGCTGGCCATTGGGGTGGTGGGCATGACTCCTGTCTTTTCTGAAACAGGAGTCGTGTGGTATGGATGGTTTTGCATCAGGAAATGACTCTAGGCAGGGTAAAGTCTTTTTTTTTTTTTTTCTCTAACCTGCTGAACGTCATTTTTTGTTGCAAAATCCTCTTCTTCCATACCGCCATCCCCACCCATACATTAGTGCAGTTTTGCACCAAAAAGTATAAATCGGGGCCAAGGTGTATCTACCAAGGAATTCACTTCTGAGACTGAAAACTTAGGGTCTGATACTCCTGTTGTACGCAGACTTACTTCTTCATACAAGTAGTATGCCAGAACTAAACCTTCTCAAAATTACAATATTTGTGAATCAGGCCCATCAGTGTTTTTTGATGCGTGTATGCCTCCCCTATTTTCCTGTTATGGGTGCCACTAATGGGAGTTGAATTGTTAACATCCTCCTACACATGCCCAGTGCTGCCATTGAAATAAAGGCCACCCAGTCGCAGCACTGATGAAGAGGTGGTAATTGACGCTAAAAAGCATACCACAGACAGCTACTGCTGTAAAACATATGAATATGTCCGCAGACAAAAGTAAATATCAGGACAGATACAGCTACAGAATGTGACCTCCTGGTAACCATCATCTTGAATGGAAAAATGCATGTAAATGTGAACAGAGACCAAAGAAATAGCTCTGCAGATATCAGGTAATGACACTCTGAAAATGTGAAATGACTTTTTTGACCATCCTTGAACAACAGCCAATTCATGGTGCAAGGAATAAATGCTGTCAAGAAATGTGAACTTGATGTAACCACTTATGGAGGCCATTGATGCACTGACATACAAACATTGTGAAGAACTGTTGAATGTGTAATAAATAGCAACATGTTGAGCTCATTAGCCATTATTTTCAGTGATTGTAATAACCTTTAAATTTCATGAGTCTAACACCATTTTGATACACCTAGAAATGTGTGTCTGCTAAGCTGGATCTGGATGCAATTTAATGTATTCAGCTAACTCCATAAATCAATACATCTAGGAAAGCCTCTTCCCCAGATCCCCAATATTCAGGTTGAAACATGTTGGGATGGAAAAGTCCTCTGCGTGGTAAAGAAGTGAATCCATGCCCTGTGTGAGCACTGTTGTTTGGATCCCTAATGCTAATGTTTCGTCATGCACCACAACATATGCCTGTCTCATGGATTGCAGTCTTGTGGGGTGGGAGAGGTCCCTAAAGCACAACCCTCATAGTGGGGAAAGGCTACAGCCTTTACCAGGAGTGTTGGCAGCATACCGAGCCTCGATCAGTAATAGTGAACAGGATGTTTTTACTCTGTGTCATCAAAGTAAGGCCTACAGGCTCACTCACCTGTTGAAAGGTTCTGCTGATAGGTGCCTAACTCACCCTTGGCCTACATCAGGTAGAGTGAAGTACTGCACAGAACATGAGTAGTAACTGTGTTAGTTGTATGTGGGCCTGGGAGGGTACAGTTTAAGGATGGAGCAATCCTTGCAGTACATATGTGATTAGTACATGTGCTGGGGTGATGTATGCCTGAGAGGAATAAATTAGATGAGAGATTTACTACTGTGTAGTGAATGCACAGGCTATCAAATGTGCTGGGTTTATATGTTCTTGCGTTAAGTACAAAACCAAAAGGGGGAAGAGTTGTCCGGTGTGCACAAAGTGAGAGTTTGTGCTGGCAGTGCATGTGTTTCGAAATATCACTCCCTACTTAAAAATAGAAATGTTTCAGTGCTGAACCATGCATGAAGACTGATTTTGTGTGCTGAATCCATGTGTAGGCTACAATGCATAGAGGTATTAGTGCTGAACATAATGTATGCTATGAATGTACACTGACTGAGCGTGCCTGGTATGGTACATTGCATGGAAGACCCTGGGTTCCATTTTGGGAAGGCCAGGCCTGTCTGGTGAAGACATGAGGAGGAAAGAAATCCCCCCAGACAGATTTGTGTAGTGCTGCATTCCTGTGAGGTAGGTAGGGAAACACAGGAAGGAAGGAAGAGATTTCCTGTACATCTCAAAATACTTCTCTTTGAGTCATTGATAGATCACAAGGAGGGGACCTGGACATACCTTAAAATAAAATAAGAGAAATATAAAGAGTAGGACTGGGAGTCTGGGACTAACCTATTGATGCATATGTCACTGACATCCATGTGTCAATCCCATGAATTATGTTATCAGCTTTGGAGGTGTGTTTGCTGTGATAGAACTCTTTCATGCCATAGGATAAAAAGAAGAAGTACCCCCTTCAAAAGAAGCAAAATTCCAACGTAAAACTTCAAATACCCAGATGCTAAACTATACTTGGTGTCTAGAAAAGGACTTTAGGAAGGGAGGGTTGAGTCCCCAAAAATGTGTCATCTGCCAAGCAGCCAGACAGGCTGTGTGAGAAGAGGAAACTCTGCAAAACTTCTGTCTGTGACAAGGACTGGTTGCACAGGTCTGCTAGTTTCCCTGTTGGGTGAGGAGACATCACCCTGGACAACAAGATCACCTTCCCTGGAGCCAAGAGCACCATTGCCTCTCTGCTTCCCAATACCAGGGTGCCCTGTAAGGAAGAGAAGAGCATTGGAGGGCCTGAGGTCCAGTGGGGAGCACTGCAAAAGAATTCCCTCAGCGAGATGTGAGGTTCTGCACTGAAACAGACTATTACCACTGTGCAATATTAGTACTGCAACTTTCACATGCCAGGAGAGAACTCCGTTCTTCTTAGCACTGGTTGGTAAGCACCATACCACACCTCCATACCACGCTGACCCCATATGATGAAGGGGGTCACTGGCGATCTAAGTTTGGGCAAGGAACACAGGACCTTTGGCTGCTGAGTTCAGCTACCCTGTATGCCAGGAGGGGCTCCAGTAGTGAGGCTGATTGCCTGAAGAGAGTCTGTGCCCTGATTGTGAATACTGCTGCAACCCCATTAGCCGGGTGGGACTGCTGGTACCACTTTGGCTTAGAGTTAGGGCTATCACCCTGGACTGAAAGAGAACTGCTGTAACCAGAGGGTCGTGCCTGCACGTTGTGATCTGCACCTGGAAAAATTCCCTGGGTTCACTGAGATGCTGCCTATAACATCACACTTTCATTGGAGCTCCCACGGGAACTGATCAGCAGAGCTGCTTGACAGGAAGAACCTGAGACTCTATATGACACTGTGTCCATCGTGGGCAGGCCTACTTAACCATAAAGGATCCAGTCTGTGGAGCGACCATGGAGAGGGCCCTCACTGCAGTGCAGAACACTGCCATATCCTCAGGGCAGGTAAAACTGGGCCTTCAGAGCCCTGGGGGACTTGCTGCTGATGGCACTGTGGCACCATAGACACTTTTGACTAAGTTACTAAAAGGCAAAAGGGAAAACTCTTGAGAATGTCCTAATAGTTTGTATTCCTCTGTGCGGTCACCAGTGAATGGGGAATAACCCTGAACATGTGACACAAAGGAGGACAGGACAGGGATTTGCCTGACAACTATTGGTGTCCCGATCTAAAGGGTATGGGTAAAGGTGGATTGTGCTGGTGCTTCTGCAAGTGGAATTTCATTTGTACGTGAAGAGTTAGAAATAAAATACTACTTTTTCTAATAAAAACAAATATTTGGCTAGGCATTGATTTATTGATAGTACTGTCTGCACTTTGAGTAATTAGTTGGGTGTACTGATCTGTATCTATATCTGCTGGGTCCTCTACTTCTCAACCACAGCTACCACTAAGAGTTGAGTGCAGAAGGGGTACTTGAACCAGTTGAGTGATATCAATAGTAGGCCAGGCCCTAGGACATCAGGAGTCCATGAAAGGGAAAATGAATTGAGGTGAAGTGAAATTAATGAAAGGTTTTAAATGTACCCAAGGAAGCCAAATGTTGCAACCCCCCATCCTGTGGCACTATACAATTAACTTAAATAACAAAACAGATGGACGATTCCCAGCTCTCCTCCACATTTGAAAGGCTGAATAGGACATGCCATTGTTCAGCCATATTACATGCTATAACTCTGTTCACCAAGTCATGAGCTTTGGATCCATGAATCCAGCCACAGGATCTCTTAGTTAAGTGGAGTGGCAACCAGGGTTTGTCAACTAGTGACATCAGGTAAGTAAATCCAGGGACATATTTACTAATAGTTCATGCAACACTGCACTGGGAGGCATGTTAATGCGCTGTGTTGCGTGGATTAGAAAGAACTGAACAGTGCCATATTTATCAAACCATGGGCCTGCTCAGTTCCCCCTATGCGCTGGTGTACCTGACGTTGCCTACGGCTAGCACAGGAACCTTTGCACTGTGGTGTAAGGATGCCTAGATTATGATTTTGTAGGCCCCTTCCTGTTCAAAAAACAATCCTTAAAATCATATTTCTTTTTAAGCCCCTGTCAGGTAGGCACACCATTGTGGTCCAAACCTAGGTTTACAAGTCATTGTAAATCTGGATTTGCTTCATAATACATGGATTGCTGCATGACATCCAGGAAGTGCATGCCTATGGGCTGCATTGCAAAGCTTTGAAGTTACTAACTCACACAAAGCCAAGCAAATTAACTTTGTATGGCTTAGTAAATGCCTAAATAAATTTTTCTCCAGTATCTCCTTGAGTTGAAGGACACACTCATCTAGGTGCCTGCGTTTTCCCCATTGAAAGAATTGCTACCAAATTACACTAGCTCAAGGGGTATGCACTCGGTTGAACAAGATAACTGAGAACATCCCATCAATCCTGAGGTTTCTGATAAACTTCATGTAGTCGATACTACAAATATTTCTCCAAGCAGGCTCTGTCCTAGGAATCTCAACTAATGCAGCCCTTTCATGTGGTCACCATTCCCAGGTTATCCTTTGTCCTAATGAGACCCGGGTTGAAGGGTGGAAACGTCATTGACAGTAAACAAGACAGATCCCACTATTTGGTTATCCCATAATTTGTATTCTCATCTACAAACCAACAATCATAGAAATAACATTGTTAGAAATGGGGTCTTTGGTTGACAGTCAGGTTACCCCCGTTCAAGCAAGAACCCTCACTCTAGTCAGGGTAAAAGAGAATCACCCTCAGATAACCCCTGTTTACCACCTTGGTAGCTTGGCAGAGCAGTAGGCTTAACTTCAGAGTGCTAGGTGTAAAGTATGTGTACCAACACACACAGTAACTTAATGAAATAATTGCAAAATGACACAACACAGGTTTAGAAAAACAGGAAATATTTATCTAAACAAAACAAGACTAAAACAACAAAAATCCACAATACACAAGTTAAGTTATCAATTAAAGAGCAAAAAGAGTCTTCATGTAATTTTAAACAAACACTAACACTGTTAGCGTGAAAATGTACCTTGCGTGCTTCAAAAATAACCCCGCATGGGCAAGTGTGTGTCAAAAAGGGCTTGCGATGCGTCGATTTCACTCACAAGCGAGACCTTCCGACGTTTCTCCTTTCGTTGGGTCAGGGCACATCATTTCTTCTCTCCGCAGGAGATTAATGCGTCAATCCGGTCAGCACTCTCGGGTCCGGGCAGGCTTTGCGTTGTTTTTACACGCCCAGTGGTACTTGCCTCGTAAATCCAGCCGCACAATGATCTGACAACCAAGCAGCGCGGGTTGCGATCTCCCAGCCTCTGTCAGCGATGCTGCGTGTTGTTTCTCCTGCTCCATGCGTCGATTCTTCTGTCGCGTTGCAGGTGAGCGTCGATTTCAGCCACAGAGCACAGCATTTCTTCAGCCGCAGATTGGAGTTGAGTTGATCTTTTCCCCACACAGCACTCTGTGCGTAGATTTCCTCCTCCCAAGCTGCCAGCTTCTCCTTTCAGGGTCCCAGGAACTTGATGGGCACCACAGGGCAGAGTAGGAGTCTCTCCAAAGACTTCAGGTGCTGGCAGAGAGAAGTCTTTGCTGTCCCTGAGATTTCAAACAAAAGGAGGCAAGCTCTAAATCAAGCTTCATAATACATGGATTGCTGCATGACATCCAGGAAGTGCATGCCTATGGGCTGCATTGCAAAGCTTTGAAGTTACTAAATCACACAAAGCCAAGCAAATTAACTTTGTATGGCTTAGTAAATGCCTAAATTCATTTTTCTCCAGTATCTCCTTGAGTTGAAGGACACACTCATCTAGGTGCCTGCGTTTTCCCCATTGAAAGAATTGCTACCAAATTACACTAGCTCAGGGGGTATGCACTCGGTTGAACAAGATAACTGAGAACATCCCATCAATCCTGAGGTTCCTGATAAACTTCATGTAGTCGATACTACAAATATTGCTCCAAGCAGGCTCTGTCCTAGGAATCTCAACTAATGCAGCCCTTTCATGTGGTCACCATTCCCAGGTTATCCTTTGTCCTGATGAGACCCTGGTTGAAGGGTGGAAACGTCATTGACAGTAAACAAGACAGATCCCACTATTTGGTTATCCCATAATTTGTATTCTCATCTACAAACCAACAATCATAGAAATAACATTGTTAGAAATGGGGTCTTTGGTTGACAGTCAGGTTACCCCCGTTCAAGCAAGAACCCTCACTCTAGTCAGGGTAAAAGAGAATCACCCTCAGATAACCTCTGTTTACCACCTTGGTAGCTTGGCAGAGCAGTAGGCTTAACTTCAGAGTGCTAGGTGTAAAGTATGTGTACCAACACACACAGTAACTTAATGAAATAATTGCAAAATGACACAACACAGGTTTAGAAAAATAGGAAATATTTATCTAAACAAAACAAGACCAAAACAACAAAAATCCACAATACACAAGTTAAGTTATCAATTAAAGAGCAAAAAGAGTCTTCATGTAATTTTAAACAAACACTAACACTGTTAGCGTGAAAATGTACCTTGCGTGCATCAAAAATAACCCCGCATGGGCAAGTGTGTGTCAAAAAGGGCTTGCGATGCGTCGATTTCACTCACAAGCGAGACCTTGCGACGTTTCTCCTTTCGTTAGGTCAGGGCACATCGTTTCTTCTCTCCGCAGGAGATTAATGCGTCAATCCGGTCAGCACTCTCGGGTCCGGGCAGGCCTTGCGTTGTTTTTACACGCGCAGTGGTACTTGCCTCGTAAATCCAGCCGCACAATGATCTGAAAACCAAGCAGCGCGGGTTGCGATCTCCCAGCCTCTGTCAGCGATGCTGCGTGTTGCTTCTCCTGCTCCATGCGTCGATTCTTCTGTCGCGTTGCAGGTGAGCGTCGATTTCAGCCACGGAGCACAGCATTTCTTCAGCCGCAGATTGGAGTTGAGTTGATCTTTTCCCCACACAGCACTCTGTGCGTAGATTTCCTCCTCCCAAGCTTCCAGCTTCTCCTTTCAGGGTCCCAGGAACTTGATGGGCACCACAGGGCAGAGTAGGAGTCTCTCCAAAGACTTCAGGTGCTGGCAGAGAGAAGTCTTTGCTGTCCCTGAGATTTCAAACAACAGGAGGCAAGCTCTAAATCAAGCCTTTGGAGAGTTTTTCTCAAGATGGAAGGCACACAAAGACCAGTCTTTGCCCTCTTACTCTGGCAGAAGCCGCAACTGCAGGATAGCTCCACAAAGCACAGTCACATGCAGGGCAGCCCTTCTTCCTCAACTCTTCAGCTCTTCGCCAGGCAGAGGTCCCTCTTGTTTCCAGAATTGTTCTAAAGTCTTTGGTTTTGGGTGCAATTCTTACACCCAATTTTTCATTTGAAGTAGGCCTACTTCAAAGCAAAGTCTCTTTTGAATGTAAAATCCTGCCTTGCCCAGGCCGGGCCCCAGATACTCAACAGGGGTTTGGAGACTGCATTGTGTGAGGGCAGGCACAGCCCTTTTAGGTGTGAGTGACCACTCCTCTCCTCCCTCATCAGGAAATGCAGACTACACCACAGCACCCCTTGTGTCACTGTCTAGTGTGAGGTGCAACCAGCCCAACTGTCAAACTAACCCAGACAGGGAATCCACAAACAGGCAGAGTCACAGAAATGGTATAAGCAAGAAAATGCTCACTTTCTAAAAGTTGAATATTCAAACAAACAGTCTTAAAATCAACTTTACTAAAAGATGTATTTTTAAATTGTGAGCTCAGAGACCCCAAACTCCACATGTCCATCCGGTCCCAAAGGGAATCTACACTTTAATCAGATTGAAAGGTAGTCCCCATGTTAACCTGTGAGAAGGACAGGCCTTGCAGCAGTGAGAAACTAATGTAGCAATATTTCACTGTCAGGACATATAATACACATTACTATGGGGGTTATTCTAACTTTGGAGGAGTGTTAATCCGTCCCAAAAGTGACGGTAAAGTGACGGATATACCACCAGCCGTATTACGAGTTCCATAGGATATAATGGACTCGTAATACGGCTGGTGGTAAATCCGTCACTTTTCCGTCACTTTTGGGACGGATTAACACCTCCTCCAAAGTTAGAATAACCCCCTATATGTCTTACCTAAACCATACACTGCACCCTGCCATTGGGCTATCTAGGGCCTACCTTAGGGGTGCCTTACATGTAAGAAAAGGGAAGGGTTTCGGACTGGCAAGTGGGTACACTTGCCAGGTCGATTTTACAGTTACAACTGCACACACAGACACTGCAATGGCAGGTCTGAGACATGATTACAGAGCTACTTATGTGGGTGGCACAACCAGTGCTGCAGGCCCACTAGTAGCATTTGATTTACAGGCCCTGGCACCTCTAGTGCGCTTTACTAGGGACTTACTAGTGAATCAAATATGCCAATCATGGATAAGCCAATTACATACACATTTTGTACAGGAGCACTTGCACTTTAGCATTGGTTAGCAGTGGTAAAGTGACCTGAGTAACAACAAACAGCAAAATCAGAGTCCAGCACACATCAACAACCTCGGGAACAGAGGCAAAAAGTTAACGGAGACCACGCCAAGAATGAAAAGTTTAACAAACATTGTTTTTTTAATGTGCTGTTTCAGTGGTGTTTTCTCACTTGGGGTGCAGTTTTGTTAATATTTCTTTCTCTAATTTGTTATGATTTCAGTCTTTCACTTTTTGTCTATAACCTGCAATAATAAAAGGAAGGTATTTTTGTATACATACTGGTAACACTATATATTATTGACAGACTGTCCAACTGTCTAAATATGTGTATTGCTTTCTGATTAATTCAGCAGCAGGAGGTCCTTCTTGATTACATCTTATTCATGAGCGAGTTTCACTTTAATGTTAGTTTTTCGTTGAGATAAATGGATTTTGCGTCTAGGCTGCACTACAAATTTGACACATCCCAGATTCAAAACCTTAGTAAATCTGGGCAACAGCCACTTAATAAAGAAGCACACAAAAATGATTTAATACCCACTAAACATGCCCTTCAATTGAGCCAAAAAGTCTTAACATACCCTTGCCAGCTGATTAATTCCACTGTACTTTCTTTGAAGAACACAAACTAACCAATCTCTATTGAACCAAGAGTCGATAGGATAAGAAGAGAAACACGATGAAAATATAGAAACGTTAGGGAAGAAATCACCGCAAAAAAAACAATGTTAGCAAGAAACTATTCTATTAAAAAGGTTTTGATTTGAAAATCTTTCTGAAAAAACGTTCCTAATATTTAATAGAAAAATTACATTTCTTATTTCTCAGATCAAACATTATCACACATGATCCCCAGTACTAAGATGTTGATTATGCAGAGTTGCACATTCATCAGAATCAAAATAGAATGTAGCAATTTTGCAAATAACGTCAGTTTTCCCCGAATGAAGGTTCATTAGTAGCCTGAAGCCTTCAGATACTATGGAGACAAGGAATAAAATGCAGCATACTAGTTGTACTTTCTTCTACATTCTACAATCCACAGAAACCAATAGAAAAATCCTCTACAGCCAGCAGATAAGGTGAAAGCATTTTAATGCAAGGAGTCGTCATTAGAGAAAGAATCACTTCCAGTGAGTTTTAGAAGATATGGATAAGTGAAACATGGTGATTCCCCGCCAAAACCTAACTTCTGATAACAGCTTTGGTAAGAGAACCAATCGAAATAAAAGGGGCAGAACTGTGTGTGAGCAAAGTGTACATTTGCCCTAAATCAGTCTGTCAGTTAATTCAGCTTTATTGGGATTAAAAACACGCCATAAAAGCACACAATGAAAACAACATAAAGTAAAATCACATTCTCAGTAAAATAAAGAGCATTTTATCAGTTGAAAACATAAAAAACAGGAGAAAAAAAACAATGTGCATAATCTACTCAATGACGCTTACTCCATGGCCTTTTCGAACAATCAATGCAATTCTGATAAAATTCAATGTTTCCACACAGACCCTAGGGAAACTCAATTGCTGCAGGAACACTAATGCTGATTCATGCTGTCATGGAAGTATAAAGGGCCATATTTATACTTTTTGACGCCAAACTGCGCTAACGCAGTTTTGCGTGAAAAAAATTAGCGCCAGCTAACGCCATTCTGAAGCGCCATGCGGGCGCCGTATTTAATCAATGACGTTAGCCGGCGTTAGCCGCCGGCGCTGCCTGGTGTGCGTGGAAAAAAACGACATACACCAGTCAGCGCCGGCGTAGAGGGATATGGAGCTTGGGCGTCAAAAAATGGGGCAAGTCAGGCTGAGGCAAATTTTTCGCCTCAACCCGATTTGCGCCATTTTTTACGACTCCCAACCCCCATAGAAATGACTCCTGTCTTAGCAAAGACAGGAGTCATGCCCGCTTGCCCAATGGCCATGCCCAGGGGACTTCTGTCCCCTGGGCATGGTCATTGGGCATAGTGGCATGTAGGGGGGCACAAATCAGGCCCCCCTATGCCACAATTTTTTTTTTTTAAATGACTTACCTGAACTTACCTTAATGTCCCTGGGATGGGTCCCTCCAGCCTTGGGTGTCCTCCTGGGGTGGGCAAGGGTGACAGGGGGTGTCCCTGGGGGCATGGGAGGGCACCTCTGGGCTTCTTCAGAGGCCACAGGTCCCTTAACGCCTGCCTTTTCCAGGCGCTAAAAAACTGCACAAAAGCGGCCGGACGTCATTTTTTTGACCCGCCCACTCCCAGGCGTGAATTTTGCTCGGGAGTGTAAACATGGCGCACATGCCTCAGAGTCAATTTTTTAGACGGGAACGCCTACCTTGCATCTCATTAACGCAAAGTAGGTGTCCACGCTAAAAAATGACGCAAACTCCATGGACTTTGGCGCTAGACGCGTCTAACGCCAAAGTATAAATTTGGAGTTCGTTTTGCGTCGGAATTGCGTAAAAAAAACAACGCAATTCCGGCGCAAACGGAGTATAAATATGCCCCAAAGTGCGCAGAAAAATGAAAATGGGTCGTACTTTCATTTGTAGCATTGTCACAGGGACATTTTGGAAAGTTTTCAAACTAGGGCCCATATTTATACTTTTTTTGCGCCACATTTATGTCATTTTTTGACGCTAAAGCGGTGCAAACTTAGAAAATACAATCGTATTTTGTAAGTTTGCGCCGCTTTTGCATCCAAAAGCGGCAAATGTGGCGCTAAAAAAGTATAAATACGGGCCTAGGTGCCTTGGATGGGAAATGGCATTAAAATGGATCATATTAAAAGAAAGTCAAATTAAAAGGAATCTATACTGCAGGTTACAAGTGAAAGTGAGATAAAATACAATGTCAATTTGATTGATTGATATCAGTTTTCACACTTTACCAAGTTTACTCATTCAGATCTCTTGCTGGCATTTGAAACAAGCATTTGCAATGCACTAGGGTCTGGCATTTGTCCAGGTTACAGCTATTACTAGTTGTAAACTCCCAACTGGATTTTTCTTGCCAGATTGAAAGAAAAAAACAGCGCAATCACGCTGCTACAGTTCACTCGTAATGAAATCTATCAGCAAAAGTGCAATTATATACGTAACCGGCAAAAGTGCAATTAACTATGTACCAGGGTCGATATTATGCAAAGCGCTCGACTACTGCCAAGCGAGATCGCGCTGCGAAAATAGAGAAAAAGTAGTCCACAAACCCAGCGAGCCTCGCATGTTTTCAGTACTAGGTCACTGCGCTCGAGGAGGGCTAACTACGGGAAAAGGCATGACACATGCGTGCCTTCCACTAATGAAAGCAGAAGATATTAATAGGCAAGCCCACAAACCAATGAAAGACACTGACGTGATGTGGACGGGGTTTCGTGCCCTTTTATAACTCCTAAAGCATCTCGCAAGCAATACGCATGCGCAAGCGCATGCAACGCAGGTTTGACCCCAAAATGCAACCTTTACACAGGCCTTGGCCTTTCTTCCTTTACTTTCAGAATTAGAAAAAAAACCTGGAAGCCCTAAATTAATAAAACATGTCGTCACGTATACAAGTTAGGGTGTAGGTGGCACACATGGACATAAAGCTTGCCCCTGGAACCTCTAAGAATGCCTTTGTGACCCATGGCCTCAGACCTGGCAAAGCCAGTGCCTGGAACACAGAGGCAGCTCATATTTAAAAAATGCCTTTAAATATATGTTGTGTGCGTGCTTACTGGTTGGTGTGTGTGTTCACGTTAGAGAGTGTGTGTAGATGTGTCATTGTGTGTAAGCACGTGTGTGAGATCGAAATTTAAGGACAAAGAATGTGTGATGAGCGTGCAAGGTCACTTTCGCTATTGCTGCCATTATGGTGAAATTATGTTAATGCTGCCACATTGTCTAAAGACAGAGATTCAGAGCTAATCACCCTCAAAAGCCTTTCTTCCGGTGCACCCTTGACCTTCAACCAGAGTCTAATCCACATTCTATGCTGCATATCCGGCTAGAGGAAGTCTGAGGGACAGCAAGCTCCCTGCAAAAAAATGTATTTTCTGCCCTTTGTAGCTGGTCAGTTTGAGTATACCCCCAAATCCCTGCAACAAAACAGACAATTGCAACACATTTGCTTTAATACATATAAATAATTTCTGTAATCTTTTTATGGGCAGACCTTGGCAACCGATATGCCCTGTCCCAGTTTATTGCAGAGTCTAATTCGATGCCTAAATGTAAAAACCTACGTACCTTCATTACCTCGACTCCATTGATTAAAATAATCTTTGGCCAACATCTCATAACAAATGCTTTCTCTAAATTTGTTTTACCCAGACCCAAATCCTACAGGAAGGAGCTAAAAGCATCATATGTTAAAGCCCATTGGTTGTTCTTGCAATTAGAACCACTTCATGTGCGTGCAATAGTACTGGAACTGAGCAATTTGCAAGATAACGCAGATTCTTACCAGCTTTGCATAGGTGTGTATCTAAATCATCTGTATGCAGTCAAAATAAAAAAGGGTGCCATCACACAACCTTGGTGGACTCCTCTGGTACATTTGATAGGGGGAGAAATTCCACTACAGTACCAAAGCTGATGTGTCCAAGTACATGAGACATAGCAGCTCAATCAGCACAATAGTCAATACCCACCCCCTTCTGAGGCCTAGTTTTCAAGATTAGAGACTAAAACCCTACCTAAAATCTTGAAAGTGCTGTCCAACAGAGATTTTAAAACAGTGACCATTAAAGCCCCCCTCCACAAGGGGACTACAGGTGTAACGAATAATCAGGGGATCTCAGAAACAATTTTTTTCTTTAAAAAAAATCAGAAGCACCCCAATCAGGACATGGGGCCTTCATGGTGAACTTCTCTTAATGGCAACCTCAATGTCTTTAAAACTGATAGACAAGCTCAATGTTGTTGCAGCCCCCTGATCAGCAGAAGCCATTTTGCACATACTAAAATACTATCAGAGCCCTCAAGGCAGAAAATGTATGTAAAATGTTCAACCTAGGTCTGTACTGAGATAATAGACTCTGGCCCTCATTATGAACACGGCGGGAAATACCGCACTGCCGGCGGTAAAAACCGCCTATAGAGGAGCGGTCCAGACCACCAAATAATGAAGCAACTGAAACACAGGCATCCTGAAACCCACCCACCGCCAGCAGAGGAGTGCCGACAATGACGGCAGAGTCCGCCCACAGGCCGACGGAAAGGCCCAACCCGACCATCAAATAATGAACCACTAGACCTCCATCAGTTCTGGGGCGTGAACCACCACCACGCAAAGCCAGGTGGAAACAAACCAAATATAAGGAAACACTCAACGGAGGCTCACACAACACACTGAAGCAGACATGGATAGAGAGCTGCAGATCTTGCCAGCCCTGCTCCTTGCCATATACCTTCATGACGAGATCGCCGATGAAGACGATGACGGTAAGTACCACAACTTATGAAACAAGGCAAGAAAGGGCTCAGTTACATACCCACCAACTCCACCCACCCCGCAACGCTTCCCCAACCCTTCACAGCAGCACAAGCCATATACCCTACAGCAAGAGGTACTTACTCGACACCAGGCAAATCCAACCTGCCCAAAGTACATACAAATGCTCCACACCCACAAACAATGAAACGAGAGAACCTGGTTCCAGAGTGTGCCACCAAAACACAGGCCACACATAAACTTTTAATTCAGCTCTCTGAGCAAACGATTCTCAAGTAAGGCCGGTCATTAGTGTCATGAGTCCCATGGGCTACAATGGCCCCAACCTGACTCCCACAAGTGCTATGGTACTCCGCCTTATAGGGGCAACAATGAGACATCCAGGCACCTCAGGGAACAGGGGCAGGGGGTGGTGGGGATTTACGATGGGGGTGGGGCTTGGATTTGCGTTCGAAAGGTGGAGGGGGTTTGAGTTTGACCTTGGAAGGTGGGGGAGTGTACTTGGGCCGGGTAGAGCCAGATGGAATTGGCTCAGCATGGGTCTTCTTCCTCTCTGGGAAGGGCAAGGAAATGTGAAGGGCGGACAGGGGCGGGCTGTGAAGTGGAAGGAGTGGAAAGGGCAAGGAGGTGTGCACGTTTAGGGACGAGACAGGGTGGGCCAGTGGGTTGGAAGAGGTCAGCACGGGAGAGGAAAAGTTTTTTTGGAGCAATTGGGTTGGACCTGGAGGAGGGCGTGGGAGTGGAGGCAGAGGGTGTGGACGTAAGTGGTGTAGTGGTGCGTGTTGTGGGTGCAGGTGACTGGACAGTATGCTGAGGTGTGGTGGATGTGTGATGGGTGGGTATCTTGGTGCATTTGTGTGTTTTTGGAGGAGGGGGATGGACATGGTGGGAGAAGACAGGCTGTCAGTGTGAATGTATGTTGTGTGGGTGTCTGCAAGTCTGGTGAGTGTGCTGTATGTGTCTACTAAAGTAGTTGTGGTGAGTGCAGGTGTGGTGTCTGGGGTGAAGTATGGATGTGTGCTACTGTGGTGACTGCAGGAATAGGCTCAGCAACAGTGAATTAAGGTGCAGTGCTTGGGGGTGTGCATGTAGAGGGGACAGACAGGGAGGCGGAAGAGGTGGGCACACTGGGGGAAGTGGATGTTGCTGTGTGTGCATGTGTATGTTGGCTCTGTGAAATTTTGTGGTGGGAGGTGTGGTGCTTGTGTTTAGAAGTGTACTTCTTGTGTGTTGAGGTGTGTGCTTGCGTGTAAGAATGTGTGCTTTGGACAGGTGAAGTGAGTGGGGTGCTGGAAGGGGTAGAGGAGGTTGGAGGGGTGACGGAATGACCAGGGATACTCGCTGCCTTCTAAGAGGAGGCCAGAGCCTGAAAAGATCTCTGTAGGCCAGACACGGCACCGTGAATGCCATCCAGATATGACATTGGTCTGCTGCATCTCTGATGCTAGCCCCTGGATGGCATTGACAATGGTTGTCTGCCCTACAGAGATGGTTCTCAGGAGGTCAATACCTCCTCCGTGAGGGCAGCAGGGCTGACTGGAGCAGGGGAAGAGGTGCCTGGGGTGTAGGAGAAGCCCACCCCTCTGGGTGAGCGGCACGTACAACTCGGTGGGGATCAAATGGGGGGGCGGTGATGGCACAGGGGTGGCAGAAGATGATACAGTAGGTGTGGGCCCACTAGGGTCCGCCACCACCAGGGAGCCCCCATCGGAGGAGGTATCGGAGTCACTACCTCCAGTGATAGTTGCCTCTCCCGTGGTACTCCCCTCCTCCAACCCACTGGTCCCCTTGGCGTCGGATGACTCTGCCTATGAGGATCCATGGGGCGCTGACGCCCCACACGCCAGTGCCTGAGCTCCCTCGCCAGATGATGCTGATGTGCACAGACAACACAAGAGAACAGGGATGGGGATACAAAACAGGAGAGACACTTGTAAATAGATGAAAGGAGTGAACATAGTGGTTCATACATACACCCACCCAGAAGACCCTCCAACAGGCAGCACCTTCTACTTAACCCATGGCCATGCCCCTGACTAGTGTCCATAACCCTGCTTTACACCCATTCCCTAAACAATTTATGGACCCGACGTGTAGGAGACCTGACCAAAACACCCCTACTCCCTATGGGGGCCATCATGTAGATGGACATCAGTCAGGGTACCTGCAACTAAGCAGCATAAACCCGAATGCACACACACACATCCATCAAGGGTCAAATATATGGTATGTGTACTCACCCCCTCACCCCCTTGTGACAGCTGTGCAGCCTTCAAGCGCCCATCCAGGTCTGCGAGGATGTGTAGCATTAGGGGGATCATTGCCCAACGGGCACCCCTTCCCCGTTGGGAGGACTTCCCCAGCTGGGCCTCGCAGATTTTTCGCTCCCAGCGCCGCAGGTCCTCCCACCTCTTCCTGCTGTGGGTGCTCTGTCAGTTGTAGACCCCATTGAAATCCATGTTAACCAATCACTTTGTGCACGGCGGTAAACACCGCCTTACACCTTAATGTCAACCGCTAGCAGTATGAGGTCACTTCCAGCATGACAGTTCTGGATTATATGGGGCAGAAATTTTGGCAATAACTACACATTTATAATACTGTCAACTGCACAATGCAGGCCCTAATGTTCACCAAACACACAAATGGATGTGACCATTAACATTACAACACCTGACAAGCCCTGATCAATGATTGTGATCTAGTTGATGTTATGTCAAACACATTATGCATTTGTGTACCTACAATCAAGTCAGCAGTGCTCAATGAGTGACAATTTGTGCTGTTGTATGTGTGTTCCTCAAACGTGTTTCAGCTCCTCCTAGATACCGACCCTTGTGGTGTGGAAGGGCCCCATCTGTGTACAGACCACTTGTGGATATGCGGACCATGGTGGAGCGTCACATCATTATCAATTACAGACTCACCCCTGCAACTATTCCTGAACTTTGTGCATTACTTGATCCTGCACTGACTCCGGCAAATCGTAATCAGCATGCCATCCCTACTGAAGTGCAGGTGCTCTCTGCACTCCATTTCCTGGCCACAGGCTCATTTCAAGTTACAGTGGGCATGGGTGCTGGATTTGCACAACCAATGTTTACCATGATACTGACAAGATTCCTGAATGCATTTGTATGACACCTGCAGTCCCATGGCAGGTTTCCCCAAAGTACTGACCTCCCTACCATCAAGTCGGATATCTACGACTTTGCAAACATTCCCCATGTGATATGTGCCATCGATGGCACCCACATACCTATCATCCCCCCAAGAGTCAGTGAACAGGTGTACAGAAACAGGAAGAACTTTCACTCCATGAACATTCAATTGGTGTGTACTGCAGAACAGTACATCCCACATGTGAATGCCATGTTCCCTGATTCAGTCCATGATTCCTTTGTGCTGACAAACTGTAGTGTGCCACACAAGATGGAACCACTACAAGAAGACAGATGGTGGATCATAGGTAGGTGTTTCTGACACTAACTGCCACCTAGCAAACAGCCAGGCTTGTCAATGAAAGTTCTGTTTTGCACCTTTTTCTAGGTGATTCTGGCTATCCCAACTAGCGCTGGCTCCTGACACCAGTGAGGAATCCTGGGACAGATGCAGAGAGGAATTACAGTGCGGCCCATGGACGTACTAGGAGGGTGATAGAGCGCACATTAGGTCTCCTGAAGGCTTGGTTTCGTTGTCTACATATCTCTGGTGGTCCCCTGGCCTATGGCCCTGAAAAGGTGTGTGGAATAGTGGTGGCCTGCTGCATGCTGCACAACGTGGCTGTGAGGAATTCTATCCCCTTCTTAGAGGTAGAGGGTGCTGTATATCCAGACCAGGTTCCTCAGAGATGGGTCAAGAGTGATGGTGATGATGAGGAAGGGGAAGATGTCATTTCCAGGACTTAACTGAAACAACTCTACTTCCAGTAACTATGTGGGACTAAGGTCTGAGATTGGCGTCTGTGAATAATACTGTCAGTGTGCCTTGTCATGTAGGGAGGGTTGAAATGTGCAAATTGCCACTGTGTCCAGGTCTGCATAGGGCAGAATACAATTTTGTATTTCTTTTTCTTAACATATTTAGGCACAACAACATGTAAGGCGAGTGGGTAGTTTCATGCTAAGCAGGTACAAATAAAGTAGTTATCAACCAGTTGCATCCATACTTCACTTTGTTCACACATAAGGACAGGGGACAATGTTACAGGTGTGATATGTGTTTTATTTGGTGCAGGGATTGAATCGTGCAAATTATAGTGATGGCAGTGGGTCAAGGGTGGTTATCCTAAATGCCAACATGGTGGCAGCACTGTTGTAATTATTGGTAGGTCCATCACTGCTTACATGAGTTCTTAATTATTGTTAGCACTGTTTGATGGTTGATTGTGTGGGATAGTTGGTGGACAGATTATTGCAGTCACTTCTTTGAGGGGGCCTTGTTCTTGGCAGGTGTTCCAGTCCCATATCTTGGCCAAAGGGTCAGTTTGTGCTCCTGTTGTTGGGCTAGAGGGGATGAGATGGATGTCCCCTATGTTTTCTCTGAGGGTAGTTTGTGTGAAGTTGCTGCTGATGCTCTCATTGTCCGGTCTGTCTCCTGTGCTGTAGTGGGGGCTTCCTATACTGTGGGCCTCAGGCTGTGTTTGTACAAGCTGCAGCAGTGCACCTGCTATGCTGGCCATTGTGGCGTTGTGCATTTTCAACTGCTCCATGGCCTCTTGGTGGTGTGCTTGCTGCATCTCTGACTCTGTTCCAGGGTGGATACTATCTGGGCCAATTGGATCATGGGTATGCTGGTAGGCCCCAAGGACCTCAGAGATCAGGTCCTGGGCTGCAGCATCCATCCTGTGGCCTCCCCCCTGGGCCAGCGATACCCTCCTACTGGGCCTAGCCCCCTGTGCCTGTGTCCCCTGCACAGGTCTGGTGGTGCCACTTTTACTGGGGCCATCGTCTTCCTGCCTGTTGGTTGGGGAGGACTGTGGCCTCTGTACCTGTGTACCACCAGTCTGCGGCCTGGATAAACAGGTGTGTGGATGGTTGCCCTGGGATGATGTTCTTGTCTGGGTCATAGGGTGTCAGTGGTATCCTGGGTGGGGCTGCTGGATGGTGACAGTCCAGGACTGTGTGAGGGGCCAGCTTGCTCATCAGTTTCCAGGATTTCATCCCCAGTGTCCTTTGAGGTACCTCTGTCTCTCTGTGTGGCGCTGGCACTCCTTGTCCTGTCCGTCAGGGTGGTATGGATGGTGGTGACTGTTGGGGGAAATGGACATGTCTGTTACATTAGCATGGTCAGATGGGGTGCAGAGGCCTGGGCGGGTTTGTGCAGCTTATACACTTTGGGGCCATGCAGGTTGCTTTAGTGGGGTTAATATTGCCTTTAGCTTAGAATGTGGAGGTGCATTGTGAGTGCTATGGGCCAGTGTATTTCCTTGCAGGGGTCGTTGCTGTGCACAGGGATAGGGATGTGGGCCTGTTAGTAGGTTTAAGGGCATGCAGGGGCAGTGGATTCAGTGCCTGTGGGCTGGGTGGGGTAGTGGTCCTGGTGGGTGTTGGAGGGGTAGGGTAGTGTATTGTGAGAAGGTAGCCTCTTTCTAGAATTGTTATCCCCACTTTTAGCTTGTTTGTGAGTATATGTCAGTGTGGTTTTACTGTCTCACTGGGATCCTGCTAGCCAGGACCCCAGTGCTCATAGTGAAAACCCTATTTTTTCAGTGTGTTTTATATGTGCCTGAGCGTAGACTCTCCTGGCCTCTGTAAATGCTTTGAAGGGCACAGATGGTGCCCTTCTTGCATAAACCAGTCTACACCGGTTCAGGGATTCCCCCATCCCCTGCTCTGGCGTGAAACTGGACAAAGGAAAGGGGAGTGACCACTCCCCTGTCCATCACCACCCCAGGGGTGGTGCCCAGAGCTCCTGCAGTGTGTCGCAGACCCATGCCATCTTCAATGCAGAAGTGTGAGGGCACAATAGAGGCCTCTGAGTGTCCAGTGCCAGCAGGTGATGTCAGAGACCCATCCTGATAGGTGCTTACCTGGTTAGGTGGCCAATCCTCCTCTGAGGGCTATTTAAGGTCTCTCCTGTGGGTTTCTCATCAGATAACAAATGCAAGAGCTCACCAGAGTTCCTCTGCATCTCTCTCTCTGACTTCTGCCAAGGATCGATCGCTGACTGCTCCAGGACGCCTGCAAAACTGCAATAAAGTAGCAAGACGACTACCAGCAACATTGTAGCGCCTAATCCTGCTGGCTTTCTCGACTGTTTCCTGGTGCTACATGCTCTAGGGGCTGTCTGCCTTGACCCTGCACTGGAAGTCAAGAAGAAATCTCCTGTGGGTCGACGGAATCTTCCCCCTGCTAACGCAGGCACCAAACTTCTGCTTCACCAGTCCTCTGGGTCCCCTCTCATCTCAACGAGAATGGTCCCTGGAACACAGGAGCTGGATCCAAGTGACCCCGATAGTCCAGTTGTCCTTCTGTACAAATTTGGTGGAGGTAAGTCCTTGCTTCCCCACGATAGACAGTAATTCTGTGTACTGCGTGAACTGCAGCTGCTAGGGCTTCTGTGCACTTTTGCAAGGAATCCTTCATTCACAGCATAGCCCAGGTCCCCAGCACTCCGTCCTGCATTGCTCAACTCGCTGAGTTGACCACCAACTTCGTGGGACCCTCCATTGTAGTCTTGAGATGACCACTGTGCTTGGATTTCTTGAATGCCTGTTGAAGTGCTTCTGCGGGGGCTGCCTGCTTCTCCTTGGGCTCTCTGCAATGGTTAACACCCCCTCTGTTGCCTCCTCAAAGGGGCAACCTCCTGGTCCTTCCTAGGCCTGGGCAGAACCCATTTTCTTTAACCGCAACCTTTGCTTCTTGCAAGGTTTGTTTGCAATCTTTCTGCATGAAAACAACTCTGCTTCCTTCTGCATGCCATGGGACATCTTCTGTGCAAAGAAGAAGTTCCTGGCATCTTCCGTTGTTGCAGAATCTTCAGATTCTTCCACCCGGAGGCAACCAGTTTGCACCTTCATCGGGGGTTTAGTGGGCTCCTGCACCCCCTGGACACTTGCGTGACTCTTGGACTTGGTCCCCTTCCTTTGCAGGTCCTCAGGTCCAGGAATCTGTCTTCAGTGCTTTGCAGTCAGTTGTTGTCTTTGCAGAATCTCCTATCACGACTTTAGTGTGTTTCTGGGGAACTAGGGTCACTTTACTCCTACTTTTCAGGGTCTTGGGGTGGGGTATCTTGGACACCCTTAGTGTTTTCTTACACTCCCAGCAACCCTCTACACACTACACTAGGCCTGGGGTCCCTAGGTGGTTTGCATTCCACTTTCTTAGTATATGGTTTGTGTTGCCCCTAGGCCTCTTGCATCCTATTGTATTCTACAGTGTTTGCACTACTTTTCTAACTTTTTACTTACCTGATTCTGGTTTGTGTGTATATTTTGTGTATTTTAATTACCTCCTAAGGGGGTATATCCACTGAGATATTTTTGGCACATTGTCACTAAAATAAAGTAACTTTATTTTTAGTAACACTGCGTATTGTGATTCTTATGATATAGTGCTATATGACATAAGTGGTATAGTAGGAGCTTTGCATGTCTCCTAGTTCAGCCTAAGCTGCTCTGCTATAGCTACCTCTTATCAGCCTAAGCTGCTAGAACACTACTAATCTACTAATAAGGGATAACTGGGCCTGGCACAAGGTGTAGGTACCGTCAGGTTCCCACTATAAGCCAGGCCAGCCTCCTACACCAGCTATGGCTTTTTTGATACAGCATCCCTGTCTGGCATTCTCATCACTTGATATAGGCCCAGTGGACCAATCCCACTGCTCTAACCTAAAACTTACTAATAGGAACCCTGAGAATATAACCTCACATTGTTGGTTAGCTAAAAAACTCCAAACACGGTGGTTCACATACCCACAGGGAAGTAACCATACAATGGATAATAAAGGGAGTAACCAATCTATTGCAGAGCTACTCTCCACTTATCACCACTTATACAATAAAGACTCAACTGGCCAAGGTTAGCCTTATTGTCCTTCATTTGGGGGGGTTATGTGAGAAGGTAGCCTCTTTCTAGCATTGTTACCCCCACTTTTAGCCTGTTTGTGAGTATATGTCAGTGTGTTTTTACTGTTTCACTGAAATTCTGCTAGCCAGGACACCAGTGCTCATAGTAAAAACCCTATTTTGTCAGTGTGGTTTATATTTCTCACTGGGATCCTGCTAGCCAGGACCCCAGTGCTCGTAGTTTGTGGCCTGAATGTGTATACCTTTGTGGTGCCTAACTGTGTCACTGAGGCTCTGCTAATCAAAACCTCAGTGCTTATGCTCTCTCTCTGACTTTAAAATTGTCACTATCGGCTAATGACCATTTTTAACACTTCTAATTGGCACACTGGAACACCCTTATAATTTCCTAGTATATGGTACTTAGGTACCTAGGGTATTGGGGTTACAGGAGATCCCTATGGTCTGCAGCATTTCTTTTGCCACTCATGGGGAGGTTAGACAAATCTTACACTGGAGTGCCACTGCAGTCTGAGTGAAATAACGCACACATTATTTCACAGCCATTTTACACTGCACTTAAGTAACTTATAAGTCACCTATATGTATAACCTTCACTTGCTGAAGGTTAGGTGCAAAGTTACTAAGTGTGAGGGCACCCTTGCACTAGCAAAGGTGCCCCCACATAGTTCACGGCAATTTCCCTGGACTTTGTGAGTGCAGGGACACCATTACACGCATGCACTACATATAGGTCAATAACTAAATGTAACTTCACAATGGTAACTCTGAATATGGCCATGTAACATGTCTAAGATCATGGAATTGTCCCCCCATGCCAAATCTGGTATTGGGGTGCCAATCCCATGCATCCCGGGGGCCCCACTATGGACCCCGGGTACTGGCAAACCAGCTCTCTGGGGTTTTCTCAGCAGTTACCGCTGCTGCCATCCCACAGACAGGGTTGTGCCCTCCTGGGGTCTGGGCATCCCAGTCCCAGGAAGGCAGAACAAAGAATTTCCTCTGAGAGAGGGTGTTACACCCTCTCCCTTTGGAAATAGGTATTAAAGGCAGGGGAGGGGTAGCCTCTCCCAGCCTCTGGAAATGCTTTGAAGGGCACAGATGGTGACCTTGCATAAGCCAGTCTACACCGGTTTAGGGAACCCCCAAGTCCCTGCTCTGGTGCGAAACTGGACAAAGGAAAGGGGAGTGACCACTGCCCTGTCCATCACCACCCCAGAGGTGGTGCCCAGAGCTCCTCCAGTGTATCCCAGACCCATGCCGTCTTGAATACAGAGGTGTGAGGGCACTCTGGAGGCCTCTGAGTGGCCAGCGCCAGCAGGTGACTTCAGAGACCCCTCCTGATAGGTGCTTACCTGACTAGGTGGCGAATCCTCCACTAAGGTCTATTTAGGGTCTCTCCAGTGGGCTTTTCCTTGGATAACGACTTTCAAGAATTCACCAGAGTTCCTCTACACCTCTCGCTTCGACTTCCGCCAAGGATCGACCACTGACTGCTTGAGGATGCCTGCAAAACTGCAACAAAGTAGCAAGAAGACTACCAGCGGCATTGTAGCGCCTAATCCTGCTGGCTTTCTCGACTGTTTCCTGGTGGTGCATGCTTTGGGGGCTGCCTGCCTTCATCTTTCACTGGAAGCCATGAAGAAATCTCCTGTGGGTCAACGGAATCTTACCCCTGCTCCAGCAGGCACCAAACTTCAGCGTCACCGGTACTCTGGGACCCCTCTCATCCTGATGAGCATGGTCCCTGGAACACAGGTGGTGGTCCCTAGTGACCCAGACTGTCCAGTGGTCCAACTGTCCAAATTTGGAGGAGGTAAGTCCTTGCCTCCCCTCTCCAGACAGTAATCCTGTTCAGTGTGTGAACTTCAGCTGCTAGGGCTTCGGTGCAGTTTTGCAAGGAGTCCTTTGTGCACAGCCTAGCCCAGGTCCCCAGCACTCCATCCTGCATTGCTCAACTCACTGAGTTCACCTCCGGCTTCGTGGGACCCTCTTTTGTAGTGTTGAGATGACCGTCATGCTCAGTCTTCTTGAACCCATGTTCAAGGACATCTGCGGGTGCTGTCTTCTTGTGCGTGGGCTCTCCTCTCCCAAGTAGCAACATCCTGGTCCTTCCTGGACCCAGCCAGTTCCCTTTTTCTTCAACCACGACCTTTGCAGCTAGTAAGGCTTGTTTGCGGTCTTTCTCCAAGGAAACAACTCTGCATCCTCCAGCACTCCGTGTGACATCTTCTGCACAAAGGAGAAGTTCCTAGCACCTTTGGTTGTTGCAGAATCTTCAGCTTCTTCCATCGAGAGGCAACCATTTTGCACCTTCATCCGGGGTTTAGTGGGCTCCTGGACATTTTCATTACTCTTGGACTTGGTCCCCTTCCTTTGCAGGTCTTCAGGTCCATAAATCCGTCTTCAGTGCTTTGCACTCTGTTGTGGTCTTTGCAGAATCCTCTATCAGGAACTTAGGGGGTCATTACAACCCTGGCGGACGGTGTTAAAGCAGCGGTAAGACCGCCAACAGACCAGCGGAAAAAGTTTCGGAATTACGACCGTTGTGGAAACCGCCAACAAAGACAGCCACTTTAACACTCCGACTGCCACGGCAGTACAAACAAACAGCTCGGCGGTCACCGCCAACTGACAGCGGAGGACAATGTACCGCCCACACTATTATGACAGGCCAATCCGCCACCTTTTCCGGGGCAGATTCACCGCGGATAAAAACACGGCGGAAACAGGAATTTCGAAGGGAAAACGCTCACCTCTACACGCTCCACGAGGAAGGAGGACACCATGGACCCGGAACTCCAAATCTTACCTGTGATAGTCTTCCTGCTCCTGGACCAGGAGCACTAAGCGCCGGTCGGCGAAGGCCATGGTGAGTACAGCACCTACGACACAGGGGAGGGGGGAGGGAAAAAACAGGGACACACACACGCAGCACACAACACCCCCACCCTCACCCACTACAACACACACACTACTACATATCTAAACATTAGAGTTACACCCCCCAACTCCCCCGGAAGAATGCAAAGACAAAAGGAAATGAGTGTAACCATTGTAATATATCAAAATGCAGTACGCAAAAATATACATATATACACTATTAACAAAATATACACCAAGAATAGTAGTCCAGGTATTGCACCATTCATAGTCCGTGGACCACTGGGCCAAAAATGCATGGGCGAGGGCATCACATGATACCAGATCAAAACAGAGAGAACACTGAAGGGGCATCAGATAGAAATACAACAGGCACCTCAGGGGGAAGGGAAGGGGGGCACCTCAGCCGGATGAGTGCACGACGCCAGTTCAACGAGGGGGATCCATGCCCATTGATGTATCCTGGGGAGTACAAAGCCACAGTCTCTCAAGTCTCTACAGTGGGTGGGTTGCCCACTGTTCCATTCTGGGGAGTGCAAAGCCACAGTCTCACAAGTAAAATTGAATTTGAGGTATTGTCCCCTGAGGATAGAAAGCGTGTTTGTTTTACTAATGATTCATTGAAATACGTGGGTGATAAAAGACAATGGAAAGCTGTGTCATACAATCCAGTTACTGAAAAATCGTTGTCTATCACAGAAGGAAAAAATAGCCAATATGCAGAGCTGCCTGAGACGTGTCATTTTTACACTGATTCTTCGATCACTGCCAATGGATTATCTGTTTTGCTTTCCACATTGCTTGCACATAACTGGTTAATTCATTCAAAGGAGGTGTGTAGCAAAGAGCTGTGGCAGGACAGAGTAAAATCATAGATGCTCATTGTCCCATTGACTCATTAGAACACAGGTTCAATTCCCTTGCAGATATCAAAGACAAAAGTTCAAAGGCAGAAGTGTCAACCCAGAATTCTGACTTGGTGGGGATGGGTAAGTGAGCACACCAGAAATGTGGACACCTGGGAGAAAAAGCCATTTACAGGTGGGCAGAGATTAGAGAGATGCACATTCCCCTAGATTTGATAAAAACTGTGATTTTGCAATGTCCTATTTGTCAACACACACAATAGAGAACTGTCCCACAAACAGTCAAAGATCAATTGGGGAGAGGAAAGTTACCAGGACAGATATGGCAAATTGATTACATTGGGCCACTACCGATTAGTAGAGGGTGTCAATATGCCTGCACCGTAGTGGACACTTATTCTGTTGGAGTACAGATTCCCACAGACCATTTTAGATTGATTACTTCCAGACCTGTGTTGGCCCTTAAAGGTATTCAGGTTTTAAGGGGAGTGATTGCTGCAGATTACCAAGGAGAAATCAAAGTTATTCTGATAACTAGTAGAAAATTTGATGTATTCACACAGATTGGAGACAGAATTGTCCAACTTGTCATAAGTGCAGTGAATGGAGGTTTGGTAAGGAAGGAGTCTGCCCCACCCCTTCTGACAGTGCAAGGAAAGGGAAGCTGTGGTAAGGCAGATAAAAACCTCAGTGCTAAGGTATGGGTTGAATCCCCAAATGGCCCTCCAGAACCTGCAGAAATGATAGCAAAGTACCCCAATAACATCCTGCTGATTATAAAACAAGGAAAGGAAAAAGGAGAGCACATTTCAGATGACAGATGTTATTTGCAAGAAAAGTCATACTTTTTTCTTTTGCAGATCCTACTACGACTTGCCACTGACCATGAGTGTGCTGTGTGGTCTCCCTTTGGGCATTTGCGTGGGGGGGTCGGGGGAGGGACCGAACCCCAAACCAGAACCTGATTGATAACCTTTGTGCAACACTCCTCCTGATTTTAAAGTACAAAAACCTATGGATCCATTTTTGTGCAACTTGCATCTCCTGTTCAAGTTCTAAATGGGATCAATACAGAGTACCATGGATGTTCTGTCAACTTGCTTGAGTACATTCTTCCACTGGAACTAACTCATGGTTGGTTATTATCCAATGACTGCTGCCAGTCTCATAAAGCAGCATTGCCAGTTAGCTGTCTGCTTTTCATGTGGAAACCTGATTTTCACTTACATTCCAGCAAACCTTTCAGGTGTACCGTGTACCTTTTCATGATTAGAACTCCTGATGTTTCCATCTAATTCTACACCAACTTGCTATATTAGATACACTATGCAATCAGTTCAATCTTTTTATTGTAGGTGTGTCTGAATTGAAAATTTATAAGATCAATACGCTAATCCACTTCCATAGCTTTACAGTGATTGCTTTTATCATTACATTATGTTGCTGGATACAATGCAAACCTGATTTGCTTATAATGTTTTTGTTTTTTTATCTTTGAAATAAGAGAAAAGTAAACAAAAGTAATTGGTCAGAGGGTGGAGATGTAGTGAAAATAAGTATGTTTGACCACTGACTTTGGCCCTCATTCCAACCCTGGCGGTCGGTGTTAAAGCGGCGGCTAACCCGCCAACAGGCTGGCGGTTAAAAAAATTGAATTCTGACCCTGGCGGAAACCGCCAACAGAGACCACCACTTTAACACTCTGACCGCCACGGCGGGACAAACAAACAGCGCGGCGGTCACTGCCAACAGACAGGCGGGAGACAATGTACCGCCCTCCCTATCACAACACACCAATCCGCCACCTTTTCCGGTGCGGTAGCCCCGCCGATAAAAACACGGCGGAAACAGACATTTCAAACCGAAAACGCTCACCTCCATACACCCCACGAGGAATCTGGACAGCATGGAACCCGAATTACACATCCTACCAGCTATTGTATTCCTGCTCCTCTACCAGGAGCACGAACGCCGGCGCAGAAGACAACGGTGAGTACTGCACCTACGACACAGGGGAGGGGGGAGGAGAAAATATTACGGGGACACACATACGCGACACACCCACCCCCACCCCCACCCACTACAACACACACATCAATGCATAGCAATACATCACGGTTACAACCCCCAAGCCCCCCCGAAAGAATGCAAAGACAAAAGGAATAGATCATAAACAGTCGAATATATTGGATTATTGCCTTATAAAAATATCACACATTTAAAACTAATATATACATAAATATTAAAAGTCCGATAATTCTAGCTGTCATTGTCCGTGGACCACTGGGCCCAAATCACATGGGCAAGGCCCACACAAGATACCTGACACCAACGGAGAGAACACTGCAGGGGCATCAGATAAAAAAACTACAGGCACCTCAGGGGGAAGGGAAGGGTGGGCACCTCAGCCACATGAGTACACGACGCCAGATCCACGAGGGGCCTCCATGGCCACTGTCCCATCCTGGGGAGTGCAAAGCCACAGTCTCACAAGTCTCTACAGTGGGTGGGTTGCCCACTGTCCCATCCTGGGGAGTGCAAAGCCACAGTCTCACAAGTCTCTACAGTGGGTGGGTTGCCCACTGTCCCATCCTGGGGAGTGCAAAGCCACAGTCTCACAAGTCTCTACAGTGGGTGGTTGGCCCACTGTTCTATTCTGGGGAGTGCAAAGCCACAGTCTCTCAAGTCTCTACAGTGGGTGGTTTGCCCACTGTTCCATCCTGGGGAGTGCAAAGCCACAGTCTCTCAAATCTCTACAGTGGGTGGTTTGCCCACTGTTCCATTCTGGGGAGTGCAAAGCCACAGTCTCTCAAGTGGATAACAGTCTCCACTGGTTCTGGAGGGGGACTGGTGCCCAGAGTGCTTCATCCTGTGAAGGACAGACGGAGTGGATGCATGTCTCCACTGGTTCTGGAGGGGGACTGGTGCCCAGAGTGCTTCATCCTGTAAAGGACAGACGGAGTGGATGCATGTCTCCACTGGTTCTGGAGGGGGACTGGTGCCCAGAGTGCTTCATCCTGTTAAGGACAGACGAAGTGGATGCATGTATCCACTGGTTCTGGAGGGGGACTGGTGCCCAGAGTGCATCACTCACCCCGTGACGGTCCCTGTTGCGTCAGTGCCCCTGCCGCTCATGGGCTAGCGGTGCTTGAGTTGGCGGTGCTTGGCCTGTTCAGTGGTGCTTGCCCTGTTCAGCAGTGCTTGCCATGTTCAGCGGTGCTGTAGTTGGCGGTGCTTGCCCTGTTCAGCGGTGCTGTAGTTGGCAGTGCTTTCCCTGTTCAGCGGTGCTTGCCCTGTTCAGCGGTGCTTTAGTTGGCGGTGCTTGCCCTGTTCAGCGGTGCTGTAGTTGGCGGTGCTTGCCCTGTTCAGCGGTACTGTAGTTGGCGGTGCTTGCCCTGTTCAGCGGTGCTTGCCCTGTTCAGCGGTGCTTGAGTTGGCGGTCCTTCATTGCCCAGCTGGGCTGGGGCTGGCGGTCCTTCATTGGTCAGCTGGGCTGTGGCTGGCGGGGCCCTCTTGGGCAGCTGGGCTGTGGCTAGCGGGGCCATCCTGGGCAGCGAGGATGGGGCTGGCGGTGGCCTGCTGGGCAGCGAGGATGTGGCTGGCGGGGCTCTCCTGGGCAGCAAGGATGGGGCTGGTGGGGCCCTCCTTGGCAGCGAGGATGGGGCTGGCGGTGGTCTCCTGGGCAGCGAGGATACAACTGGCGGGCCCTCCTGGGCAGCGAGGATGGGGCTGGCAGGGCCCTCCTGGGCAGCGAGGATGGGGCCGGCGGTGGCCTCCTGGGCAGCGAGGATGGGGCTGGCGGGGCCCTCCTGGGCAGTGAGGATGGGGCTAGTGGTGGCCTCCTGGGCAGCGAGGATGGGGCTGGCGGGGCCCTCCTAGGCAGCAGGGATGATGGCGATCTTCTCTGCCGTGCTGCTCCTCCCAGACTTGCAGGCTTTCTTGTGGGCCTTCCCCACCTTGGGAGGAGTCACAGCTGAGTCCACACTCCCCCTGGGACCTCTGTGAGCGGCTTGGCTGGCTGGAGTCTTCCCCCTCTCCCGCCGGGCACTGGCCAACTTCTGGTGCTTCACAGGGGGGGGGACTGGCTGTGCTGTGGCTCCGTGACAAACTGGCTGTCCTGGTGGCCGTTGCACTCCACATACCTGTGACAACAGGCACCACTGGTCCCGGAGATGTTGTGGCTGAGGTGCTAGTTCTGGACCTATGAGTTGGATGGAGGGGGTGGGAAAGAGGTCAAGGCTGGCCAGGAAAAGTTTTTTGGACACACTGGGACGGGTAGCTGGAGGGGGTTTGGGAGTGGAGGAAGAGGTGGTGGTTGTAGGAGGTGTACGTTTTGTGGCTTTGGGTGCAGGTGCATGCGCTGGCTGTTGGGTGGGTGTGTGCCTGCGTTTGTGTATCTTGGGAGGGGGCGTCACAGACACACTGAGAGAGGACACAGGGGACGTGTGTATGGTAGTGGGGGTGGTGACTGCACGTGAGCGGAGTGTGCTGGTGAGGGACGTAGTGGCTGTAGAGGTAGTGCATGCAGGTGTGAGTGTAGACGAGACTGGGAGGGAAGAGGGAGACGACGAGGAGGAGGACACAGTGGAGGCAGTGGATGTTGGTGTGTCTGTATGTGTGTGATGCTTGCGTGAGTGCCTGTGGGATGTGTGGTGCTTATGTTTGCCTGAGCTTCCCTTGTGTGGTGAGGTGTGTGCATGCTGGTCTGATGGTGTGCTTGGGATAGGCAGAGATAAAGGGGATTGGGTCTGGGTGGAGGAAGTTGGAGGGGGGAGGCTAGACACAGGGACACTGGCTGCCATCAGTGCTGAGGCCAGAGTTTGAAAGGCTTGGTGAAGGGCCGCCTGACCAGAATGAATGCCCTCCAGGAATGCATTAGTTTGTTGCAACTGCCTTTCTACACCCTGGATGGCATTCAAAATGATAGACTGCCCAACAGTGAGTGACCTGAGGAGGTCAATGGCCTCCTCACTGAGGGCAGCAGGGGTGACTGGGGCAGGGCCTGAGGTGCCTGGGGCGAAGGTGATGCCCACCCTCCTGGGTGAGCGGGCACAGGCGAAGGCTGAGGGGCTGCTGGGAGGTCGGTGCTGGTAGGGGGGGTGGCGGCTGTACCTGTAGATGCAGGGGGCACAGATGTTGCCGCCACCACAAGGGAACTCCCATCAGAGGACGTGTCCGTGTCGCTGGTTCCAGATCCTGTCCCCGCCGTGGTGCTCCCCTCACCCTCCGTCCCACTGGTGTATTCTGAGTCCGTAGTGTGGCCCTCCATGGCCATGTGGGATGCAGCCCCCTCGTGCTCCGGTGCCACTGCTCCTCTGCCTGATGATGCTAATGCACACAAGAACAGGGAGACCACAAAAAAGGGTGGGGGAAACAGAAGAAAGACATGTTGAGTGCATGGATTACCGCTACCGTTGGCGGACAAGACAGACACAGCAGCCCCCTGCACTACGTTGCGCTCTTGGGCTCTACAGTGCAATTCCTGGGAAATGGCCTACAAGGCTATGGACGACATCTGCACATATAGATGACACAGGTGCATGAATAGCTGTACTTGGCACTCTATAGAGGTGGGGGGCCACAGGGCCATGCCTTACGGAGGGGCCTAGCCTACGGAACTCGCCCTGGCCTAGGGAAACCCACAGCCCTCCTCCGCCACCCAGACACCTCCACTGCGTGCAAAGGCAGCTGAATGAGAGTGTACTCACCCCCTAGTGTCTGCTGTGATTCCCTCAAGCGCCCATCCAACTCCGGGTAGGCCACCATCAGGATCCGGAACATCAGGGGGGTCATGGTTCGATGGGCACCTCTCCCACATTGGGAGGCCATCCCCAGCTGAGCCTCCGCCGTCTTCTTGCTCCAGCGGCGAATGTCCTCCCATCTTTTCTGGCAGTGGGTGCTCCGTCTGGGGTGGACCCCCAGGGTCTGGACGTCCTTGGCGATGGCACGCCAAATATCCTTTTTCTGGTGGGCGCTGACCTACATGAAATGTGCAGGGGAAGAAGAGAAGTAATTACCAACTGCGCCGTCAAAGTGAGTGGCCACCATCCCTACCCTTGCCATGTGGCACATGCGCCCACCGTCTTTCATGCCCCCTTCCTTCTTACAACCAGCCCTCTCCACACAGGCATAGCCCATACATGCTCCCTGTGTACTTACCTGTTGGTCTGGAGGACCGTAGAGAAGCGTGTACTGGGGGAGGACCCCATCCACGAGCTTCTCCAACTCCTCCGATGTGAAGGCAGGGGCCCTTTCCCCAGACACAGGAGCCATTGTCTCTTCCAGACCGAGGTCACAGCAGCACTTGCAGTGTGAGTCCTCTTCTGTCGAAGATCAGGATTATACAGATAGAAAATGGCGGTCACGTCCGCGGCGGTGACGTCCGCGGCAGTGCGTACCATCACCCCCGGCGTACATCGTCATTGGCTCCTGGGACCCATAGGATCCAACGTTAACCAATGCAGCATTGCGCCGCGGTCTTCGCCTGCCTACCGCGACGGTGTACAATGCCAGCACAGTTACCTCACATCCCATTGTCCCACATTAGAGGTCAGGCAGCCGCCATTTCAGGGGCCCACATGGCCTAATTTCCAACTGCATCACACATACCTAGGCCTACTCTCAACACACATACAGGCCACATTTTGTGTATGATTGGTGTTCTGTGGAGACTGTGGGTATATACCTCTGAGTTGTTTGACTCTGTGCTCGCTGTTGTCCTTCATAGGTACCGTCCGCTGGGACATATGAGGAGATGGCAAAATCCTCCGGTGTACCGACCGCTGGTGACTCTGGTTACCCCAACCTGTCATGGCTACTGACCCCAGTGAGGAATCCCAGGGCAAGGGCAGAGGAACGCTACAATGAGGCCCAGGGGCGAACTAGGAGGGTGATCAAGCGGACCTTCGGCCTCCTGAAGGCCAGGTTCAGGTGTCGGCATATGACAGGTGGATCCCTATTCTACTCACCAAAGAAGGTGTGCCAGATCATCGTGGCCTGCTGTATGCTTCACAACTTGGCTTTGCGATGACAGGTGCCTTTTCTGCAGGAGGATGGTCCAGATGGCGGTGTTGTGGCAGCTGTGGAGCCTGTGGACAGTGATGAGGATGAAGCAGAGGAAGAAAACATGCAGAACAGGGACTCAGTTATCCAACAATATTTCCAGTGAAACACAGGTGAGAATACATTCCTGCCTACTACGTGTACTTTTACACTTCTGCCTCTATCCTGTCTGTCGTTTTCACCCAGTGTATGGTCACTGAGTTGTCACTTTCCCTTATGGTTTCACAGGTGTGGGTCCCACTGTGTCTTATCTGCTTAGATTCCTCATGGACTAGACCTGTGTGACATAGGTATGTTGACATTACTATTTAAAGTACAATTGTCACTGTAATTGCAAATGCACTATTTCGAAATCACAGACAGACTTCAGATCTTTTGATGCTTTTAGGTGTGTTTATTTAAATATAAATTATTGGAGGGGGAAGTTAAATGGTGAGGGCTGATGGCGGAGGAGTGTCCATGGCAGAGTCCAGTCTATTAGTCTCACAGGTGCATTGCCCATATGGGCATAGGAAGAGGAGCTGGGGCAGTTTCAATATGGACAGGGTGACAAAGTGGGACAGTGGGATGACAATCAGGGTGATCTCATTTCTTGTCGGGGGTCTTGGCATCGTTCTCTGTCTTGTTCCTGGATCTCAGGGACCATTTGTGGGGTGGTTCTCCCTCTGTAAGGGGTGGGGTGCTGGTGTGGTGGTCCTGTGGCGGTGCCTCCTGTCCACTAGCGCCGGCGGAGGTGGTGGGCAGTTCATCGTCCATGCTAGTGTCAGGGGCCCCTTGTAGTGCCACAGTGTCCCTCCTGGTGTTGAGTACTTCCTTCAGCACCCCTACTATGGTGCCCAGGGTGGAGATGATGGTTCCTCCCTGAAGCCCAAATACTGTTCCTCCTGCAGGCGCTGGGTCTCCTGAAACTTGGCCAGTACTGTTGCCATCGTCTCCTGAGAGAGGTGGTAGGCTCCCATGATGGAGGAGATGGCCTCGTGGAGAGTGGGTTCCCTTGGCCTGTCCGCCCCCTGTCGCACAGCAGCCCTCCCAGTTCCCCTGTGTTCCTGGGCCTCCGTCCCCTGGATCGTGTGCCCACTGTCACTGCCCCCAGGTCCCTGTTGTTGTTGGGGTTGTGGGTTATCCTGGGTTCCCTGTAGTGGTGGACACACAGCTGATTGACGTGTCCTGGGGACGGATTGATGGGCCCGCTGGGTGGGTGCTGTGCTGGTGTTTCCAGAGGGGGGAAGGTCTTTGGTGACCTGTGCCTGTGTGAGGGGAATCAACTGTCCCGAGGCCCACGATGGGCCGGGCTGGTCATCTAGATCCAGTTGGACAGAGGTGCTGTCATCACTGTGGGCCTCTTCTGTGAGTGGACTGGACATGTCTGGACCCTCCTGTATGGTGACGTTGGGTAGTGGTCCTGCAGGGGTGGAAAGGCATGATTATTGTATCTGTGTGTGGCATGGTGTGCAATGGGTGGGTGACCATGTACCCCAGTGCTGGCATTCCTGTGTGTGAGCTAGTGTGATGATGGTTTAGGGGGGTGTATGGATATGTGCAGTGGGCATGCTTCAGTGATGGGTGTCCATGCTTTGGTGTTGCATGCAGGGCTTGGTGTTGGGGTGTGTGGTTTGTGATGTTGGGACACTTGTGAGGAGTTGGAGTGATAGGGGTGAGGGCGAGGGTGGGGGTATGTGATGGCATGCAGGTAGAGTGGGGGATGTAATAGTTAAGATTTGACTTACCAGAGTCCATTCTTCCACCGACTCCTGCGAGGCCCTCAGGATGCAGAATCCCCAAGACCTGCTCCTCCCATGTTGTTAGTTTTGGGTGAGGAGGTGGGGGTCCGCCGCCAGTCCGCTGAACCGCCTGATGGTGTCTTGAGACCACAGAACGCACCTTCCCCGTAGGTTGTTCCACCTTTTCCTGATGTCCTCCCGATTTCTTCGGTGTTGTCCCACTGCGTTGACCCTGTCGACTATTCTTCGCCATAGCTCCATCTTCCTTGCAATGGAGGTGTGCTGCACCTGTGATCCAAATAGCTGTGGCTCTACCCGGATGTTTTCCTCCACCATGACCCTGAGCTCCTGCTCCAAGAACCTGGGCTGTCTTTGCCATGCCATGGGGTGGTGTAGGTGATGTGTGGGGTGGTGTGTGTGGTGAAAAGTGTGGTGATATGTAGTGGTGTGTTGTGTGAGGTGCGTGGAAGTTGTGTGGGTGATGGATGTTGTGTGCCTGTGGATGCTAGTTTGTTGATGGTGGTGTCTCTCTCTGGCCTTCGGTCGTGAATTGTGGTCGTAGGGGTTTGTGGGTGATGTGAGTGTGTGTTTTATATTGTATTGGGTGTGTGGGAGTGGCGTGTGTATGTGTATCAGGTGTGTGTATTTCGAATTGTCCAATATGGCTGTGTTTTGTAAGAGTGTGTGTATTTTGAGCGCGGCGGTGTATACCGCCAATGGAATACCGCGGTTGAAAGACCGCCGTGTGGATTCGTGTGTTGTGATAGTGTGGGCGTATTTCTGTGGCATGATGGTGGAGGTTTTGTTTTCGCCAGTTTATCACTGACCTTTGGTGTGGCGGACTTGTGTGGGTGTCTGAATTTTGTCGGATTCCGGCCTTTGGGTCATAATGACCGTGGTGGAATTCCGCGGCCGCAGCGGTTTGTTGGCGGTCTTCTGCACGGTGGTAAGCAGCTTTCACCGCCAATGTTGTAATGACCCCCTTAGTGTGTTTCTGGGGAAGTAGTAGCACTTTACTCCTACTTTTCAGGGTCTTGGGTTGGGGTATCTTGGACAACCTTAGTGTTTTCTTACACTCCCAGTGACCCTCTAAACACTACACTAGCCTAGGGGTCCATTCGTGGTCCGCATTCCACTTTCTTAGTATATGGTATGTGTTGCCCCTCAAACTACAGCATCCTATTGTATTCTACAGTGTTTGCATTACTTTCTGACTGTTTTACTTACCTGATTTCGGTTTGTGTGTATATTTTGTGTATTTTGCTTACCTCCTAAGAGAGTATTTCCTCTGAGATATTTTTGGCACATTGTCACTAAAATAAAGTACCTTTATTTTTTAGTAACTCTGAGTATTGTGTTTCTTATGATATAGTACCTATATGATATACGTGGTATAGTAGGAGCTTTGCATGTCTCCTAGTTCACCCTAAGGTGCTCTGCTATAGCTACCTCTATCAGCCTAAGCTGCTAGAACACTACTAATCTCCTAATAAGGGATAACTGGACCTGCCACAAGGTGTAAGTACCATCAGGTACCCACTATAAGCAAGGCAAGCCTCCTACATGCATGCATTACAGGTGTGATGGATATGGGGTGAATGTAGACGACTTACCCAAGTCCATTCCTCCAGTGAGTACAGTGAAACCCGCAGGGTGCAGGATGGCCTGTACCTTTCCCCCAGTCAGTGTAGTCAGGTAGTGTTGGTCGAGGTTCTCCCCCTGTCTTCTGGACTGAAATGTGGTGCCTGTATGCCATGGCCCTGATCTTCCCCTGCAGGTCGTTCCATCTCTTGCTGATTTGTCATCCATGGTGCGTGGATGGTGTCCCACTGCATTGTCCCTGTTGGCAATTGTCTGCCATAGCTCCATCTTCCTGGCAATGGGTGTGTGCTGCACCTGAGCCCAGAATAGTTGTGGCTCCACCTTCAGGATCTCGTCCACCATGGTCCTTAGCTCCCTTTCTGTGAAGCGTGGATGTTTGGGGGGTGACATGGGGAGTGTGGTGAATGGTGTCTGGGGTCGAATCAAGGTGAGGGTGCTCTTCTGTGGTTGGGTGTGAGTCTCGTGGCGTTCGGTGTCTGCTTCTGGTGGTCTCTGTCTTTGTTGGACTACTTTCGTTGCAAAGGATTGTACAGTGTGTCTGTGAGTGTTTTTATGGTGTTGTGGATGTGTGTCAGGTGTGTGGGTTTCTAACTTATCCAATGTGTGCACTTCTTACTGTTGGGTCCACTTGCCACCCGTGGCGGTCTGCACCGCCAATGGTCGTTCACCTTCCACTGTTTGCCAAGGTGATTTGTCCATCATTATTTGGAGGGCAGGATGTGGGTGTGCTCTGTGGTGGCGGGTGGGCAGTCCAGCATTTATGCTGAAAGGGTCCTGGCGGAGACTGGTGGACTGTTGATTTTTGTCGGAATCAGATTTTTGGTTCATTGTATTGCAGGTTTCGGTTCACCGCCAATGGCAGTCTTCTGTTCACCATCGCCACTGCGGTCAGCAGTGTTTTCCGCCGTGTTCATAATGACCGCCTCTATCTCTATTTGAGGCCTTTGATCATCTCTGAAATAGGGGTGGTTTACTACTTTCCAGAAAGCAGAGATATCCTTAAATGTCCAAGTCCTCTCTCTGTCCCCCCGGCCTTCACTTTGATCTCTGATTTTCTGGCCTACAGATTTCCCTTATAAGATTTCCTTGTGACAAGTATCTAAGCCTTATCTCATTGGTGTTACTTAGAGCCATTTGAAGTTTAGTGTGGGTGACAGTACAGTCATGACTAAACCATTTTAGGGGATGTTGGCTTTTGACCCACTTATGGAAATGAAGCTTGGAGGAGATAGAAGTGCACAATTCTACACAAGTCCAGAATTGTGTCTGGTGGTGAAACACTGGTTAGAACCAGTCAGTAACCATGCCAGAGCTGTTAGGTTTTGCTGTGGGCACCTCGAAGTTGTCCTCTGGATACACTTTATAATAAATCCTAAACTGGCATCAGTGTGGGTCTGTTATTCTGAGTTGTTTGATACCAAACAACCCAGAGTTCAGAGAGGTCATGATGTAGCTGGGGAACTCATATTGTCCAGAGTCCAGCACATGCATTTGCTAAGGCTTCCCTGTATATTTACTATGTTAGTAACCTAGCAAAGATGCAGTAAGGGCATATTTGCTCATGCATACATATTCCCTCACATGCATATTCAGACCTGTAAGACCTGCCAGAGGGGTGACTTATATACATATTGCATCCATTGTAAATGGGCATGGCACTCTTGATGAGTGCCAGGTCGAGTTGGCAGCTTTGGAGACAACTTACAATTGAAGTCTGCATGAGGCTGGTGTGGGGCCTCTCAGGGCAGCACAATTGGTGCTGCAGCTCTGGAGGGATCTCTTCAGTACCCATGCCTTAGGTACCAGGGGTACCATTTACAAGGCATTTACAAAGATGGACAAAGGACTAAACATAGTACAGCTTTGGGGTAAGAGATCTGGCCTATGAACCTGTTCTGTTTATGAGGGACCCAAGGGACTTAAAGTTTGAAATCACATTACTTTCCAGGAAAAAAGGGGGGGCTACCATATCAAAGAGGCCCGTTCCCACACTTAAAGGGGATGAAACTACCCTTCCACTCGGGAGTCTTCATCCTCTAAGTGGAAGAACCTGGAATTGCCTTCTGCGTTGGCATGGGAAGTTCCAGGTTTATGTTCCACTTTAAAGTTAATTCCCTGTAGAGATATGGGCCACCTGAGCAGTTTGGGGTTGTCACCCTTCATCTATTATAGCCATCTGAGAGGCCTTTGTTCAGTCTGAACTATGAAGTGAGAGCCAAACAGGTATGGTCTTAGTTTCTGCAGGACCCAAACCACAGTAAAGCCTACCCTCTCTATGTCACTCCAATTTCATTCCCTAGGGAGTAGTTTCTTGCTTATAAAAACAACTGGCTGACCTTGTTCATCATCATTTGTCTGGGAAAGGACTGCTCCTATCCCATTTCTGGTGCTTGTAGGACTACATCAGAGCACATAGCTTCCTTCAGAGTGTCAAAGGCTTTTTGCCAACTCACTTTCCAGTTAACTTTTTTAGGCATTTTCTTGGAGGTTAGTACTGTGAGGGGGGCAGCTATAGTGCCATAGTCCTTCACAAATCTCCTATATACCCAGTCAAGCCATGGAAGGCCCTGACTTGTGTCTGGGATGTGGCAGCTTCCCAACCCAGAATAGTCTGGAGGGGTTGCACTTGGCCTCCTCCAACCAGGTGGCCCAAGTAAACAACTTTTACCTTCTTTATCTGGCACTTACTGGCCTTGATAGTGAGGCTTGCTTTTTGTAGAGCCTCAAGACCCTTTCCAAGGTGGATCAGGTGATCCTGCCAGGTGTAACATCTAAGTAAGCTGCACTAAAGGTTTTCAGTCCAGCAAGGACTTGGGTCAGCAACCTCTGGAATGTGGCAAGTCCATTTGTTAATCTAAAGGACATAAGAGTCAACTGATAATGCCTACTAGGAGTAGAAAATGCTGACCTCTCCTTTGCTACTGGGGTCAGGTCAATCTGCCAGTACCCAGATGTTAATTCAAAGGTACTCAGATATTTTGTTGCCCCTAGTATGTATATGAACTCATCAGCTCAAGGAATCAGGTGTGCATAAGTTTTTGTCACAGAGTTGAGGCCCTTATAGTCTATGCAAAACCTCATTTCCTTTTTTCTCTCCCTTCGAGTGAAATATGGGGACAAAGGGGGTCATTCTGACCCTGGCAGTCATGGACCGCCAGGGCCAACGACTGCGGAAGCACCGCCAACAGCCTGGCGGTGCTTCCGGGGGCATTCTGACCGCGGCGGTAAAGCCGCGGTCAGAAAAGGGAAGCCAGCGGTTTCCCGCCGGCTTCCCGCTGCCCCAGGGAATCCTCCACGGCGGCGCTGCAAGCAGCGCCGCCATGGGGATTCCGACCCCCTTCCCGCCAGCCTGGTTCTGGCGGTTTTCACTGCCAGAACCTGGCCGGCGGGAATGGGTGTCGTGGGGCCCCTGGGGGCCCCTGCAGTGCCCATGCCACCGGCATGGGCACTGCAGGGGCCCCCTAACAGGGCCCCACATTGATTTTCAGTGTCTGCGTTGCAGACACTGAAAATTGCGACGGGTGCAACTACACCCGTCGCACACCAGCAACTCCGCCGGCTCCATTCGGAGCCGGCATCCTCGTTGCTGGTGCTTTCCCACTGGGCGGGCGGGCAGCCTTTTGGCGGTCGCCCGCCTGCCCAGCGGGAAAGTCAGAATCACTGCGGCGGTCATTTGACCGCGCTGCGGTGTTCTGGCGGGGGAACTTTGGCGGGCGGCCTCCGCCGCCCGCCAAAGTTAGAATGACCCCCTAAATCTACTGGGATCCCAAATCTATCATATTTTTAACATCTGCTTGGATACTCCCTCTGACATGGTCTAACTCTCTGTAAATCTTGTTCTTAACAGGCAAGCTGTCACCATCGTCCACATCATGGGTGCACCAGTTTGTCTTTCCAGGAGTCAGAGAACTACTCAGCATACTGGTTGAGGACTTGCCTGCAATCAGCTTGCTATTGTTCTGTGAGGGTGTCTGATAGGACCACTCCATCCACAGAACCATCTTGTGGGTTGCTGGAAAGGAGATCAGGGTGAGACTCACTCTTCCTCTCCATCATCTGTAACCATGAGCATGGTTACATTAGCTCTGTCGAAGAAGGGTTTTAGGTGGTTGACATGGATTATTCTTTTGGGGTTTTTGCAACTGCCTAGGTCAACTAGATAAGTGACCTCCCTTTTTCTTTCAAGTAAGGGATAGGGGCCAGACATTTGTCCCACAGGCCCCAATACCCAAACTTCCTTCTCTAGTTAGAACTCCACCACAGTAACTTTCTGGTCAAGTTGTTATGGTAAGCATGGGCTTTTGCAGCTCCTGGCTCGTGGCTGGCCTGAAGATTTTTGCTGACTTTCTCCATGTACTCAGCTATTCTTGAATGTAGGCCAGGCACATAGTCCACCACGTCTTGCTTGGGCTCTTTGAGACGCCTTCTCCCAGTTTTCCCTAACAAAACTCAGTGGTCCCCTAACAGGGTGCCTGTTAGAAATGAGGGGTTTGGTTGCCAGTCAGATTACCCCCTGTCCAAACAAGGACCCTCACTCTAGTCAGGGTAAGTCACACACAATCCAAATGATCCTGTGCCCACCCTCTGGTAGCTTGGCACGAGCAGTCAGGCTTAACTTAGAAGGCAACGTGTAAAGTATTTGTGGAATAAATCATGCAATAACACAGTATAGCACCACAAAAATCTACCACACAGTGTTTAGAAAAATATATAATATTTATCTGGTTAAATGAAGGTCAAAATGATCAAGATTTGATAAGTACAAGTTAAATTATCACTTCAGAGAATGATAAAAAGAGTCTTCAGTCTGTAAAAAGCAACAAGTGTCTCTTGCAAGCACAAAGTACCTGTTTTGCATTCAAATTCTCCACAAGGGACTGCAGAGGAGCAGATGCATGGAAAACATTGAGGTTTGCGTCGGTTTCCCCGGGCGCACACAGATGATGCGTCAATCATTTTCCACGCAGGGAAGGCTTTGCGTCGATTTCCAGCGTGCTGACTTGGATCCTGTTCAGGTTGTGGTGTTTTCGGACACCCCGGGGACGATGCAGACAAATCCTGGGCATGCAGGATGAAGTCACAGGAGCTGCATCAATCCAGTGGGCGATGTGTGAAAATTTCTGTAGCACGGCAGGCGCTGCATCGATTCTTTTCACAGGAAGTCGGGCTTCGTCGTTCTGGCTTCGTTTTGCGTCCATCCAGTGGGCTGTGCGTTGAAGTTCCGGTCGCATCACTGGCACTGCGTTGTTCTCCTCTCGGGGAGCTGGACTGCGTTGTTCCGGTTTAGTGTGCAGTGATTTTCTCATCACGATGCAGGCTGTGCATCATTTCTGGAAGGCTGTGCATCTAAGTTTTGCCGCACAAGGAGTTCTTTGCAGGAGGAAGTCTTTTTGGTCCAGGAACAGGAGGCACGCTTTAACCAAGCCCTTGGAGAACACTTCTCAGCATTGCCAGAGGGCAGCAGGGCAACTGCAGGGCAGCAGTGCTTGCAGAAAAGCAGTCACGTGAGTCCTTTGGGCAGGCAGGCATTTCCTCTTGGCAGGTTGCAGATTCTGGTACAGAGTTTCTTCACCAGTGATATCTTGTCCAGGAGTGTCTGAGTTGGTAGGGTCAGAGGCCCTGTTTAAATACCTAAATGTGCCTTTGAAGTGGGGTAGACTTCAAAGAGTGGCTTAGAAGTGCACAAGGTCCCCTTTCAGTTCCATCCTGTCTGCCAGGGTCCCAGTAGGGGGTTTGGCAGTCCATTGTGTGAGGGCAGACCACTGTCCTTTGACATGTAAGTGTCAGGCCCTCCACCCTCCATGCCCAGGATGACCCATTCAGTATGCAGATGTGTGCAGGTGTGACTGAGCATCCTGTGTTTTGGGTTGTCTGAGTGAAAGGCACAAGGGAGCTGTCATGTAACCTAGCCAGACATGGATTGTAAAGTACAGAAGGATTTAGGTGCAGAGAAATGCTCTCTTTATAAAAGTGGCATTTCTAAAATAGTAATATTAAATCCAGCTTCACCAGTCAGCAGGATTTTGTATTACCATTCTGGCCATACTAAATATGACTTTGTTACTCCTTTCAGATCAGAATCTACCACTCAACCAGTATATGAGGGTAGCCTTAATGTTAGCCTATGAATGGAACAGACCTCACAGCAGTGTAAAAACGAATTTATGAGTTTTACACTACCAGGCCATCTAAACTGCACAGGTACATGTCCTGCCTTTTGCCTACATAGCTCCCTACCGTAGGGGTTACCTAGGGCATACCTTAGGGGTGACATAAGTAAAAGAAAGGGGAATTTAAGGCTTGGAAAGTACTTTTAAATGCCAAGCCAAAGTGGCAGTGAAACTGCACACACAGACCTTGCAATGACAGGCCTGAGGCATGGTTAAGGGGCTACTTAGGTGGATGGCACAATCAATGCTGCAGGCCCACTAGTAGCATTTAATCTACAGGCCCTGGGCACATGTAGTACACTTTATGTGGGACTTATAAGTAGATTAAATAAGCCAATTGGGTGTTAACCAATGTCACCATGTTTTAAGGGAGAGCCCACATGCGCTTTAGAACCGGTTAGCAGTGGTAAAGTGCAGAGAGTCCTAAAACCAGCAAAAACTGTTTCCAAAAAGTGGAGGGAGGCAGGGCAAAAGTTAAGTGGTCAGGTTTAACAGTGCCCAAACAAATGTTCAAATGGAGAAAACCCTACTCCTTTTGTGGCAAACAGCAGGCAAGGAAGTGGGACATCCCATCTCCTCCCGAGTCCTCCAATCATGCCTTTTAGGGTCTGAATAAATCTCTCAACAAGTCCATTTGTTTGTGGATGTTATGGGGTGGTGAACGTATAGGTCACTCTGCATTCCTGGCACATGTGTTTCAGGTATGCAGCCATGAAGTTTAAACTTCTGTCTAATAATGTCTAATACTACCTCTTTAGGGACCCCTACTCTCGTGAAGATACTCAGGAGGGATTTGGCAACTGCAGGTGCAGTAATGGTATCTAGTGGAATGATCCACCACCACAAGTATATTTCTGTGTCCTGATGCTGTTTGAGGATCCTGGGGGCTAACAGTGTCGACTCCTACCCTTTCAAAGGGTACCCCAACTACAGGTAGTGACATTAAGGGGGCCTTTAACTACCCACCTGCTTTGTCTCTGGCCTAGCAGGTGAGGGAGGACTGACAAAAGTCCCACAGTTTGGGGGAAATTCATGGCCAATAAAAGTGGTTAACCAACCTACTCCAAGTTTTGTTTCAGCCAAGATGCCTTTCTAGGGGGATCTCATGGGCTAGAGTGAGGAGGAAACCTCTAAACATCTGGGGCACTACCACACTCCCGGTTGCACCATGCTTGAGGTCTCTGGCTTCAGCATATGTGAGCCCCTCTTCTAAAAAACCCTGTGGTTACGACTGACATTCCCTAACTCTTCCTGTGCAGCTTGTTGCCTCAGGTCTTCAAAAATGGGGCAGGTCCACTGCTCCTTGCACAGATCTTCCTTGGAGGGTCACCCTGGGCTCAAGAGCTCTGGGTGTTAAGGCCAGAGCTCCTCAGGCTGAGAAGAGGGGTCCTAATTTGGGATCTGTTTGAAGCTGGTCCCTCAGTCAACTTGTCTTTTCTCTTGGGAGACTGGTCTACTATTTCGGGATCCAGGTCTCCTTTTTCTCTGTGAAGTTAACTCTGTGCTCTAGTCTTGACACGGGCACACTCAGGGGTCCCCAGCATTGCTGCATGGGTCTTCAGTTCTTCTTCAGCCAAGGAGGAATGCTCCAGGGCATTTCCAAGCAGGCAATCTACAGAGACAGATGAGGACACAACCACTTCTTTTTGCCCTTCTACTCCCCCAATCAAAGGTTACCATAGTCATGGTATGGAACTTTATCTCATTGTCAGCATTGGGGACAGGATAATACTTCCCTACCAGTAACTGGGTTGAGTGGACCAAGTGCTGGGTTACCATGGTCACACTAGCTCCGTGTGTCCCTCAGGGCTTCTACTTTCTCCCCATTACTCAAAGGGTGCTGCTGCACAAAGAAAAGTTGCCAAACCCTGTCTGCTGCACTCAGGGCCTGACAATGGCTGCTGAGGAGCTGATGGACAACTGAACTGACCTCAAGAACCCAAGAAGACCTCCAGGCTTCACCAATCATCCAAGAACTCCTTCCAAAGTATAGGTACCACTCTGCAACAAAGAAGAAACCAGCAACCTAGTGAGGGTCACTTTAGTGGCAAAAAACGGATGTTGAAGCCAGACCTGGCAAAACACTAACAACCATAAGGACACACCCTGCAAGTGTGCCAATATTGGTGAAACTGTTTCCTCCAGTGGCTGAACCATACCAATACCCTGGATACTGGTCTGCTGACATTGAACACAAAAAAAACCAGACTGTCTGGGGCTGAAAAAGGACCAGGGGGAAGCCCAAGTTGAGGGACTTTAGAAACACCAAAGACCTCCCACCAAAGTGCCCCCACTGTCCTGCAAACTGCCTTTGAAGTGACTTACCTCCAGATCCAAAAGGCATTTTCCACACAGCTCCTGGCTCACCGATTAACTCTGCACCCAACTGCCCTGTGCCCTGCAACAAATAAACTGCTGTGCCCTAAGGGTCTCTCACCCCTTGTAACCTTGACACTCCACGGGGACCCCAAGGAACCACTTCTCAACTTCCTGCACAGAGCTTTTCCAAGTGGTCCCCTGCAGTGGCCCTGTACTAGCTCCAGAGACTTTCCACCACTGCTCCCGCTGCAACCAGGAACAGCCTGGCACAGTGTGAACACCATTGACCTCAACCAACCTGCAAAAGAAGAACTTGGTAAAACAACTGTGTGATTTTCTATGTATTTTTAAAGGTGACTTTCCATTGATTCCTAGGGTGTGTAATTATGCACAAGAAGACTATAGCCCTCATTATGACATTGGCGGTAAATGCCGCTTACTGCCGTGCTGACGGCCGCAAACACACTAATCCGACAGAATACAGCCACATACACAAATCCACCAGCCCAAAGGTCAGTGCTCAGGTGATGCTCTCAAAACCCACACCGTTACGCCAACAGAACAACGCCCATCATATTATGACCCACGAATCATCACGGCGGACATTCAACGGTGGTAAACTATTAGCAGTATATACCGCTGGGCTCACAATGGACACCCACAGACAAAACAACACCACATTGGACAATTCAAACAAAACACACCTGACACTCATACTTACACCACACCCATACCACTATAAAACACACACCCACAGTACCCACAACCCTTTACAAATAAAATAGTTGCCACCAGACAGACACCAAGACCACTGCGACAATTAGACACACACACACCACTCAAACCCATTTACCCCTCACACATTCCACATCAAACACACCAACACATTACCCAACACACCCTCACCAACACACATCACATAACACCCATGGCACCACATCGCACCCCCATTTCACTGAGGAGGAGTTAAGGGTCATGGTGGAGGAAATCGTCAGGGTATAGCCACAGCTATTTGGAGCACAGGTGCAGCAGATATCAATAGCAAGGAAGATTGAGCTATGGCGGAGAATCGTGGACATGGTCAATGCCATGGGACAGCACTCCAGAACAAGGGGCGACATAAGGAAGAGGTGGAAAGACCTATGGGGAACGTACGTTCCATAGGAGCAAGACACTAGCACACTACACAGAGGACTGGCAGTGGACCCCTACCTCCTCCCCCTCAGCTCACAGCATGGGAGGAGCAAGTACTGGCAATACTTCGTCCTGAGGGCCTGGCCAGAGTTGGAGGAGGACTGGACACTGCTAAATCAACTTTTAACACTTATCACCCCCATACCTGCATGCCATAACACACCCTCACCCTCACACCCATCACTCCACTCCATCCCACACACTCCACCATCACATCACACTAATCCTAATGCCAAGCCCTGCATGCTGTACCAATGCATGGACACCCCTTCCAGCCCTGCATGAACATTCATCATCAAAGCATGCACAGTATAGGGGAACTAACAATCCCACAATACACCAACATACACAAGCAAAAGCTGGCAGGGCAACACCAACCATGCAGGGGAATCTAGCGAAGTACAAATGTCAGACACCTGAAGCATAATACATCATTTACATCCCCACAGGTACTCCAGCCAATGTCACTGGAGAGGAGGTGCCATCACTAACCAGTTCCCAACAGAAGAGGGCCACAGTGATGACAGTAACTCTGGACTTCTGGATCTGGATAATCTACCTGGCCCATCAGCGACCACTGGACAGTCGGTCACCCAAGCCCAGTCACAGACCACCACAGAGCCTCCCCATCAGGAACCAACACCACAGCACCCACCCAGAGTTCCCACACCTCTGTCGACAGGACACGTCAATCAGCAGTGTGCCCATCTGTACATGGATCCCAGGCCACACCTCGTACACAAGAAAATCAGGGACCTGGGGTCAGTGGCAGTGAGCACACCATTCAGGGGACAGAGGCACAGGTCAACAGGGACACTGGGAGGACTACTGTGCACCAGGGAGAGGACAGGAGCAGGGACTGACTCTCCAGGAGGCACTCTCCGAGATCCTGGGAGCCTACCAACATTCCCAGGAAACGATAGGCCAGATCCTAGACAACGTGCAGGAGAGCAGGCAGCTGCAGGAGGGACAGTATCAGGGGTTCAGGGAGGACTTGCAGGCCCTCACCAACACCCTGATCTCCATAGCAGGGGTGCTGGCAGACATGGCCAACATTATGAGGGAGGAGGCCCCACGATTGGACCAACAGGCCACCCTCACCCCTCCCCTTGCAGAAGGGGAGAAGGTCAACCACCCCACAAATGTTCCTTGCGAACCAGTCAGAAGCCAAAGACACTTGCCAAGACCACTGCCAGAAAATGAGCCTCGCCTGATTGTCCTCCTTGTGTCCCACTCTGTCACCTTGACCACCTTGAACTGCCATTGCTCCCCTTCCTATGTCCCCATGGACAATGCACCTGTGCTACAAACAGACTGGAAAATTACCCTTGACTTTCCTCCATCATCATCCCATTCCATTGCACTTTCCTCTCCAACTTTTAGCACTGAAATAAACACCCTTGGATAAAAATCGACCTCTAGTATTTCATGTATTGCAAATATGTATTAATTGAAACAGCTACAACCATTGCAAATGAACTGTACATAGAATGAGCATAGAATTGATGACCTGTAGGTGGCTGTTGTGATCACACTTGAGGGCTTCACAGCAGCCACAAGGGGGTGAGTACAGTGGCTATCATTACAACTTACAGCTGGAGGGGTGGTATCCGGGTGGTGGTTGTGTGTAAGTGGGTGCCCCTAGGCCAGGCCAGACATAGCAGAGTAGCTCCTCTGTTGGCTAAGGGTTTGAATGGAAAATACTGCTTACCTAGCCTGTTAGTATTCCCTCCTGGGCAGGGCTGCGTGTGTCCCAGATGTGCTGCAGTTGGTGGTGTGTACCCCTCCTCATTACTTGGTGACTAGCCATTTCACTGGTAGTGCCATGGATAGTGTGTAGGTCTGATCCCTGTGTGTGAGGGTGCTGTGTACGCCAAAGGTAGTGCTGGTGCAGTCACTTACCCAGTGTATCTTTTGTCTCTCCCCCACTTTCTTGTTTTGTCATCTTGTCCTTATGTGCATTAGCATCATCTGGTGGAAAAGCAGAGGCACTGCCGACAGAGGGAGCTGCATCCCACAGGACCCTGGAGGTAGAGTCCACCAACGCTGAGTGCACCAGTGGGACGGAAGGCGAGGGGAGCACCATGTCGGAGACTGGATGGGACAACACAGACTCTGATACCTCCTCTGATGGGAGCTCCCTGGTGGTGGCGGACACCTCTGTGACCACCCCAGCTGCAAGTACAGCTGCCACCCCCATACCAGCACCGCCCTCCCATTAGCCCCTCAGCGAGTTGCCCGTGTCCGCTCACCCAGAAGGGAGGGCATCTCCTTCGACCCCAGTCCCTGCCCCAGTGAGCACTGCTGCCCTGAGTGAGGAGGTGATTGACCTCCTGAGATCCATCTCTGTAGGGCAGTCAACCATTGTCAATGCCACCAGGGGGCGGGCAGCCCAGATTCAGCAAACAAATGCATTCCTGGAGAGCATTCAATGTGGTTTGGTGGTCTAACAGAGATCAATTCAGGCTCTGGCCTCTTCTTTGATGGCATCCATTGTCCCTATTTCAACCCTCCTCCCTCCAACTTCTACTTCCGAGGCCCATTCTCCTCAACCCCAACCCATCCCAAGCACACAGCCAGACGAGCATGCACACAAGACAACACCCAAGAGTGTCACAGGCAAACACAAGCACCACACTTCATCACACAGCCACTCACACATCATCACCACACCAAGCAAATCACACATCTCAGTGTCAGACACCTCCACAACATCCATGCACACGTCCCCTATGTCCTCTCCCACCGTGTCTATCCACCATCCTAAATTACACAAACACAAGCACTCAGATACCCTACAGCCATCCACCTCACAACAGCATACAGCCCATGCACCTGCCCCTGCACCCAAATCGAACAGACAAACACCTCCAACTACTCCCTCATCCGCCACTTCCATTACTCCTCTCTCTTCCCACCCCAGTGTCCCTAAAAAGCTTTTCCTCCTGCACATATGGGCATGGTAGCAAGGACCCAGCCAAGCACCTCAACCAAAAATTCCATGGGCCCAGTGGTAGCATCACCTACTCGTGGTGGAAAGGATTCCAGGCCAACAATACTGAAGAGGAAGGAGCCTGCACTAGATGCTAAGAAGGGGAAGGAACCTGCACCAGCTGCTAAGAAGGGGAAGGAGCTTGCATCAGCTAGTAAAAAGGGGAAGGAGTCTGCACCATCCTGCACAGAGGGGAAGAGCCCATCCACCAGTGCCAGGAAAGGTAAGGGATACCCAACCCAGGAGCTGGAGGAGAGGAGGCACTCTACGCCAGCCAAAGCTGCCAGCCAAACACCGCCACCACCACCACCAGCTGTCACAGGTCCCCCATCTCCAGCTGTAGTTGTGCACCCTTCAGAGGGTGCAGGGGCTGAGCAGGAGTCTCCCAAAACCACCACCACAGTGCAGCCATCGGATTGTGCAGGGGCTGAGAAGGAGTCTCCCACAACCACCACCACAGTGCACCCATTGGAGGGTGCAGAAGCTGACCAGGAGCCTCCCACAACCACCACCACTGTGCAGCCATCAGAGGGAGCAGGGGCTCAGCAGGAGCCTCCCACAACCACCACCAAAGTGCTGCAGTCACCGCCGGTGGACGCCATATTGTCCAGCCTCCAAGGGCTGTTGTGCAGCCTGCCACCACCTGAACCAGTGGGCAAGACACCCACCTGGGAGAATGTGGCCTTGAACTCCCCAGGACAATGAGCAATGGGCATGTTGCCCCCTCCAGAACCAGTGGGCAAGTCACCCACCCAAGAGACTGTGGCCTTGCACTACCCAGGACAACGAGCAATGCGCATGTTGCCCCCCTCCAGAACCAGTGGGCAAGCCACCCACTCGAGAGACTGTGGCCTTGCACTCCCCAGGACAAAGAGCACAGGGCCCCCTCCAGAACCAGTGGGCTTGTTCCCTCATCTGGCTGTGGTGCCCACCCCTCCCCCTGAGGTGCCTGCCTATTTGCCAACTGATGCCCATGCAGTGTTCTCTCCGGATTGGTGCAGGATTCAAGTGGGACCTTGGACTGGTCCCTGTGTCCATGTGGGCCCTGGGAACTATGAAGTGAGCAGTGTCCCTTTTTCTATACACGTGTACAGATCTGTTTAATGTGTAAATCTGATATTTAATTTTATTGTTGGACTGATTATAATAATTTTTGTAAATTTCTGTTGCCTTTGCTTTATTCTGCAGATTTTCATGGTCAAATTGTATTTGTAATGCGTATGGTTGTGTGTATGGCATGTGTATGTCGGGTCTGTGTTTTGTGTGTGTGTGTCACTCTCGTTTTTCTTCCCTCCCTCCCTTGTGTGCTAGACGTCCATACTCACCGTCGTCGTCTTCGCCGGCTTTGTTGTTCCAGGTGGAGCATAACGTAGAAGATCATCGGAAAGACTTGCAGTTCGGGTTCCATAGTGGCGTGGTTCTTCCCTGTGTCTTCAATGGTGAGTCCTTTCACTTCTGTGATGTGATTCCACCAGGCTTTTGATGGCGCTGGTACCACCCCTAAAAAGGTGCCAGTTGGTGAGTCAAAATATGGTGGGCAGTACTTTGTCTTCCATCTAGCTGTAGGTGGCTGCCGCTGTGGTAACTGTTGTTTCTGCCCTGGCGGTCAGTGTGGTACATTTGCTGTCTATCCGAGATATCACCTCCATGGTCATAATTTGGCAGTAATTACCGCCAGCCTGTTGGCGGTATTAACGCCACTTTATCACCGACTGCCAGGGTCGTTATAAGGGCCTTTTTTCTTAAACTTCAAAAAGTGCTTAACCAATGTTGATATTTGATAATCTTTGTTTTAAAAATTATGTAAAAATCTGAAGTATTTTTATAAATTGGTCTCAAGTTATTCCTTCAAATATGTAAGTTTCATGATTGATACTGTGAGTACAAAAAATGCTTTGCACTTCTCCAAGACTGGCCTAACTTCTCAACAAAACTACCATAAGGAATAGAGCTCGCGGCGGCCATTCTCACATTTCCGCTGGGCTGGCGGGCGCTCTCCAAAAGAGCGCCCGCCGGCCCAGCGGAAATGCCCCTGCAACGAGGATGCCGGCTCCGAATGGAGCCGGCGGAGTTGCAGGGGTGCGACGGGTGCAGCTGCACCCGTTGCGTATTTCAGTGTCTGCTTTGCAGACACTGAAATACTATGCGGGGCCCTCTTACGGGGGCCCCTGCAGTGCCCATGCCATTGGCATGGGCACTGCAGGGGCCCCCAGGGGCCCCGCGGCACCCCCTACCGCCATCCTGTTCCTGGCGGGAGACCCGCCAGGAACAGGATGGCGGTAGGGGGTGTCAGAATCCCCATGGCGGCGGAGCGCGCTCCGCCGCCATGGAGGATTCCCCCGAGCAGCGGAAAGTCGGCGGGAGACCGCCGACTTTCCGCTTCTGACCGCGGCTGAACCGCCGTGGTCAGAATGCTCGAGGGAGCACCGCCAGCCTGTTGGCGGTGCTCCCGTGGTCGGTGACCCTGGCGGTCACCGGCCGCCAGGGTCAGAATGACCCCCCTAGTGTTTACCCATGTAAACCAACGCATAATTAATTGTACCCCCTGCCCGGTGTGTCTAGCTTTCCACACTACATAAAGGGCCCACCTCCTACATTTGGTAGCTTAGCAGTGGGATACATACTTTGCATTAGCTGATACTACTTTGTCAATTTTGTGAACACATGGATAACTCTCCAAATTGCCTTTAGTTCATTATTTTTTATTTTTTTTATTGACTAAACATTTTTTTGCAATTTTTAAAAACTAATAGTTAGGGCCCTGGTTACTTTCCTACAAGTGTAGCAAAAAGATTTAAAAGTCCCTACTTTAGTTGACCTATCTAAAAAGGGGATTCTACATTTCTAAAAAGGTCCCAACTTTAGTAATGACAGATGCAAAGACCAAGACCCAGAAGTTCAACCTGGAACCTTATGAGGCATTTAGCTATGACCAAGTAAGGAGACTCTGCAGACTGTACCGTTTTAGTACTGGAAAAAGCCCCAGTGTAGAGAAACCCCCAGATGATGGAGAAGATGATGCATCTGTGGTGGGTGAAGAAGATGCTGTGGAAACAATTGGGATGAGGGTAGCTCCTCTTCTACCAGAAGCTCTAGAGCACCCAAAGAAACAGACCTGGACATTGCCAAGTTGACCAAGATACTGGCCTTAGAGAGCTAGAAAAACAGAGAAAATGACTTGGGTCTATGACCTATCTCTGGTAGAGGCATACAAATATTGAGGGGGAAATTTTTCAACATCAAACTTCCAAAAGGAGTTGTCCCTCCCTTCACTGAAGGGGATAATATAGTTAAATGGTTTTCTGCCTTTCATAGAGCCTGCATTGGGTGGGAAATTGAGAAGAAACATTGGGGCACACTGTTGTGGGAGTTATCCTCAGGAAAGTGCAGGGGTGTGCTCCTGACACGGAATAAGGCAGATTTTAAATCTTATGACTTCATGAAGGGTACCCTGATTGAGGGCTTTGGATTTACAACTGAAGATTGTAGAATAAAGTTCAGCGAGGCTATAAAAACTCAGAGCCAAACCTGGTTAGACTTTGTGGACTATTCTATAAAAATGCTGTTGGTTGGTTAGCTGGAAACAAGGTACAAGATTATGATGGGCTGTGTAGCCCGTTCATGAAAGAGCATCTGCTGAGTAATTGTTTCAATGATAGGCTACATCAACATCTGGTAGACCTGGGTCTACTTTCCCCTCAAGAACTGGGGAGGAAGGCAGACCTTGGGGTCAATACAAGGGTGACCAAAACTACCACTGGTGGGGGTCCCCAAAGGAAAGAGCCCAACCCCCCTGCCCCCCAGGGAAAGACTGGAACCAAACCAAAAACAGAGAGTCATCAGGTCCACAAAAACCTGCACAGGAGGGTAGGCCCAGAGACTTCTCACAGTCAATGGGTGGGTTAAAAGGTATGAATGTTGATCCCAACAAGGCTGGGTGCCATGATTGAGAAAACAAATGGCACCAAACTGGAGATCCTAGCAGTAAAAACAAGAAAAACGCCTCAAGTCCACCTGCATTAAATGCAGTTGCCAATCTCCAGATGGAATCACAGATGTGCCCTGACCATGTCAGTGAACCCACGGAGGCAATATTAGTCATTGAGGGAGAGGCAGGTCTACCCTGTGCTGCCTGACCCACTAGCATGCAAAAATGCAGGCACAGCCCTTTGATTAATGGGAATAACATGGAAGTCTTGAGAGACACAGGGGCTGATGCCACAATGGTGACCCAGCACCTAACACTCAGATCAGTACCTGTTAGCGAAAACATATCCTGTCACCAGTGCTGACAATGTCACACAGATCCATCCCATTACAATAGTATATTTTGACTTGAGGGGAGTAGTTGGACAAAAAGAAGTGGTTGTGTCCTCCATCCATCCCTGTAGACTGTCTACTTGGAAATTATTTGGAGGATATTATTGTCCAGACACCTCAGAACACAGGATAGGAACAGTCTTAGCCCAGACCAATGATGAGGGACATGACCAGCCTCTTGCTTTTAGAAGCAGAAGACTACTCCCTCAAGAACAAAAACGGAGTGCCATAGAGAGGGATGTCTTAGCTGTGGCATGGGTCTTGAAGAAACAGATAGCCATACTTGTTTGGCTCTCACTTCATAGTTCAAACAGAATACATGATTCTCTGGTGGCTTTAGCAGATGAAAGGTGAAAACTCCAAACTATCTAAGTGGTCCATATCCCTACAAGGAATGGACTTCAAAATAGAACAAAGGCCTGGGACTGCCCATGCCAATGCAGATGGCCTTTCCAGGTTATTCCACTTAGAGGATGAAGACTCCCCAGGGGAAGGGTAGTTACACCCTGATTTGTTTGAGAGGTATAGTGTGAGAAAGGTCCTCTTTTGACATGGTAGCAGCCACTTTTTACCTGAAAAATGATTTGGATTCAAACTGTATGTGCCCTGGGCTCCTGCTAAAGAGGTTTCCAGGGCCAGATCTCTTTCCCCAAAACTGTACTAAGTTTTGTACTTCAGCCACCCTTGTAATTGCCTAGTAAATGGTGCCAGTGGTACCCAGGGCATAGGTACTAAAAAGGGCCACCCAGAGCTGAAGCACCAATTGTGTCACTGTGAAAGGCCGCACACCAGCCTTAGTAGATTGCCATTGCAAGTGCATGGCAAGGTATATTTAAAAGATGCAAACTCAACATGTCTCTCACCAAGATTGCCATGCCTACGAACACTTAATGCACTATATGTAAGTCCCCCATCAAGCAGGCCTTACATCCCTAAGGCAGGGTGCACTATAATGCGTGTGAGGGCATATGTGTGCATGAGCAAATATGCCCCTACTGTGTCTTTGCAAAACTTTAAGATGTGGTAAGTGTACAGGGAAGCCATAGCAAATGCATGCGCTTGACACTGGTTATTATCAGTTCCACAGCTACACGATGGTCTCTTTGAATACTGGGTTATTTCGTATCAAACAACTTAGGATAGTAAACCACGCTGATGCCAATGTTGGATTTATTCTAAAATGTTCTCGGGGGCACCTTAGACGTGCCCTCTGCAAAACCTAACAGCCCTAGCATGGTTACTGACTAGTGTTTATCTGTCTGCTACTACCAGACAGAAGTCTGGACTCCTGGGGTAAGAGCCTCTGCTCTTGGGAGCCAGAGCATGAAGCTTCTCCTGTCTGCAGGTGTTATCCTTCCTCCCACCCTGCACCAGTGGTCAACTTTAAAGGCGTTACCACTTTCAAAATCTAACCTCTGACTGTGCTACTATCAGCAGATGGCTGCCCAATGGTTTTTCCCACACTTTTACTGGGAAAACCAGCAGAACAACTTAGCCAGTATGGGAAATGGCTACCCCCAGCCTGCACCACCCCTTGGTGTGGTAGACAAGGTGACTACTAAATTTCATTTTTCTTCATCTTGAATGGTAGGAAAATAGTCAATAAGGGTTAGGGATGTGACCCCTTCCCACAGGAAGTAGTCACATAGTGGGTGTAGCCACCCTAAGGTAGGTGGCCTGTTTTCCACTACCAGGTACTACCCCTAACTTCCACCTACAAATCAGATTCAAAAGACAAAAGAAAACCAGCATCAAAGAAGACCTGAGGCATGAAAACAGAAGTATTGCTGCAAGAATAAGAAGGCACCAAACCCTGCCTGCTGCACCCAGGACTTGACAAACACCCCTGAGAGGTCAACTGGACAGCAGACAGACTCAGAGAAAACCTGGTGGACCTCCAGCTTTCTGCAAATCACCAAGAAACTCCCTCTGAGTGAAGGCATCACTCCATGCACCCTGCAAGCAAGAAACCAGTAAAGTCCAGTTCACTGTTCGGCCACTGTCCAATGTACCAGACACAACAGCCCATGTAAAAACACTTGAAGGACCCAAGAGTAGAACCTACCAGTGTGCTGAGTTTGATGGCACTACGACCTTCAGGACTAAAGATGTCCCTATACTTGGGGTACTGGACCCCCACTGTCAGACATCCAGAAGGAAAGTCCACTCTGGTTTCTCCAAAGAGCAGAAGCAAGCACCAGTTGACACACTTCAGGACACCAAATAATAACCTCTCAGAGTGGCCCCACTGACCTGCAATCCACCCTCAAATTGATCTGCATCTGGCTCCAAGGACTCTCTGATGCACAACCCTTGGCTGACCTATCTGCACTGCACCCGGCCTCCCTGGCTCCTGCATCAGAAAACCAACTGTGATCTAAGGGTCCCTGAACCCTTGCGACATCTACACTCCAAGGGGTCCCACCAGACTTACATTTAAGTCCATCTGTTTAGTGTGTTTCCAAGTGGTCCCCTTCTCCATTTTGCAACATCTGCAAGACTTTCAGCCTCATCACTCGCATCAGCTGGCCCACAGAACATTTCGACAACCTCGACATAAAAATAGAAGGTGACACTTGTGAGAGCATTGCCTCACTTTATATGCATTTTTCAATGTTAACCATTCATGGGGTTTTGTAGAGTCCTTCACGTTTCCATGCCACACTTCAGTGGTGATTGTTGAGTCCTTGGAGCAACAGGCAGGGTTTGGCGCCATTTTCTTTGTACAGCAGGACTTCTATTCTCATGCCTAAAGTCTTCTTTGTTTATTGTCTTCTTGTGTACATCAAATCTGATCCGTTGATCTAGGGATGCCCACTAAATACTGCATTCAGAAGGTGTAATAGGGAGTACCTGTTAGTCATCAATGGGCTGCCTACCTTAAGGTGATTACACCCAATATGTGACCACTTCCTGTGGGAAGGTGTCACATCTCTAATCCTAATTGGCTATTTTCTTGTCAACTTGCCTGCCACACCTGAGCGTGATGCAAGCTGAGAGTGGCCACTCCTCCTAATCTGACTAAGGCGGTCATTATGAACATGGCGGTAAACACCGCTGACCGCTGTGGCGACAGTGAACAGAAGACCGCCATTGGCGGTAAACAGAAACCTGCCATATAATGAACCAAAAAGCAGATTCCGTCACAAATCACCAGTCCACCAGTCTCCACCAGGACCTGTCGGCGGAAATGCTGGACCTCCCACCCCACCACCACCGAGCACACCCACATCCCACCCTCCAAATAGTGATGCACAAATCACCTTGGTGGTCAGTGGAAGCCGAGCGACCATTGGCGGTGCAGACCGCCACAGGCGGCAAGTGGACCCAACAGTAAGAAGTGCACACATTGGATAAGTTAGAAACCCACACACCTGACACACAACCACAACACCATAAAAACACTCACAGACACACCCCACAATTCATTGCAACAAAAGTAGGCCAAGAAGACAGAGAACCCCAGAAGCAGACGCCGAACGCCACAATACACAAGACTCACACCGAACCACAAAAGAGCACCCTCACCGCGATTTCACTCCTGACACCATTCACCACACTCACCATGTCACTCCCCAAACGTCCATGCTTCACTGAAAGGGAGCTAAGGACCATGGTGGATGAGATCCTTAAGGTGGAGCCACAACTATTCTGGGCTCAGGTGCAGCACACACCCATCGCCAGGAAGAGGGAGCTATGGCAGACCATTGTCAACAAAGTCAATGCAGTGAGACACCATCCATGCATCAGGAACGGCATCTGCAAGAGAAGGAACGACCTGCTGGGGAAGGTCAGGGCCATGGCATCCAAGCACCACATTGCAGTCCAGAAGACTCAGGGAGGACCTCCAGCAAACACCACCCGACTACACTGACTGGGAAGAAAAGGTACTGGCCATCCTGCACCCTGAGGGACTCAATGAACTCACTGACGGAATGGACTCATGTAAGTTGTCTACATTTACCCTAATATACATCACACCTGGAATGCATGACCCGCCCCACCCCTCCAACACCCACCAGGACCAACACCCCACCCAGACCACAGGCACTGACTCCACCACCCCTGCATGCTCACAAACCCACTAACAGGCCCACATCCCTCGCCCTGTGCACAGCCACCCACCCCTGCAAGGAAACACAATGGCCTATAACACCCACAATGCACCTCCACATCCTAAGCTAAAAGCAATGGTAACCCTACTAAAGCATTGTGCATGGTCCCAAAGTGTGTAAGCTGCACAAACCCGCCCAGGCCTCTGCACCCCATCCGACCATGCAAATGTAACAGACTTGTCCATTTCCCCCAACAGGCACCATCACCCATGCCACCCTGACGGACAGGACAAGGAGTGCTAGTGCCCCCAGGGAGACAGTGGCACCTCACAGGACACTGGGGATGAAACCATGGACACTGATGAGCAGGCTGGCCCTTCACACATTCCTGGACTGTCACCATTCAGTAGCCCCACCCAGGATACCACTGACACCCCTACCACTCAGGCAAGAACATCAGCCCAGGGCAACCGTCCACACACCTGTATATCCACGTCACAGACTGGTGGAACACAAGTACAGAGGCCACAGTCACCCCCTACCAACAGGCAGGAAGACGATGGCCCCTGTACGAGTGGCACTGCCAGACCTGTTCAGGGGACACAGGCACAGGGGGGTAGGCCCAGTGGGAGGGCATCAGTGAGCCGGGGGGAGGCCACAGGATGGATGTTGCAGCCCAGGACGTGATCTCTGAGGTCCTGGGGGCCTACCAGCATACCCATGACAGATTGGCCCAGAGAGTATCCACCCTGGAGCAGAGTCAGAGGATGCAGCAAGCACACCACCAAGAGGCCATGGAGTAGTGAAAAATGCACAACGCCACAATGGCCAGCATAGCAGGTGCGATGCTGCAGCTTGTACAAACCCAGCATGCAGCCCACACAGTACAGGAAGCCTCCACTACAGCACAGGAGACAGACCGGATAATGAGATCATCAGCAGAAACTTCCCACAAACTACCCTCAGAGGAAACACAGACCATCTCATCCCCTACAGGTCAACAACAGGCACCCAAACGGACCCTCTGGCCAAGATATGGGACTGGAACACCTGCCAAGAACAAGGCCCCCTCAAAGAAGTGACTCTGCATCAATTTGTCCACCAACTATCCCACACAATCAACCACCAAACAGTGCTAACAAGACCTACCAATACTTACAACATGGCTACAACTATGTTAGCATTTAGGATAACCACTTATGACCAACTGCCATCACTGTAATTTTCACGATTCATTTCCTGCGCCAAATAAAACACATATCACACCTGTAACACTGTCGCCTGTCATAATGTGTGAACAAAGTGAAGTATGGATGCAACTGGCTGATAACCACTTTATTTGTACCTGCGTAGCATGAAAGTACCCACTCACCTTACATGTTGTTGTGCCTAAATATGTTTAGAAAAAAAACACTAAGGCCCATATTTATACTCTTTTCGCGCTGCATTTGCGCCACTTTTTGACGCAAAAGTGGCGCAAACTTACAAAACACAATTGTATTTTGTAAGTTTGCGCCGCTTTTGCATCAAAAGATGACGCAAATGCGGCGCTAAACAAGTTTAAATATGGGCATAAATTGTATTCTGTCCTTTGCAGACCTGAACACAGTTGCAATTAGTACATTTAAACCCCCGCTGGCACACTGACAGTATGTTTCACAGACATCAATCTCAGCCTTAGTCCCAAATAGTTACTGGAAGTAGAGTTTTATCAGCTGGGTCCTGGAATTTACATCCTCCCCTTCATCATCATCACCATCACTCTTGTTCCCTCTCTGAGTAAGCTGGTCTAGATATACAGCACCCTCCACCTCCAAGAGGGGAGTACAATATCTCACTGCCACGTTGTGCAGCATGCAGCAGGCCACCACTATTCTACACACCTTTTCAGGCCCATAGGCCAGGGAACCGCCAGAGATATGTAGTCAATGAAATCTAGCCTTCAGGAGACCTACTGTTTGCTCCATCACCCTCCTAGTAAATCCATGGGCCTCATTGTAATTCCTCCCTGCATCTGTCCCAGGATTCCTCACTGGTGTCAGGAGCCAACGCAAGTTGGGATAGCCAGGATCACCTAGAAAAAGGTGCAAAACAGATCTGTCATTGACAAGCCTCAGAGGCAGACAGCCTGGCTGTCTGCTAGGTGGCAGTTAGTGACAGAAACACCTACCTATGATCCACCCTCTGTCCATTGTAGAGGTTCCATCTTGTGTGGCACACTACTGTTCTTCAGCACAAAGGAATCATGGACTGAACCAGGGAACATGTCATTCACATGTGAGATGTACTGGTCTGAAGTACATGCCAATTAAATGTTCATGGAGTGAAAGTTCTTCCTCTTTCTGTGCACCTTTTCACTGACTCTTGTGGGGATTATAGGTATGTGGGTGCCATTGATGGCACCTATCACATGGGGTGTGTTGGCAAAGGCATGGAAGTCCGACTTGATGGCAGGGAGGTCTGTACTTTAGGGAAATTTCACTTAGGACTGCAGGTGTCGTACAAATGCACTCAGAAATCTTGTCAGTATCATGCTGAACATTGGCTGTGAAAATCCAGCACCCATGCTCACTGTCACTTAAAATGAGCCCGTGGCCAGGAAATGTAGTGCAGAGAGCACCTGCACTTCAGTAGGGATCGCATGTTGATTACGATTTGCCGGAGTCAGTGCAGGATCCAGTAATGCACAAAGTTCAAGAATAGTTGCACGGGTGAGTCTGCAAGTGATAATGATGTGACGCTCCACCATGGTCTGCATATCCACAAGTGGTCTGCACACCAATGGGGCCCTTCCTCGCCACAAGGGTCGGTAGCTAGGAGGAATTTGACACACGTGTGAGGAAGACACATACATCAGCACACATTGTCAGTCATTGAGCTCTGCTGACTTGATTGTAGGGACACAAGTGCTAAATGTGTTTGACATAACATCAAGTAGACCATAATTATTGTTCAGGGTTTGTTAGGTGTGGTATTGTTAATGGTCACATGCATATGTGTGTTTGGTGAACAATAGGGGCTGCGTTGTGTAGATGGCAGTATTATAAATGCGTAGTTATTGGCAAAATGTCTGCCCCCTGTAATCCAGAACTGTTGTAGTGGACATGACCTCATACTGCTAGCAGTTTACGTAACAGCTTAAGGCAGTGTTTACCGGCGTGCACACAGTCATTGGTTAATATGGATGTCATTGGGGAATCCTAGTGTATCATGATTGCCGCCGGCGGTGAAGATGCACACCGCCGCGGTGCGTACGCGAAGACATCACCCCAACTTCACTTGACTCCCTGATCTTGTGCAAGCAGGTACTCCACTTAGTGTACTGCTGTGTCCTGCTTCTGGTCATGGAAGTGGCTCGTGTTACAGAAGAAAGGGCCCCGGCCTTCACCCAAGAGGAATTGGAGATGGGGTCCTGCCCCTGTACGCCAAGCTCTACAGACAGCCAGAGGTACAAGTGAGTAGAAGAATTGTGGGCAATGGTCGTGTGCAACGGATGGTGTTGGCAGCATATATGTGTGCACCTCTGACCCTGGTTGTGCCATGATTCCTAACATGCTGCGTGTGTATGTGCTGTTAATCTGTTTGTAGTGTCCGTCCCATAGTGGACATATAGCCAGCTGTATATGTTTGCCAAGTGCCTGACCTCTGTGTTACATTTCTGTGTGTCCCTTTTAGGTCAATGCACACCAGAAGAGGGCACTTTGGCATTCCATCACCAAGGAGGTGCGGACCCTGCAGAAAGAGGTGGGAGAACCTGCAGCGCTGGGTGTGAAAAATCTGCGAGGTCCAGCTGGGGAAGTCCTCCCAACAGGGAAGGGGTGCCCGTCGGGCACTGACCCCCCTTATGCTACGCATCCTGGCGGTGGCGTACCCAGACCTGGATGGGCGCTGGAAGGCTGCACAGCAGTCACAAGGGGGTGAGTACACATGCCATATTTTTGACCCTTGATGGATGTCTGTGTGTGCATTCGGGTTTATGCTGCTTAGTTGTAGATACTCTGGCTGACGTCCATCTACATGATGGCCCCTGTAGGGAGTAGGGGTGTTTTGGTCAGGTCTCTTACACGTCGGGTCCTTAAGTTGTTTAGGGAATGGATATAGAGCAGGGTTCTGTACACTAGTCAGGGGCAGGGCCATGGGTATAGTGGAAGGTGCTACCCGTTGGAGGGTCTTCTGGGTGGATGTATGCATGAACCACTATGTTAATTCCTTTCAGCTATTTGCAAGTGTCTCTCCTGTTTTGTCTCCCCATTCCTGTTCTCTTGTGTTGTTTGTGTACATCAGCATCATCTGGCGAGGGAGCTGAGGCACTGGAGAGTAAAGATCCTGCGGCCCATGGATCCTCAGAGGCAGAGTCATCCGATGCCAAGGGGATAAGTAGGATGGGTTGGAGGGCGAGGGGAGTACCACCGGGGAGGCAACTACCACTGGAGGTAGTGACTCTGATACCTCCTCCAATGGGGGCTCCCTGGCTGTGGCGGACCCTAGTGCGTCCACCCCTAATGTATCATCTTCTGCCACCCCCATGCCATCACCGCCCTCCCATTTGCTCCACACCAAGTTGCTCGTGCCCGCTCACCCAGAAGGGTGGGCGTCTACTTCGCCCCAGGCACCTCTTCCCCTGCCCCAGTCAGCCCTGCTGCCCTCACGGAGGAGGCTATCGACCTTCAGAGAACCATCTCTGTAGGGCAGACAACTATCGTCAATGCCATCCAGAGGCTAGCATCAGAGATGCATCAGACCAATGCCTATCTGGATTGCATTCAAGGTGCCGTGTCTAGCCTACAGAGATCTTTCCAGGCTCTGGCCTCCTCTTTGATGGCAGCAAGTTTCCCTGGTCATTCCGTCCCCCCTCCAACCTCCTATCCTTCCAGCACCCCACTCCCTTCACCCATCCAAAGCACACATTCTGACACACAGTCACACACCTCAACAATCAAGAAGCACACTTCTAAACACAAGCACCACACCTCCCACCACAAGCATTCACACAGCCAACATACACATGCACACACAGCAACATCCACTTCCCCCAGTGTGCCCACCTCTTCCACCTCCCCGTATGTCCCCTCTACACGCACACTCCCAGGCACTGCACCTTCATTCACTGTTGCTGAGCCTATTCCTGCACTCAACACAATAGTACACATCCATACATGCACCCCAGACACCACACCTGCACTCACCACAACTACTTTAGTTGACACATGCAGCATGCTCACCAGACTTGCAGACACCCACACAACATACATTCACACTGGCAGCCTGTCTTCTCCCACTGCGTCCAGCCCCCTCCTCCAAAAACACACAAATGCACCAAAACACCCACCCATTACACATCCACCACATCTCAGCATACTGTCCAGTCACCTGCACCCACAACACGCACCCCTACACCACTTACGTCCACACCCTCTGCCTACACTCCTACGCCTTCCTCCAGGTCCAACACAATTGCTCTGAAAAAACTTTTCCTTTCCCGTGCTGACCCCTTCCAACCCACTGGCCAACCCCGTCTTGTCCCTAAACGTGCACACCTCCTTGCCCTTTCCACTCCTTCCACTTCACAGCCCGCCCATGTCCGCCCTTCACATTTGTGTGACCCTTCCCCAGAGAGGAAGAAGCCCCGTGCTGAGCCAATTCCATCTGGCTCCACCTGGTCCAAGCACACTCCCCCACCTTCCAAGGCCAAATCCAAACCCCCTCCACCTTCCAAATGCAAATCCAAGGCCCACCCCTGTCGTGAATCCCGGCCCCCACCACCCCCTGCTCCTGTTCCCTGAGGTGCCTGGATACCCCATTGTTGCCCCTATACTTTGGAGTACCGTAGAACTTGTGGGAATCAGGTTAGGGCCAATGTAGCCCATGGGACTCATGGCACTATGGACTGGCCATTGGCCTATCTTGACAATTGTTTGCTCAGAGAGCTGCATTAAAAGTTTATGGGTGGCCTGTGTTTTGGCGGCACACTTTTGACCCCTTGTCTCTCATTTCATTGTTTGTAGGTGTGGGGCATTTGTATTTCCTATGGTCAGGTTCGATTTGCCTGGTGCAGGGTAAGTACCTCTTGCTATGGGGTGTATAACTTGTGCTGCTGTGAAGTGGTGTGTGGGAGCTTTGCAGGGTGGGTGGGGTGGCTGGGTATGTAACTGTGCTCTTCCTTCCCTTGTGTCGTAGGTTGCGGTACTTACTGTCGTCGTCTTCGTCTGCAGTCTCGGTCATGGAGGTATATGGCAAGGAGCAGGGCTGGCATGATCTGCAGCTCTCTATCCATGTCTGCTTCAGCGTGTTGTGTGAGCCTCCAATGAGTGTTTGCTTATATTTGGTTCGTTTCCACCTGGCTTTGTGTGGCAGTGCTTCCCGCCCTGGAACTGACGGCGGTCTAGTGGTTCATTATTTGATGGGAGGGCTGGGTCTTTCCGTCGGCCTGTGTGCGGCCTCTGCCGTCATTGTCGGCACTTCTCTACTGGCGGTGGATGGTTTTCAGGATGCCTGTGTTTCAGTTGGTTCATTATTTGGCGGTCCGGACCGCTCCTCTGTTGGCGGTTTTTATCGCCGCCGCCGGTGATGCGGTGTTTCTTGCTGTGTTCATAATAAGGGCCTAAGTTTTCTGACCAGTTTTTCCTGTTCAAGGTTGGGGGAAAACCAATGGGCAGCCATCAACTGCTAGCAGCAGAGTCAAAGGTCAGATATCAAAAGCGATAAATCCAATGAAGCTGATCGCTGGGCCTGGGCGCCATCCTGGGGGTGTAGGTGTAGCACCTTCACGCAGGAAAGGCTTTGTGTTCTGGTTCCTGAGAGCAGAGGCTCTCATCCCAGGAGTCCAGATTTGTGTCTGGTGATGGCAGGCTGGTAAAAACCAGTTAGCATCCATGCCAGGGATGTTAAATTTTGCAGAGGACATCTTTAAGGTGCCCTCTGGGTACATGCTATAATAGATCCAGCACTGGCATCAGTGTGGGTTTATTATTCTGAGTCATTTGAATCCAAACAACCCAGTATTCAGTGAGTCTATGATGTAGCTGGGTAACTCACAATGACCAGTGTCCAGCATATGTATTTAATAATGCTTCCCTGTATATCTACTATGACTTAAGGGTGTGTAAAAACAGGGTAGAGACATATTTGCTCATGCAAACATATGCCCTCACATGCATTATAGTGTACTCTGCCTTAGGGGTGTGAGGCCTGTGAGAGCGATGACTTACCTATAGTACATGCAATGTTAATGGACAGGGAACTCTTGGTGAATGCCATGTTGAGTTTGCAATTTTTAGATGCACCTTGTCATGCACATGCAATGGCAGTCTGTATGAGGCTGGTGTAGAGCCTCTCAGATTGGCACACTTGGTGCTGCAGCTGTCGGTGCCCTCTTCCCTAACCATTCCCTAGGTACCAGGGGTACCACTTACTAGAGAATTACAAGGGTGGTTACAGTGCCAATACATAGTACAGTTTTGGGGAAAGAGATGTGGCCCTGGGAGCCTGTTTAGCTGGGCCCAGGGCACTTACAGTTTAAAATCACATAATTTCCTTGGGAACAATTGCAGGGCTACCATGTCAAAAGAGGCCCTTTATCACAGGTGTTGTCAGGACTCTCTGCACAGTGCATGACATTTTTTTAGACTGTTAGAAATAGGGTTTCTGGTTAGCTAGAGTATGCGCTAAAACCAGGCAGAACCCACCCACCCTAGTCAGAGAGGGAGTTACACACCCAAGATAATCCCTGCTCAACCCCTTGGTATCTTGGCACGAGCAGTCAGGCCTATCCCAGAGGCAATGTGTAAAGCGTTTGCACAACACACGTAATGCACTATCCAAACCACAAAGGGAACACAAAACCAAGCTATATAAAAATAAACTGTATTGTACTCATCATTAGACCAAACACAACATGTAAGTAATACTTTGCTACCCAAGCAGTTGTCAGAACATTACACAGTACTATTACTCTGCGAAAACCAGCAGAAGTCACATAAAACACATAGGTTACTGATTATTTTGCAACATAAGCTGTAGTCAGGAAAACATTACTAAAATAATGCACATCATAAAATCATCATAAATGCCCATAAAAGGAATATTAGAAAACACAGCAAGTCAGGAAAAACACATCATCCTAAATGCCCATAAACATCAGAAAACATGTGGCAAGTCATGAACAACATATCACCCAAGCTGCACAAATCATAAGAGGACGCATGGCTGCTGTTTTAAAAAGAAACAATCCCATGAGTACACTCAGCACAACTGTAGGACTGCATATGTAATTTGGCAATATTCTTAGGGGTGCCATAAACCTGAAGCAAAGCATGCAAAATCGAGTGTCCATACTTAAATATCGGAGCTCCTGTGCTCCGGTTGTAGCACCTGCTGTGCCTCAGAGTTAATTCTGGCAGGATCTGGGTCCTCCGTCGAGGGTCACCCAGGCCTGCTTATGGCTGTCTTACATGATACAAAACCACCGGGGCCTCGTTTGACCTTCGCGGGGGCCCAGAGAGCCCAATAGCCCAAGCACTACTGCAGAGTTCACGCTCCTAGCACAGTGACTGGGGGAGAGGGACTCATCTGGTTCCTGGTGCGCCCCTCCTGCATCATTCTGTGTCATTTTCCTTAAGATATTTCTAATGCACTTTACATGGGGAAAATCCCCTGTACTTATACTCAGTTTTGAAAAGGACATACAAAGAGGGCGAGAAGAGGTTCCAACCAGTTACAACTGGTTCTAGGGGCGTCCCCTCTCTCCTCCATCACAGGCTCCAGACATCAGATGGGGGTAAACAGGCCCTTTGTGTGAAGCCAGGGCACAGCCTTTACAAATGCAGGTGTGCCCTGCCACCCCTTCTCCCAGCCCAGGAAGACCATTTATTATGCAGATGTGCCTCTGTGACACCTCCACCCTCTTGGTGTGTGGGCTGTCTGAAAAGTATGCACAAAGCCCAGCTGTCACTCTGCCCCAGATGTGGATTGGAGTCAAGCTGCCAGAGCCATAAGCAGAGAGAAATGCTCAGTTTCTATAAGTTGCATTCCTATAATGGTAATATAAAATTCACCTACACCAGTAAGCAGCATTTCTCACTAGCATAACAGCCATCCCAAACATGCTTACGCTACCCCTCATAAATCAGAAAATATCCCCTAGTCATAAGGCAGGGCATTTCCAATGCAATCCTATCAGCAAGGCAGCCCTCACAACTGTGAGAAACCCAATAGGCTGTTTGTCACTAACAGGACACGCTTTACAACCAGGCACATCCTGCCTTCTACATACATAGCACTCTGCCCATAGGGCTAGTAAGGGTGAACCATAGAGTTAATGTACATGTAGTAAAAGGGGAGTTCTGGGCCTGGCAAGTAAATTTAGATGCCAGGTCAAGGTGTCAGTAAAGTATGCAAGCAGTCCGTACGCTGGCAGGCCAGAGACAGGTTTCAAAGGATACTTCAGTGGGTGGCGCAAGCAGCGCTGCAGGCCCACTAGTAGCGTTTAATTTACAGGCCCCAGGTATAAGGATACCACTGTACAAGGGACTTATAAGTAAATTAAACATGCCAATTAGGTGTAAGTCAATCATACCAACTTTAGAACGGAAAGCACCTGCACTTTAGCACTGATCAACAATGATAAAGTGCTTGGAGTCCTAGACCCAACAGGAAGAGGTCAAAAAAATGGGAGGAAGGAGGCAAAAAGCTTGGGGATGACCCTGCAAAAAGGGCCAGGTCCAACATAGACTATATGAAGAACCAGCTGTAGGAGGCTGGCCTGGCTTATAGTGGGTACCTGATGGTACTTACACCTTGTGCTAGGTCTAGTTATCCCTTATTAGTAGATTAGTAGTGCTCTAGCAGCTTAGGCTGATAGAGGTAGCTATAGCAGAACAGCTTAAGCTGAACTAGGAGACATGCAAAGCTCCTACTATACCACTTATATCATATAGCACTATATCATAAGAATCACAATACTCAGAGTTATTAAAAATAAAGGTACTTTATTTTAGTGACAATGTACCAAAAATATCTCAGAGGATATACCCCCTTAGGAGGTAAGTAAAAATACACAAAATATACACACAAACCAGAATCAGGTAAGTAAAGAGTTAGAAAAGTAGTGCAAACACTGTAGAATACAGTAGGATGCAAGAGGCCTAGGGGCAACACAAACCATATACTAAGAAAGTGGAATGCAAACCACCTAGGGACCCCAGGCCTAGTGTAGTGTGTAGAGGGTTGCTGGGAGTGTAAGAAAACACTAACGGTGTCCAAGATACCCCACCCCAAGACCCTGAAAAGTGGGAGTAAAGTTACACTACTTCCCCAGAAACACACTAAATTCGTGATAGGAGATTCTGCAGGGACAACAATGGACTGCAAAACACTGAAGACGGATTTCTGGACCTGAGGACCTCCAAAGGAAGGGGAACAAGTCCAAGAGTCAAGAAAGTGTCTGTAGGGGCAGGAGCCCACTAAACCCGGGATGAAGGTGCAAAATGGCTGCCTCTGGGTGGAAGAAGCTGAAGATTCTGCAACAACGGAAGATGCCAGGAGCTTCTCCTTTGCACAGAAGATGTCCCACAGCATGCTGGAGGAGGCAGAGTTGTTTCCATGCAGAAAAACCACAAACAAGCCTTGCTAGTTGCAAATGTCTCAGTAGAAGAAAAATGGGTGCTGCCCGGGCCCAGGTAGGACCAGGAGGTTGCCCCTTGGAAGAGGAGACAGAGGGGGCGCTAAGCAGCACAAAAAGCCCACACAGAATCAGGCAGCACCCACAGAAGCACTTGAACAGGCATTCAAGAAATCTGAGCAAGGCGGTCATCTCAACACTACAAAGGAGGTTCCAACGAAGTCGGTGGTCAACTCAGTGAGTTGAGAAATGCAGGACAGAGTGCTGGGGACCTGGGCTATGCTGTGCCTGAAGGATTCCTTGCAAAAGTGCACAGAAGCCCTAGCAGCTGCAGTTCACGCAGCACACAGGATTACTGTCTGGCGTGGGGAGGCAAGGAATTACCTTCACCAAATTTGGACAGAAGGACCACTGGACTGTCGAGGTCATTTGGATCCAGCTCCTGTGTTCCAGGGACCATGCTGGTCAAGATGAGAGGGGACCCAGAGGACCAGTGAAGCAGAAGTTTGGTGCCTGCGTTAGCAGGGGGAAGATTCCGTCAACCCACGGGAGATTTCGTCTTGGCTTCCAGTGCAGGGTGAAGGCAGACATCCCTCAGAGCATGCACCACCAGGAAACAGTTGAGAAAGCCAGTAGGATTAGGCACTACAATGTTGCTGGTAGTCCTCTTGCTAATTTCTTGCTGTTTTGCAGGTGTCCTGGAGCAGTCAGCGGTTGATCCTTGGCAGAAGTCGAAGAGAGAGATGCAGAGGAACTCTGGTGAGCTCTTGCATTCGTTATCTGACGAGAAACCCACAGGAGAAACCCTAAATAGCCCTCAGAGGAGGATTGGCAACTTAGTCAGGTAAGCATCTATCAGGAGGGGGCTCTGATGTCACCTGCTGGCACTGGCCACCCAGAGGCCTCCAATGGGCCCTCACACCTCCACATTCAAGATGGCAGAGGACTGGGACAAACTGGAGGAGCTCTGGGCACCACCCCTGGGGTGGTGATGGACAGGGGAGTGGTCACCCCCCTTTCCTTTGTCCAGTTTCATGCCAGAGAAGGGGCTGGGGGATCCCTGAACCGGTGTAGACTGGCTTATGCAAGTAGGGCACCATATGTGCCCTTCAAAGCATTTCCAGAGGCTGGGGGACGCTACTCCTCCCCAGCCCTTAACACCTATTTCCAAAGGGAGAGGGTGTAACACCCTCTCTCAGAGGAAATCCTTTGTTCTGCCTTCCTGGGACTGGGTCAAGACTGATTTGCATATGGCTGGGTTCAAACTGGGGTGGCATGGTGAGCAAAATAATGGATGGATTAAACCCAGATCTGGGGGTGAATGTTTGATTGGTTCCGCATTCCGTCCATCCAGTCACGCTATCCCACAGCGTTTGTATTTTGCTTTGCTTTTGCCGCCCTAAGTGCGCCGGGTATGCCCAGACGTGGGTCCCGGGCTCACTGTGCCACTGGATTCAAGCTAGCCTGGCTGAGGAGGGGTGAAACCCCGAAACCGGTCCCAGGATGTTTGTTTCCGGTCCAGGGAGAACCTGGCCTGGCAGTTCGGGCTGGACTGTTCCCATGTGGAACAGGGTCAAGACTGATTTGCATATGGCTGGGTTCAAACTGGGGTGGCATGGTGAGCAAAATAATGGATGGATTAAACCCAGATCTGTGACTGGGGGTGAATGTTTGATTGGTTCCGCATTCCGTCCATCCAGTTACGCTATCCCACAGCGTTTGTATTTTGCTTTGCTTTTGCCGCCCTAAGTGCGCCGGGTATGCCCAGACGTGGGTCCCGGGCTCACTGTGCCACTGGATTCAAGCTGGCCTGGCTGAGGAGGGGTGAAACCCCGAAACCGGTCCCAGGATGCTTTTTTCCGGACCAGGGAAAACCTGGCCTGGCAGTTCGGGCTGGACTGTTCCCATGTGGAACAGGGTCAAGACTGATTTGCATATGGCTGGGTTCAAACTGGGGTGGCATGGTGAGCAAAATAATGGATGGATTAAACCCAGATCTGTGACTGGGGGTGAATGTTTGATTGGTTCCGCATTCCGTCCATCCAGTTACACTATCCCACAGCGTTTGTATTTTGCTTTGCTTTTGCCGCCCTAAGTGCGCCGGGTATGCCCAGACGTGGGTCCCGGGCTCACTGTGCCACTGGATTCAAGCTAGCCTGGCTGAGGAGGGGTGAAACCCCGAAACTGGTCCCAGGATGCTTGTTTCCGGTCCAGGGAGAACCTGGCCTGGCAGTTCGGGCTGGACTGTTCCCATGTGGAACAGGGTCAAGACTGATTTGCATATGGCTGGGTTCAAACTGGGGTGGCATGGTGAGCAAAATAATGGATGGATTAAACCCAGATCTGTGACTGGGGGTGAATGTTTGATTGGTTCCGCATTCCGTCCATCCAGTTACGCTATCCCACAGCGTTTGCATTTTGCAGTTGTCACCCCCCTTTCCTTTGTCCAGTTTCGTGCCAGAGAAGGGGCTGGGGGATCCCTGAACCGGTGCAGACTGGCTTATGCAAGGAGGGCACCATCTGTGCCCTTCAAAGCATTTCCAGAGGCTGGGGGACGCTACTCCTCCCCAGCCCTGAACACCTATTTCCAAAGTGTGTAACACCCTCTCTCAGAGGAAATCCTTTGTTCTGCCTTCCTGGGACTGGGCTTCCCAGACCCCAGGAGGGCAGAAGCTTGTCTGTGGGTTGGCTGCAGCGGTAGCTGCAGTGAAAACCCCAGAGAGCTGGTTTTGCAGTACCCGGGGTCCATGCTGGAGCCCCGGGGATGCATAGGATTGGCACCCTAATACCAGATTTGGCATGGGGGTCAATTCCATGATCTTAGACATGGTACATGGCCATATTTGGATTTACTATTGTGAAGCGACATATAGGTATTGACCTATATGTAGTGCATGCGTGTAATGGTGTCCCCGCACTCCCAAAGTCTAGGGAAATTGCCCTGAACTATGTGGGGGCATCTTGGCTAGTGCCAGGGTGCCCTCACACTTAGGAACTTTGCACCTAACCTTCACTAAGTGAGGGTTAGACATATAGGTGACTTATAAGTTACTTAAGTGCAGTGTAAAATGGCTGTGAAATAACGTGGAGGTTATTTCACTCAGGCTGCAGTGGCAGTCCTGTGTAAGAATTGTCTGAGCTCCCTATGCGTGGCAAAAGAAATGCTGCAGCCCATAGGGATCTCCTGGAATCCCAATACCCTGGGTACCTAGGTACCATATAGTAGGGAATTATAAGGGTGTTCCAGTGTGCCAATTAGAATTGGTAAAAATGGTCACTAACCTGCAGTGACAATTGTAAAGACAGAGAGAGCATTAGCACCGAGAATGTTGTGAGCAGAGCCTCAGTGACACAGTTAGGCACCACACAGGGAACACGTTCAGACCGCAACTATGAAAACTGGGGTCCTGGCTAGCAGGGTCCCAATGAGACATATAAAACACACTGACAAATAGAGTTTCCACTATGAGCACTGGGGTCCTGGCTTGCAGGATCCCAGTGAGACAGTAAAAACACCCTGACACATACTCACAAACAGGCCAAAGTGGGGGTCACAAGGCTAGAAAGAGGCTACCTTCCTACACCAGCCTCCAACAGTGAGTGTCTCTTTTGCTCTGTCAGTGAGTGTGTCAATGTCTGACTGGGTCTGTTAGTGGGTGCATGACTGTCTGAGTGGATCGGTGAGTAGGTGCAGAAGTGTCTGAGTGGATCAATGAGTGGGTGCGGACTGACTGGCTAGGACTGTAAGTTGGTGTGTGAGGTAGTCGAATTGGATCTGTAAGTGGATGTGTGAGTGTCTGAATGCGTGTGCGAGTGACTGTGTGAGTGTCTGAGTGGGTCTGTGAGTCAGCGTTTGAGTGTCTGAGTGGGTGTGTGTGTCTGAGTGAGTATCTGAGTGGGTGTGTGAGTGCCTGAGTGTGTCTGACAGTGAGTCCATGAGTGTTAGAGTGGGTTAGTTAGTGGGTGCATGTGTGGCTGGGTAGGTCTGTGACTGGACATCTGAGTGTCTCAGTTGGTCTGTGAGTGTGTGCATCAGTGTCTGAGTGGACCTGTGAGTGGGTGCATGACTGTCTGAGTGGGTCAGTGAGTGGGTGCATGATTGATTGACTGGGACTGCAAATGGTGTATGAGTGTCTGAATGGATTTGAGAGTATGTGTGTCTATATGGGTCTGTATATGGATGTGTGTCTAAGTGGGTCTATGGTTGGCAGTGTGAGTGTCTGAGTGGGTCTTTGAGTGGGTGTGTGAGTGTCTGGTTGGGCCTGTTAGTGGGTGTCTGAGTGGATCTCTGAGTGGGTGTATGAGTGTCTGAGTGAGTCTGCCAATTTGCGCATGAGCGTCTGAGTGGGTCTGTGAGTGGGTGTACATGATTGACTTTGTGGGTCTGTCAGTTGTTGTGTTAGTGTCTGAGTGGTTCTGTGAGTGGGTGACTAAGTGTCTGAGTGGATCTCTGAGTGGATGTATAAGTGTCTGAGTGGGTCTGTCAATGGGTGTGTGAGTGTCTGCTTGGGTCTGTGAGTAGCAGCATGAGTGGCTGAATGGGTCTGTGACTGGATACCTGAGTGACTGAATTGGTCTGTCAGTGGAAGAGGGAGTGTCTGAGTGGGTGCATGAGTGTATGAGTGGGCAAGTCAGTGGGTGTGTGAGTGTCTGAGTAGGTCTGTGAGTGGGTGTCTCAGTGTCTGAGTAGGTCTGTGAGTGTGAGCGTTAGTGTCTTGGTTGGTCTGTGAGTGGGTGTGTGAGTGTCTGAGTGGGTAGGTTGGTGGTTGCATGACTGTCTGAATACATCTGTGAGTGGATGCACAAGTGTCTGAGTGGGTCAATAAATGGGTGCATGACTGACTGACTGGGACTGTGAGTTGGTGTGTGAGGTAGTCTGAGTGGATCTGAGGATTCAGTATATGAATGACTGAATGGTTCTGTGAGTGGGTGTGCATGTCTGAGTGAGTATCTGAGTGGGTGTGTGAGTGTCTAAGTGTGTCTGACAGGTGGTCGTAAGTGTCTGATTGGATCAGTTAGTTGGTGCATGGGTGGATCTGTGACTAGGCACGTGTGCGTCTTAGTTGGTCTGTGAGTGTGTGCCCTAGTGTCTGAGTAGGTCTGTGAGTGGGTGCCTGGCTGTCTGTGTGGGTCTGTGAGTAGGTGCACACAAGTCTGAGTGGGTCAATGAGTAAGTAGGTGTGTGAGTGTCTGAATGGATCTAAGAATGGGTTGGTGCATCTATATGGGTCTGTATGTGGATGTATGAGTGTCTAAGTGGGTCTATGAGTGCCTCTGTGAGTGTCTGAGTTGGTGTGTGTGTGGGTGTCTGAGTGTCTAAGTGGGCCTGTGAGTGAATGTGTGAGTGACTAAGTGGATATCTGAGTGGGCATATGTGTGTCCAAGTGGATCTGTCAATGGGTGCATGAGTGTCTGAGTAGATCTTTGAGTAGGTGCATCAGTGGCTGAGTGGTACACCGACTGGATACCTGAATGACTTAGTGGGTCCATGAGTGGGTGTGTGAGTGTCTAACTGGGCCTGTGAGGGTGTGTTTGAGTGGATCTTTGAGTGGATGTATGAGTGTCCGAGTGGGTCTGTCAATGGGTGCATGAGTGTCTGAGTGGATCTGTGTGTGGGTGCATGAGTAGTGGTGTGGGTCTGTGACTGGATAACTGAGTGACTGAGTGGGTCTGTCAGTGGGAGTGTATGAGTGGGACTGTGAGTGGGTGCATGAGTGTATGAGTGGTCTGTCAGTCGGTGCACAAGTTCTGAGGAAGCCTGTGAGTGGGTGCCTTAGTGTCTGAGTGAGTCTGTGAGTGTGAGTGTCTGAGTAGGTCTGTGAGTGGGTATGTGAGTGGCTAAGTGGGTGTGTGAGTGTCAAAGTGGTCTGTGAGTGGGAGTGGGAGTCTTTGTAGGTCTTTGTGTGGGTGTGTCAGGATCTGAATGTGTTGGTGGGGGGTACATGAGATCTGAGTCATTCTGTGAGTATGCACATGATTGTTTGAGTAGGTGGGTGAGTGTGCCAATATTTATTTTTTCCAATATTTCTGAGTGTGCCACAACATTATACGAGGGGCTGTGCTGGGAACCACAGCAGATTCACAAGTATCATCAGTGAAAATAAAATAAATAAATGAGTGGGTGCATAATTGTCTAAGTAGGCCTATGTATGGTTGCATGAGTGTCTGACTGGGTCTGTGAGTGGGTGCATGAGTGTCTGAGTATGTGGGCCGGTGTGTGAGTGAGTATGTGAGTGGCTGTGTGAGTGTTTGAGTGCATTCATGAGTGGGTGCTTGAGTGTCTTTGTGGGTCTATGAGTGGATACATGAGTGTGTGAGTGGGTCTATGAGTGAATGAATGAGAGGCTGAATGGGTTAGTGAGTGGGTGCTTGAGTGGCTCAGTGTGTGTGTGTGTGGGTGCATGACTGGCTGAGTGAGTCTGTCAGTGGGTACGTGAGGGTCTGAGTGGGTCTGTCAGTGTGTGCATGAGTGTCGAAAGGGTCTGTGAGTGGGTGTTAAAGTGTCTGAGTGGGTCTGTGACTGGGTGTGTGAGTGTCTGAGTGGGTCTATGAGTGGGTGCATGACTGCCTGAGTGGGTCTGTCATTGGGTGTGTGAGTGCATCTGTGAGTGGGAGTCTGAGTGGCTGTGAGGGTCTGTGATTGGGAGCAGATGGGTTGAGTGGGTCTGTGAGTTGTTGTGTGAGTGTCTGAATGGGTGTGTGAGTGGATGCAGAGCATCCAAGTGGGTCTGTGAGTGGGTGTATGAATGTCTGAGTGGGTCTGTGATTGGGTGTGTAATTTTCTGAATGTCTGAGTCAGTCTGTGTGTGGGCGTGTGAGTGTATGAGTGGGTATCAATCAATCAATCAATCAATTCATTTATAGAGCGCGCTACTCACCCGCGAGGGTCTCAAGGCGCTGGAGAGGGGGGGGTTACTACTGCTCGAAAAGCCAGGTCTTGAGGCGCTTCCTGAAGTTGAGATGGTCCTGGGTAGTTCTTAGGTGTGTATGGAGGGAGTTCCATGCTTTGGCTGCCAGGTAGGTGAACGATCTTTCTCCGGCTGTGGTTCTGCGGATGTGAAGCACGGTGGCGAGGGCGAGGCTCGCTGAGCGGAGCTGACGGGTGGGTGTGTAGAACGAGAGGCGGCTGTTGAGGTATTTGGGGCCCATGTTGTGGAGTGCTTTGTGTGCGTGGGTGAGGAGCCTGAAGGTGATCCTCTTGTTGACGGGGAGCCAGTGTAGGTGTTTTAGGTGGGCGGATATGTGGCTGTGGCGAGGGATGTCGAGGATGAGGCGTTCTGTATGCGTTGTAGACATTTCTGAAGCTTTGAGGTGGTACCTGCGTATAGGGTGTTTCCGTAGTCCAGACGGCTTGTTACGAGGGCATGGGTAACTGTCTTTCTGGTTTCGGCGGGGATCCATCGGACGATTTTTCGGAGCATGCGTAGGGTGTTGAAGCATGATGACGAGACAACGTTGACTTGCTTGGTCATTGTGAGGAGGGGGTCCAGGATGAATCCGAGGTTGCGTGCGTGCTCCGAGGGGGTTGGTGCGGTGCCCAGAGCGGTGGGCCACCAGGAGTCGTCCCAGGCGGAAGGGGATTGTCCGAGGATGAGGACCTCCGTCTTGTCTGAGTTCAGTTTTAGGCGGCTGAGCTTCATCCATTCCACGACGTCTTTCATTCCTTCCTGTAGGTTGGTTTTGGCGGTGGTTGGGTCTTTGGTGAGGGAGAGTATCAGCTGGGTGTCGTCAGCATAGGAGATGATGTTGATGTTGTGTTTGGGTGCGATGGCGGCGAGCTGGCTCATGTAGATATTGAAGAGGGTTGGGCTGAGCGAGGAACCTTGTGGTATGCCGCAGATGATCTCGGTGGGTTTTGAGCGGAAGGGGGGGAGGTGGACTCTCTGCGTTCTGTTGGAGAGGAACAAGATGATCCAGTCAAGGGCCTGTCCTAGGATTCCAGTGGTGCGGAGGCGGGTTATTAGGGTGCAATGGCACACAGTGTCGAAGGCAGCCAGGAGGTCCAGGGTTCTGATGTCATCGGTGACTGCGATGAGGGCGGTTTCTGTGCTGTGGTTGGCCCGAAATCCAGATTGGGAAGGGTCAAGCGAGTTGTTAGCTTCAAGAAAGGCAGTCAGCTGCTTGTTGACGGTCTTCTCGATGACCTTGCCGGGAAGGGGAGAAGAGAGATGGGGCGGAAGTTCTTCAGCTCATTGGGGTCAGCCGTGGGTTTTTTCAGGAGGGCGTTGACTTCCGCGTGTTTCCAGCTCTCGGGGAAGTGGCTGAAGAGAACAATCTGTTGATGATGTTCCGGAAGTGGGGGGGCGATGACAGAGTCGGCTTTGTTGAAGATGTGATGGTGACAAGGGTCCGAGGGGGAGCCGGAGTGGATGGTGTTCATGATGCTTCTGGTCTCTTCTGAGCTGATGAGGGTCCAGGCGTTGAGTGTAGTGGTGGGGGCTGTAGGTTCGGTGGTGGGGTACAGGGTCTGGGGTCCGAAGCTGTCGTGTAGGTCTACGATCTTTCAGTGGAAGAACGTAGCGAGGGAGTTGCAGAGTTCTTGTGATGGTGTGATGACGTTGGAGCTGGCGCTGGGGTTGGAGAGCTCTTTGACGATGTTGAAGAGTTCTTTTTTGTTGTGGGTGTTGTTGTCTAGTCGCACTTTGAATGATGTCATTTTGGTGAAGCGGATCAGCTGGTGGTGTTTACGGATGCCGATCTTGAGGGCTGTCATGTTTTCTGTGGTGCGTTCCCTGCGCCAGGTTTTTGCGAGGGTACGGCAGGATATCTTGGATTCTTTGGGGGCGTCCGTGAACCATGGGGGTTTCCTGATGCTGGTCCCGCTTAGGTGGTTTTTGAGTGGTGCGAGGTTTTCGGCACAGTTGGTGATCCACTGTGTGAGGCTGCGTTGTTGGCGTCGGTGATGATGGCTGGTGGGTTTTAGTTCAGTGCAGAGAGGAGCTGCTCTGTGGAGATTTTGCTCCAGCGTCTGCAGGGGATTTGTTGTGTGCGATGGTGGTGAGTCTCTTGTTTGAAGGTGAAGTGGATGCATGTGTGGTCGGTCCAGTGTAGTTCGGAGGAGTGGCTGAAGGAGATGTGGTTGCTGTCGGAAAAGATGGGGTCGAGCGTGTGACCAGCGGTGTGGGTGGGGGTGCTCACCAGTTGCTTGAGTCCGAGGTTGGCGAGGTTGTCGAGCAGGGTGGTGGTGTTGTTGTCGTTGTTTTTCTCCAGGTGGAAGTTCAGGTCCCCGAGGAGGATGTAGTCAGGTGAGGCTAGGGCGTGCGGGCTGATAAAGTCTGTGATGATTTCGCTGAATTGGGTGCGTGGGCCCAGGGGTTTGTAGAAGAGAGTTCCTCTGAGGGTGGTTTTGGGGTCGGTGTGGATCTGGAAGTGTATGTGTTCGGCGGCGAGGGGGGTGTCTTCAGTGGTGGTCGTGATGTTGAGGGTGTTCCTGTAGATGATGGCGATTCTTCCTCTGGTTTGGTTGACGCAGTCCTTCCGGGCGATCTTGTAGCCGTCGGGGATGGCTATGGCGATGTCTGGAGCCGAAGAGGCGTTCATCCAGGTTTCTGTGATGAAGGCGATGCCTGGTGCTGATGTGTCCAGGAGGTCCCATAGTTCGATGGTGTGCTTGTGGACGGAGCGTGTGTTGAGGAGGATGCACTTGAGGTGGTTGTTGTTGCGAAGGCCGGTGGGAGGTCTGCAGGTACGGTGGAATGTGGATTTGCAGGCTTGGCAGGTGAAGGGTCGATGGGTTCGTTCAGGGCTGGCTTGGTAGCAGGTGGCTGTTCGTCCGGTGTTGAGGGCGTAGAGGGATGTGGCGTCGTATCTTAGTCGGGTGCTTTGAGTGCGGTGGGGGCCAGGGGTCTGGCGCTGGGCGCGGTCCAGGTGCGGATGGGCATAGCGGCCGCCATAAGAAGGGAGGGGGGAGGAGGGGTCAGCTGGGAGGCGGGCGGGAAGGAGAGCAAATGGGAGCAGGGGGGCAGGCCGCAAGGGTGGCAGTGGCGGGAAACAGAAGCACAAGGGAGCGAAAGGAAAGGAACAAAGAGCCAAATACAGACAAAGAGCCAACTACAGATAAAGAGCCAAATACAAACAGAGACAGACAGACAGAGAAACAATACAAACAGAGAGACAAAACAAATACAAAACAGGGAGACAAAGGAAGGACCGACAAAAGGTGGAAAGAAAAGGCAAGAAGTCAAACACTACCTGGCAGGGGCCTGGGCAGGCGGAGCTGCAGAGGTGGGGAAGCGACCTACCCGAGGGTAGGTGACTGGGCGCATGAGTGTGGGAAAGTTTGGCTGATTGCAGAAGCCCCCTCTCTTTTTTCCCCATTTGCAGCTGATACTGGTGTTTTCTGACTCTGACTGTGCCCTGGACACTGCTATCCCATACCTGGACCAGTGCTCTGTTTAAAATGGTATAGGCAAAATAGGCCTAGTTATAATTGACTCTGTCAACCCACCTCTAAGTCCCTAGTGTATGGTAGGGCATGTACATGTAGGGACCCCAGTATAGTTAATGCACCCATGGGTGCACTACTGTTGTGTCCGGTGTCATTGTAAAGGCAGGCCTGCCTTGCTGGCTGTTTGTAAGTTAAAATTAACCCCAAATTCGACTTTGGAATTAAAAGTACTTCCAAAGACTCCAACTACCTTATTTTTGCATTTGTTATCCCTAAGGTCTGCCTTAGGTGCCCCAAGGGTAGGGTGTAGTTTAAATATAGGCAGGGACTTCATAAAGTATGTTTTTTAAACCCTGATGAGGGGAAACAGGCAAATTCATTTTCCTCATTGTGAATGGTCTCCATAGGCTAATATTGGGAGACTTTATTTTAAAATAATAAAGTCTTATTTCTGACAGAGAGGAGTTAAAAAAAATCAGATTTGGTATCAAATTAAATGTTATGATACATCCAACAACTTGCCAAGGTTACATTTATTATAACTCGCACATAGAAAGAGTATTAGAGCTCCTTCTGAAAGTTACCAAATTCAGCCCTGTAGCACCCTTGCCTGATTGGTCAGCCTCTGGCAGCCTGAGCCAAGCTACCTTAATGAGGTGTAGAGTGGCCTGGGCTGAGAAAAAGGAAAAATCTGGTGGGAAGAGAACTGCCACAGCAGATGGAAGAGCATTATGGGGAAAGGGTAGTCCAACTGGTCTTTAAAGAAGAGAAAGCCACTTGGGACAGAAACGTGGCTCTGCTATTTCCTGTTCCCCAGACAGATGGGAGCCAGAGTGATTAGATTAGGAGTAGGGCTGAAGGGGGTTTGTTAGGGAAACTAAGCCACACCAATGACAAGATTCAGCCAGACCTAACCTCCAAGGAGAAATTTGTTCCGTGTTGGATTTTGAGAGAATGCTGCTTTCTGGGACTGATTTTTGCCACACTTCTTAGGAAGTAGTCACCCAGAGGGTGGCAGCCGGCACCCCATTGGACTGGAGTACCCCCCTGTTTCCCTACCCAAGAGTAAGGATCAATATGGCAGCACTGCCCCACAATTCAGATCCTTACTGGAAGAATAAACTAGAGAAGAAGGACTGCACTGCTGAATTCCTGGTCTGCACCTGAAGGACTGCACTCACAAGGACTGCACCATCTGTACACTCTGGGCTTCACCAAGGAAAGGACTTTGCCTTGCTTCTGAAACTATAGGAGTGGACTCCCTCTAAACTCCAGTTACAAAGGAGTAAACCAGAGTCCCCTGCACCAAGTCCTATCAGAAGAGCCAAGCTGACCAGTGTCCAATGGCTATTTGAGGATTCTGACCAGGTGCATTCTGGGAACTGCAGTCCCATCTTCCAAGGAGCAACTCAGAGCTGCTGGAACCTTGGATCAAGATTGTGGAACTTCAGGACCCAGACAAGACATCTATAGGAAGATCCAGATGTTTGGAGAAGTTTGGAACAACTGTTATATTAAGATCTATAAGTTGAAGATGTACATTGTGGGAGTTGTAGTCCCAGACCCCAAGAGGCAAACCAGAGCCTCTGAACCCTCAGTTGTAGACCACTTTCCTGAATTAAGAAACACGTCTGAAAGTAAGTGTTAAAGTGTTAAATTGTGGGTGGTCTGAACTCTAGACTTGTCCCTGCCCAGTGCACCTTTTTTTTAACCCTTTGAGCACTATTTGCTTCTAAGCCCTAGTTTCATTTTAGTCTTCAAAAAATTCATAACTCAGGTTCCCTGCATTGTATTTTTTTAGTTTTGGTGTCATTTTAAAGATAAAAATATTTCCTATTTCTGTAAATTGGTGGTGGATTTTTATTGTGTGTTGTTTTTCACTTCTTTACTGTTTTGTTGATATTAAATGCTTTACACACCTGGCTCCTAAATTAAATCTAACTGCTCATGCGACAAGCTATCAAGGGTTGAGCAAGGATTGATTTACTGAGGCCTTGAATGGACCTAGTTGGGGTTTGTGGCCTATTGCTAAGTGTAGGTACCTACTTGACCTTACCAATAACCCACTTTCCAACAATGTGTGTCCAAGTGGGTCTGTGAGTGGCTCCATGAATGTCTCAGTGGGTCTGTGAGTGGGTGTGTGAGTGTCTCAGTGGGTCTGTGAGTGGATGCATAGTGTCTAAGTGGGTGGATGAGTGTGGTAATGTTTTTTTTTCTTTTTTTCTGACATTCACAAATTTGTCACAATGCTCCCCATGGTCTGCACTGAGCGTTGTGACAGATTTGGGAATATCTACATTGTGTAAAAAAGACATATTCCTGAATTTAAAAATCGTAACTTGTCATAATAGCTACTCAGTTGAATATTTCTTGGAGTAGAGGACTGCCACCCTGATCCTTACTACCATTTTAAATTTGTTTCACTACAACATTTCAGCCCCAAAGACCATTCCCCGTTATAAAAAATTGTGGCCACAACTTTCACATCAGGTTGCGACCAGCCAATGAGAACATTCCTGTGCACTGAGGGTTTACAAAGACACCGTGAGTGGATTTGCTATTTGTTCCCCCCTCCAGATAGACATATTTATTTATCTTTTATTAAAAGAAAAAGAAATATAGATATCTAGAGTTGTGAAAGCTTCACAAATACTCCCGATCTTGTGCTAAGATCTGATTGGCTGCCAACACTTCAACTAGGAAGTGTTGGCAGTAATCTTGGGAGTAAGCTTCAGCCGAGTCCCAGAAAAAAACATAAAAGAAAAAGAAAAAGAGGCAGGTAGTGGAAAACTGAACCCTAAGCTCTGGTTTTGGAGTACCAGATGGACCCCACCAGGACAAGAAAGCATTTTAAAAAACATTTTCACTGAAAAGCATGCTTCTTTTTAATAGATCCCCCGGGTGGGCTGGGTCCAAGGACCATTTAAAAAAAAAAAGGAATGGGTGCACATGGGCCCCCCTCCTAAGACTCATTGAGCCCCGAGGACCACCACCTTCCCATGGCAAATATTATTTAAAAATATGATAGGGCTGCGTGGCCGTCCATCCCCTTGGGACCACCACCTCCCCAGGGCAAAATCTTTATTTGTAATGGAGGAGACCCATATGACCTCTCTCAAGGCACAGGGGACCGCCACCTCCCCAGGGCTAAATATCAAATGAACGCAGGGGCCCGCGTAATCCCCTGCAGCCCCAGTGACCCCCCACCCACCTGGGGGGAAATGCCAAGTTGTAACGGGGAGGCCCACATGGCCTCCCCTACAGCCCTGGTGACCGCCACCTTCCTGGGGCCAAACATCAAATGACAACGGGGGCTTCGCACTGATGTCGCCACAGCACCAGGGACACCACCTCTCTGGGGAAAAGTTGTTGTGGGGGAGGCCTGTATGGCCCCCCTCACATCCCTGGGGACTGCCACCTTCCCAGGGTCATTGAAAGTGTAAACTTAGACCTAAAGTGTAACTTTATTCGTAGTAAAGTTACACTTTTGGTCTAAGTTTATACTTTTGGTCTAAACTTAGTCATTTGGTCTAAATTTATCTTTGTGAATAGGGCCCTAAGTTTAGAACAAAAGTGTATGTTTAGATCTAAAGACTACCTTTACTCTTAGTAAAGTTAGTCTTATGGTTTAAGTTTAAACTTTTGGTCTAAACTTAAACTTTTGGTCTAAGTTTACCTTTGTGAATCAGTCCCTAGTACTGTAAATTCTCCCTACCATTCTGTCTGCTTTTACATTGTTGATTTGATTAAGGTATTTGCTTGTTTAAAACTAATGACGTCCTACGGTATTATAATTATGACTGTTAAAATCATTTATAAGGGCAGCATCCCGAATTCCAAGTTCCTCTAGGATGTACTACTATTTGTTTTGCTTTAAACAGCCTCCAGCAAATGGATCTCTTTTTTTGGATTTAACAAACTCCACTATTTTTGTATACAATAGGGTACACTGCCAATAGGCCACAGTTGTGGTTTGTTTTAAGGTAAATGTACGAGTTGGTAGAGCAGACACAGCAGACACAGCACATTTACGCAACTATTGTGCTATATTGTGAAATAGGAGAGATTCTTTTCTCAAGTGCTTTATATTATCTGCTTCCGCATGCCCTAATCCATGTAGGTATACAGTCTGCAGCAGCAGAGCCTTGTCTAGCCTGACTCCTGCCACAGTATGGGTGGAGCAGATTTTAGTGTGGTCAGTTTTACGTATCCTTTGCGCATTAGCTTCAGGCTTTAGGCCTTTGTGCATTTTGCCCTGGATGTATTTTATTCCTTTGCTCGCAGCATGGAGTCCCTGTGCACTTTGCTCTACATGCTTGTTATTCAGCTTCGTACTGTTATTTTTCAAATGGCCAGTTCTACGGTCTTGTTTTATATTTTATATCACACTGTTTAGCCTACTTCAGCACTGGACTTCTCAATAACACATTCCTGTTCACTCTGTACTTCAGTCAAGGATACAGTCTGGTACATTGCCGATAGACGTGGTAGGAGTTTAGTCTTTTGCATTCCTGCGTAGGGACATTTTGTGATCACGCTGACATGTTAGTTATAAAAACACTTCCTTGTCCCAATACATGCGAGAGGGAGATTACGACCAGGGAACCACAACTAGACGCTGACTGCCTTGTTGCAGATGCTGAACCAGATCACAGGCCTTTGCTCAGGTATGAGGGTTGATGTCTTCCCAGGGAATCTGAAATGCAAGTTAGAAGCTTAACATGCTGTGCTCGAAATAGAACTAGCTGAGAGAGAGTAGAAATTGTTAACACCATGATAGCGTTATTCTTATGTTTCACTCTCCTCGTGACTATTTCAATCCTACTGTGTTGTATGGTTCTGGTTATTGCAGCTCACGCCTTAATATCTAAAATGCAGACGTTTTATTAAAACATTATATAAAACTTAAACTGCCTTTGTCATTTGTATATGAGATCATATTGTAAATGAGAGAGCTGGTTTGGATCTGAGTGACCACGACTTCCCTAAGAAGTTCCAAAGATGTCATGCGCTCGGCTGCCCAATCATCTCTTCCCCCTGGGAGAAATGAGGCACTGCTAGTTAGCCGGAGCAAAACCGGATTAAGGGTGACAGAGGTCCTTCCAAGTGGGTCAGATTCAGTCCCCCACACCGTGAACGATCCTGCTGCCTAGAAATCCAGTAGTCTCATTTAGGATAAAGAGAGCCCACGCGACATGGCTCCGCCAACGTTTGGTTTGGCTCAAATTTTTGGGTCCGGCTGACTCTCTCGGTCTCATATATATATTGACTACTCGGTTCCGTAAAAGGAGACGTCCGTGGGGCTGAGGATTTCCGCCACCACGGGATAGGTGCATCCTATTACTTAGTGGTCGGTTGTTCAAGCTTGAACTCTGAAAGGAAAACTCCGATATTAGTGTGCCTTCTCTGCCCTAGTGCTGTTTTTATAATGGCGAATCCTCAAATAGTGAACATAGCGCTTAATATGCGCCAGCCGCTCACGGGACATCTGATAGCACATGGTTTGACGAACCAGGGGGTCCGGTCACTTTTGTGGTGGACGCCCATGCAGCTTATAGAACAGAACTTTTTTATTCTTGGGTCGTATTTCCAGCAGTTGATGGGGGTACCAACACTTTTCACGATTATACTGTTGCAAATGTCCCTGGACAGTACAGGGCTTGTGCATACTTAGAGATACCTTTATCATATCAAGAACACCATAATAGGCTTGATGGCGCCCTCCCACACACAGTAGCAGAAGTTAGGTTAGGTCCACTGAGTAATGATGGTCCTACCTGGCCTTTATTGGCTACATACACACCATATCCTGCGGTTGCTAACTTGGCAGTGGCTGACGTTCGTCGTTTATATATAGACTTAGCAACTACATACAGAAGACTGGTTCAATTTGTGATGCAGACTTTAAATACTAATGCAGCACATGCTGCTCCGGCGCACCCACATGCAGTGGTTCCGGGTATCAATCCGGCCACTGTCCACTCAGTTATGGGTAAAATACCAGCTAAACGTGAGGAAACTCCATTTTGGCTGGCGCAAAAAATTAATACGCTGGAAGCAGTATTTCTCCATACGGGACCTCAGGATAAATATAGAATATTGACGATGTGTTTGCCGTATGGTATGGTTCCTCCTGTGGACCATTGTAATACCTGGGGCACGGTGTTTGCCGCGCTCTACACTACAGCACACGGTACACCAACATTAGCTAATCTACCGGAAATGCTTAAACAAATTCAAGATGAATATGGGGCTGCCCCCGCCTTGGATTTAGGCATGCAGCTGATGGGCAATTCTTCTATTATTTTGAGTAATCTCAAGGGAGAGGCAGTGGCGCTAGCCGTGCGTATGCATCTTCGAGACGTTCCGCAACTTAATCAGGAGCGGGAACTCCCAAGAATAATAGCAGAAACATATTCCAGTATTGGTCGTGATAGCCTAGGGGCTAGACCACAAAAACCCCAATTACAGGGTAAGAATAGTAAAGATAATGCTAAACAACAGCAGCCTGAGGGTACTAAGAAGTGCTGGGAGAAAAAACAGCAAACACCTAAGAAAGATGGGGGACAGTCTCCGCAGCCGGAGACCCCTCAGAATAGGTATAATCTCAGGAATAGGGATAATTTGAAAACGCCTGATAGATATCAATACACTGATACACGCCAATCTCGTTCCTTTCAGGACTCCTCGGACAAGAGAAGTGAGATAGGTGGGCGGTCAGAGCGGAGAACTGAGTACGTGAAACCGCGACAGGAATCACAACGCTCAACGGAGGTTTCTGTTAAACAGGAAGAGAAACCGCTCCAACAAAAGCAACAATTTAAAAAGAAGAAAGTGGCGGCGGTCTCTGTTAGACATGCCGCTCAAGAAGAGAGTTCTCTTGACGAACAGGACGTAGGCGTTGGCACTGTTAGACAGCACGGCAGAGGTCACAATAGTTCGCCGGAGTCTTCTAGAGCATCTGGAGGTGAAAGCAACTGATGACTTCATACAGGTCGAAACGGCAGATATGCGTGTCTCTGAACCCGATAGAGTATATAAAGTAACTTTGCAATTGGAAGGGGACATTGACCGCATTATACTTGCCATCTTTTGGGACCATGTGGTAAAATCATATGACGTTCTGCTGGCCAAACAAGATTGGCCACCTGACTTTGTTTGTGACTGTCCAGTTGGGGAGGAGGTTATTACACCTTCATTCTCACCACTTGTTCCGAGAGAACTAGCGGAGTCCTACAGTACATCATGGGCTCTAGCACAGGCCCCCGCCCTATATAGAAATCATGTGGGGTGGGATAGAGAATCTCCTTATCATGTAATTCCAATAAAGGGCGAACCTCAGCCGCAGCCGCAGTATCCTATAAAGTTTGAGGCAAGGGCATCGGTATGGAAAATTCTTACACAGTTGGAGTACCAGGGAGTACTGGAACCCTGTGTCTCGCCGATGAATAATCCCTTATTTCCAGTTGCTAAACCGGACCATTCATATAGGATAGTGGTGGATTACAGATATTTAAATGGACATACACCCACATATGCAATACAGAATTCACATAGCGCAGCGCTTATGAATAATATTGTGCGTAAAAAATATAAAACAACATTAGATATCTCGAATGGTTTCATCTGCCAAAATATAGTGCCCGAAAGTCAGGACTATACCAGCTTCAGTGCGTTTGGCTCCCAAAAAAAGTTTTGTCGTCTGCCTCAGGGGTATAAGAATAGCCCGGGACTATTATCTGCTTGTGTAACTGAAATTCTGCACGAGTTGGACCCTGAAGCGTTGTCATATGTTGATGACATATATTTGACGGACAATGAGATTCTGCAACATCCAAGGCGTGTAACACGCATTGTTGTGGGGTTTGCTGAAATTGGCCACAAGTTTAATTTAAAAAAATCGAAGATTGCCTTCCTCAGCGTCATTTTCCTGGGATATGAGTTGTCGAATGAGGGCAAGAAGTTGGCGCCACAGTTTTGGAGAAATGTGCTCAATTGCAGCCTCCTAATACGGTTCGGAAGCTCCAGTCATTGTTGGGGTTTCTGAATTTTGGCAGAACTTACATTCCTGATTATACTACACGTATAAAACCGTTATACGAGTTGATTCGCCCGAATTTTCCGAGTAGATTTTGACGATTGAGCATACACATATTCTTCGAGATTTGCAAACTGATCTCTTAGCAGTAAAGCATTTACACACACGGGACAATAGAACTCATCTGGTCATCAGGGTTATACCTGGTGCCGTTGGATTTACATATGTCACCTTTAATGAGGGTGAGACAGTCCCGATAGCATACAAATCTCACTTGTATTCGGCTGCAGAACAACGTTTTGCACAAACTGAGAAAATTCTCACTGCTGTACAGATGGCTGTGATTAAAGAACTACCTCTTGCCCAGGGCCAACGCATCATTGTCGTTTCCCCGATTCCAGCCTTAGAGGCTGTTACAAAAGCGAGTGTTCCTAATTCGAAAGCTTTACACCCGCGATGGATACAATAAGCAACGTCTTTGACGGCCACTGATGTAGATTACATATTTGACCCTAAACTGCAGACTCAAGAATTTCTTCAATATGAAATGGAATACCCAGTTCCCGCTGGCACGTTGCCTATTGACCAATATCAGGTGGTCATGTATACAGATGGCTCTGCGCAGCCAGCGGTTGGTACTTAACAACAGTATTCTGCTGCATGTGCGGTGGTGAGCGGCACAATGGAGGGGGAAGTGTTCTGCCCCCGATATACTTATACGCAGACCTTGGGAGATTGTACGGTACAGTTGGCTGAGCTCAAGGCTCTATTGTTAGCTTTAGAACACGCGGATCCGGCGATACTTACCTTGCTGGTCTGTGACTCCTACTACTGTGTCCAGTCTTTCAATGAATATTTGCACTACTGGAGGTTGAATGGGTTCAGAGATTCCAAAGGCAACACCATTAAACACAAATTGCTGTCGGGGAAGGTTGCGAATCTGAAAGAAACACTTCCTAAAGTCCATGTTGTACATACACTTGGACACCAGCACGTTGGAATACACGTTGCTGGGAATTCTTTGGCTGATGAAGCCGCAAAATCGGCAGTGGCAGTTGCCACTGTAGCCGCAGTAACTCGTTCGAGTTCCAAACCAGACACGGAGATTTTGGCTGCCATAAAAGCTACGGCTGATGGCACGCCATTTCCTAAAGGATTTCCTTCTAAATATAGTTACTGTATGGGTGGTATGCTAAACGCTGTAGTTAAAATTCCAGGCGTTGGTGTAAGTGAAATGTCCAATAAAATTGAGAGATCTCGATTCATTACTGCAGCACATGAGGGGGTGGCATCTGCGCATGCGGGTGTGACTGCCACGATTTCACTCTTACAGGCTTGTTACTGGTGGCCTGGTCTCTATAAGGAGACAAAGCAGTATGTCCTTTGTTGTGTTGTCTGTCAACAAATTAAAGTTTCCACGGCTAGACGCCCGCAGCAGACGCCCCTTCTCATATCAAATCAACCTTTACAGTGTGTGTACTTGGATCATTGTGGTCCGCTGATGCCAGATAGTGCATACAAATATATATTGGTTGCTGTAGATTCGTGCTCCGGATTTGTGTGGGTCTGGCCACAGCACTCTGCTGACGCTCGAACTGTTATTCAAGATTTGCGCATCTTTGTCGATACATTTGCAGTTGCGGCTTTTCATTCGGACCAGGGCCCTGCTTTTGCCTCTAAGGCATTCAGGGACACCATGGCTTCGTTGGGGATCCATCTCCAATTCTCGTCTCCATTTCATCCCGAGGGAAATTCTGTCGTGGAGCGTTTAAATCGAGATTTAAAGCAATCCTTAACGGCCAGAGTTAAAGGTACGGGTCGTAGTTGGCTAGCCCACCTGTATGGAGTACAGAGAGCACTTAATAACTTGCCTAGAAGGTCCCTGGGGGGTCGTACTTCATATGAGTGCCTGTTTGGAACACGAATGTATGTTCCTGATCTAGATGGTCCTGGTGTGGAGACGGCAGATACACCCTTCGACATAAATGATCGTGTCACTGTTTTGCAGGATTTACAACAATTCTGTGAAGATAACTCTTCTGCAAGTGCTGCCTCCACAGGAATGAAGGATGAGCCGGTGACGCCTACTGGTTGGATTCCCAGGATTGGGGATCTTGTGCGTGAAAAGGTCGCAGTGAAGAAAGAATTTGGTCCTTCTTATCGGGTGCCTGTCCCTGTGTTAGGGATTAGCGGCACAAGAACTGTAATTTTACCACCGCTGCAGGGGGCCAAAGGCAATCGCTTTGTTTCCATTGATAATGTCAAGTTACAACATGTGGCCGATTCTGCACAGCAGACCAAGGGGGACACCCAGTAGTTCCGGAATCCCTCTCACTACTGGGGAAGAAGTCCCGCTGCAGGTGATTTGCACCGATGCTATTTCCTCTCCGAGCTTGGGGAGGGTGGAAGCTGATCTTGCGATTGTTCCACAGACGGCGAATATTTTGGAATCTTTTGATCAAGTTGCTGTACGTTCGAATGATATTACTGAACATGTGGTTTATACCGTGCCAAGGCGAGAGCCACCATCTGCTTCTTTGTTGCCGGTTGCACCTTTTGCAAGAACTGCCTCTGGCTGCTTCAACGACACTGGTGATGCCGTGTCTGACTCCACGTCCTCTTTATCTTCAGCCCGGGGTCCACGTAAGCTGCTGTGTTGGCTTAAACACACGTATTTTGTTTTTCCTTGGAATTATCTGTGGCTTTTTATGACTGTAATGACTTTTTTCTTGTGGTTGGGATTTGTGGTTACCTTTTTTTGGTAATACATGGGCATTTTCTTCCTGAACGATCTGACATTGAGCACGTGAAGCCGGTGTTGAAACCACATTTTTCGTCTCATATGGTTCGAAGAGACTTGCCCTATGTGAAAATTTCTGCAGTACCGATTCCGGATGGGATTGTGTGGGATAAAGTGATGTTTGATATATATGGTCCCACTGAATTGATTCAAATACCGTATGTTCTCAAGTTATCAATGAATGATATCATTATACCAGGCATTGTTTCTGATGATTGGGATGTGAAGACAGTAGATTCTATGCTAACAGAATTGCAATATTATACTGTCTATGACGATGAAGATGCTTACCTATTTAGAGATAATCATGGTGACATGTTTTGCTACAATTATTATGGACACCACTTTATTCATTAAGCTAGTAGCCCTAAGTCGATATTTGAATATATGCAATGGGAACATTGCCTGACTCCTCCACAGGGGAGTTCTAAAACGTATTATGATAAATTTGCATATTTTTCTGGGCATAATCAACAAAATGCTAAGTCCTACTATTTTAAAGTTACTCCGCATGCTAATAAGCAAATGTTATTGACCGATACTAAATTACTGTATTCAAATTTGTTTGTATCTAAGCTTTCGGTTGAGTGGTATGAATATTGGTCTAAGACTGTTGCCTTGAAAAGTGTCTGGGGAACAAAAAATTGGCAAATGCAAGGCAGGAACACTTTATTTAGGGCGTGTATTATTCCTGTCCAAATGATTTTCCTCAATGACACTGTGCAACAGACTAGCTGTTTGGGCTTAGCAACGATTGGAAATTTGAATTTGCCTAGTATACCTGTCCCTTTCAAATTGAACAATTGGCAGCGATATGTTAATGCCACGTTTAGTGAGCTTACACACTGGGTCCAGAATGGTACGCTTAACACTTCATTGATACATCTGGACGGGTGGTTATTATGGCCCATAGACACTAATGGGTGTCATCAGCGTTTTGTCACCTCTTCAGGGGGATTCAGGACTAGTAGGACAGACCCTCGCTACATCTCACCAGAACATGCTGATATCATTACTACATACAGTGTGGGGAAGCTTTGTCAGCAATGGTTAAAGTCATCCACACTGGATGCAGTTAAGTCACATCTCACGTTACTGTCTAATGATACTGACTTACAAGATTTTTTGTCAGGACCAAGGATGCTGCGGAAGAAACGTTTTCTATATGAAGTATATAATGAGATTTGGAAGCTTTCACAACAAGAGACTGCGGCCCGGTTGAGACAAATTGATCAAGAAAATTTGATACAGGCTTTGTCTGTTGTGGATAATGGGATGCATACCCTTTCAGACCGTGTTTACACAATTGACAACATTGTTTCATCTGCTATAGACATTATTAAATCGGATATGTCTTCTTTATATCATGGGCAGAGTCAGACGCGGTCCATGATGCAGCTGGGTTGGACTCTACAGACCTTGAAGGCAGGTCGCGTTCCGTGGCAGCACATTCATGCCAGGGAGATATTTATTTCCTTTAATTTAACTCGTCAACAACAGCTGATGGCTAAAAAGGAAGCGACATATGTTATGTTACATATTGAAAAATTTGAAAAACTGCCTTTTACTGTTGCTGAGATTCCGTCAGCTGAGTGGTTGATTCATGGGGTTATTAATCTGCCTATTTCCACTCTTCAATTTACTTCATGTTTAAAGCACATTCCGGTGGGTAGATATGAACGGTTGGGAGACAGTTACATACACGAGGTGTGGGAGCTTCCCTTTCTATACAGATGTATTAATGGTTTGAGGGAGGTTTTTCTTAGCGGTAGCGAATGCGAAACTTCTGTCAGCCATTCCATGGTTTGTAAACAGCTGTCCTTGCACGGGGCGTGTAATGCCTCGATTGCTAACTTAGCTTGTTATCTGAAGGGAGTTCCAGTCCCAGTAATTAAAAACACTTTCCAGCTGCTTTCAAACGGCAGTTATGTCCTTCTTAACAGTGAACCCTGTTGTGGCATGCATGCCAGAATAGATTACGTAGTCGTTGTCACCAAGGCCGTTACGTGCTGCGGGAATGTGTTGTTCCCCCCTACTCAAATTAGGGAGGTAGCGGACATCTGGCCTCATATTGCTACTTCCAAGGTAAATTTCCACAAGTTGAGTCGACTAAAGGCTCTATTGTTTCAAAAGCATGTGGCCCTTACATCTGCTAGCGATACCTATGCACTTCAGGTGGCAAGGTCATCGGTGGAAATACAGTCCCTTTTGAATACTAACTTTCCGAGTCACTTTGGTGAACTCTTGGGATGTATATTTAATGCATCCAGCACTGCTGGAATTGCACATTTTTTTAAAGCCGTTGATGTTGGTTTTGCTCACACCTTCTCTTCTATATTCTGTTTAATACCTTCGGCTATTCACTCTATTTTTGGAAGCATTTTTGGGGGTTTCCCAATTACTTTGGCTTTATTGGCTGGAGTTTTGCTGTTGCTGCTGTTCTTCCGCAATGGCTGTCCCGCAACGACGAGATCCCATATTGGCGCTCCCGTCAGCGCAGCTGTGTCGTGAACACATGATGCAGCATTTTGGAGCGACACTCCTGGGACAAATGGAGTGTGACTGGTCTCTGACATTCCTGCTGATTTTGGATTGTGTGCAACCCGTGTTTCGGTGCCTTTGGTGCTCGTTTGAACATGCACTGGCTTTCTGTCTCTCACTGCAGCGCCCCCAGTGGTCGGTGCTGATCTGTTGATGTTCCCGATTAGGGCTCATTCCCAGACTTGTGCACTACGGTTGCGTTTGCTTCGTGAGGCAGTTTATGAGATTCCCTTCCTGGAGGAAGATGGTATTGTCTCATTCGTAGGCCCTGCACGGGGTGCCGCCCTGAATGGTTTTGGGGCTTTGGAACACACCTGCTCCATGGTACTTTTCGGCGTGGATCTTCCGATATTGACATACAGTATATCGAAGTGGAGGAACTCCTGCTTTCTATTGCTTCTGTCTGACAATTTGATTTTTTTTTTTTTGATGAACTACAAATTGACATTATGTTGAATTTGGCTTTATCGTCACATGCTTCCCAAATTTATGACTTTGTTGTCCTCTGACCTTGTCGAAATATATGTTTTGATGTATTGTTTAAATCTGGGGTGTACTTTTATATTATTGGAACCACTTACTACCGACAAGGGGAGGGTGTAGTGTGGTCAGTTTTACGTATCCTTTGCGCATTAGCTTCAGGCTTTAGGCCTTTGTGCATTTTGCCCTGGATGTATTTTATTCCTTTGCTCGCAGCATGGAGCCCCTGTGCACTTTGCTCTACATGCTTGTTATTCAGCTTCGTACTGTTATTTTTCAAATAGCCAGTTCTACGGTCTTGTTTTATATTTTATATCACGTTGTTTAGCCTACTTCAGCACTGGAGTTCTCAATAACACATTCCTGTTCACTCTGTGCTTCAGTCAAGGATACAGTCTGGTACATTGCCGATAGACGTGGTAGGAGTTTAGTCTTTTGCATTCCTGCGTAGGGACATTTTGTGATCACGCTGACATGTTAGTTATAATAACACTTCCTTGTCCCAATACATGCGAGAGGGAGATTCCGACCAGGGAACCACAACTAGACGCTGACTGCCTCGTTGCAGATGCTGAACCAGATCACAGGCCTTTGCTCAGGTATGAGGGTTGATGTCTTCCCAGGGAATCTGAAATGCAAGTTAGAAGCTTAACATGCTGTGCTCGAAATAGAACTAGCTGAGAGAGAGTAGAAATTGTTAACACCATGATAGCGTTATTCTTATGTTTCACTCTCCTCTTGACTATTTCAATCCTACTGTGTTGTATGGTTCTTGTTATTGCGGCTCACGCCTTAATATCTAAAATGCAGACGTTTTATTAAAACATTATATAAAACTTAAACTGCCTTTGTCATTTGTATATGAGATCATATTGTAAATGAGAGAGCTGGTTTGGATCTGAGTGACCACGACTTCCCTGAAAAGTTCCAAAGATGTCATGCGCTCGGCTGCCCAATCATCTCTTCCCCCTGGGAGAAATGAGGCACTGCTAGTTAGCCGGAGCAAAACTGGATTTAGGGTGACAGAGGTCCTTCCAAGTGGGTCAGACTCAGTCCCCCATACCGTGAACGATCCTGCTGCCTAGAAATCCAGTAGTCTCATTTAGGATAATGAGAGCCAACGCGACAAGATAATCCTCTTCTGAACAGGCTTAAAGCTGTCAATCCCTTTGCAAATCAAACTTGATCTTGGTCCTGTATGAACAGTGCAGCCCAAAGTACCAGTCCAATTTATTGTGGTTCCAAAACGCTTTTGTAAATATACCATTCTCACAACTATGGGTTACTTTCGAAAAATATTTTTTAAAATCTGGTACCTATAATATTTCTGAAAATTGTACAAGATGAGGGTCTGTTTCTTCTCACTTGGCAAAATCAAACTGGCTCCTAGAAGCAAAGGATAATGGGTTTTAGTTTGTTGAGGTATTTGGAGTTCCTTACAAGCGTAAACCTTCAGGTGCCATGATTTTTTCTTGTGGGTTGTAAATTTAGATTTAGGACTTTCACAGTGTATGAAGAATTATGCTGTCTGTTCCTGTTAATGCTGTATAGTTTGCAAGCCAGTTTTGCAAAAGCATAGGCCCATATTTATACTTTTTGACGCAAAACTGCGCCAATGCAGTTGTGCGTCAAAAAAATCAGCGCCGGCTAACGCCATTCTGAAGCGCCATGCGGGCGTCGTATTTATTGAATGACGTTAGCCGGCGTTAGCCGCCGGCGCCGTCTGGTGTGCGTTAAATAAAACGACGTACACCAGGCAGCGCCGGCGTAGGGGGATATGGGGCTTGGGCGTCAAGAAATGGGGCAAGTCAGGTTGAGGCAATTTTTTCGCCTCAACCCGATTTGCGCCATTTTGTTTCACTCCCAACCCCCATAGAAATGACTCCTGTCTTAGCAAAGACAGGAGTCATGCCCCCTTGCCCAATGGCCATGCCCAGGGGACTTCTGTCCCCTGGGCATGGTCTTTGGGCATAGTGGCATGTAGGGGGGCACAAATCAGGCCCCCCTATGCCACAAAAAAAAAAAACACTTACCTGAACTTACCTTAATGTCCCTGGGATGGGTCCCTCCAGCCTTGGGTGTCCTCCTGGGGTGGGCATGGGTGACAGGGGGTGTCCCTGGGGGCATGGGAGGGCACCTCTGGGCTCCTTCAGAGCCCACAGGTCCCTTAACGCCTGCCTTTTGCAGGCGCTAAAAAACGGCCCAAAAGCGGCCGTACGTCATTTTTTTTGACCCGCCCACTCCCGGGCTGATTTTTGCCTGGGAGTATAAATCCGACGCACATGCCTCGGAGTCGATTTTTTAGACGGGAACGCCTACCTTTCATATAATTAACGCAAAGTAGGTGTCCACGCAAAAAAATGACGCTAACTCCATGGACTTTGGCGCTAGACGCGTCTAACGCCAAAGTATAAATATGGAGTTAGTTTTCCGTCGAAATTGTGTAAAAAAAAACGACGCAATTTCGGCGCAAAACGGAGTATAAATATGCCCCATAGTATCTTATACTCACCAGTTCTGCCCTTGGCTTGTGCTAATCTCATATATCATTTCACAGGTCATACATAACTTTGCTGTATCAATCAATCAATCAATCAGATTTCCTATATAGTGCAACTTCTCACCCGTAATGGTCTCAAGGCACTATGGGGGATGTGGGTCGAGAGCATCTGCAGTTCAGTCAATGAGTCAGGTCTTGAGGTCCTTCCTGAATTGAGGCATATATGTGATTGCCTGAGATGCAGGGTGTTCTAGGTCTTGGCATCGAGGTGGCCAGGGCATGGTGGGATGAGCAGAGATGTATGCTTAGTGCGTAGAAGGAGAGGAGGTGGTTGAGGTATGGAGGTCCTGCATTGTGGAGAGCTTTGTAGACGCACGTGAGAAGTTTGAAGGTGATTCTCTTGTCTACTGGGAGACAGTGGAGGTCTTTCAGGTGTCCGGTGATGTGGTTTCATTGGGGGATGTTCAGGATGAGTCTGGCAGAGGCATTCTGGATATTCTGCAGCTTCTTTTGGATATTTTGTGTGGTGCTGGTGTACAGTGCACTGCTGTAATCAAGTCTGCTGGTGACCACAGCATGGGTAGCCATATTTCTGGATTTGGTGGGGATCCACTTGATGATTTTACAAAGCAGGTGGAGTGTGTGGAAGCAGGAGGACGAGATGGTGCTGATTTGGCGGTTTATGGAGAGTGAGGAGACTAGGATGATTCTGAGGTTCCGTGCATGGTCCGTTTGTGTGGGGGGACTTGTGAGTGCTGCGGCCCACCAGGAGTCGTCCCAGACAGGGTTGGTGAAGCTCAGGATGAGGTCTTGTCTGAGATTAGCTTGAGGAAGCTTTCCTTCATCCAGGTGGCAACTGCCTCATCCTGTTGTGTAAGCTGCCCTTGGCAGCTGCTTGATCATCGGTTAGGGAGAGAATCAGCTGGGTGGCGTCAGCGTAGGAGACGATGTTGACTCCATGACTTCTGACGACTGCTGTAAGCGGGAATATGTAGATGTTGAAGGAGGTAGAGCTCAGGGAGGAGCCCTGAGGCACTCCAGAGCTGATCTCTGTGGGTTCTGAGTGGAACAATGGTAGTCTGACTTTCTGTGTTCTTTTGGTGAGAAAGGAGAGGTTCCATTGCAGGGCTCTGTCACTGATGCCCATGCTGTTGTGTCTTGCACAGAGGATGTGGTAGGAGATGGTGTCCAAGGCGGTCTAGAGGTCCAGGCGGATGACAGCTGCCAATTCGCCTCAGTAAAGGAGGGTTCAGATGTCATCTGTGGGGGCAAGAAGGGCAGTCTCGGTGCTGTGGTTGCCCATCAATTGTGTTAGTTTGCTTTTGTCGCTATAGGTGTGCCGGGTATGCCCAGATGTGGGTCCCAGGCTCACTGTGCCACTGGATTCAAGCTAGCCTGGCTGATGAAGGGTGATAAACTGAAAACGTTCCCAGGATGCTTGTTTCCGGTCCAGAGAAGACCTGGCCTGGCAGTTCGGGCTGGACTGTTCCAATGGGGAACAGGATCAAGACTGATTTGCCTATGGCTGGGTCCAAACTGGGGAGGCATGGTCAGCAAAAGAATTGATGAATTAAACCCAGATCTGTAACTGGAAGTGAATGTTTGATTGGTTCCGCATTCCATCCATCATTTGTGTTAGTTTGCTTTAGTCGCCATGGTTGCTCCTGAAGGCAGATTTGGAGAGGTCCAGGATGTTGTTAGTTTCTATGTGCTTGGAGAATAGGACATTGATGGCCTTCTCAATGACTTTGGCTGGGAAGCAGAGTAGAGAGGTGGATCTGTAGTTTTTGCATAGCCAATGTCTTCAGTTTTTCTCTACACCCGCTGTGGGTTTGGTTCTTGACGTAATGTTTTTTAGAGCACTGGTGAGCATCATTCCACATTAATGAAACGAATATGTATATTTTCCTTCATCACTTCTTGGTTAACCCTTTTAGGGGATGCTTCCCTAATTAGCTGTGTCTGAGCGTGATTCATAAAACACAATAATTCTATCTGTCTTTTTCTCAAATCCGGGATATTTACAATATTGAGGGAATAGAACAACTGAAGGAGCTACACTGGAAACTGTGCCTTCCTGTCATTTTGTCCAAACAAAGCATTCAATGTAACTCCCCATGTGCAACTGTTGACGTGCACTGAAAAGTAAAACAGACAGTACTAGGCAGCTTAACATGTCACAAGGTGAAGGGCAGAAACAGGTAAGGGAGGAAATCGTATTCACATCACATGATCAAGGCCCCCGTCAGGTTCAGTAGTGAAATAATGATGGCCTAATAGAACACTTCTGTATGCAGTGGAACTCTCAATGAGAACAGAGCCAGGCTCCTGTCAGGTGATAGATAAAAAAGAAACTGATAGAGCAGTAACCTTTTAAGAAGTACTTTAAAGCGCTTTACCTGTGATGGTTCTTTTTTCACTATTCCGTCCTCCAGCAGTAGCACCGCCCTTGTGAAAAACATGGGCCAGATTTACAAGACCTTAGTGCCCCCAGAGCGCCACTTTTTGTAATGCGCCGGTGGCACCTTGCAGTGTGCCATGTTTACAAGGTGTCACTAAGTCACTTTTTGAGGCTTGAATGCCACCTTGTAAATATGGGCCCCTTTGAGCCAGTTTTCTGCATCAGAGGAATGTGCAATGGGTGTTGGTGTGGACATTTCAGCCCAACAACCATAGCTTTGTACGCTTCCCCAGATTTACAAAAAGGGGTGGCATTTGTATGACACAGCAATACCTTTATTCCTCCGTGCTTTTGCTTTTTCAATATGTGCTGCTTTCTGCACATAGAAAGAGCAAAATGCCATGAATTAATGTTAATGTGCAGGAAGGTGGCCCTTCCTGTGCATAAAAAAAATCATTCAATAATGATGATTTGCTACTTCTATGTGTGCTGCATCCTGAAGCACACATAGAAGTGTCAAATCACCATTGTAGATTGTTTATGTGCAGGAAAGGACACCTTCTTCCATATAGACAATCAATGCCCTCAACCCAGACACCTTTGCACTATGGTGCAAGGCTGCTGTTTGCGCTGGCAGCAAAATTTAGCTAAGGCACAGGTGGAAACACAGGGGTGCACCATATTTTAGTAATTATGCCACATCCCTGCGTTTCTAAAGTGACACAGCGCAGCACTGCAAATTTTGGAGCAGAAGCGCGCTGCAACACTTTTTAGTAAATCTGGCCCATATTGCCTTCTAAGAACAGAGAAGGGGCTTCTGCATTCTCAGCTGCTAAGATTGCTCATCACATTCACCCAAAGAAGGTACAGGCAGATTATCTTCTGGAAGAGAGGTATTATGAATGAAAGGTTCGATAGAAAACACCGATCACATTTCAGGTGAGGGAATGTACAACACGATAGCGGTCGGATCCTTAGACCCAGTATGTAGTGACAAAACTTTCTTAAAACAGAACTCATTGGCCATTGTGCCTACAACTTCAGAAGTGCTTTGGAGTCAAGACAAATGAGCAGGGAAGATAACAGGGCTGAGCTTCTCCAGATAGAACCCGGCTTCTATGTGGTCACGCCCTCGTGAACTCACGATTTTCATTTCTAGTATTTATCTGTAAGGACAGCTCGAAATGTCGCAGTTCGTGAGCTGGACTTAGTTTAATTTGTGACCTATTTCTTCACACCATTTTCATGCAACATGCCTTTTCAAAATAAAAAAATCAATACATTAGCGCACGATAAACACTGTACAATACATTCTTAGGCAGTTTGCATGTCCCTATTCTTCTGAAGGCCCTGATCAACTGAGAAAAGTCCATTGGTTTATGAATATAACATAAAGCTTAAGAGACCCGAAGGTACATTATTGTGTACAGTACACTTAGCTTTCCAATTACCAACCGCAATTGCACAACAGGCATTAACAAGACTATAATAAGTGCCCTTGAAAGCAACGATGGGAATGACTAAGATTGTTTTTCTAAATAAGACAGCAAAAACAAACCTGTTGATCGATTAGTGTTGTGGAGTGTCAAGGGCAAGAAACATTCTGAGCATTAAGAAGTTATGTTTTTTAGAACAAACTTAAAGTGAGAATTGTATTCCAGATAATGTTGTTATAGTTACTTGTATCCGACTTTAAGTGTAAGCACCTTTAGCCCAGCCTTTAAATCTGCTAAAAACTGATGTTGATTTTAGAGTGTGCGTAGCCGAGTTAGTAGTTTTGACCCAGTATTTTACTGTATGTGCTGTTTCTAATCCTTGGAATTTAGCATTTCTTTAATGAGGGCATATAAAACATTGGGGCAGATTTAAAAAAAAACCCTTAGCGCCACCCAAACACCCCATGTGTGCGTTGTATCTAACATACAGGCCCATATTTATACTTTTTTTAGCGCCGTATTTGCGCCGTTTTTTAACACAAAATCGGCGCAAACTTACAAAATGCAATTGTATTTTGTAAGTTTGCGCCGATTTTGCGTCAAAAAGCAGCGCAAATGCGGCGCTAAAAAAGTATAAATATGGGCCACAGTGCGCCATGGCAGTAGTTGGGGAACTAGCATCAACATTTTTGATGCTAGTTCGGAGCTTTGCAGGATTAGCATCAAAAATGTTTACGCTAGTCCTGCAAAGCCCATTGAGGCCCATTATGAATATGGGTGCGCCTCCTTTTAACGTCTGTTCTGAGCAGGTGTTAAAAGTGCCAAGAAAATGAGGTGAAAAAATCTCTTAGATTTTGTTGTGACATTTCCTCCCCTCCCCCAACGGAAGAACACCCCCTTTTCATACATTATGCCTGGTGCAGGCATAATGTAGAGCAAAGAGTTACAAAATGGCGCAATGCATGAACATGTAAGACTAAAGACTACATGTCCTATATTTTTATTACACAGCACCCTTCCCTATTGGGTTGCTAGGACCTACCTCAGGTGTGACTTATATTTAATAAGAGGGGAGTTTAAGGCATGGCAAGGAGTTTTAAATGTCAAGTTGGTATGGCCGTAGGACGCTTCCTTCAGACTGCAATGACATGCCTGGGGCAAGTTTAAAGGTGCTGCTTAACTGGGTGGCACACACTACTGGTAGCATTTAATTTACAAACCCTATATAAATGGTATATCACTCTATAAGGGACATACATATATGCCACTCAGGTATATGCCAATGACACCATATTTTAGGGGCAGAGCACAAGCACTTTAGCAATGGTTCGCAGTGGTAAAGTGCACAGGATCCTAAGGCCAACAAGCAAAAATCCAACAAGAAGTAAGAGGAGGAAGGCAGAAAGTTTGGAGGTGACTCTGTAGAGAGGGCCATTTCCAAAATCAGTTTTAGTTGTGAAGCACTGGGAAGAGGTTCATAGAGACCACGGGAACTCCTGTGCCATTCACAAGGCAACATGTACTGATTCTGTAGTGTTTACTAATGTTATCTCAGAAGAACCTCTAAAGCACTGATTTGTCACAAAAAGCATCTTATGGCAGTGCATGAAATCAATAGAAAGTGAAGCATGCTATATGTCAACTTAGCAATCTTTTGATCATTTTCAGTAATCTAAGATGATTTACTGTTACATGTACATTGAGAATAGGAGTACATTTTCAAAACCAGCATACTGAATAGAGGTTCATTTTAAATCCTGATGAGAACTCAGTTGAATTTGAATTCTACAGAGAAAAAGGTTATTTGTGCCTCTTTTTTGCATGAACACCCCCAAATGTTTGGACCGTTGTGGCTGATTTTCTTTTTTTTCTTTGAGAGTGCACTGCGGCCTACTAACTAGAGCTCAGTGCCTATGTTCTGACCCTACAAAGTGTAAGTCTGATTGGCTTACACCCAATTGGTATAACTTTACTTACTTATCAGTCCCTAGTGTTTAGTACCATAGGTACGCAGGGCCTCTAAGTGAATCCTAGATGTCCCACCAAGGATGTATCACCCATTGTGCCATCCTGTATGTGACAATGTGAAAACACGTCTCCCAGCCTTTCCCTGCAGACTGACAGAGCAGGTTTGAACTGCTAGCTCAACTTTGCCATTTAAACTAAAATCAGGGCCTAAACCTCCCTCTTTAATGTACATAGCACACCCCTACAGCATGTCTATCAAGCCCTATGGCAGGTTAGCATATTAAAGAGTAGGACATTTATTCGTATATGTCCTAACAGTAAAAATCCCAAATTGAAATTTTTACTACGTAAACATTATCAGCCCCATTTGCAAATACAGGGTTACGTGCTGACAACTCAACTCTGCTAATTTATGAATGGGACTAATAAAGTTCATAATTCAAGGTATCAAAAGAATTGTTGCATTGAAATAGACTTGATCCCCAATTTGAATTTATTGTAACTTTTTAGGAAATGTAAGATTTGGAATGTTGCCACTCTGTTGCCAAGTCTTCCTGTGGCCACTCACATATGTTGACTACAAGACAGCATTCTGTTTTCCTGGGAAGAAGTGTGAATGAGTCCCTGGGGTATGAAAAATAGAGGCTTGCCGATGGGAAAGCTTTCACTTCTACCTGGCAAGAAGCCACACAGGCTGTAAGCCCAAAAGGTGAGCTTCAAATGGGGAGCTAGCTTTGAAGGGCAAATGGTGGGCAAACAGGAGAGGGGCTGCTATTTTATGTTTTTTTTTGTTTTTAATGTTATTTTGCATTTTCAGAGTCAACAAGTGAACATGACACACAACACAATTCCACTAGGAGCAATAAACTTTACTAAATGACATACACACAGTTATAATGAGGAAGTTGATTTGAAGCACAACCCTAGGATCTAGATAAAAGCCCTGGGGGTTGGGATCTAGATAAAAAAAGACTCCTAATATCACCTCAAACAAGTGAGAAGATGGGGAATGAAGAGGAAAAGGAAAGGGAAAAAGGGGAAAGCAAACCAACACCCACTGAGATGCTCATTGACATAAAAGTTACATTCCTACAGATTTTTCCGCAGGGTCACAGGAGAATATACTGTGGAGTCAGATGCACGTAGGCAAATTTAGGTGGTCATTATGAACATGGCGGGAAAGACTGCACCGGCGGCTGTGGCGGTAACTACCGCCAAACAGGCTGGCTGTCTGGACCACCAAATAATGAAGCAGTGTGAAAACAACTCGCTGCCAGCAGAGGTGTGCCGACATCGACGGAAGAGGCCGCCCACAGGCCAAAAGCAAGGCCCCACCAGCCTAAAAAATAATGAAGCACAGGACCGCCATCAGTTCTGGGGCAGGAACCACTGCCACGCAAAGCCTGGTGGAAACAAACCAAATAAAAGGAAACACTCACATTAGGCATGCACAACACGCCAAAGAAGACATGGAGAGAGAATTGGAAATCATGCCAGTGCTGCTCCTTGCCATATACCTCCACGACCGTGACCGCCGACGATGACGGTAAGTACCACAACCTACTAAACAAGGGAAGAAAGGGCCAGTTACACAATCAACCACTCCACCCACCCTGCAACGCACTCCCAACCCCTCACACCATCACAGACCATACACACCAGAACAAGAGCTAATTACCCGACACAAGGCCAATACAACCTACCCAAAGTACACACATCTGTACACCACCCCCCTACAATGAAACAATGAACCACATCTCCAGAGTGTGCCAACAGCTACACTGGGCACACACATTTTATTAAATGTTGATAATTCAATGTTCAAATAAGGCCATTGGCTAGTCCAACATAAAAAGGCTGAAGGAGCCAAATGGGCCGAACTTGACTTCCACTTGTATACATGATACTCCACCATAAAGGGACATCAGTGGGGCAGCCAGGCACCTCAGGGAACAGGGGCATGGGGTGGCGGGGTGGTGACTTACGTCTGAGGGGCTTGGGCTTACGTTTGGGATGTGGAGGGGGCTTGGGTTTAGCCTTGGAAGGTGGGGGAGCAGGCTTGGACCGGGGTGAGTGGCAGATGGACCAGGGCCAGCACTGGGCTTCTTGCTCACTGGGGAAGGGGCACAAGAATGGGAAGGGCAGACTGTGGCAGAGGACTTAGAAGTGGAAGGAGTGGACAGGGCAAGGAGGGGGGCACGTTTAGGGATGAGACAGGGTGGGCCAGTGGGTTCAAAAAGGTCAACAAGGGACAGGAGAAGTTTTTTAGGGGCGGTTGGGGTGGACATGGAGGAAGGTGTGGGAGTAGAGGTAGAGGGAATGTTTGTAACAGGTGTAGGTGTGCTGGACGTGGACGCTGGTGCCTGTACAGTATGCTCAGGTGTGGTGGATGTGTGTTGGGTGGTTGTCTGGGAACGTATGAGTGTTTTAGGAGGAGGGGTGGACACATTGGGACAAGACAGGCTGCCATTGTACATGAATGTTGTCTGGGTGTCTGCAGGTCTGGTGAGTGTGCTGCATGTGTCAGTCAATGTCGTTGATGTGAGTGCAGATGTGGTGTCTGGGGTGCATGACTTGATGTCTGATGTTGTGGTGAATGCAAGAATGGGGTCAGCAACAGTGAATGATGGTGCAGTGCTTGTGGGTGTGCATGTAGAGGTGACAGACAGGGAGACGGGAGAGGTGGACACACTGGGTGAAGTGGGTGGTGTCGTGTGTGCCTTTGTATGTTGGCTGTGTGTATGCCTGTGGTGGGAAGTGTGGTGCTTGTGTTTCTTTGTATGTTTTTGTGTGTTGAGGTGTGTGCATTGGATGGGTGAAGGGAATGGGGTGTAGGAAGGGCAGAGGTGGTTGGAGGAGGGACGGAAAGGCCATGGACACTGGCTGTTGTCAAAGAGGAGGCCAGAGTCTGAAAAGATCTCTGTTGGCCAGGCACCGTGGTATGCACTGCACTGCTGCATCAGGGATGCTAGCCCCTTGATGGCATTCACAATGGTTGTCTGCCCTACAGAGATGGCTCTCAGGAGGTCAATAGCCTCCTCCGTGAGGGCAGCAGGGCTGACTGGGGCAGGGGATAACGTTCCTGGGGCGAAGGAGACGCCCGACCGTCTTGTGAGCAGGCACAGGCAACTGGGTGGGGAGCAGCTGGGAGAACGGTGATGGTATGGATGGGGTGGTGGAAGATGACACAGAATGGGTGGGCCCACTAGGGTCCGCCACCACCAGGGAGTTCCCATCGGAGGAGGTATCAGCCTCCCCCGTGGTACTCCCCTTGCCCTCTAACCCACTGGTCCCCTTGGCGTTGGTAGACTCTGCCTCCTGGGAACCGTGGGCCGCTGCATCCCCACTCACTGGTGTCACTGCTCCCTCACCAGATCATGCTGATGTACACAGACAACACAAGAGTAAAGGGATGGGGAGACAAAACATGAGAGAAGTATGTAAATACATGAATGGATGTAGATATGTGGTTCACTCATACTCCCACCCAGCTTACACAGCTACACGCAGCACTTACAACTATAGTCATGCCTATGCCTCTGGCTAGTGGCCACAACCCTAGCATACAACTCTTCTCCAACATGACACAAGGACCTGCTGAACTGCAGACCTGCCCCTAAACATCTCCATGCACATGGGACCCGGATTGCTGTAAGACACCTGTCAGAGTACCTTGCACTACACAGCATACATCCGACAGCACCCTCAGACATCCATCAAAGAGGCATGATATGATGTTGGTACTCACCCCTTGTGGCTGCTGTGCAGCCTTCAAGCACCCATCTAAGTCTGGATATGCCACCACCATAATGCAGCACATTCGGGGGGTCTGGGCCTGACGGGCACCCCTTCCTCGTTGGGAGGACTTCTTTAGCTGGGCTTATCAGTTCTTCCTGGCCCAGCGCCTCAGGTCCTCCCACCGCTTCCTGCAGTGGGTGCTCTGCCAGATGTAGACCCCCAGGGTTGGAACCTCCCTGGCGATGGCCTGCCAGAGTACCCTCTTCTGATTGGCGCTGACCTGTAGGGGTCTAGTGAAACTAAGTATGTTTGACCACCAACTTTGTGTTTCACAACTGTGCATATTAGTTGTTCAGTGTTCACCAGGTGCAGACTACATTTTGTATTCAGTTCAGCTGTCTATTGGCTTTATCGTGGCATTAGACATTACATTTTGCATTCAGTTTAGCTGCCTATTGGCTTTATCGTGGCGTTAGACATTGCAGTCGAGACATTGCAGATAAGCTGTGTTTTTCCACATGGTAAACTAAGCTTGTGTTTTTCGTATTTCACATGTCACATGTAAAATTGAATGCACCATTTGAGTTATTGTCCACAGAGGATAGAAAGCGTGTTTGTTTTACTAATGATTCATTGAAATACGTGGGTGATAAAAGACAATGGAAAGCTGTGTCATACAATCCAGTTACTGAAAAATCGTTGTCTATCACAGAAGGAAAAAATTGCCAATATGCAGAGTTGTACTCTGTGTGTGAGACTTTAAAGGAAGAGCTGCCTGAGACGTGTCGTTTTTACACTGATTCTTCGATCACTGCCAATGGATTATCCGTTTTGCTTTCCATATTGCTTGCACATAACTGGTTAATTTATTCAAAGGAGGTGTGTAGCAAAGAATTGTGGCAGGACAGAGTAAAGTCATAGATGCTCATTGTCCCATTGACTCATTAGACCGCAGGTTCAATCCCTTGCAGATATCAAAGACAACAGTTCAAAGGCGAAGTGTCAACCCAGAATTCTGACTTGGTGGGGATGGATAAGTGGGCGCACCAGAAATGTGGACACCTGGGAGAAAAAGCCATTTACAGGTGGGCAGAGATAAGAGAGATGCACATTCCCCTAGATTTGATAAAAACTGCGATTTTGCAATGTCCTATTTGTCAACACACACAATAGAGAACTGTCCAACAAACAGTCAAAGATCAATTGGGGAGAGGAAAGTTACCGGGACAGATAAGGCAAATTGATTACATAGGGCCACTACCGATTAGTAGAGGGTGTCAATATGCCTGCACCGTAGTGGACACTTATTCTGCTGGAGTACAGATTCCCCCAGAGCATTTTAGATTGATTACTTCCAGACCTGTGTTGGCCCTTAAAGGTATTCAGGTTTTAGGGGGAGTGATTGCTGCAGATTACCAAGGAGAAATCAAAGTTATTCTGATAACTAGTAGAGAATTTGATTTATTCATACAGATTGGAGACAGGATTGCCCAACTTGTCATAAGTGCAGTGAATGGCGGTTTGGTAAGGAAGGAGTCTGCCCCAGCCCTTCTGACAGTGCAAGGAAAGGGAAGCTGTGGTGAGGCAGATAAAAACCTCAGTGCTAAGGTGTGGGTTGAATCCCCAAATGGCGCTCCAGAACCTGCAGAAACGATAGCAAAGTACCCCAATAACATTCTGCTGATTATAAAACAAGGAAATGAAAAATGAGAGCACATTTCAGATGACAGATGTTATTTGCAAGAAAAGTCATACTTTTTTATTTTGCAGATCCTACTACGACTTGCCACTGACCATGAGTGTGCTGTGTGGTCTCCCTTTGGGCATTTGTGTGGGGGTCGGGGGAGAGACCGCACCCCCAACCGGAACCTGATTGATAACCTTTGTACAACACTCCTCCTGCTTTTAAAGTACAAAAACCTATGGATCCATTTTTGCGCAACTTGCATCTCCGGTTCAAGTTCTACATGGGATCAATACAGAGTACCATGGATGTTCTGTCAACTTGCTTGAGTACATTCTTCCACTGGAACTAACCCATGGTTGGTTATTATCTGATGACTGCTGCCAGTCTCATTAAGCAGCATTGCCAGTTAGCTGTCTGCTTTTCATGTGGAAACCTGACTTTCACTTACATTCCAACAAACCTTTCAGGTGTACCGTGTATCTTTTCATGATTGGAATTCCCGATGTTTCCATCTAATTCTACACCAACTTGCTTTATTAGATACACTATTCAATCAGTTCAGTCTTTTCATTGTGGGTGTGTCTGAATTGAAAGTTAATAAGATCAATACACTAATCCACTTTCATTGCTTTACAGTGATTGCTTTTATTATTACATTATGTTGCTGTATACAATGCAAACCTGATTTGCTTATAATGTTTTTGTTTTTTTATCTTTGAAATAAGAGAAAAGTAAACAAAAGTCATTGGTCAGAGGGTGGAGATGTAGTGAAAATAAGTATGTTTGACCACTGACTTTGTGTTTCACCACTGTGCATATTAGTTGTTCAATGTTCACTAGTTGCAGATTACATTTTGTATTCAGTTCAGCTGCCTATTGGCTTTATCTTGGCATTAGACATTACATTTTGCATTCAGTTTAGCTGCCTATTGGCTTTATCGTGGCGTTAGACATTGCAGTTGAGACATTGCATATAAGCTGTGTTTTTCCACATGGTAAAACAAGCTTGTGTTTTTCGTATTTTCTCTTACCAAACACGATAGCATGATAAAGAAGTGCATATTTTGTGTTTTTCTTCAGTGCAGAAAACAGATTGACCTTGAAAGGTGTGTCCCTAAAACGGTGGCCAGCTTTCAACTCATTCCTGTCAAGGTTTACCTAAACAAGCCAGAATTTTTTAATAATTCACATCTGAGAGGGAAGGGCCTTTCAGAAGGCTTTTTCCCATGGTTATTTAACCTATCAAAGGTGTCCCTGGACAGCAGCGAGGGGAATTTTCCGAGACTTCAGTCAGGATTAGACGTCAAATGTCTGACCTCCCGTGAGGGTGGAAAACTCTTTCTCGCAGTTGAACAGACGTCATAAACTTGCTGGCATGAGAAAGATGAAGAGCAGTGACAGGCCCTACGGTGATGAATTTTGACTTTATTCTTTTCTTTGCAGTTATGCTATAATATAATCACATATATTCGCTGTGTAAATTGCAGTTCAGAATCACTTTGACATATTTTCCTTTCATTGCTGTGACTATTTTTAAACGTGTGCCTCCAACCTACTAATCTCCTCTCTCAGGAACCTGGTGGTGAAGTAATAATAAATGTCTTCTTTAAACTAAGAAATGCATTCCAGAGATTTTGGTCATCTCGGTCATGAGTGAAAGCAAAACATTTTGGCGAAGTCGGCAGTCTGGGAGTGGAATTGGGGATTGGAATTGCACGATTTAAAAGTGTAATATTTTGTTTTTGTTATTTAGAGAATTAAAGGAAGCACCGCAAACCATGTTTGAAAATGCATGTGAAGTTAAACTGCCTTATGGTGCTGTGACAAACATGCTTTCTTGTTTATCAGGACTTTCTAAGTTTTGGGATGAGTGCTTAGATAAAACTAAAGTGTTTTCATAATTAGTAATGGTGCTTTTTGAAAGGCATGATGTCCATTTTGTTCTTGACAGGAGGATGTGGTTACTTTTGTATGCTTACAGAAAAATACATGAGAGATGTAAACAGTTAGAACATGAAAATAAGAATTTCCGCGAGCAAATTAGCCAGAACAAATTATTGCAAGATAAAACTGAAATCTACCAAGCTGTTACAGGAGAAACTGGCTTTTCACATTCCAGTAATGAGGAGGTTAAAAAAGGTGGGGGCCAGTGTGAGACTCATGTGCAGAACATAGATCTCTGTGCGCAGAGCAGCCCACAGTTTTTGGCAGGAGTTGAAGTGCATTCTTTGAAAGATTACACTGAGCAAGAAGTTGAAGATGTTATCGGTATATTCACACCACTTTTGCAGAGTACGATGTGTATAGTTAATTCAGACAAGACAGAGGTACTGTCGCAAAATATGCAGTTTCTGGGAATTCAGTGGAATCCAGAACATAGACAGATTTTGTCACAGGTAAAACAAAAGATTTTAGAGTTTTTTTACTATTTGCACTATGCAAGAGACACAGAGTTTCATAAAATTGTTTGATTTTTGGAAACAGTATAGCCCTCATCTGAGTAAAATCTTAACACTATGGTACAAAGTAACTAGGAACTAACATGAGTTTGAGTGGAGTGAGGAGCAGATGTGTGCTTTTGATTTGGCAAAGGAAATAATTCAACAGACTTCAGATTTGTGCGCAGTGCAAGAGGGAAACATTGAGTTACATGTAAATGTTCAAGGATAATATGCAAACTGGAGTATGTGGCAGAAACAGGGGAGGACAAGGGTGCCCCTGGTGCTTTGGACTAGAAAACGATCTGACTTTGAGGAACGCTATACTCCTTTTGAAAAACAGTTTTTGACTTGTTATTGGGCTCTAGTGAATACTGAGCAAATCACACTAAATGATAATGTAATTTTAAAACCTGAACTACCAATCATGCAGTGGGTGATGAATTCACTTAAATCTCACTGTATAGGACATGCACAAGAGGCTAGTATCATACACTGGATCTGGTACATACAAGACAGGGCTCGAGTAGGACCGACAGGCACTGCAGCCCTAAATGAACACATGTCACTAGCCCCTGTACAGGATGAGGAGAGGGTGCAAGAAGTATCACAGGTAAAAGAGTCACAAGTAAAATTGAATTTGAGGTATTGTCCCCTGAGGATAGAAAGCGTGTTTGTTTTACTAATGATTCATTGAAATACGTGGGTGATAAAAGACAATGGAAAGCTGTGTCATACAATCCAGTTACTGAAAAATCGTTGTCTATCACAGAAGGAAAAAATAGCCAATATGCAGAGCTGCCTGAGACGTGTCATTTTTACACTGATTCTTCGATCACTGCCAATGGATTATCTGTTTTGCTTTCCACATTGCTTGCACATAACTGGTTAATTCATTCAAAGGAGGTGTGTAGCAAAGAGCTGTGGCAGGACAGAGTAAAATCATAGATGCTCATTGTCCCATTGACTCATTAGAACACAGGTTCAATTCCCTTGCAGATATCAAAGACAAAAGTTCAAAGGCAGAAGTGTCAACCCAGAATTCTGACTTGGTGGGGATGGGTAAGTGAGCACACCAGAAATGTGGACACCTGGGAGAAAAAGCCATTTACAGGTGGGCAGAGATTAGAGAGATGCACATTCCCCTAGATTTGATAAAAACTGTGATTTTGCAATGTCCTATTTGTCAACACACACAATAGAGAACTGTCCCACAAACAGTCAAAGATCAATTGGGGAGAGGAAAGTTACCAGGACAGATATGGCAAATTGATTACATTGGGCCACTACCGATTAGTAGAGGGTGTCAATATGCCTGCACCGTAGTGGACACGTATTCTGTTGGAGTACAGATTCCCACAGACCATTTTAGATTGATTACTTCCAGACCTGTGTTGGCCCTTAAAGGTATTCAGGTTTTAAGGGGAGTGATTGCTGCAGATTACCAAGGAGAAATCAAAGTTATTCTGATAACTAGTAGAAAATTTGATGTATTCACACAGATTGGAGACAGAATTGTCCAACTTGTCATAAGTGCAGTGAATGGAGGTTTGGTAAGGAAGGAGTCTGCCCCACCCCTTCTGACAGTGCAAGGAAAGGGAAGCTGTGGTAAGGCAGATAAAAACCTCAGTGCTAAGGTATGGGTTGAATCCCCAAATGGCCCTCCAGAACCTGCAGAAATGATAGCAAAGTACCCCAATAACATCCTGCTGATTATAAAACAAGGAAAGGAAAAAGGAGAGCACATTTCAGATGACAGATGTTATTTGCAAGAAAAGTCATACTTTTTTCTTTTGCAGATCCTACTACGACTTGCCACTGACCATGAGTGTGCTGTGTGGTCTCCCTTTGGGCATTTGCGTGGGGGGGTCGGGGGAGGGACCGAACCCCAAACCAGAACCTGATTGATAACCTTTGTGCAACACTCCTCCTGATTTTAAAGTACAAAAACCTATGGATCCATTTTTGTGCAACTTGCATCTCCTGTTCAAGTTCTAAATGGGATCAATACAGAGTACCATGGATGTTCTGTCAACTTGCTTGAGTACATTCTTCCACTGGAACTAACTCATGGTTGGTTATTATCCAATGACTGCTGCCAGTCTCATAAAGCAGCATTGCCAGTTAGCTGTCTGCTTTTCATGTGGAAACCTGATTTTCACTTACATTCCAGCAAACCTTTCAGGTGTACCGTGTACCTTTTCATGATTCGAACTCCTGATGTTTACATCTAATTCTACACCAACTTGCTATATTAGATACACTATGCAATCAGTTCAATCTTTTTATTGTAGGTGTGTCTGAATTGAAAATTTATAAGATCAATACGCTAATCCACTTCCATAGCTTTACAGTGATTGCTTTTATCATTACATTATGTTGCTGGATACAATGCAAACCTGATTTGCTTATAATGTTTTTGTTTTTTTATCTTTGAAATAAGAGAAAAGTAAACAAAAGTAATTGGTCAGAGGGTGGAGATGTAGTGAAAATAAGTATGTTTGACCACTGACTTTGGCCCTCATTCCAACCCTGGCGGTCGGTGTTAAAGCGGCGGCTAACCCGCCAACAGGCTGGCGGTTAAAAAAATTGAATTCTGACCCTGGCGGAAACCGCCAACAGAGACCACCACTTTAACACTCTGACCGCCACGGCGGGACAAACAAACAGCGCGGCGGTCACTGCCAACAGACAGGCGGGAGACAATGTACCGCCCTCCCTATCACAACACACCAATCCGCCACCTTTTCCGGTGCGGTAGCCCCGCCGATAAAAACACGGCGGAAACAGACATTTCAAACCGAAAACGCTCACCTCCATACACCCCACGAGGAATCTGGACAGCATGGAACCCGAATTACACATCCTACCAGCTATTGTATTCCTGCTCCTCTACCAGGAGCACGAACGCCGGCGCAGAAGACAACGGTGAGTACTGCACCTACGACACAGGGGAGGGGGGAGGAGAAAATATTACGGGGACACACATACGCGACACACCCACCCCCACCCCCACCCACTACAACACACACATCAATGCATAGCAATACATCACGGTTACAACCCCCAAGCCCCCCCGAAAGAATGCAAAGACAAAAGGAATAGATCATAAACAGTCGAATATATTGGATTATTGCCTTATAAAAATATCACACATTTAAAACTAATATATACATAAATATTAAAAGTCCGATAATTCTAGCTGTCATTGTCCGTGGACCACTGGGCCCAAATCACATGGGCAAGGCCCACACAAGATACCTGACACCAACGGAGAGAACACTGCAGGGGCATCAGATAAAAAAACTACAGGCACCTCAGGGGGAAGGGAAGGGTGGGCACCTCAGCCACATGAGTACACGACGCCAGATCCACGAGGGGCCTCCATGGCCACTGTCCCATCCTGGGGAGTGCAAAGCCACAGTCTCACAAGTCTCTACAGTGGGTGGGTTGCCCACTGTCCCATCCTGGGGAGTGCAAAGCCACAGTCTCACAAGTCTCTACAGTGGGTGGGTTGCCCACTGTCCCATCCTGGGGAGTGCAAAGCCACAGTCTCACAAGTCTCTACAGTGGGTGGCTTGCCCACTGCCATATCCTGGGGAGTGCAAAGCCACAGTCTCTCAAGTCTCTACTGTGGGTTGCTTGCCCAATGCCATATCCTGGGGAGTGCAAAGCCACAGTCTCTCAAGTCTCTACAGTGGGTGGCTTGCCCACTGTTCAATCCTGGGGAGTACAAAGCCACAGTCTCTCTCAAGTGGATAACAGTCTCCACTGGTACTGGAGGGGGACTAGTGCCCAGAGTGCTTCGTGCAGCCCTGCCCGACACAGATGCGGGCCTGCCCCTTCCGTCAATGGGCCAGCGGTGCTTGAGATGAAGGGCCCAGTTCAGCGGTTCTTGAGACGGCGGTGCCCAGCGGAGCGGTGCTTGAGATGAAGGGCCCAGTTCAGCGGTGCTTGAGACGCGGTGCCCTGTTCAGCGGTGCTTGAGACGGCGGTGCCCAGCGGAGCGGTGCTTGAGATGAAGGGCCCAGTTCAGCGGTGCTTGAGACGGCGGTGCCCAGTTCAGCGGTGCTTGAGACGGCGGTGCCCTGTTCAGCGGTGCTTGAGACGGCGGTGCCCAGCGGAGCGGTGCTTGAGATGAAGGGCCCAGCGGAGCGGTGCTTGAGATGAAGGGCCCAGTTCAGCGGTGCTTGAGACGGTGGTGCCCAGTTCAGCGGTGCTTGAGACGGCGGTGCCCAGCGGAGCGGTGCTTGAGATGAAGGGCCCAGCGGAGCGGTGCTTGAAATGAAGGGCCCAGCGGAGCGGTGCTTGAGATGAAGGGCCCAGTTCAGCGGTGCTTGAGATGAAGGGCCCAGTTCAGCGGTGCTTGAGACGGCGGTGCCCTGTTCAGCGGTGCTTGAGACGGCGGTGCCCTGTTCAGTGGTGCTTGAGACGGCGGTGCCCAGTTCAGCGGTGCTTGAGACGGCGGTGCCCTGTTCAGCGGTGCTTGAGACGGCGGTGCCCAGTTCAGCGGTGCTTGAGACGGCGGTGCCCAGCGGAGCGGTGCTTGAGATGAAGGGCCCAGAGGAGCGGTGCTTGAGATGAAGGGCCCAGTGGAGCGGTGCTTGAGATGAAGGGCCCAGTTCAGCGGTGCTTGAGACGGCGGTGCCCTGTTCAGCGGTGCTTGAGACGGCGGTGCCCAGTTCAGCGGTGCTTGAGACGGCACTGCCCAGTTCAGCGGTGCTTGAGACGGCGGTGCCCTGTTCAGCGGTGCTTGAGACGGCGGTGCCCAGCGGAGCGGTGCTTGAGATGAAGGGCCCAGCGGAGCGGTGCTTGAGATGAAGGGCCCAGTTCAGCGGTGCTTGAGATGAAGGGCCCAGTTCAGCGGTGCTTGAGACAGCGGTGCCCAGTTCAGCGGTGCTTGAGACGGCGGTGCCCAGCGGAGCAGTGCTTGAGATGAAGGGCCCAGCGGAGCGGTGCTTGAGATGAAGGGCCCAGTTCAGCGGTGCTTGAGACGGCGGTGCCCTGTTCAGCGGTGCTTGAGACGGTGGTGCCCAGTTCAGCGGTTCTTGAGACGGCGGTGCCCAGTTCAGCGGTGCTTGAGACGGCGGTACCCTGTTCAGCGGTGCTTGAGACGGCGGTGCCCAGCGGAGCGGTGCTTGGGATGAAGGGCCCAGCGGAGCGGTGCTTGAGATGAAGGGCCCAGTTCAGCGGTGCTTGAGATGAAGGGCCCAGTTCAGCGGTGCTTGAGACGGCGGTGCCCTGTTCAGCGGTGCTTGAGACGGCGGTGCCCTGTTCAGTGGTGCTTGAGACGGCGGTGCCCAGTTCAGCGGTGCTTGAGACGGCGGTGCCCTGTTCAGCGGTGCTTGAGACGGCGGTGCCCAGTTCAGCGGTGCTTCAGACGGCGGTGCCCATCGGAGCGGTGCTTGAGATGAAGGGCCCAGAGGAGCGGTGCTTGAGATGAAGGGCCCAGTGGAGCGGTGCTTGAGATGAAGGGCCCAGTTCAGCGGTGCTTGAGACGGCGGTGCCCTGTTCAGCGGTGCTTGAGACGGCGGTGCCCAGTTCAGCGGTGCTTGAGACGGCACTGCCCAGTTCAGCGGTGCTTGAGACGGCGGTGCCCTGTTCAGCGGTGCTTGAGACGGCGGTGCCCAGCGGAGCGGTGCTTGAGATGAAGGGCCCAGCGGAGCGGTGCTTGAGATGAAGGGCCCAGTTCAGCGGTGCTTGAGATGAAGGGCCCAGTTCAGCGGTGCTTGAGACAGCGGTGCCCAGTTCAGCGGTGCTTGAGACGGCGGTGCCCAGTTCAGCGGTGCTTGATTGAAAGGGCCCAGTTCAGCGGGGCTTGTTTGAAAGGGCCCAGTTCAGCGGTTCCGGCCCAGGCATGGGTGTCACTCGCCACCTGGTATGTGGCTGGCAGGACCTTCCTGACCATCTGTCCGTTGGCTTGCGGGGCCCTCCTGGGCTGCCGTACCGGGCCTCTGGGTGTCCTCCTGCACACCTGGGAGGGGGCTGGTGGGGCACTCCTGAGCAGCTGGCCTGCTGCGGGACTTGTCGAGCGTGCTGCCATTCCCACCCTTCCCTGGTCGTCTGTGGCCCTTTGACACCTTTGGCGGTGTGCCAGGTGGCACCCCACTTCCAGACGGAGCCAGGGTAGGGATTTTGGTCCCTGGTGTCCGTGGCCTCTCGCGCCGGGCACTGCTAACTTTTGGGTGCTTCTCCGGGGGTGGGCTGGCCGTGTCTTGGCTCCTCGCCAGAGTTGTTGCCCTTGAGGGTGGGGGACTCCACAGTCCTTGGACAACAGTCCTGATAGGTCCTGGTTTGGTGGTGGCTGAGGTGCTGATTGCAGTCTTATGAGATGGACGGGGTGGGGGAGTTGTTGGAAAGAGGTTAAGGTTGGCAAGGAAAAGCAATTTGGAAAGAGAGTGACGGGTAGGTGTAGTGGGTATGGGAGTGGAGGAAAAGGATGTGGTTGTAGGAGTGTGAAGTCTGGTGTCTTTGGGTGCAGGTGCTTGGGCTGGAGGCTGTCGTGAGGTGGATGGCTGTTGGGTGGGTGGCTGCTTGCGTTTGTGTGGTTTGGAAGAGGGGGTGACAGACACACTGGGAGAGGACACAGGGGACGTGTAAATGGTAGTGGGGGTGGTGACTGCACGTGTGCGGAGTGTTCTGGTGGGTGTGCTGGTGATGGACGTAGTGACTGAAGATGTTGTGCATGCAAGTGTGAGTGGAGACGTCACAGGGAGGGAGGAGGGAGACACAGTGGAGGCAGTGGCTGTTGGTATGTCTGCATGTGGATGTTGTTTGTGTGAATGCTTGTGTGATGTGTGGTGCTTATGTCTGGATGAGCTTCCCTTGGGTGTTGAGGTGTATGCAGGCTGGTCTGATGGTATGTCTGGGATAGGCAGGGGTACTGGGGATTGGGTCTGGGTGGAGGAAGTTGGAGGGGGGAGGCTAGAGACAGGGACAATTGCTGCCGTCAGTGCTGAGGCCAGAGCGTTGAACGATCGCTGATGGGCAGCCTGACCCGAATGAATGCCCTCCAGGTATGCATTACTCCGGTGCACCTCCCTTTCTACACCCTGGATGGCATTCAAAAGGGTAGACTGCCCAACAATGATGGTCCTCAGGAGGTCAATGACCTCCTCACTGAGGGCAGCAGGGGTGACTGGGGCAGGGCCTGAGGTGCCTGGGGCGAAGGAGATGCCCACCTTCCTGGGTGAGCGGGCACGGGGCGAAGGCTGAGGGGCTGCTGGGAGGGCGGTGCTGGTGCGCTGGGTGGCGGCTGTACCTGTTGTTGCGGGGGGCACGGATGTTGCCGCCACCACAAGGGAGCTCCCTTCAGAGGACGAGTCGCTGCCACTGACATCAGCACGAGTCCCCGCTGTGGAGCTCCCCTCACCCTCCGTATCACTGGTGAAATCCGAGTCAGTTGCATGGCCCGTCATGGCCATGTGAGATGCAGCTCCCTCGTGCTCCGATGCCACTTCTCCTCCGCCTGATGATGCTGATGCACACATGAACAGGAAGACCACAAAAAAGGGGGGGGGAGAAATAAAGACATGTTGAGTGCATGGATTACCGCTACCGGTGGCGGACAAGACAGACACAGAAGCCCCCTGCACTACGCTGCGCACTTGGGATCCACTACGCAATCCGTGGGACATGGCCTACAAGCCTGTCGACGACAACTGCACACATGGATGACACAGGGCCATGGATACCTGAACTTAGCACCCTACAGAGGTGGGGGGCGGGGGCACAGGGCCATGCCTTACGGAGGGGCCTAGCCTACAGAATTCGCCCTGGCCTAGGGAGACCCACAGCCCTCTTCCCCCACCCAGACACCTCCACTGCGCGCAAAGTCACCAGAATGAGAGTGTACTCACCCCCTTGTGACTGCTGTGATGTCCTCACGTGCCCATCCGAATCGGGGTAGGCCACTGCCAGGATCCAGGACATCAGGGGGGTCAATTGACGACTGGCACCCCTCCTACGTTGGGAGGCCATCCCCAGCAGAGCCTCCGCCGTCTTCCTGCTCCCGCGGCGGATGTCCTCCCACCTCTTCCAGCAGTGGGTGCCCCGTCTGTTGTGGACCCCCAGGGTCCGGACGTCCTTGGCGATGGCACGCCAAATCACGATTTTCTGGTGGGCGCTGACCTATGTGACATGTACAGGGAGAGAAAAATTTTCATCACCTTCTGCATGCTCGATGTGAGTGGCCCCCCATCCCCACCCTTGCCATGTGGCACATGCTCTCATCTGTCGTCTGATGCATGACTCAATCGCTCCCCTCCCCACCATCTTTCATCCACCCGACTCAACCCAGGCATTGCCCACAAAGCATGCTCCCAGTGTACTTACCTGTTGGTCTGGAGGACCGTAGAGTAGCGCATACTGGGGGAGGACCCCATCCACGAGTTTCTCCAATTCTTCAGAAGTGAAGGCAGGGGCCCTTTTCCCAGTCGCAGCAGCCATGGTCTCTTCCAGACCGAGGTCACAGCAGCACTTGCAGTGTAGGTCCTCTCCTGTGGAAGATCAGGTATCGAGTGATTAAGCTGATAGAAAATGGCGGTCATGCCCGCAGCGGTGCGTACCACGGCGGTGCGTACCGCGACCGCCTGCGCACATCGTCATTGGCTCCTGAAACCCATAGGTTTCAATGTTAACCAATGCGGCTTTGCGCCGCGGTCTTCGACCGCCTACCGCCACGGTGTGCCACGCCAGCGCATTGACCTCACATCCCATTGTCACACTTCACAGGTCAGGCAGCCGCCATTTCAAGGGCCCACATGGCTTAATTTCTACTGCGTCACACATACCTAGGCCTTTCCTCAACACTCATACACACCCTTCAATGCATAATGAATCGTGTTGTGTGCAAGCTGTGGGAAAGTACCTGTGGGTTGATTGACTCTGTGCTCGCTGTTGTCCTTCCTAGGCACCGTCCGCTTGGCAATTCGAGGAGATGGAGGAATCTTCCCATGTACAGACCGCTGGTGGACCTGTCGACAATGGAGGAACGACATGTCATTGTGACATACAGGCTTGACCGAGCCACTATACATGAACTGTGTGCCCAGCTGGAGGCAGACCTGATGTCACCAATCCGCCAACCCACAGGGATCCCCCCTCTAGTGCAGGTGCTGTCAGTACTCCATTTCTTAGCAAGTGGGTCATTTCAAACAACAGTGGCCATATCATCAGGGATGTCTCAACCTATGTTTTCCAATGTGTTGTCCAGAGTGTTGTCTGCCCTGCTCAAACACATGCGGAGCTACATCGTTTTCCCTGAGGTGGGGGATTTGCCTACAGTGAAGGGTGACTTCTATGCCCTTGGACATATCCCCAACATCATAGGTGCCATTGATGGGACCCATGTGGCTTTGGTACCCCCCAGAGAAAGTGAACAGGTGTACAGGAACAGGAAAAGTTATCATTCGATGAATGTACAGATGGTCTGTTTGGCAGACCAGTACATCTCCCATGTTAATGCCAAGTTCCCTGGCTCTGTGCATGACGCCTACATCCTGCTGAATAGCAGCATCCCGTATGTGATGGGTCAACTCCAGAGGCACCGTATGTGGCTATTAGGGGACTCTGGTTACCCCAACCTTTCCTGGCTATTGACCCCAGTGAGGAATCCCAGGACCAGGGCAGAGGAACGCTACAATGAGGCCCATGGGCGGACTAGGAGGGTGATCGAACGCACCTTTGGCCTCCTGAAGGCCAGGTTCAGGTGCCTCCATATGACAGGTGGATCCCTAATGTACTCACCAAAGAAGGTGTGCCAGATCATCGTGGCCTGCTGTATGCTTCACAACCTGGCTTTGCGCCACCAGGTGCCTTTTCTGCAGGAGGATGGTCCAGATGGTGGTGTTGTAGCAGCTGTGGAGCCTGTGGAGAGTGAAGAAGAGGAAGCCGAAGAGGACGACATAGATAACAGGAACACAGTAATAGAGCAATACTTTCAGTGACACACAGGTAAGAGTAGACACCGGCATATTACATTTACTTAAAGACTCCTACCTCTCTACTGTCTGACTTTTTCCCCCAGTGTATGGTAACTGTGTTGTGACTTTCCCTTCCATTTTCAGAGCTGTGGGCCCCACTGCGTGACATCTGCTTAGTTTCCCCACGGACTACAGCTGTGTGACAGCGTTTTTTTGGCAACACAATGTGAATAACAATTTTGGCACTGTCATGTCTAATACATTTGTTAAAATCACAGACAGACTCCAGATTGTTTATGTGCAATAAGTGTGTTTATTCAAGTGCTCTAATTTGGATGGGTGGTTGCAAATCGGTGAGGGGTGATGGTGGAGGATTGTCCATGGCAGAGTCCAGACTATCAGGTTCACAGGTGCATTGTCCAAATGCCTGTGGGAAGTGGAGCAGGGGCAGTTTAAGGTTGGACAGGGTGACAATGTGGGACAGTGGGATGACAATCAGGGCGGTATCCTTTGCTGGCGGGGGTCTTGACATGTTACTCTGTCTTCTTCCTGGATCTCAGGGCCCGCTTGCGGGGTGGTTCTCCTTCTGCAGGGGGTGGGGTTCTGGTGGCCTGTTGGTCTTCTGTCGGGGCCTCCTTTCCACTAGCGCCGGCGGAGGTGGTAGCCAGTTCTTGGTCCATGCTAGTGTCAGGGGCCCTTTGAGGTGCCAGAGTGGTCCGCAATGTGGAGATTAACTCATTCAGGGCCACTACGATGGTACCCATGGCGGTACTGATGTTTCTCAGTTCCTCCCTGAACCCCATATACTGTTGTTCCTGCAGAAGCTGGATTTCCTGAAACCTGGCCAGGACCGTCGCCATCGTCTCCTGGGAGTGGTGGTATGCTCCCATGATGGAGGAGAGGGCCTTGTGGAGAGTGGGTTCCCTTGGCCTGTCCCCCCCCCCTGTCGCACAGCTGCCCTCCCAGTTCCCCTGTTTCCTTGGGCCTCCGTCCCCTGGACCGTGTGCCCACTACCACTGCCCCCAGGTCCCTGTTGTTGTTGGGGTGGTGGGTTAGCCTGGGTTCCCTGTAGTGGTGGACACACCGCTGATTGACCTGTCCTGGGGACAGAGGTATGGGCCCGCTGGGTGGGTGCTGTGCTGGTGTTCCCAGAGGGGGGTAGGTCTGCTGTGGCCTGTGCCTGTCTGAGGGGAACCGACTGTCCCGAGGTCCCCGATGGACCGGGCTGCTCATGTAGATCCAGGGAGACAGAGCTGCTGTCATCACTGTGGGCCTCTTCTGGGGGTGGAGGGGACATTTGTGGACCCTCCTGCGCGGTGACCTGGCATGCGGGTCCTGCAGGGGTATAAAAGTATGGTTATTGCTTCTGTGTGTGCCAATGGCGTGCAATGGGTGGGTGCCCGTGTACCCCAGTGCTGGCATTCCTTTGTGGGGGCTGTTGTGACGGTGTTTTGGGGGGGGTGATGGGTATGTGCATTGGGCATGCTTTGGTGATGGGTGTCCATGCTTTGGGGCCGCATGCAGGGCTAAGTTTTGGGATGTGTGGGTTGTGATGGTGAGACATTTGCAAGGGGTAGTTGTGAAGGGGGTGAGGGATGGGGGTATGAGTTGGCATGCAGGTGGGGTGGGGGGGATGAAGTAGTGAAGATGAGACTTACCAGAGTCCATTCCTCCAGATACTCCAGCGAGGCCCTCAGGATGCAGGATGTTCAAGACTTGCTCCTCCCATGTTGTAAATTCGGGGGGAGGAGGTGGGGGTCCGCCGCCAGTCCGCTGTACTGCGATGTTGTGCCTTGATACCATGGAACGCACCTTCCCCCCGTATGTCGTTCCACCTCTTCCTGATGTCATCCCGATTTCTTGGGTGCTGTCCCACAGCGTTGACCCTGTCGACTATTCTGCTCCATAGCGCCATCTTCCTGGCAATGGTGGTGTGCTGCACCTGTGTCCCGAACAGCTGGGGCTCTACTCGTAGGATTTCCTCCACCATGACCCTGAGTTCAGCATCTGAGAACCTGGGGTGTCTTTGAGGTGCCATGGGGTGGTGTGGATGATGTGTGGGGTGGAGTGTGTAGTGATAGGTGGGGTGCTATTTAGTGGTGTGTTGTGTGAGGTGTGTGGAAGTTCTGTGGGTATTGGTATTGTGTGCCTGTGGATGCTTGGTAGTTGACTGTGGTGTCTCTCTCTGGTCTTCGTTCGAAATTTTTGGCCGTAGGGGTTTGTGGGTGATGTGGGTGTGTGTTTTATATTGTATTGGGTGTGTGGGAGTGGTGTGTGTATGTGTATCAGGTGTGTGTATTTAGAATTGTCCAATGTGGTAGTGTTTTGTACGAGTATGTGTATTTCGACCGCGGCGGTGTGTACCGCCAATAGAATATCGCGGTTGAAAGACCGCCGCGTGGATTCGTGGGTCGTAATGGCATGGGCATATTTCTGTTGGTGTGACGGTGGAGGTTTGGTCATCGCCAGTTTATCGCTGACCTTTGGTGTGGCTGACTTTTGTGGATGGCGGTATTTTGGCGGTTTGCCTAGTGTGGGTCAGAATGACCGTGGCGGTTTACCGCGGCAGTGTTATGGCGGTCTTCTGTCTGGCGGTAAGCGCCTTTTACCGCCGAGGTTGGAATGACCGCCTTTATGTTTCACCACTGTGCATATTAGTTGTTCAATGTTCACTATTTGCAGATTACATTTGTATTCAGTTTAGCTGCCTATTGGCTTGATCATGGCGTTAAACATTACATTTTGTATTCAGTTTAGCTGCCTATTGGCTTTATCGTGGCGTTAGACATTGCAGTTGAGACATTGCAGATGAGCTGTGTTTTTCCACATGGTGAACTAGGCTAGTGTTTTTTGTATTTTCTCTTACCGAACATGATAGCATGGTAAGGAAGCGCATATTTTGTGTTTTTCTTTAGTGCACAAAACAGATTGACCTTGAAAGGCATGTCTCGAAATGGTGGCCAGCTTTCAACACATTCCTGTCAAGGTTTACCTAAACAAGCCAGCATTTTTTAATAATTCACATCTAAGAGGGGAGGCTTTTTCCCATGATTATTTAACCTATAAAAGGTGTCCCTGGGGAACAGCGAGGGGATTTTTCAGAGACTTCAGTCAGGATTGGACGTCAAATGCCTGACCTCCCGTGAGGGTGGAAAACTCTTTCTCGCAGTTGAACAGGGGTCATCAACTTGCTGGCATGAGAAAGATGAAGAGCAGTGACAGGCCCTACGGTGATGAATTTTGACTTTATTCTTTGCTTTGCAGTTATGCGATAATATAATCACATATATTTGCTGTGTACATTGCAGTTGAGAATCACTTTGATATATTTTCCTTTCATTGCTGTGACTATTTTTAAACGTGTGCCTCCAACCTACTAATCTCCTCTCTCAGGAACCTCGTGGTGAAGTAATAATAAATATCTTCTTTAAACTAAGAAGTGCATTCCAGAGATTTTTGTCAGCTCGGTCATGAGTGAAAGCAGAACAAGGGGACATATAGAAAAGAAACACAGAGTTCATAAAATGACTTTGTGATACCGCTGACTATACGTCCCCTATGGGACGGACACTTCACAAGATCATTTCACCACCTCATTCACAGTACTCGCCACGCATTCTACGCCTGTGCAGGTATGTACCGACCACACATGCATACAGTTATCCGTCACCATCACACACATCCATGTACGTCAACGTCCTACTCACCTGCACCTCTGGTTGCCCATATAACTTGGCATAAAGGGGTAGGACCCCATCCACCAGCTTCTCCAGCTCCTCTGCGGTGAAGGCAGGGCCCATTCCCCTGTAACTTGTGCTATATGAGTAACCAGAGTCAAGACAAAGCAGCACACTCAGTGGAGTACTTCCATGCATGGGATCTGGGATTCCAGTGAACCTGGGGTGACGACATGGCATACGCTCCGCGGCGGTGTGCACCGTCACCGCCACCGGCGATTATGATAGGCCCAGATTCCCCTTTGGCAACCATGTTAACCAGTGAATGGGTGAACGGCGGTGAACACCACCTTATGACATTACAACAACCGCCAGCAGAATGAGGTCACCTCCACTGCTACATATCTGGTTGGCAGGGGGCTACCATTTTGCTAGCAAACACAGATATTTAATTGTCATGGGCACCATGCAGGCCCTACAGTTGCACATCATACATCATTTGTGTGTAACCTACATATTGTACAGCAGTTATTCATACACAACATGTTGTGCATATGTATATGTGTCCTTCACATGTGATCTCCACTTCCCCTAGGTACAGACCCATGTGGAGAGACCTCTTGTTGATTTGGTGACCATAGTGGAACGTCACATGATTATCAACTACAGACTCAATTGTCCTACAATCCATGAGGTATATGCATTACTGGATCCAGTACTGAGACCTGCAAATTGGAATCAGCATGCCTTCCCTACTGAAGTGCAAGTGCTCTCTGTAATCCATTTTCTGGCCATTTCAGGTTACAGTGGAAATTTGTGCAGGGTTCTCACAGCCAATGTTTAGCATCATCCTGTCCAAATTCCTACATGCTTTTGTACTACACCTGCAGACATATGTGAAGTTTCCCCAAAGGGCTGATCTCCCTGCCATCAAGTCTGAATGTTATGCCTTTGCTAACATACCCCATGAGATAGGTGCCATAGATGGCACCCACATAGCTCTCATCCCCCCAAGAGTAAATGAACAGGAAAAACGTCCACTCAATGAACATACAATTGGTGTGTACTGCAGACCAGTACATATCACATGTGAATACCATGTTTCCAGGATTTGTCCATGATTAATTTGTCCTGCGGAACAGCAGTGTACCACACATGATGGATCAACTACAAGGGAAGAGAGGATGGCTGAGGTGAGTGTATATGACACTGGTTCTGTACTAGTAGTAGTACAAACTTTATTCGACTTTCAACAAGTCATAAAAGTATCAAATATTATACATTTCATTATATAATAAATAAATAAAATTAAATAAGTTAAAATAATAAAAAAGATAAAAAACAGACAGAGTATCTAGTATATCATTAAAATTTCCCAATCATCAATATTTAAATGGACTAAATAAAGTTACATCACTACCCCCATAGACTTCCTTGTATGTAATACGGAGCCTAAAAAGTTAGCCAAAGTTCCACACATTTCTATAGAGGATAACACCTGGAGGCTGGCAAACGCGATACGACACTGGGGCAAGTTGATTAACCTTAGATGGGGCACTACTAAGCGCTTTCTCTGCTTAGCGTAAAATTTACAGAATAAAACCACGTGAATTGTAGTTTGAAGTGCCTTTGCATCACAGTGGCATGCCTTTAACGTGGTACTCCAGTCGTTCATAGTTGGAAAGGTTACACTGGTTCTGTACATAGCTGACAGCCAGGCTGTCTGCAAGTAGTGGCAGTCTGTTACAGTCCTGTTTCAAAACATTTTTGCAGGTGATTCTGGCTATCCCAACATGCCTTGGTTCCTGACACCTGTAAGAAATTCTAGGACAGATGCAGCAAGGAATTACAATGAGGCCCATGGATGTACTGGGAGGATGAGAGAGCGCACCATAGGTCTCCTGAAGGCTAGATTCCGTTACCTCCATCTCTCTAGGGGTTCCCTGTGCTATGGCCCTGAGAAGGTATGTAGAATAGTGGTGGCCTGCTGCATGTTGCACAACATGGCTGTGATGAATGCTATCCCCCTAATGGAGGAGGAGGGTGCTGTATATCCAGACCTGCATCATGTGAGAGGGGATGAGAGTGATGGTGAGGATGAAAAGGGGGAAGATGTCCACTCCAGGAACCAGCTGATCCAACTATACTTCCAGTGATCATGAAGTACTGTTCACTGATGATGTTGTCTGCAATGCATAATAACTGTCTGACTTATTCACTATTGGGATGTGGGGGTGTTGTCATTGACAGTGTTACTTGAATATAGAGGTGGCAAGTGTCATTGGGACAAACATGGTGTACATTTCTGTTTACTCCACACAATGTTGTGCATGGGGTGTCATTCCTGCAATAAAGGTCTGATTATGGAATTGACTTAGAAATGCATTCACATTTACAATTGATTCATCAATATGAAAGAGGGCATACGATTTGGTGTACACATGTTTTATTTGGTGTCCTTAATGCATTGGTGTGCTTTACAGAGATTGGGAGTGGGCTAATAATCAATATCCATACTAGGTACATAGGCTCAATGATTGATGGCAGTGGGTATAGGTCCATCTGTCCTTTGCAAGTTGTTATGTTGCTATTGGCGGGTGAGAATGGTGGCACAGTGGCACACCTGGGAGACGGTCTATGTCACAGTCACTTCATGGCGGGGACCTTGGTCTTGGCAGGTGTTCCTGTGCCATATCTAGGTATGAGCAACCGTTTGAGGGTCTGGTGCTGGGCTGCAGGGGTAGAGGTGCTGGTCTCCAGTGTGTCCTTTGCCAGTGCCACTAGTCCAGTTGCTGCTGTTGATGTAGATGGCTGGTCTGTGTCCTGGTAAGTGGTAGGGGCTTCCTGGTTTTGGAGGTCTCAGGCTGCAGCACCCTAGCTATGGTGGCCATGGTGGCATTCAGTTGTTTCCACTTATCCATGGTTTCTTGATGTTGGGCTATTGTTAGACCTGACAGCCTTAGGCTGGTCACCCCTAACTTTTTGCCTGCCTACCTCCACTTTTTGGACACTGTTTTTGCTGGTTTTTAGACTCTGCACACTTTACCACTGCTAACCAGTGCTAAAGTGCATATGCTCTCTCCCTTTGAACATGGTAACATTGGATCATACCCAATTGGACTATTTAATTTACTTATAAGTCCCTAGTAGAAGGCACTATAGGTGCCCAGGGCTTGTAGATTAAATGCTACTCGTGGGCCTGCAGCACTGATTGTGCCACCCACTTAAGTAACCCCTTAACCTTGTCTCAGGCCTGCCATTGCAAGGCCTGTGTGTGCAGTTTCACTGCCAATTCGACTTGGCATTTAAAAGTACTTGCCAAGCCTAAAACTCCGCTTTTTCTACATATAAGTCACCCCTAAGGTGTGCCCTAGGTAACCACTAGGGCAGGGTGCTGTGTGGGTAAAAGGCAGGACATGTACCTGTGTAGTCTACATGTCCTAGTAGTGTAAAACTCCTAAATTCATTTTTACACTACTGTGAGGCCTGCTCCCTTTCAAAGGCTAACATTGGGGCTGCCCTCCTACATTGTTGGAGTGGTAGCTGCTGATTTGAAAGGAGTAGGAAGGTCATATTTAGTATGGCCAGAATGGTAATACAAAATCCTGCTGACTGGTTAAGATGGATTTAATATTACTATTTTAGAAATGCCACTTTTAGAAAGTGAGCATTTTTCTGCACTTAAATCTTTCTGTGCCTTACAATCCACGTCTGGCTGGGTTTAGTTGACAGCTCCTTGTGCATTCACTCAGACACACCCCAAACACAGGATACTCAGCCTCACTTGCATACATCTGCATTTTGAATGGGTCTTCCTGGGCTGGGTGGGCTGGTCTCACACAAAGGACTGCCAAACCCCCTACTGGGTCCCTGGCAGACAGGATTGAACTGAAAGGGGACCTGGTGCACTTCCAAGCCACTCTTTGAAGTCTCCCCCACTTCAAAGGCACATTTGGGTATAAAAACAGGGCCTCTGCCCTACCACCTCAGACACTTCCTGGAGAAGAAACTTGTAACCAGAACCTGCATCCTGCCAAGAAGAACTTCCTGGCTGCCCAAAGGATTCACCTGACTGCTTTCTGTGAAGGAGTGCTGCCTTGCTGCTCCCTGGCTGTGGTGAAGAAGTGCTCTCCAAGGGCTTGGATAGAGTTTGTCTCCTGTTCCCTCAAGTCTCCAGACCAAAAAGACTTCTCTCTTACAACTGGACTCCTTGTGCGGTGAAAATTCGACACCCAGCTTGCTAAAACCAATGCACAGCCTGTCCTGCGGTGAGAAATTCACTGCACACCGAACCGGAACAACGCAGCTCGACTTCGCAAGGAAAAGATCGACGCTGCGCCTGCGTTGTGACCGGAACTTCAACGCATGGGCCACCGGATCGACGCACAGCCGACATGGGACAACGCCACCCGACTTCCAGAGGGGAAATCGACGCAGCGCCTGTCGTGCGGGAGAAATTTCCCCGCAATGCCCACCAGAAAGACGCAGAGCTTGTCACAAGCCCAGGATTCCACGCACAGACCCTAGGGCATCTGAAAACCCCGCAACCCGAAGAGGATCCACGACCGAACGCCGGAAATCAACACACAGCCATCCCTGCATGGAAACTAAACGACTCATCGACCGTGTGCGGCCTGAGAAATCAATGCACACCCCTTTGTTTCCACTCTTCTCCTCCTCTGTGGCCCTTTGCAGAGACTTTTCACGCGAACCAGGTACTTTGTGCTTGAAAGAGACTTTGGGGGTCATTACAACATTGGCGCCCGCCAAGTTGTAACTGCCGTGCGGCAGCCAATGCGGCCACACTCCTGCGTGCCCATTTTGACATCCCTGCTGGGCCGGCAGGCAGAAACAGAGTTTCCGCCCGCCGGCCCAGCGGGGATGTGGGCCGCAACGTGGGAGCCGCCTCCAAATGGAGCCAGCGGTGTTGCGGCCGTGTGACGGGTTCAGTTGCACCCATCGCGCTTTTCACTGTCTGAATAGCAGACAGTGAAGAGCCGCATGGGGCCCTGTCAGGGGGCCCCTGCACTGTCCATGCCAGTGGCATGGGCAGTGCAGGGGCCACCAGGGGCCCGCGACTCCCCGTACCACCAGCCTTTTCCTGGTGGTTCAAACCACCAGGAAAAGGCTGGCGGTAGGGGGACTCGTAATCCCCTGGGCAGTGCTGCTAGCAGCGCTGCCCTGTGGGATTACTACCGCCGGGGCCATTGTGGCGGGAAACCGCCGGCTCTGGCGGTGCGACCGTGGCACTTCTGCCGTGGTCCTAATGACCAGGGGAGCACCACCATCCTGTTGGCGGTGCTTCCGTAATTTCAGCCCTGGCGGCCCTGTACCGCCAGGGTTGTAATGACCCCCTTTGTTTGCTTTTAAAAGACTTAAGACACTTGATATCACTTTTCAATGATATCCCTCCATTTACTTATTGCATCTTTGATCGTTTTGACCTGCAAATACCCAGATAAATATTATATATTTTTCTAAAAACTGTGTGGTGTATTTTTGTGGAGCTATATGGTGTTATTGTATGACTTATTGCACAAATACTTTACACAATGCCTTCTAAGTTAAGCCTGATTGCTCAGTGCCAAGCTACCAGAGGGTGGGCACAGGATAATTTGGATTGTGTGTGACTTACCCTTACTAGAGTGAGGGTCCTTGCTTGGACAGGGGGTAATCTGACTGCCAACCAAAGCCCCATTTCTAACAGCTATCTGCAACCTTTGACTCTGTTCCAGGGTGGCCAGCATCAGGCCCACCCTGTCCTTGGGAGGGTGGTATGCTCCCAGGACCTCAGAGATCACCTCCTGGGATACAGCATCCATCCTTTGGCATCCCCCCTAGGCCACTGATGCCCTCGCACTGGGCCTGGGCCACTGATGCCCTCCCACTGGGCCTAGCCCCCTGTGCCTGTGTCCCCTGCGCAGGTCTGGCAGTACCACTTGTACTGGGGCCATCGTCACCCTGCCTGCTAGTAGTTGGAGACTCTGGCCTCTGTACTTGTGTTCCACCAGTCTGTGACCTGGATCCACTGGTGTGAGGTCGTTTGTTCAGAGCTGATGTTGGTGGCTTGGGGGTAGGGGTGTCAGTGTTATCTTAGCTCGGGCTGCTGGAGGGTGACAGTCCAGGACTGTGTGACAGGCCAGGGTATTCCACACTGTCCTCACTTCCCTCTCCAGTGTACTAAGTGGGGCCTCTGTCTTCATGTGGGGCCTTGCCAGTCCTTGGCCTTTCCATCGAGGTGGCATGGGTGGTGGTACCTGTGGGGGGGAATGGACATGTATGTTACATTTACTAAATCGGATGAGGATGCACAGCTCTGCCCTATTTTGTGCAGTTTCTTCCCCCGTTGGGCCATGCAGGGACCTATAGTGGGGTTGCCATTACATTTTGCATGGGATGTGGAGGTGCCTTGTGGGTGCTGTAGTGCCATAGTGATTCCTTGCTGGAGTGGGTGGCTGTGCACAGGGGGACGGATGTGGGCCTATTATTGGGTTTGTGGGCATGCAGAGTGAGTGGATGTAGTGATTGTGGCCTAGGCGGGGTAGTGGTCCTGGTGGTAGTTAGAGGGGAGGGTTGGTGCATGCATTACAGGTGTGGTGGATATGGGGTAATTGTAGATGACTTACCTGAGTCCATTCCTCCAGTGAGGCCCTCAGGGTTGAGGATGACCAGTACCTTTTCTGCCCAGTTGGTGTAGTCGGGGTTGTAGGTGGAGGTCCTCCCCCAGTCTTCTGTACAGCGATGTTGTGCCTGGATGCCATGGACCCCACATTACTGTGAAGGTAATTCCATCTCTTGCAGATGTCGTCCTCATGCGTGGATGGTTTCCCACTGCGTTGACCTTGTTCACTATTGTCTGCCATAACTCCATCTTCCTGGTGATGGGTGTGTGCTGGACCTGTGCCCCGAAGATTTGTCGCTCGATCTTGAGTATTTTGTCCACCATTGTTCTTAGCTCCCTATCTGTGAAGCATGTGTGCTTAGGGGGTGCCATGGTGTGTGTTGTGGGTGGTGTGTTGTGTGGATATTGTGAGGGTGCTGTTGTGTGGTTGGGTGTATGACTAGTGTGATGTTGCGTTCAGTGTCTGTGTGTTGTGTTGTCAGTATCAGTTGACTATTGATGATGCAAAGGATGTGTCTGTGAGTGTTTTATAGTGTTGTGGATGTGTGTCAGGTGTGTGGGTTTCGAACTTGCCAATGTGTGCATTTCTTGCTGTTGGGTCCTATTGCTGGCCGTGGTGGTCTGTACCACCAATGGTCATTCAACATCTACCAACCGCTGCGGCGATTTGTGCATCATTATTTGGAGGACGTGGGATTTGTCTGCTAGGCATTGGAGGGGTGGGGTATGCAGCCTTTCCGCCAACAAGGGCCCTGGTTGTGGCTTGAGGTAGCAGTATTTTTGGCTGTTTCAGTTTTTATCATCTTTATATGGTGGGTTTCTGTTCACCGCCAATGGCAGTCTTCTGTTCACCATCGCCACGGGGGCCGACGGTGTTTACCGCCATAGTCATAATGAGGGCATTAGTAACTAAGGCCTTCATTACAACCCTGGGGGTCAGTGTTAAAGCGGCAGTAACACCGCAAACAGGCCAGTGGAAAAAAAAAATGGAATGACAACCGTGGCGGAAACCGCCAACATAGACAGCCACATTAACACTCCAACCACCACGGAGGTACAAAGAAACAGCGCTGCGGACACCACCAGCAGACTGGCGGAAGACACTGTACCTCCCGAGCTATCACAACACAGCTATCCACCACCTTTTCTGGGGCAGAACCAACGCAAATAAAAACACGGCGGAAACAGTACACAGAAGGAAAAACCACTCAACTCTCCACACCCCACAAGGAACCAGGACGCCATGGAGCCCGAACTGCAGATCCTGCCGGCAATGATCTTCCTGCTCTTCTAACAGGAGCTCCAATGACAGCGGCGATGACCATGGTGAGTACTGCACCTACAACACAGGGGAGTGGGGAGGGAAAAGAGAGTGACACACACACGCAACACGCAACACCCCCACCCCCAACCTCATCCACAACACCATTCACACAAATAGATGCTGCAACATTACATATACCCCTCCCCACCCCCCCTTGAATAACTCAAGGACAAAAAGAATTGATTTGAATGATTGTAATCAATAAAAATCCATTAGTCAAAAGTCAAAAGCCAGTACATACAAATATGTACACCAACTATACAAGTGTGGATAGTGTACTAATCATTGTCCGTGGACCACTGGGCCCAAAATGCATGGGCGAGGCCCACACTAGATACCTGACTGAAAACGGAGAGAAAACTGCTGGGGTACCACATTGAAAATATACAGGCACCTCAGGGGGAGAGGGAGTGGGGGCACCTCAGCCTGATGATCGCACAACGCCACTACTGCTCCACGAGGGGGCTCCATTCCCATTGATGTATCCTGGGGAGTGCAAAGCCACGGTCTCACAAGTCTCTCCAGTGGGTGGTTTGCCCACTGCTTTATCCTAGGGAGTGCAAAGGCACAGTCTCTCAAGTCTCTCCAGTGGGTGGTTTGCCCACTGCTTTATCCTGCGGGGTGCAAAGCCACAGTCTCTCAAGTGGATAACAGTCTCCACTGGTTCTGGAGGGTACTTTGTGCCCAGAGTGCTTCATCCTGCCAATCACTGAGGTAGTGGATGCCTTTCTCCACTGGTTCTGGAGGGGGCTTTGTGCCCAGAGTGCTTCATCCTGCCAAGGACTGAGGTAGTGGAGGCCTTTCTCCACTGGTTCTGGAGGGGGCTTTGTGCCCAGAGTGCTTCACCCTGCCAAGGACTGAGGTACTGGATGCTTTTCTCCACTGACAGTGATGCATCATGGAAGCTGTCCAGGCTCCTGGAACTCACCACCAGCCTCGGACAACTGACCACTGGGGATGGCAGCCATGCCTGCGGTGCTTGCGGCAGTGTCAGTCGCGGCGATGCTGCTGGTGGGCTCTGTGGCAGCGGTGCTTGCGAAAGGCACTGTGGCGGCAGTGCTGCTGGCGGGCTCCGTGGCAGTGGTCCTTGCGGCGGCCTTTGTGGCAGCGTTGCTTGCGGTGGGCACTGTGGCGGCGGTGCTTGCGGTGGGGTATGTGGCGGTGCAGGTGGCGGTCTTCTCCGCCGTACAGGTTGGCGTCGACATGGACAGAAGGTGGGACACTAGTCCCTCAGTTGGTGCCACCATGCCCTCTCCTGACCTGCCCTTCAGTTTCTGGCCCTTCCCCACCTTTGATGGCGGCGCAGCTGTCTTGCCACTATCCCCTTTTGTTTTATCTGACCCTGTGGTGGCAGGTGATTTCTGCTTCTCCCTTCGGGATGTGGGCAACTTTTTTAGCTTGGAAGGTGGCGGAATGTCCTTGCCCTCACTCCGTGGCACACTGGCAGCCCTGATGGTTGGCGCACTCCAATAGCCCGTAGTTTCTGGCATCACTGTGCCTGGGGATGTGGTGGCTGAGGTGCTGGGTTGGGACCTGGAAAGCCTGGCCCTAGGGAAAGTTTCTTAGACACACTGGGACGGGTAGATGGAGGGGGTTTGGGAGTGGAGGAAGAGGTAGTGGTTGTAGGAGGTGTACTTCTGCTGAATTTGGGTGAAGGTGCATGGGCCGGAGGCTGTTGTGAGGTCGATGGCTGTTGAGTGGGTGTGTGCCTGCGTTTGTGTACTTTGGGAAGAGTGCTCACTGACACACAGGGAGAGGACACTAGGGATGTGTGCATGGTAGTAGTGGACGTGAGCGGTGTGTGGTGATGGGCTTGCTGGTGATGGAGGTAGTGTCTGAGGATGTAGTGCATGAGTGGAGACGAGACTGGGAGGGAGGAAGGAGACATGGAGGAGGGGTCACAGCACAGTGGAGGCAGTGGATGTTGGTATGTCTGCAAGGGGTGATGCTTGTGTGAGTGCCTGTGGGATGTGGGGTGCTAATGTTTGCCTCAGCCACCCTTGTGTGTTGATGTGTGTGCATGCTGGTCTGATGGTGTGCTTGGAAAAGACTGAGGTACAGGGGATTGGGTCTGGGTGGAGGAAGTTGGAGGGGGGAGGCTGGACACAGGGAAAATGGCTGCCATCAGTGCTGATGCCAGAGCCTGAAATGCTCTCTGTTGGGCTGCCTGGCCAGAATGAATGCCCACCAGGTATGCATTTGTTTGTTGCAAATGCCTCTCGACACCCTGGATGGCATTCAGAATGGTAGACTGCCCAACAGTGAGGGATCTCAGGAGGTCAATAGCCTCCTCACTGAGGGCAGCAGGGCTGACTGGGGCAGGGCCTGAGGTGCCTGGGGCGAAGGAGATGCCCACCCTACTGGGTGAGCAGGCACGGGACACATGCTGAGGGGCTGCTCGGAGGGCGGTGCTGGGTGTGGGGGGGTGGCAGCTGTACCTGTTGATGCGGGGAGCACAGAGGGGCACTCCACCGCAAGGGAGCTCCCATCAGAGGAGGAGTCGCCGTCACTGCTGTCACTTCCTGTCCCCGCCGTGGTGCTCCCCTCGCCCTCTGTCCCACTGGTGGCTTCAGACTCCGTTGTTCCGCCCTCTAGGGCCAAGTGGGATGCAGCTGCCTCCTGCTCCGGTGCCACTACTCCTCCGCCTGATGATGCTATTGCACACAAGAACAGGGAGACTACAAAAAGGGGGGGGAGACAGAAGAAAGACATGTTCAGTGCATGCAACACCACTACCGTTGGCGGACACTACAGAAAAGGCCTAAGCCCGATTGCTGCACACATGGAAGTCACAGGTGCCTGACTAGGTTTAGATGGCACTAACCACTAGTGGGGTTGGGGTTCCCCTGAACCTGCTTCACAAGGGACCTTGCCTACCAAGCTCGCCCTGGCCTAGGGGAACCCACTGCCCGCCTCCCCCACCCAGATGCCTGGTAATGAACACAGAGTCAGCTGAATGTGACTGTACTCACCCCCTTGTGGCTGGTGTGGTGCCCTCAAGCGCCCATCCAACTCCAGATAGGTCACCGCCAGGATCTGGAACATCAGGGGGGTCATGGTGCGACGGGCACCCCTCCCACGTTGGGAGGCCATCCCCAGCTGGCCCTCCGCCATCTTCTTGCTCCAGCGGCGAAGGTCCTCCCATCTTTTCTGGCAGAGGGTCCGGACTTCCTTGGCAATGGCACGCCAAATATCCTTCTTCTGGTGGGCGCTGACCTAGAGGAATAGTACAGGGGAAAAGGAAAATCCGTCCTGACCATCATACTCATTGGCCCATGTTCACACCCTTGCCCTGATGCACATACACTCACCGTCCCCTCATGCAGGCCTCAGTCCCCCCATGTATCTTCCATCCACACCACTCAAAACAGGCATTGCCCATGCAGCATGCTCACAGTGTACTCACCTGTTTGTCTGGAGGACCGTACAGTTGTGTGTACTGGGGGAGGACCTCATCCACTAGTTTCGCCAACTCCTCCGAAGTGAAGGCAGGGGCCCTTTCCCCAGACACATGAGCCATCGTCAATTCCAGACTGAGGTCACAGCAGCACTTGCAGTGTAGGTCCTCTCCTGTTGAAGGTCAGGTATCAAGTGAGTGAACAGACAGAAAATAGCGGTCACGTCTGCGGCGGTGCATAACGTCACCATCGGCGTATATCGTCATTGTCTCCTGGGACCCATAAGGTCCAATGTTAACCAATGCAGTATTGCGCCACGGTCTGCGACCGCCTACCGCAACAATATACAACGCCTGCGCAGTTACCTCATATTCCCTTGTCCCACCTTACAGGTCAGGCAGCCGCCATTTCAGGGGGCCACATGGCATTAATTTTAACTGCGTCACACCAATGTAGGTCTTGCATACACACAGTAACAGGCACATTACAGATTAATAAAGTTTCTGCAAATAACACATTATGATACCTCAGTGTTCGCTGACTCTCTGCTTGCTGTTCTTATCCATAGGGCACGTCCGCTGGTGATGAGATGGCGGCATACTCCGGTGTACAGACCGCTGGTGGACCTGTTGACAATGGAAGAGAGACACAAAATAGTAACCTACAGACTTGATCGTGCAACAGTCCATGATCTGTGTGCCCAGTTGGAGCCAAACCTGATGTGAGCTATCCTCCATCCCACAGGGATCCCCCATCTAGTACAGGTCCTGTCAGTACTACATTTCCTGCAAGTGGATCCTTTCAAACAACAGTGGGCATGGCATCAGGGATGTCCCAGCCAATGTTCTCTAACGTGTTGTCCAGAGTGTTGTCTGCCCTGCTGAAACACATGCGCAGTTACATCGTGTTCCCTCAGGTGGAGGATTTTCCCACAGTGAAAGGTGACTTTTATGCCCTGGGACATATCCCCAACATCATTGGTGCCATTGATGGTACACATGTGGCCTTGGTACCTCCCCCGCAGGAGTGAACAGGTGTACAGAAACCGGAAGAGCTACCATTCAATGAACGTGCAGATGGTGTGTTTGGCCAACCAGTACATCTCCCATGTGAATGCCATATTTCCTGGCTCAGTGCGTGAAGCTTACATTTTGAGGAATAGCAGCATCCCTTATGTGATGGGGAAACTCCAGAGGCACCGTGTGTGGCTAATAGGTGAGGACAAGGACCATATATAGTGTGAATAGTTGTCTGGATATGGAGTTGTCCCTACGGGTTAGTGTGTGTCTAACAGTTGTCCCTCAACATTTGCAGGTGACTCTGGGTACCCCAGCCTGTCATGGCTACTGACCCCAGTGAGAAATCCCAGGACAAGGGCAGAGGAATGCTACAATGAGGCACATGGGCGAACTAGGAGCGTGATCGAGCGGACCTTCGGCCTTCCTGAAGGCCAGGTTCCGGGGGCCTCCATATGACAGGTGGTTCTCTCTAGTACTCACCAAAGAAGGTGAGCAAGATCATCGTGGCCCGCTGTATGCTGCACAACCTGGCTTTGCGATGACAGGTGCCTTTTCTGCAGGAGGATGGTCCAGAGGAGGTCTTGTGGCAGCTGTGGAGCGCATGGACAGTGAAGAAGAGGAAGCAGAAGAAGAGGATAACGACAACAGAAACAATGTTATCCAGCAATACTTCCAGTGAGACAGAGGTAAGAAGATGTCACTGCCTCACACATCTCACATTGTTGTTTGATCTATCATAAGTCTGTCATGTTCACTCAGTGTATGGACCCTGACTTGTCACTTTGCCTTTCCATTTAACAGATGTGGGTCTCTCTTTGTGCCCTCTGCCATATTTCATCCAGCCCTACAGCTATGTTTCATTGGTATGTGAACAATTAAATTGACATTGTTAATTCCATAGTTATTGCAATTACACATTTGTGAAAGCACAGACTGACTCCAGATTGTTTTGTGATTGACATGTGTTTATTTGTGTGCAAATAAGTGGAGGGGTTGTAAAATGGGCAGGGGTGATGGTGGAGGAATTTCCATGGCAGAGTCCAGTCTATTTGTTTCACAGGTGCATTGTCCAAAGTGGCATAGGAAGTGGAGCAAGGGCAGTTGATGGATGGACAGGGTGAAAAAGTGGGACAGAAGAGTGACATTCAGGGGGGGGTCTCATTTCCTAGCGGGGGTCTTGGAAATGTTCTCTGTCTTGTTCCTGGATCTCAGGGACCGTTTGCAGGGTGGCTCTCCATCTGCAGGGGGTGGGGTGCTGGTGTTGTGTTCCTGTGGCGGTGCCTCCTGTCCACTAGCACCGGTGGAGGTGGAGGGCTGTTCATCATCCAGGCTGGTGTCAGGGGCCCCTTGTTGTGCCACAGTGTCCCTCCTGGTGTTGACAAGGTCTTGCAGCACCCCTGCAATGGTGACCTGGGTGGTGTTAAAGGACTTGAGTTCCTCCCTGATGCCCAGATAGTGTTCCTCCTGCACCCGCTGGGTCTCCTGAAAGTTGGCCAGTACCGTTGCCATTGTCTCCTGGGAATGATGGTATGCTCCCATGATGTTGGAGAGAGCCTTGTGGAGAGTGGGTTCCCTGGGCCTGTCCTCCCCCGTCACACAGCAGTCCTCCCAGTTCCCCTGTTTTCCTGTTCCTCTGTCCCCTGGACCATATGCCCACTGCCACTGCCCCCAGGTCCCTGATTTTTTTAGAGTGGTGGGTTTGCCTGGGTTCCCTGTAGTGGTGGACACACTGCTGCTTGACGTACCCTGGGGACAAAGGGATGGACCCGCTGGGTGGGTGCTGTGGTGGTGTTTCCTGAGGGGGGAGGCTCTGTGGTGGCTTGTGCCAGTGTCAGGGGAACCAACTGTCCTGAGGTCCCAGATGGGCCCGGCTGGTCATCTTGAACCAGTTGTGCAGAGCTGCTGTCATCACTGTGGGCCTCTTCTGTGGGGGGAGTGGATATGTCTGGTACCTTGAAAAGAATACATCAGGGTTGTAATGAGGGCCTATGTGTTAAGGTGATGACTTGAAAAGAATACATCAGGAATTCCTTGGATTGCCGTACGTCCCTCCAGTATGCTAAACATGATGATGATGTCACAAGCAATAATAGGGAAGCTCTTACTTTGAATGTCAGGTGACATTGGGTAGGGGTCCTGCAGGGGTATAAAGGCATGATTATTGCATCTGTGTGCGCCATTGTGTGCAATGGGTGAGTGACCCTGTACTCCAGTGCTTGCATTCTTGTCTAGGTCCTTGTGTGATGTTTGGTTTGGGGTCTGTGTGGGTATCTGTAGTGGACATGCTTTGGTGATGGGTGTCCATGCTCTGGTGTTGCATGCAGGGCTTTGTGTTGGGATGGGTGGGTTGTGATAGTGGGACAAATGTGAGGTGTTGGAGTGATGGGGGTGAGGGTGAGGGTGAGGGTGGGAGTATGTGATGGCATGCAGGTAGGGTGGGGGATATGGTAATTAAGATATGACTTACCAGAGTCCATTCCTCCTGCTACTCCAGCGAGGGCCTCATGTTGTTAGTTGTGGGGCAGGAGTTGGGGGTCCTCTGTACAGCAATCTGGTGTTTGGAGACCACGGAACGCACCTTCCCCCGTAGGTCGTTCCACCTCTTCCTGATGTCATCTCTAGTTCTTGGATGCTGTCCCACTGCATTGACCCTGTCGACAATTCTGTGACATAGCTCCATCTTCCTAGCAATGGAGGTGTGCTGCACATGTGATCTGAATAGCTGTGGCCCTACTCGGACAATTTCCTCCACCATGACCCTGAGCTCCTCCTCAGAGAACCTGGGGGTCCTAGGCAGCATGCTGCATGTATGGTGGGCAATGTATGTGCGTAAGGAGATGGGAGGGTTATGGTGGGCCATTAGTGTAACAGGCCCTGACGACATGACCTTATTTCTATGTGTATTTCCTCTGCAGGTCAGCACCCATCAGTAAAAGGGTAGATGGTGTGCCTTCACCAAGGATGGGTGGATCCTGGGGGGTCTAATGCAGGTGGAGTACCCACTTTGGCAAACAGTGTAGGACCTGAGACGCTGGGCACGGAAGACAGTGGAGGCCCAGCTGAGGATGGCCTCCCAACGAGGAAGGAGTGGCCGTTGAACCCTGACCCTCCTGATGTTCCGCATACTGGTGGTGGCCTATCCAGAGCTGGATGGACACTTGAGGGCATCACAGAAGCCACAAGGGGGTGAGTACAGTTTTCCAGTATACTATTTGTGGGTGGTGGGGTCGTCTCCGGGTAGGGGATGTGCACCTGTTGGCGCCCCTAGGCCAGGCTGGACATTGCAGGGTAAGTTCTATGTTGAGCAGGGGCTGATGAAGTCCACCTCCAGCCAAGCTAGTGGGCATCTACTACGGGGCAGGGCTCTGTGGGTCTCAGGTATACTGACGTTAGGTATTACTGTTCATGGCATGGTGACTAGCATTGTGACTGGTAGTGCATTGCCTAGTGTGTAGGGCTGTTCCCTGAGTGCTTTGTACACCAACTGTAGTGTTGTTGCTGTCATTGACCAAGTGTATCCTCTGTCTCTCCCCCACTTTTTGTTTTGTCATCCTGTCCTTATGTGGATTAGCATCATCTGGCGGAGGAGTAGAGGCACCGACGACGGAGGGAGCCACATCCCACAGTGTCCATGAGGCCAAATCCACTGAGGGTGAAGGCACCAGTGGGACGGAGGTCGAGGGGAGCACCACGGTGGAGACAGGAGGGGACAGTTCTGAAAGTGATACCTCCTCCAATGGAAGCTCCTTAGTGGTGACGTACAGCTCTGTGGCCACCCCAACTTCAGGTACAGCCGACACCCCGTACCAGCACCGGCCTCCCAGCAGCCCTTCAGTAAGTTTCCCGTGCCTGCTCACCCAGGAGGATGGGCATCGCCTTCTCCCCAGGCACCTCAGGCCATGCCCCAGTTAGCCCTGCTGCTCTGAGTGAGGAGGCTATTGACCTCCTGCAATCCATCTCTGTTCGGCAGTCAACTATAGTGAATGCCTTCCAGGGGCTGACAAAACATAAAAATGTATTCCTGGAGAACGCCCCAACAGAGATCATTCCAGGCTCTGGCCTCCTCTCTGATGGCAGCCATTGTTCCTGTCTCTAGCCTAACCCTTTCAACGTTCTCGGCCCAGTCCCATTCCCCTGAACCCCAACCTATCCCAAGTGCACATTCGGGTCTACATGCACCCAAGACAACACACTGGAGTGGCTCAGGCAAACACAAGCACCACACACCATCCCACAGGCACTCACAAAACACCATCCAGATGCAGACACACCAACATCCACTGCCTCCCCTGTGTCTCCCTCCACCTCGTCATCCACCTCCCTCCCAGTAGCATCTCCACTCACACCTGCATGCACTAAATCCACACCCACTGACTCTATCACCCTCATGCCTATCACTACACTCCCCTCACTGGCAGTCATCCCCCACATCCATGCACATGTCCCCTGTGTCCTCTCCCACTGTGTCTGTGCCCCTCCTCCCAAAGTACACAAACACAATCACTCAGACACCCAACAGCTATCCACCTCACAGCAGCATCCAGCCCATGCACCTGCACCCAAACACAGCAGACAGACACATCCTACAACCACTCCCTCTTCCTCCATTCCCAAACCTTAACCCTCTTACCACCCCAGTGTCCCTAAGAAGCTTTTCCTCTCCACCGTTGACCTCTTCCCTACCCCTCCCCCCGACCTTCACGTCGGGCCAGGGTGGGCAGAACCCAGGTTAGCACCTCAGCCTCCCAGTCCACAGCCACTCTAGTTTTGGCAGCTACTGCAGGTGTGAGAGGCTCCAAGAAAACACCCATCAGCACTGGCAGTGTGCCTGCACAAGCTGCCCAGGGGAAGGGCAAGGATGTACCACCAGCTGCCAAGGGGAAGGAGGTACCACCAGCTTACAATGGGAAGGGCAAGGATGCACCATCAGCTGGCAAGGAGGCACCACCAGCTGGCAAATGCAAGGGCAAGAAGGCACCACCAGACGGCAAGGGCAAGGAGGAACCACCAGACGGCAAGGGCAAGGGCAAAGGGCTTGCCCCTGCAGGCAGGAGGGACAGGAAGCCTGGTGCTGGGACTGAATCTGAGCACCCAACACGAACCATGGCGTTTCAGCCATCTAAGGCTGCAGGGGAAGGGCTGGAGCCTCCCCCACTACTGTCAGTACCGCCACCAGCACCAATGCCAGCACTGCCACCAGCACCACTGGCAGCAGCCCCTGTGGGCAGCCATCCAAGGCTGCAGGGGAAGGGCTGGAGCCTCCCTCAACCACTGCCTGCACCTCCACCAGCATCGCCGCCTGCATTGCCACCTGCACTACCACCTGTACCACCACCAGCACCACTACCAGCAGCAGCGCCCCAGTGGGCAGCCGTGCGCGGCTGCAGGGAAAGGGCTGGAGCCTCCCCCCACCACTGGTAACACCAACACCAGCACCGGCACTGCCACCACTGAGCAGCCATCGCTGACGGCGGGCAGTGTGTAGTCCTGCCTCCATGGACTGTAATGCACCCTGCCCACTGCAAATCGTGTGGGTCTGACACCCAGGTGAATGATTGTGACCTTGTACTCCCCAAGATCTGCATCACAGGGCACAATGCCCCCTCCAGAACCAGTAGAGGAAGGCATCCACTCACCCCATCCTTGCCAGGATGAAGCACACTGGGCACAGAGCCTTGCACTCCCCAGGAACAAGCAGTGGGCAGACCACCCACTTGAGAGACTGTGACATTTCACTCCCCAGGACCAAGCAGTGGGCTGATCACCCACTTGAGAGACTGTGTCTTTGCACTCCCCAGGACCAAACAGTGGGCAGGCCACCCACTTGAGAGCCTGTGGCCTGCACTCCCCAAGACCAAGCAGTGGGCAGACCACTTACTTGAGAGACTGTGGCCTTGCACTCCCCTGGACATCACACATGGCATTTTGCCTCCTCCAGGACAAGTGGTGTTGTACCATCTTCCGGCTGAGGTGCCACCCCATTGCCCATCCCCTTGAGGTGCCTGTGTATTTGTGACCTGATGCCCCAGCAGTGTTCTCTCCATGTTGATGCAGGAGTAAGGTGGGGCCTTGGCCTATGTGATGTGTCCCTGTGGCCCACCAACATTATGGACTGGGCAGTGTCCCTCCATTTGTATATATGTAAATACTGTTTTGATTTTTGAGGACATATTTCTAGTATTTTATCTTATTACACTCACTTCAATCACTTCCTTTTGTCCTTGCATTATTCCTGTGGGGTATGGGGTGGATGTGTAATGTTGTTGCATCTGTTTGTGTATATGGTGCTGGGGGTGCGGGTGTTGCCTCTTTTTCCTCCCCCTCCCCTGTTTGCTAGGCAGCAGTACTCACCATGGTCGTCATCGCCGGCATTGGTATTCCTGGTGTAAGAGGAGGTAGACCAGCATGGGGAACACCTGCAGTTCAGGCTCCATGGCGGTGTGGTTGGTCCTTGAGTTTGAGAGGTGAGTCCTTTGCCTTCTGTGTACTGTTTGCGCTGTGCTTTTGATGTTGCTGGTACCACCCCATAAAAGCTGGCGATAGGCAGGTCATAATGCAGTGGGCAGTACATTGTTTTCCACCTGGCTGTTGGCGGTTACCACTGTGGTGCTTGTTGCTACTGCCATCGCGGGCAATGTGTTAAAGTGGCTGTCTGTGTTGGTGGTTTCCGACGTGGTCATAATTCCCTTTTTTTACCGTCGGCTTGTTGGCGGTATTACCGCCGCTTTATCACTGACGGCCAGGGTTGTAATGAGGGCCTATGTGTCAAGGGGATGACTTGAAAAGAATACATCAGGAATTCCTTGCATTGCCATACCTCCCTCCAGTATGCTAAACATGATGATGATGTCACGAGCAATAATAGGGAAGCTATTACTTTGAATGCTGGAAGCCACAGCCATCCTGATACAAGGGAGGGAGAGAATTCTGCTCTACTTGGACCTAGGCTTTCTTGTCAGGGTTGTGTTTACGGTCAAGACAGGGGCCAAGTTATGCAGCTATGATACAGGTTGCGATGTTTTGGATTCTCAGAACGATCTTCTGTGACTGGTCTGCTCAGAGCCACTCTGGCTACTATGGGGGACTTGCCCCCACCCACACACAAACTTAAACATTTTTGCAGATATTGATTTAGATGACTAACAAGTGAAGAGCTGAATAGTTCACTCTGGGATAGCTAAATGTTGCACATCACAGAAAGCAATCAACAGGCAGGAAGGAACCTAGTTGTCCATTGGCTAATAATCACTACCTCCCCTGAGGACATTTTCTGGGCGTAAATATGGAGCTCTGAGCACCCATACCACAGATATGGACTGGAGAGATGACTGAAGAAGAACTGCCCTTCTGTACCCTTTGCCTGTCATAGAGATCCTGCACCAAAGGTTGTATTATACCTGCTGATCCACAACTATCAAAAAGAGGACTATTCCTGTGGTTCCTGGATCATGGAAAAGTTGCTCCGGAGCCCCAGACAAAAGAAGTGAACTCCAAGAGTCAGTTGGTTGACCTCCTGTTACAGCACCAGCGCACAAAAGCTGAACAAGCCCTTTTGTATAAGTCAGTTGCCACAATCTCCTGACTGCCGATGTGCAACCCAGACAACCAAGTTCAGATGCTCAAACTTTGCATTCGAGTCTGGTGGCCATGTGAGATTTGATGGATTGCTGTTTGCTTGACATGACGGACACAAGTCTTCACATAAGGAAACCCTTGGTTTTGCTGTGACTGGAGACCAGTGGAAAATGAAATTTAGCTGGACTAAAGAGGACTTTGAGTGACATCGACCCCTGTGGCCAGAGTCACCCCAGACTGTGGACCACGGAGTAACCTCAGGAGGATTCCAACTGACCTCACAGCATCCTCAGCATCTTACAGCATTTTTAGCATCCTATATACCTTTGCACCAGGACCACTCCTTTGAAGTCTATGGTGGTTCCCCTTTAGCACATAGTAATGGTCTTGTGGATGCTTTGTCGCCAAAGTAACTGTCCTCCAACTCTTTTTTGGTCCCCTCGACCCTCCACTTGTTTGATTTGGTCAGACAAAATAGGACAGAGTAGCAGGATACAACTCTTTAAAAAATGTATAAAGTTTCCAGACTTTGCAGTTACCATTGCTTGTTTGTGCTTTGAGTGAAAAACAGAGATTTATGTTGTTCTTAAAAAATCTATATCTCTGGAACCTTCTGATGGATTGTGTTTGTTTTAGTGTGTTAGAAATTGAGGCCATGTTTGTGGGTTTTTTGTGCAGGGCAGCATGTCATTTTGCTGCTCTGCCCTGCATCACAGGGAAGGAATGTGCTGTATCCAGGACACATAGGCCCATATTTATACTTTTTGACGCAAAACTGCGCCGGCGCAGTTTTGCATCAAAAATATTACCGCCGGCTAATGGCATTTTGGTGCGCAGTGCAGGCGTCATATTTATACTTTGACGCACGGCGGCGCAAACAACAGGTGGGAGTCATTATTTTTTACGCAGACCGCGCGTCAAGTTGTAAAGGAAAACAACGTTAATGCGGCGGAAATGACTGTGGGTCAATAGCGTCAAAAAACCCAGCAAACACAGCCATTTCAGCAGAGGAGAGCCAAAATGGATCCCAGATGCCACTACAGACCCCAGGAAGAGGACAGCAGTCCAGGAACCAGCCAGGAGGACCCACACAAGAACCAGGACACTTTTAGGAATAAAAGAAAGTGTCACTTTAGTGCAGAGGAACAGGAAATTCTGGTTAAAGAGGTGACGGAACACCAGCACCAACTGTTTGTCACATCAAAGTTGCCAATCAGTAGGAGAGAGGCCATAAGGCAACAAATTGTTGACAAGATTAACAGTGTGGCTGAAGTACGCAGAACAGTCATCGAGTGCAAGAAACGCTGGCATGACTGCAAGCGCAGGACCAAGGAAAAGATGGCCAGGAACAGCAATGCAGCACTGCAGACTGGAGGTGGGAGTCCAGCACACTAGGAGGCCCTGGACCACATGAAGGAGATGGTCGCAGCTGTCGTCCCTGAGGAGATCGTCATAGGGATTCAAGGACAGGACAGCGCAGACTACCAGGACACAACGCACATGCAGGGTAAGTCGCATGGGGAATTATAATGCACTTATGTCAACTGCAACCGGGGGGGGGGGATACCTACTACACATTGCATGTAAGTCATCACATACATGGAGTGGCATGGGTAAAGGGGCACAGCATGGGGGCATGGCCTGCACAGACAGAAGCTGGGGCACACCATTACACAACACCAACAACAGTCCCATGGGGGCATGCTGTCATGACAACGATGGAGCAAAGGGAAAGTCACAACAGAAGGGAAGGCCACTACGTCAAACTGACATCCTGGCACACGTCAGCCAACATACCCCCTACATTAACTAGGGCCCTATTAGCAATCCTCTAGCCATACCGACAACTACAATGTAACTGCAACAACAGTTGCCACTACCACCTCTGCTCTGTGTGCAGCTCAAGTAGCCAATGGCAGTAACCTCCCCATGGATCATACACACCTAAAGTAGGGGGTGAGGATGACAACTGCAACAATCCCCAGAAATAAGACAAAGGCCCCAGTACTCTCAAATGTCAATGCCCATAGTTGTCACAAACATCAGCCAATGTAAACAACAATAGGAGCTACACAGCACTAAGGACACACCCATGCTGCATATGTCAGGGTCCATTCTGTGCCTGGGTAACAATGCAACATCCCAATTGTCATACTGCTCAGACAACAGCAGTGAGGGTGGGTCAGAGGAGGAAATAGGACACTGATACGATTATCAGGGCAATCCATTGTAACACACATTCCCCAACATCAGCTGTACACATTACCAATGTCAACATCCATATCGGATCATAACATTGCCATGCATAGGATATGCCACATGTCAATTACATTTAAGTCGATGTGAAAGATCAAAGATTGGGGCAGGTCCAGACTGTTAAGTGTTCTGCCAGGGCCATCAGAACACCCACAGCCAGTGAAAGGTCTCACCATGAGAATGGATGTACACGGAGGGTCGAGTAGGACAAGAAGGTGGCAATTCACTATTTGGCAAAAATCAACCCCTAGAGGCGATGAGGCTGAAAAGTCTGATAACTCAATAACATACATTTGACACTCAGGTGGGCCATAGGCCTGGAAGAATGGCCATCTGAAGGAATGGAGAAATTAACACAAAACAAGATCACAAAGTGAATTCATCAAAAGGCAGGCACGTCACATCAAAATTGCCACAATACAGACACACTAATTGTACCCTGTTTCATTGCAGAGGAAGATGGATCTCCTGCCGATATGCCTGTCCCAGATTTCCCTGATGACATGGATGACGAGCCGATAAACATTCCCCAGGAGACCATCCAAAAGGTCCTTGAAACCCTCAAGACCCCACCTTCTGTCACAAGGAGGAGCACAGAACAAGCAGCCATCGCAGAGGAACCACCCACAACTCCAATTGTAAGACCTGCCAGCTCCAATGCCAGCTGAGGACTCAGACGACACTGGCACCAGCTTTGAGAGAACTGTAGTTGGAGTACAGCGGGAGCTGGCCAAGGAGGTGCGGGTGGGGATGCAGACTATGGCAGCCAGCCTTGAGGGGGTGCGTTCGTGCATGATGTCATCTGCAGATCATGCTGCAGCTATGCAAGCCCTAACATCTATCTTGCATGAACTGCAGAAAACCCAGAAGGAAATCAGCACAGCTGTAATACAGTTGACCCAACACCTACAACAGCAATCCTGTCAACACGTGCACGAATGCAACATTGAACCCCTCAGGGCCGACCTGGCTGCCTACCATCTTGATGTGGCTGCTATTCTCAAGAACCAGCAGGCCCTCCTTGCTGCAGTACTGCCCTTAAGACCTTCACAGGGAGCAGCGACCGGGATGTCTGACTCCACGTCTTCCAACACTGAGGTGTGTGTTGCCCTTTCACAACCACCACCAACAAGGACAGAGGAGGCAACACACACATCAGAAGAAGAAGACATGGAACAGATCACTTTCACACGGAAAAGTACCCGGAAGCACTAGTCCCAGCCACATGGCCAACTATTACCATGGTCCTGCGCTTTGTAACATACCAGTCTTACAACAACTCTACTTAATGACTGTTCTGCTTACCACTGTATATCTTGTCAGCCTGCCCAGTGATTGTCTCTCTCTTACTCATTGGCAAATCCTGTTCTTCTGCACTGTCTGAAACATCACTCTAGCATGTCAAAAGCATTTCCTTAACCCCTTGTGTAGGATCACAATGTAAGATGTCACTATAATGGACTCACAATCACAAACAATGTACATATACCACTACAGCACTTTTCAATAAATGGCACTTACACAACAAATCTGTCTCCGGGTAATGTGACATATCAACTGTGCAGTAGATAACTGAAATGTGCCTACTGTCAAATTACATAGCTTGTCAATACAACTGTCCTTATAATATGTAGTCTGATAATTCTGCACAGTGCCCATGATTGCATCATACTCTGCCCATCCTGAGTGACATATCTGATGAAGTGAGAAACCATACAACATCATGCTGTGTTGGACAGCTAAATACTTCCTCAGGGGATATCTAAGTCATCAAATAGTGGCTGCAAAGTGTTGTCACCATGCAATACTAACACCTATAACAGTGCACACAAATCTAAGCTAACACTACAAAAACTGCATGAATGAAGCTGTCTGAGTTTACATACTAATAGGTACTCATGCTGAACTGTGTCACAAATTACGTATGTGAGTCATGAAGACAAAAATACAAGAGTGCCTACGAGAACTCATCTTATAAGGGTGTCCTTGATCATCACACTGCAGTCAGACCTAAAACTGTTCCCCCAATACCAAGTCTGTAAGCACTGTTTGTGACTTAGAAAACATACTTATCGACAGAAACACATTGGGATCCATATTAACTGTAATTGGTGGTTGCAACAAATGGTGGAAACTTTGCAAGGTAGCTCTGGGGTAGCTGCCAATCTTACAGCTCAGTTGGGATTTGTTTGTAGCATAGGACACAAATGTAATACAACAACATTCATGTACACTAATTCCAAGCCCATGATCAAGTAGCATTTAACACATACTGTTAAGGGTTAACTATATATTTATTAAATGCTAATCACAGAAGAGGAAACTGAGGGAAAAGTCTTACCTACCCTAATCTACCCTGACTACTCATTACCCACAACTGTCCCTAACTAACCTAAGCTACACTTACTTATCACATGTAACAAAATGTTCTAAACATCTACCCCCCACCCCCCTTATGAGACGGGACACATGGAGGACAACACATACTAACCTAAACACATACTATACTATCCTAAACAAATATATATTTTTTTGTGTTTTTTTTCTTCTTTTTTTTTCACACACAAGAACCCCAACATAGCCCGATTCCAACCAACCCACACATGTAATAAGTAAAAAATAGAAACAAGCAGCCCCCCCACCCCACACCCACTAACACTAAGTAAACTAACAGGCTATACTAACCTAACACTAAGCCCCCTAAGACCACTAACTATAAGAACAAGGAAAAAGGAGAGAGGAGGGAGGGGAGGGTATCATGTCCATCAAATAAAGTGTCTATAGGTTGGCCCTCCGTAGGGTCCTCTTAATATCCTTGACCCGCCGTTTAATGTGCTGCACGTCCCGGCTCAGGTGGCTCTCTTTGCGCAGCACTTTGTCCATCTTATGTTCAAATCTGTTGAAGGCTGCAGGGTCAACAGATGGAGCAGTGGCAGTCTGAGTACTGGTAGAGGAGGTCTGTGTGGGCTGTCCTGCGCCGGTGGCAATGCTGGGGCCAGGAAGTCCTGAAGATGTTGGACCAACAGTGGCAGCTGTGGGTGGGGCCACCTGGCTCTGATTGGTGGTTGTGCTTGTGGTGGCTGTGGTGGGCAAAGTAGGCCCACCCTGTGGGAAGGCTCTCCATGCCCCAGAGGCATGTTCATGGCGATATCGCCGGGCCATCCTCCAGAACACCGACTCCACCAGCAGGATGTGCTGGTATCACATGGCCCGGCGCTGAAATTCATGGACCTGGTCTGGAGTCATTTTAGCTGCTGTGAAGACAAATGCAGATATGCTACATTAGTAACTGCATTGTGTGAAACGGCACAGCAAGTTAATCAGACATTACATCTACTGTACTTGTAACAGCTTATATCACGATACAGAGCATTTAATGTCCCTGAGGAAGTATATGGCAGGCCAGACAACAAAGGTCACATCACACAAAGCACATCCATAACCCACAAGATGGGTAACAACTGGCTTTGACTTGCAATCTGAGTTCTGACAGTTATCATCTAAGAATCATGCTGCATATCCTCCGCCAAGAGCTGGGCTACAAATGTCAGTGTACAGAAAGCAAAACTAAAGATACATGGTCTGCAAGTTGCAACTGGACTTGCCAGTATAGGACCAAGTGCCAAACCTGAGTGTGTATACTAGTATGCAACCAAACCGTCACTTATTCATATGTATGTGTAACTTACTGGTAGCATCAGTACTAGGTAGCCCATTCACAAACCCATCGCCGTGTTTGAGGGGGGGCGGTGGATACACAACTATAATTTGCCAACAACATGTACACAGAGGAGTGTATAGGAAACTCCACACATGTTTGTCTCTACAGACACACCACTGGTAAGGTCTATCTCCAATTAGGAGTCAGCAAACCCTAGAGCACTCATAGGGTCAGACATGTCAGGAAATGCAGAACTTAGTACACAAGATATACTTCCAGTGAGGCCTGACTTACATCAGACACAGAGTTGCTAGAACACCCATGATCATTAATTGCATGCACACCTAGGCCATTGCACTCAGGTTCCACAGACTTGATGCACTACATGTGGAAGTACATGCTGCTAGGAGGTTCTACCTACTGTTTCAAACTTGCGTAGGTAAATAGGGAAGCAAATGTCTATTGGAAAGCTATTAGCTCTACCAATCTTAGAGAATGAGGGTCTGACAGGCTGACTAAATTGGGGCTTACTTCCATTGTGACTCTTGGTGATACAAGTGTCATACACATGACTACCCCCTGTACTCACAGTGGGGCCTACAGGGATGTCCTACAGTCCCTACATGATACCATTGGATACGCATTGGCAAACTCAAAACATGTGAGAACTGCATTCCCACTCATGGAACAAGTGAAAAGCTTGCCCAACGCATCACACCTTGCTATGCGCCCAACTCACATGAGTCCATAACCAGCAAACACAACACATATCAGACATATCAACACTTACTGGAGTGGTCGGGGTCCTCAAATGTCGCCCCCTCTCCCACAGTGTAGGGTGCCAGTCCACCTGTAAGGTATGGAAGGAAGAAATGTGCTCAAAATCTGTGCACAGTGCAACAATTTCATAAACATATACAATGTGTAGGCTGAATAAGGAAATGGCAGCCTTTCAGACATGATGGTACTGCATCTGATATATCACGGCCAACTTGTACATAGCATGGGTCTCCTGTGACAGTTACACACATATCTGCACACATACATTGGCCCTAACTATCATGTGGGTGCAAACATGCCCCATAATTGGTGAGCACTAAGAAACATGGAGTGTACTTGTCTCATCATGTGCATCCAAGAGAGACATCCAAAGCCTGGTTACTTGAGGACTGCATTACCAGTCAAGCATGCCTTGTGGCCATGACACATTTATTGCACATAGGCCCAATGTACAGAGGGAGGGGCAGGGACTCTTGTAAGCCATCCTGTTGTTACAGTATAGTCAATTGATGTTGCCCAGCTATGGTGATTTGCACCAACCATGGAGATGTGAAGCCATGTGCATACACTTGGAATGCCATCCATATTTGGATTGTGGCTCAACTAATTCCAACAAACATCTTAAGATGTTAGCTGAGGGCAACTTACACCTTTTCACGATGTTTTCAAATCAAGAACTGACATGTATCAAAAAAGATCAAGGAACACAATAATCCCACATATTCATAGTACTTCTGTGAACGCTTTCCTTCCACACTCACCAGACTCACATGAGATAAATGTGTGCTGTGAAAGTAGCACTCATTTTCTGCATCATGTAGTGATTCTAAAGTCAGTATAGCAATTGCGTCAACATAGTTGGCCTAAATGTTGGTACATCTGTACTTCTCTGTCAATAGTACCCTATATAGACATGATTGGCTCCTATTTTGTTAGCTGTTCTGACAAAAAGGCTGCACCAATTTCCTTCATGGAAAAGTAACCTGTAAGTTTGCTGAGCACGTGCTACCTGACAGCTAGCAATTGTGATCCTTGCCATAGAGCATCAATGATCACCTTATATTTCCCCAGCATTACACACAGTCAGCAAGTTAGTTGGCAGATATTGTACTAATCCCCTGATATCACTACAGAGCATTTAATCGTGCACATTAACATAAGTCGTACTCACCAGCAGTGCCACCAATCATGATTCCCAGGTGGTCCAAGAGATCCTGCTCCCTGGTGATGAGGTCAGCCCACCGGTGCTTCAGCTGGTGGTCACTCCTCTGGCTGGCATACACACGCTGAAGGTGATGCAGCACCTTTCCCCACCGGATTCTGCGTGCCTCTGTCGGATACCCCTGTATGACCCTGCCTGGATCATGAGCGGCAAAAAATGTGTCACCAGCCAGATGAAGCCCCCCAACTCCTCTTCCCCCACCCTGCCAAGACGTGGCCTACCAGATATACTTATAATTCACGATAAAGAATAGGGGTACAAGAAATAGAAAGGGGAAAAGGGTGAAAGTAGGGGTACAAAGACAGAAAAAAAGTAAACCGAAACACTAAAAGAGCCCAACTATCCCCAAACTATCACTACCACAACAGACTCCCAGAAACAAGAAAAACACAAGATAAATGGGCAAATGCAGACAAAACACAGTACTACAGTATACACAAACAATATTTATTTCACAAGAGGACTTTACAGATAGCACACAGGACAAAAACAGCACAAAATCTCAGGACAACACTCTCTACACAGCCACACAGTCTAGAAGGATCATAGACTGCCAAGTGAAAGTGAAAGTACACCCACTGTACATGATCTGTAAACAGGATATCCTATTACATCACTTCCTGTATGAAAAGTCCTGCCTTTTTCGCGTTATGCGTCATTTTTCGTTTACCAAAACTGTATTTGAGTCATTTCTTTTGACACACAGACGTGAATATTAACCCGCATCCACATAATGATACATGGACTGTACAAATATCTGGATGCGGGCTAAATTTCACTCCTGTGCGTCAAAAAAAATGACGCAAATACAGTTTGGGTAAACAAAAAATGACGCACACCTCTAGGGACGTCAACATTACAGTGCATTAACTGGTTTGGGGCATTTTTATTTGTTATTGGGTTATTTTACATTTGGAACACATCAGAGATTGGCTAATTGAAGACAGTATGGTGTTGATGGTGTATGTTCACATGTGTGACATCATACTGCAGTGGAACATCATCCACTACACCTTTCACAGTATTTTTACAGTTGGCTGACGCAATAGATGGTCATAAGTGTGGACTATGTATATGTGTTGCACAAATTGTGCATGTTTGGCATAACGAGAGGATAGCAATGTGACGCACATATGTACAATACCTAAATGCCTTCGGCTCAAAGTGTGTGCTTTGACAACTAATGTGTTGGTTGACCAAATGTGTGTGTCTCACATGAATCATACTTGTACATATGGTTGTATGAATGTGACGTACATGTGTCCAATCCTTAGATGCAAGTCAAATTGAAAATGAGCAAGGGCAAGTGTTAGTCATACATGTAACAACACCCGTAAAGTGTACTTCCAAGTTTTAGGGTCACGTAGACACCACATGTGACACAGCATGCACCAGATGGATGGCAGATGCTTGCTCATGTCAATGATCCACATTTTCTACATCCTATGTCCTAGAGTATTGGCAAGAGATTCCTAGGCACTAGTTGGTGAATCGCACAGTGAGTCATACACATGCATTGAGGAAGTGGTTACCATGTTGTTTGCACAGACAGACAAGGGTGAATCTCATATGTATGATGACACCACAGTTGAGGCCATAGAAGTGAGCCCGAACTATCAAGTTGCTGTGGTGGACCAGCATACAAGACAGCACGTGTCCACACATTTCCAGTGATCAATTGCACATAGGTGTCTTGTTCATGTGTGTGGTCCAATGATGATCCTGTAGATTGTTTGGGGTGTAATTTGTCACAGTTGGGTCCAGGACTCATCATGAGTCAGTGGCAGCTATTCCTGTAACTACTGAGTATCCTTGGTTGATCAATGTGAGTAAAGTAGATGTGGACATGTGAACCAACATGTGGATGGTCCCACCCTGTCACTAAAGACGTGCAATGAGACAGTCAACAGGGCAACCTTGGTGTTCTGAGTGAGATAATGTCTCAGGTGTCATGTTCCGGCTGGTGTCATTACAACATTTGTACACAGGTTGGCCTCTGCACTTCCCACTGCATCTGGGAACATCATAGCCTCTGTGCTGATTATTCTCGCAGCTATTCACCACACACGGCCCATCACTATGTTGTGCGCACTGTGATTCTGTGTGTGAACTGTCATGGTCCTGACATGTGTGTATCATTCATGGACCTTATCAGAGGTTGCTGGTTGTGCTGAAAGCCCCGTACCAATCCCTGCCTATGGCCCTGGGACACTGTCACACTTTGTCATTCATGCATAAATGCAACCCAGATAAGGGATGGGCCATGAATTTTGCTTTTCCAATAGGATGTAACTCAAAAGGTACAGTTAAAAGGCAGATGATGCTATACAAGGTATTTGGGTATGCATGGAAGAAGCCCATGCCCAATGTCCCCTGATGAATGGCAGGTTTGCTAACACAAGTGTGGTACATATGTAGACACAGGGATACTTTAATGTGACGCACAGACAGTTGCCAGTCAGGCAAAAGAATGCAAGGTGATTCAGGATCCAGTTACTATACAAGTTACGTAATCAGTGGTCTGACTGAGACTGTTTTGAGGACAAAGTATACCGTTGACATGTCAAACTGTGTACGTCCTGTGTTTTTGAAGGTGACAAATGAACCCAGTGGCTGTGTTACACGGCTTAATTAGTATCAATGGTTGACTGTGTATTTGACATAATGGCAACTCCTATGCTGTTCCAGGCATCATCAGGGGCAGTGCGTTTTGAAATGTGTGGTGTGCATGGAGGTGATCATAGGTGTGGGCTGCATCTGTTTCTGACCAGTCCTGTAGGTGAGACTTGTATTCTAAGGGCCAACGGACATTTTCACAAGGGGAAGCAATCTACATGTGCTAACAGGGCTTTGAAACTAGAAGACAGTGTATAAATTGACCTGACCTCCTTGCAGTCAGATGTTCTATGACAATGGCATACCATAGGAAAGGGTGAAGCACACTGGTTTGCTAATGTTGGTCTGTGTGTGTAGAGGAGGTATTATCAGGGTACACATCTTAGTATTCCAGGGACCTCTTCAGACAGGTGGCTTGTGACCAGGTGCATGGGTGTGTAATGAGTTAGGAAATGACCTGACATGGACATGGAATGTCATGTGCGCAATGCATGTCATATGTGTGGCACTTGTGCTGTCTATGTTCTGCTTCTATGGAACTCTAGTCACAGATAGTCCTTGCAAATATTGGATTCAGTTGGACTTACTGATCTGGTCTGGTCTGGTCAGGCATTCCTGTTACTGATGCCAAAGCACATTGACAGCCTCATGTATGAGGCTTGTTTTCCCCTTATTGAGTGAGGGTGTCATAGTTGCGTGCCATATGCTGCGTTGGACCTAGCTTTCAACATGTATGTGTGAAATAGTTGCGGTCCTCTGCCATTGGCCTTCAAAGGAGATATGTACATGATATATGTCATTAAGAGTGTGTGTGTATGTGACCATTGTATGTTAGGCATCACATTAGCTCTGGGATGTTCCGTGTCCTACTCAGTATCTCAGCAATGCTCCATGAGGCAACACTCTTATTTTGATAAGTAGAGATGAAGGTGTGCAAAAAGGAATAGCCAGACCATGATATGGTGATTATAATAGGTGTTAATTTAAATTAGTTAACTAAAGTGGTGAAGGTGATCATATTCAGAAGAAATTATTTACAATCTGCTGCTGCCTGCGTATACCAGCGGCCATGTTCTGTAGTTCCCCCTCCTGTTGCAGGCCAGCATCCTCCTCTTCCTCCTCTTCAGGCATGTGTGGCTCTGGTTCCAGGAGGGGAATGTTTCTTTTGATACAAATGTTGTGCAATATTGCACATGTGAGGATGATCCTACAGACCATCTCGGGGGAATATTGGAGGCTACCACCAGTGATGTCGAGGCAGCGGAACCTTGACTTGAGGATGCCGAAGGTCCGCTAGACAATGCTGCGTGTCCTCCTATGGGCGTCGTTGTATGCACGCTCTGCAGCAGTACTTGGGTTGCCAAAAGGTGTCATAATCCATGGCTGGATGACATACCCCTGATCAGCTGCAAGAGAAAATGAATGGGATCATGTTGATGTAGCTGGCACTATTGAAAAGACCTTTTATGGCAGTAGTTGTCTTGTGTTGTCTGTGACTCTTTTGTGTATTAATGTGGCATCCTATGCTTGTATGGCTGTACCATCTGCATTGTGTTGTTTCCTTGGCTGAACGAGTGTTTGTCTGCTGACCGTTTGTCAGCAGTATGCTTTGGGATTTACAGTACAGTGTGCCTTCCCTAGCATTGTGACTTGTGATACAGGTGTTCGTGTGTCTTCACTGGGGGTGAGATGATAGTTCCATGCACAGTTAAAATTGAAAGTGTTTTTAACACGTTCATATCAAAGTACCCTGGACATCCCATACCTTGAAACTTATGCAATGGATTAATGTAAAGGTCATTGGGACACTTACAATTTGCAAGGTGACATTTAGGCAAGCACACTCATTAACGTCTTGACATTAGGCTGTACAGTAATTTCCAATGTGTGACAGGTTTAATGGTGACTTCAGAAACATGGCTAGCGATGTCACGACCTCAGTATGTTCCTGTTGACATGTTGCTGTTGTGGTGTATGTGTTGTGTGTCCTAGAGGGTTGCTGTGCAGTGTGTATATAAGTAGGTTTTTGTACTCACCAACAAGTAGTCCATTGCCATACTGTCCATCCTGGAAGTGTTCATTGATGGTGCAGTGATGGAAGATGTATGAGTCTTGTACACTCCCAGGATATTTAGCCACGATGTTGGTGATCAATCCCTGGTGATCGACTATGGCCTGCACGTTGATGGAATGTGTGTGCTTCCTGTTGCGGTAGAGGTGTTCAGTTGCAGCAGGTGGCACAAGGCGTACATGTGTGCAGTCGATTGCACCAAGGACATGAGGGAAGCCACTGATGAGGTAGAACCCCTGTTTTGTTTCCTGCTGCTTCTGCAGTGTGTTAGGGAAGCAGATGTGGCGGGGTGTCAGTCGAATGTTGGCATCCAGTACTTTGGGCAAAAAGGCAGAGAATGATGGTTGTGATATTCCGCCAACCAGGGCACAAGTTGTTTGAAAAGAGCCACTTGCCAGCATACGAAGTATGGCAAGCAGCTTTGTTACTGTTGGGATGGTGCGGGGTGTCACCAAAGTGGGGGACAACTGCTGTTCAATGTTGTGCAGCAGCTGCTGAATGGCCTGCCAGTTCAACTGGTACCTCTGGATGATGTTGTGTTCCCTGAGGCCCTGCAGGGTGGTTCTTGGGTGGAATATCCTCTCCTGCCTTCTGCGCTGCCTTTGGGGTCCTTGCTGGTGTTGTTGTAGCTGCTGTTGTTGCTGCTGGGCTCTGCGTCTGCGTGCACGCTGGATTAGAATCACCTCCATGGCTCCCTGTTGCTGCTCTGCTGCTCTGCTGTTTGTTCTGTGTGTTCTGATTAAATACAGGTGTGTTTGCCCCATTTTAACGCCTGCCCTGACCCAGGCGTTAATTTTTGACACAAATTGGGCTGTGCGTCATTTTCTGGCTCCGGCTCCCGGACGTGCGTCATTTTTGCCCGAAAGCATAAATACGACGCACGGCCGTTTAAGCCATTTTTTGGACGGGAACGCCTACCTTGCATATAATTAACGCAAGGCGGGTTGCTGCATCCCAAAAATGACGCACACAGCGGAATTTTGTCGTCCACGGGCTCGGGCGTCAATGTTTAAATACGGGGCAACGTTTGCGCTGATTGTGCGTCAAAATTTTTGACGCACAATCGGCGCAGACGGAGTATAAATATGCCTCATAATGCATTCCTCTCCTTTACCACTATGCTAGCGCTGGTTTGGCAGCCGACTGTTAATGCAGGCACCTGCAATGGTGCAAGGGTGTCTGGGTTGTAGGCCAAATTCTTTAAGCTTGATGGGCACCTTCCTGCGCAAATAGAATCCCGGGAGGCTTTTTCCTTTTTCTATGTGTGCTGCAGAATGCAGCACACATAAACAAAAATAAAAATAATTCTCCACTTCAACTTCAAACCTGCTTCACATTATGGTACTGGAGGCCATACTGCCCATATGAAAAAACATCATGAAATCTGGTGGGAGGAGCTCCTTAAAAATTGCAGAACATGGTTGCGGAGGTGAAGGTGAGTAGAGCCGGGAAACATCTGCTACAGCTGGTCCAATCACGGCGGAAGGTGAAGAGGAATATGGTAAAATCATCACACAATGCAGTCCTGTCCCCTGCAGTGTACCAGAATCACCTTCCTCAGTGACCTCACATTAGCACAAGAAAACTCAGAGTCAAATGGAGACACCATGGCATACTGTGACTGCACCACAACGCACATTGAGTCTACCACCATCTTCTCCTTGAAAGTTACCTGCATCAGTGGCCCCAGAAAGAAGAAAATCCAGGCTACTAATGTGGGCATGTTTAGGCAGAAAGGGCCCTATGATTGCAACCACCCACTGGCAAGTTTGTACAATGAGAAACTGGCAAAAATATCAGCGCTGGAACTCCTCCCTTTTTCTTTTGTGGAAAGAGTGAAATTCTTAAAATTTCTGGCTTTCATCTGCCCGAAATGGAAGGTTCCAAGTCAGACCTATTTCACCAAAGTTGCTGTTCCACCACTGCATCATGATGTGTTGCAAATGGTTGAACAAGCTTTGCAGCAAAGTGTTGTCCACATTATTCATCTGACGACAGACATGTGGACCAGTTGTCAGATTACTGATTGGAACTGTATAAATGCACACTGCATCTCTTTTGTTATCTACAAATCTTGGACCTGAAGACATTTTTCAGAGTGTTTGGCAGCATGTAGAAGTAGCCATGTTCATCATGGAGAAAGCACATATAGCTACAAACATATTAGATGAATTTTATAGCAAAGTGTCTTAATGGCTGTAACAACATAGGTGTTCATATTGGATTTGTTGACAAATGGTGGCTATTTCAGGGTCTTGTGTTTGGAGCACTGCATCAATCTGGTTGTACAAGACTTCCTCAAAAATTAGACATAGCAATATACTGACCACCTGCAGATGAATCCGCATTTATTTCAGCAATTTTTTAAGCTTGGAAGCAGTTGCAGATTATTCAGTGTGCTAACATGCTTTTGGTTAAAGCCTCGATACAGTAGGTGCCATCACACTGGTGCTCAACCTATTATATCTTGCGAAGTCTATTGAGCAGTACAAACAGATCAATGACTTTATCATTTAAAGAAAAGTGGATGCAATTGGAAAAATAAATGGGCCCTAGTCAAATGCCTGACCCGGATACTGCTCTCTTTTGTGGTTTTCCTGCAGAAAGTTAGCAAAGAGGGCAGTATTATGGGCCAAGATATCCCATTGTTGCAATAGCTCCAGGAGCAGCTGAAGAAAGTGTCTGAAAGGTTTACATTCGGAGGTGTGAACGAAAACCTAGAAGTGCATGACTTTGGGACATGTAATGCAAGCCTGCAAAATTACATCTCATCATGCCACCCTACTTGATCCACGCTACCAAAAACTCTTCCTGCTTTCTTTCCTTTTCCTAAAGGAGATATTTCAAAATACAAGAGGTGGATTGTTGAGCAAGCTGGAGAACTGAAGGAAGAACAGCTAGAACTAAGGGTTCCACTCCACAGTTCTGGGGTGCTGCCTCCAACTTCCAGAGATGGCAGTCTTCTCTCACAGCAGCCAACACCAGAAACAGGAACACCAGCAACAACAACATCAGACAAATTAGACACAACCTCTGCATTGGTTTGATTTCAAGTGGCAGGTCATTCGTCCAGTGCAGTGGCAAAGGAAAAAGAGGTTGAGCAAGTATCAGCACCTATGATACCTCAGAGATTCTTCCAGGAGTATATGGATGACGCAAAATATGTGTATGTGGTTCAAAACCCATTGGTGTATTGTTATGGGAAGATACACCAGTGGCCAGAGCTCAGCAGGCTACCGCTAATGGATCTGGCTTGTCCTTTGACCAGTCTGCTGAATGTGTGTTCAGTGCAGTGCAGCTGGTGCAGTTATTACAGTCTGAAGAACCAGTCTGTCACCTCAAAATGTAGAGAGACTGACCATGATCAAAATGAACCAGCATATTATACCAACTAATTATACCATTCCCAAAATGCCACAGGGGGAGGAAGAGTATGGGTAGTCAGAATCAAGTGTGTTTGCTGACCAACCTCTGTGTGAACCTCTGGAGTTTGAGGACAAACTCTTCTTCCAGGACAGCGTATTCCAGAACAACCATATAGCTTTTTAAATTATTTCTTGTTGAACTTATTTCTATCTTTGAAAAAAATAGCTAGTGGAACATTATGGGGGTCATTACAACCCTGGCGGACGGTGTTAAAGCGGCGGTAAGACCGCCAACAAGCTGGCGGTCTTTTTTTTACTATTATGACCGTGGCGGTTACCGCCATGGTCATCTGCCCCTTCTCTGTTCCGCCCGCCAGGGCGGAGACGACTGCTGGGCTGGAGACCTGGGTCTCCAGCCCGGCGGCCGTCACAATATCGCCGGCGGTAATTTGACCCGGATTACTGCCGTGGATTTCCAGCGGTAGGAACCGCCATGAAATCCATGGCGGTAAGTACTATCAGTGCCAGGGAATTCCTTCCCTGGCACTGATAGGGGTCACCCCACCCCCCACCCCCACTCCCTCCCCTACACCCCCCACCACCCCTGCCACCCCCCAAAGGTGGCAGGGCCCCCCTCCCCACCCCAACCTCCAACATCACATAACTCACACACACACAACACGCACGCAGGCACCACCAACACACACACACACCGACATACATTCCTACATCCACACACTCAGTCAGACACGCACACCCATATACAGACATACACGCACACATCCATACAGACATACATACAGACATACATGCACTCATTCCCAAAACACACAACACACCCACAAGCATACACGCACTCATACACCCCCTCTACATACACAGACGCACAACCCCATGCACCCACACAACACACAACACCCTCCCACCCCCCTCCCCTAACGGACGATCAAATCACCTGTTCCGTTGATCCTCCGGGAGGGGACGGGAGCCATGGGGGCTGCTCCGCCAACACCACACCGCCAACAGAACACCACAGCGCCGAATCACAGGACGTGATTCGCTGGGCGGTGTTCTGTTGGCGTGGCGGTGGAGGTGGAGCAACCTCCACTCCCCCACCGCCCGCCAGTATGGCTGTTGGTGGCTCTCCGTCAGAAAAAGGACGGAGAGCAGCCAACACTCATAATACGCCGAGCGGCAAACCGCCACTACTGGCGGTCTTCCGCACGTCGGTCCCTCGGCGGTCTTGTAAAAAGACCGCCGAGGTTGTAATGACCCCCTAAGTTTCTCTTGGATTTATACTGCCCTACTATATTGTAATCACATATATGGCCAGATTGGAGTTGGACTTGTGTGCGATGAAGAAGCCCCCACATTCCCTTCAGGACATTGAAGACAATGCCTGCCTCCCTCACATGCCATTGCCTATCCATTTGTTATATCATCTAGGAGGGCTGCCCCAGAAGATTATTGAGTGAAAAACTTGCCACTGCTAAGTTCCAATGTGTTGCTACCATCAAAGAGGAGATCATATTTTGTATCTCCCACTGTGTTTGGATTGGAAGATGTAACTACTAACTACAGCATCAATCAGTGGTGATATATTGAGTGATCGTGAGTGATGATTGATGATGTATGTGATGGCTGGCAGTGAGGGAGGAAGTTCAACAAATTTCTAAACTTAATTTCAATGAGTTGCAATGTTTGGGGTCTAATAGGAGATAATTTTTTCCTGAAAGTGATTGGCCTTTCAAACTTAGGAAAATTTACCTGCAGTGTCCACTCCTTTTTTCTGGTTCTCCAGAGAGCAGACCAGTAACTATAATTACCAAACAAAAATCTTCACAAAATTCTATTTCTCTATTTGTTCTTTAACAGCAGTGCACTACACAGGTCTACCTCACTCGGATTGGGACTTTGGCAGAGTTACTCATATTCAGGAGGGGGAGGATGTAAGGACTCAGGGTGGGACTACCTCAACAGCCAGAAGGGGAAATATATTGCCTTCAGAGAGAAACCATGATGATGGTGAAGACTCTGAAGACTAGTACTCACTCATCTCTGTGGAATGGAGAGAACTATGTTGATTTGTGAAATGATTCTGTGTGTGTGTTTACTGCATTGCTAGCTCAAACGTACAACTCCTCTTTATGCTCTTGCTTTGCTTCTGAGTCTTCTTGGTATACTCCTAACTACCCTTGAAGCTTGCCTTGCTTCCTTTTGTTCTTCTCCTTTACTCTATTATACAATTACATATTTCCAATACTCAAGCATTCTCCTTATCATCTCCTGCAAGAACAAAACCTGGTAGAAGCTCAAGAGCTTACCTACCAGACAGGTTCAGCCAAGCACCCAAGAGTGAAATACTTTCCAAGAAGAATAGAGATGCACCACACAATTTGGCAATACAGTATCATTTTCCTTTTAACAATCATTATTTTAGAACTGGGTAGGTTATCTTTAATCCTCCATAGTTTGTATTTTTAAAACCTAGAAGATATATTTAAAAATATACTATATTGTTTGCAATGCATTTAAGTGAACTGTGTCATACATGTTCAGTCATTGTTTCCTTCCACAACAGATTGATGATGGTGTGTTGCTGAGCACCCCAATGAATATTATCATGGTTTCTTTTTATAGTATATGTCTTTGTCACACCTTTCCCTAAATTCCGTGTGTCATGCATTCATCAAGCCCCTAACCCTCTTCCCCTGGGCTGTGTGATTTATTGAGGTGTCACTTAATTTTATACCATAAATGGATCACACATGTGAATGGGAGGACGATGTGAAAGCGACCTCAACTCACTGCACAACCTTCTATTACCTGAGCAACATTCCACACTGGACCCATCAACATAATCAGTGAGGCCTTGTGTTGTGTGTTGCATAAATGCTTAAACTTGTCCCACTACTCCTGACTTGAGGATTTCATTTCGTAAGCTATTTTTCATTAAATACTATCTCCCCATTGCTCAGAAGAAGTTGATATTGCTAGTTGTTATTATCATATCAGGTCATCTTTGTTGGGTGTCAAATACTGTCATTGTGATGGTCTGGTATCAGTCTTCCTAAAGTTAGGTTATAATATATGACCCACTCACTCTCTGTTTTCTTACAGTTTAGTTGACAGTGATGGATAACCCCTTGATTAATCCTGCAGTTGGAGTTTGCATAGGTGGGACTTGCACCTTGTGTCTTTTCTGATAGCAGGGTAGCCTGCTACTACTACCACTCCCTAAAGGTATGATGCCACTTTGGAAAAACCCTGCAGTAAGACAACTGAGGTATTAGCCCTTGCTTCATTTATTCAGGTAAGAGAAGAACTATATATTGAAGTGAAATTCTTTAGTTAGTAATTAACTTCTACTGAAGAAGATGTTGTTTTGTGTATCTAGGTTTTTGTAGGCAAAATATGTAATCACAATCACCCCTAGTGGTCAACATAGTTACAGAGGGCAGTAGAGCAGACAGATAAGTTAATGACTTACAATTTTTTAGTAGATTTAAAAAACAGGCTTCACTAAAAGACAGCAAGCAAACTAAAACACCCTAGTAAGCATTTGAGGCATAAATGAAGTATAATAAATTATCCCCTTTTAGCTTTTACAAATAGTAAACTTCTCCCTTCCACCTACAGCATGCCCACTATTCTCCTCAAACAAATGGTCTCTCCCCAAAAGTCCAATGAATGTCCACAACAAAGGAAACAAAAGTCCATAGCGAAAGTCCAAAGTGCACACAACCTAGTCCCAACTCCCTTCAAGCCCTTTACGCCCACAACAAGTCCCTTCCACCAAAACAAAAAATTAAAAAAGGTCTCAGAAGAGGGCATTGTCGATTTGGGGCCAAAGCTGGTTCAGGCTCTGCTTGATCCTCTTCAGCCGGCTCTCCACTTGCCTCTCCAGGTGGTCCATCCCCAGCAGAATGGGTCAGAGTAATGCCCTCTGAAGGTTGGCGGGGTGGCAGCTGTGGCAATCAGGGCCCCTGACAACTGGTGGTGGTGCAGGCAATGTAATGGCCTGGAGGCTGGGGCTGGCTTGCTGAAATGGGGCCCGGTCAGAGGCAGCTATCTATGCCTCTTCATCCTCCAGGGCCACTAGCCACCAATATTCTGACTGGATGGTCTGCAGCCGCCACCTCCACAGACAGGCTGTGATCTCCTGTCTGGTGGGTGGTGCTGGTGAACTAGCAGGAGTAGCAATATCAAGAAAAACAAAAGGAAAAAAAGACAAATTGAAAACAATGCTCTGTTCAAACACTTGTTTAAATGAAGTAGTAGAGTGCACAGTAGCAGTGCATTGCTGGTTACCTGGGACCATTGGAATTTCATGTGATAATGATTAGGAAATTCATAGAGACAATTTTAATTTTTAACCCCCCATGTCTCTCATAAAAAAGTACTAACTGTCTGGCAGAAAAGAATTAAGGCAGAATAATGCAGGATTAAAAAAAACTGTGATTTGATTTTTTTCTTTTAAGGGCCTTTCTAGTAACTAAACAGACACTGAGTGGAAAAATAAAAATAAATCACCTATCATTAATGAGTGAGGCCTTGTGCACTGTTGAATACACGTTGTTGTGCTTAATTGATGGAGGAATGCTAGCTCGCACTTGGGGCACTTTGCTACTGTCTGCAGCTGGGGCAGCTGTAGTTGGCAATTGCAATTCCAATGGCCCCACTCTTTTCCAAATGTCTTTTACTTTCTACTCTGACTCCAAAGAGGCAGATGAATAATAAATATGATTCTACATCACATATGGCACATATAAAATGCAGATATAATTATCCTGTCTGCCATAACTAGATGTGGGAAAACTGATGCACTGCACTACAAGGAAAGAAATGTATATATGTCTGTGTAGAGATTGTATTTGTCACATTTGTCACAGAGTATCCTGTACGCCAAACTTGAAATCAAATCAGGAACTTATTCCCACTTTACTCTCTGGCCTACTCCACCACCAAAATTATTTCCAACAAATTAATTCATTGGGCAGTAAGGAAAGGGAATTTGACTTATTCTACTGGTGGTCATGTAGAGCTTTTGCCACAGAATAGAGGGGTGTCACTGATCATCAATTCACCACGTTCCTAAGCTTTGGCTTGTGCAGTCACTTTAATAGAAGAAAGTCTAAAGGGAAAAATCTGAACATGAGTAAAATAAATCTGGTATGGTGAACCTTGAAATATATTTTGGAATTTCTACATATGGCAATGAAAATGTGGTAAATGCCAAGAATGGATTTTTCTATTTTTTGGCAGGCTGGAATGGAAGAAGTTAGGAATGAATAAAGGAGTGTAGTATTAAGAGGTGACTTAATGGGCAAAGGGAAACACACCTTGTGTGTTCGGTTTGCAATGCATTGAAGACTTTATAAATTCTGCATTAACCGAAGTAGACGCACTTGCACAGCCTACACTGCAGTCAAGAATTTAACCATACTGCATTTCGGTCATTGGTGGTGAAATCCATGGACAGGGAGAGGGTCAATGAATGATGATAAGTGGGATATATATCTGCCTCACTTAACAAATACAGTGAGTCAAGGGATTAGAACAAAAATTAAAATACCCCCAGTTTCAACCATAGCTGTATGAGGCTGGTTGTCTGTAGTGTACAAAGCTAGGCATACTGTGCAGGGGGTCCGAGCAACCGCACATTAGTTTAAAGAGGGAAAAACTAGACTACCTAATGCTCTAACTTTTATGGTAGCTTGGTCGAGCAGTTAGACCATTCTTGGAGAAGTGCAAAGCATTTGTTGTACTCACAGTGTCAATGAATCAATGCACACACTCCAAAGAATAACTCAAGACCAATTTACAAAAACACTTCACATTTATTTTAATTTCTTAAGACCATGATTATCAAAGTTGGGTAAGTACTTTTAAGTTAGGAATTTTTAAAGTTTTAATAAAGTATGGGACGGATTTAAAAGCCACATTAGCGCCGCCATAGCATATTTTTTTTTACCCTATGCAGCGCTAAAGTGGCATTTTCCCTGTGCCATATTTACACAGTGGCACAATTCATGCATTGCGCCACTTCGTAAACCCTTGTGTCACATTATACCTGTACCAGGCATAATGTATGCAAGGAGGTGTTCCCCTGTTATGGGGGCTCAAAAAATGGTGCAAGCAGAACCTTCTGCCATTTGTTTGGCACTTTTAATGCCTGTTCAGAGCAGGTATTAAAAGGGGGCTTCCATTATTTGTAATGGTCCCCTATGTACTCAAAATGTTGGTGCTGCTCCTGCAGAGTACATCAATAGAGTCAAAGAAATTACGCTATTGCCCCTTACCACGTGCCATGGTGCGGCATATTTTAAATACAGTGCACACAGGGTGGTCGTAGGGTGCCTCTAAAGGGTGCAAGGAAAGTGGTGCTGCACTAGGTGCAGTGTCACTTTTCATAAATCTGCCCCTTAGTCTTTTTATGGATAATTATGCACCTTAGGAATCAATGAAGAAATACTTTGAAAATTCACAGTAAATTAGGCAATGAGTTTACCAAAGTCTCCTTTTGTAGGTATGTCTAGGTCGTTGATGGGTTCCTTGGACCAGCTGGAAATTTGGGCGACACCCGTTTCTGGAAGGAGCAGCTGCAGAAAGTTGATGGAGCTGGTGCCAAGCCACTGCAGGGGACCAGTTGGAAAAGCACTGCACAGGGAGACTTACAGGTAAGTCCGGTGATTCCCTTTGGGGTGTTGAGGTTTTAAAGGGTAGGGGACCATTAGGGCACAGGTGAATCTTTGGTGAAGGGCACAGGGCTGCCAGGTACAGAGCGAATCGGTGAGCCAGGAGCTGTTTGGAATGGTGCCCTTGGAAGCAGGAGGTAGGTCAATTTGATGGCCACTTGCAGGTCAGCAGAGACACTCTGGCAGGAAGACCAGGTGGTTTCTGAAGTCTCTTTACTCTGGCTTCTACCTGGTCCTTTTTCAGTCCAGAATGGACTGTCCTTCTGGGCATCCCGTTTGAGGAGACCAGTACCTGGGGCTATTGCATGGTCTGGCCACTGGAGGATGCAGTGCCACCAAACCTGGCACACTGGTAGGTATTGTCCTCATAGTCTGACGGGTGAAGTTTGGTCTGGCTATGTTGTCCGGTTCCGTAGTCAGCAGCTGACCAGTGAAGTGGCATTCACTGGGTCTTTGGTTCCTTGGTGTTGCATAGTGATTCCTTCACTCTGGAGGGAAATGGTTGGAGATTTTTGAAGAGTTGAGGCCCTCTTTGGGTTTTTAGAGTCTGTCCAACATCCAAGCAACCACTCAGCAGTGAATAGTGAGCCCTGGGTGCAACATACAGGGTTTGGCGCCTTTTCTTAGTGCAGCAGGACTTTATTCCTTGAGCCCTGGGTCTTTCTTGTCGCTGGACTTTTTTTTTCTCCTTAGAATCTGATTTCGTGGTCTAGGGATGCCCACTAAATACTGTATTTAATGGGTGTTTTAGGGGGAGCCTAGTAACGACCAATGTGTCATCTACCGTAGGGTGGTTATACCCACTAACTGACAACTTCCTGTGGGCAAGGTCACTTCCCTACACCTGATTGGCCATTTTACTTCCATGCAAGATGGAAGAAAATGCAACATCGTAGGGGTTGTGCAAGCCTGGACTGATCACTCCTCCTTTCCTTTGTCTGCTGTCCTGCCATGGCTCTTACCAAAAATGGGGGTTTGCAATGGCCTCAGCCATCTGCTGCTAGCAGCAGGCCTGGGGGTCAAGTTTCAAGGGTGGTAAGTCCTTTGAATCTTGCTAGACGGGCAGTGCACTTTCCTGAGTGAGGGGGTCTTAGCACCTCCACCTAGGATAGGCTTTGTTCTGGATCCCAGAGAGCAGAATCTCTTTCCAAAGGATTCAGACTCTTGTCTGACAGGGGCAGGTTAGTTGTGACCAGCCAGCACCATGCCAGGTTACTTACATTTTGCAAGGGGCACATCTCTTAGGTGACCGCTGGGTATATTTTGCAATATAATCAATACTGGCACCAGGTTGAATGTATCATTCTGAGTTTCTTGATACCAAACAATCCAAGGTTCAGAGTGGCAACCATGTAAGCATGAAACTCGTATTGACCAGTTTCCAGCACCTGCACTTCAAATGGCTGTTTTGTTCACTCACTATGTCCCAGGTTTGGTAAGGACACAAAGGAGGCATATTGCTCATGAAGCTATGCCCTCACATACAGTATAGTGCACCTTGCCTTAAGGTTGGAAGGCCTGCCTGCCTTATCTATACTGCTTACAATGGGCAGTGGACAGGGCACACAGGCAATGTGCCATGTCAAGTCTGTCTTTTAGGATTGCATCTCAGCCTGCAATGGCAGTGCTGGGTTCATCTGACTGCATGGCCCTAGAGGGTGGCACAATCAGTGCTGCTGCCTTCAGGGGCCTACCCTTAGTACCCCATGCCCTGGGTACCTAAGTACCATTTACTAGAGACTTATAGTGGCAGTTAAAGGTGTCTCCAATTGTGGCAATGTATCATAACAGTTTTGGGGGAAGAGACCTCACCCAGGGAACCTGGTTAGCAGTGGGCCTGGGCACTAACAACTTTGAGGCTACATCATTTACCAGGCCAAAAGTGGGGGACTAACCATGTCAAAAGAAGCCTTTTCTCACAATAGCTTTCATAACCATAAAACAAAGTAAGCGAAGTAGGTGAGCAGCATGCCCTTCTCCATAAGTTTATTTATCTAAGCAATTATTACATCATCCTTTCATTATTCCTTCTATATTCACCCCTAGCTACCATGACTTAAGCTTTAATTTCTCTTATCCAGTTGTTTACCAACATTTCCAATCCAATATCCATCCCTTCAGTATCTACCCTTTCTTTCAGTCATCCATGCATTTATTGAATACTCACCCACCTATTCTTTCTCCCACACATCTTTTCCTATCACTCATTTCACCCATCCTTTCATTTACTCTTTCATTCTTTCCTCTTTCCTTCATGCTATCATTTTTTGTGTACATTATGTGAGCTTTTGCTGAGTTGGTGATAGAAGAGGCCATAAATCAACTACTGCTGTAGTGGGTAAAGCAGGCGTTCACGATCATAAGTCACGACAATGTACTTTTAGCTAGTGAGCATAATAGTGATTGTCAATAAGCAAGCAATGTGCCTTACCACTGCCCATCCCGGCTGCTGGTTCTCCCACTCCAACTGACTCTCCTCCTGCAGCAGCACTTGAACTGCCAGTTCTGGTGGTCAGTGTGAATAGAAAAAAACATTATGGGGGTCATTACAACCCTGGCGGACGGTGTTAAAGCTGCGGTAATACCGCAAACAGGCCGGCGGACAAAAAAAGGGAATTATGACCCTGGCGGAAACCGCCAACAAAGACAGCCACTTTAATACACCACCTGCCACGGCGGTACAGACAAGCAGCGCGGTGGTCACCGCCAACAGACAGGCGGAAGTCAATGTACCGCTCATAGTATTACAACCCGCCAATCCGCCACCTTTTTCCGGGGCGGATTCACCGTGGATAAAAACACTGCGGAAACTGCTTTTGCAATGGGAAAACGCTCACCTGAGCACATCCCACGAGGAAGGAGGACTCCATGGAGCCGGAACTCCAAATACTCCCAGCGCTTGTCTTTCTGCTCCTCTACGACCACCATCTACGTAGGCTCCGAAGACAACGGTGAGTACTGCACCTACGACCATCGGGGAGGGGGGAGTCAAAAGTTAGGGGGACACCCACGAAACACTCCCACCCCCACCCCCTCCCTCGCATATTACAACATACACACCAATACATTTCCAAACATCACAGTAACAACCCACAATCCCTCCGGAAGAATGCAAAGACAAAGCGAGATCCGTTCAAACATTGTAATGTTGCAATAAACAAGTTTAGCAAAAATATACAGATATATACGAAAATCTTTCAGAAATATATACAGTACGAGAAGTAGTGCAGATATGTACATATCAATGTCCGTGCACCACTAGTCCAAAAATGCATGGGCGAGGCCCACAAAAGATACCTGACGACAATCGGAGAGAACACTGCCGGGGCATTAGATAGAAATACTACAGGCACCTCAGGGGGAAGGGAAGGGTGGGCACCTCAGCCAGATGACTGCAAAGCCAGATCCACAACGGGGCTCCATGCCCACTGTGCCATCCTGGGGAGTGCAAAGCCACAGTCTTTCAAGTCTCTACAGTGGGTGGGTTTCCCACTGTTCCTTCCTGGGGAGTGCAAAGCCACAGTCTCTCAAGTCTCTACAGTGGGTGGGTTGCCCACTGTTCCTTTCTTGGGGAGTGCCAAGCCACATTCTCTCAAGTCTCTACAGTGGGTGGCTTGCCCACTGTGCCATCCTGGGGAGTGCAAAGGCTCAATTTTGCAAGTAGATAACATCCACCAGTGGCTCGTGAGGGGGACTGGTGCCCAGACTGGATTAGTCTCCCCATGAAAGTGCCTGTCCCGTCACTGTCCCAGCTGCACATGGGATAACGATGCTTGATATGGCGGTCTATCCATTCTTACCCGGTGCATGCCCTGTTCAGCGGCCTTCACCATGGCGGTGCTTGCCCTGTTCAGCCGTCTTCACCATGGCGGTGCTTGCCCTGTTCAGCGGTGCTTTGCTATGGCGGTGCTTGCCCTGTTCAGCGGTGCTTTGCCATGGCGGTGCTTGCCCTATTCAGCGGTCTTCACCATGGCGGTGCTTGCCCTGTTCAGCGGTCTTCACCATGGCGGTGCTTGCCCTGTTCAGCCATTTTCACCATGGCGGTTCGGGACTGTTCAGCGGTGCTTTGCCGTGGCAGTTCTGGACTGTTCAGCGGTCTTCACCATGACGGTGCTTGCCCTGTTCAGCGGTCTTCACCATGGCGGTGCTTGCCCTGTTCAGCAGTCTTCGCCATGGCGGTTCGGGACTGTTCAGCGGTGCTTTGCCATGGCAGTTCTGGACTGTTCAGCGGTCTTCACCATGGCGGTGCTTGCCCTGTTCAGCGGTCTTCACCATGGCAGTTCGGGACTGTTCAACAGTGCTTTGCCATGGCTGTTCTGGACTGTTCAGCGGTCTTCACCATGGCGGTGCTTGCCCAGTTCAGCGGTCTTCACCATGGCGGTTCTTGCCCTGTTCAGCGGTCTTCACCATGGCGGTGCTTGCCCTGTTCAGCGGTCTTTACCATGGCGGTGCTTGCCCTGTTCAGCGATGCTTTGCCATGGCGGTTCTGGTCCGGACATTGGTGTGTGGCATGACGTTCCCTAGACTGGACATTGGTGTGTGGCATGACGTTCCCTAGACTGGGCATTGGTGTGTGGCATGACGTTCCCTCATAGCCCATCTGGGCTGTGGCAGCCGGGGCCCTCCTGGATACTGACTCCAGCGGTGGTCGCCTGACCATTGACGATACTTGGGCCCTCCTGGGCTATGACTCCGCCGGTGGTCTCCTGACCAGTGACGATGCATGGGCCCTCCTGGGCACTGACTCCGGCGGAGGTCTCCTGATCAGTGACGATACTTGGGCCCTCCTGGGCTATGACTCCGGCGGTGGTCTCCTGGCCAGTGACGATACTTGGGCCCTCCTGGGCTATGATCCGGCGGTGGTCTCCTGACCAGTGACGACAGTGCTGGCGGTTGGGTCTCGACCGCCGGGAATGATGGCGCCCTTCTCCACTGTGATACTCACAACATGCTGGCCAGTCTTCCTCTGGGCCTTCCCCACCTTTGGTGGAGTCACAGCTGACTCTCCAATCCCCTTGGAACCCATGTGAGTTGGTTTCCCACAAGGAGGCTTCACACGGTCCCGTCGTCCACTCTCCAATTTCAGAGCCTTTACAGGGGGTGGGCTGCCAGTGCCTTGGCTCCGCGTCACACTGCCTGCCCTGGTGGCCGGTGCACTCCACATACCTTGAACAGGCACCACTGGTATTGGAGGCTTGTTGGCTGAGGCGCTACGACGGGACTGATGAATTGCAGGGGGGGGGCAAAAAGGTCAACTTTACAGAGGGACAGTTTCTGACGGACACTGGGATGGGTAGTTGGAGGGGGTCTGGGAATGGAGGAAGAGGAGGTGGTTGTAGGAGGTGTAACTTTAGGTGATTTGGGTGCAGGTGCAGGTACTGGAGGCTGTCGTGAGGTGGATGGATGTTGGGTGTGTGATTGCCGGCGTTTGTGTACTTTGGGAGGGGGCGTCACAGACACACTGGGAGAGGACACAGGGGACGTGTAAATGGCAGTGGAGGTATTGAGTGCAGGTGAGCGGCTTGTGGTGTTGGGTGTCCTTGTGCGATTCCTGGTGCCTGTAGATGTGGTGCATGCAGGTGTGTGTGTAGACGAGACTGGGAGGGAGGAGGGAGAAGAGGAGGAGGGGGACACAGTGGAGGCAGTGGATGTTGCTGTGTCTGTATGTGTGTGATGCTTGCGTGAGTGCCTGTGGGTTGTGTGGTGCCTATGTTTGCTTGAGCTACTTGTGTGTGCTGACTTGTGTGCATGCTGGTCTGTAGGTGTGCTTGGGATGGGCTTGGGTACAGGGGATTGGGTCTGGGTGGAGGAGGTTGGAGGGGGGAGGCTAGAGACAGGGACAATGGTTGCCATCAGTGCTGAGGCCAGAGATTGCAGGGTTCGCTGAAGGACAGCCTGACCAGAATGAATGCCCTCCAGGAATGCATTACCGTGTTGCAACTCTCCTTCTACGCCCTGGATGGCATTCACAATGGTAGACTGCCCAACAGTGAGTGACCTGAGGAGGTCAAAGGCCTCCTCACTGAGGGCAGCAGGGGTGACTGGGGCAGGGACTTAGGTGCCTGGGGCAAAGGTGATGCCCACCCTCCTGGGTGAGCGGGCACGGGGCGAACACTGAGGGGCTGCTGGGAGGGCGGTGCTGGTAGGGGAGGTGGCGGCTGTACCTGTAGAAGTGGGGCGCAAAGATGGTGCCGCCACCATAAGGGAGCTCCAATCGGCAGACGAGTCTGTGTCGCTGGTTGGTGATCCGGTCCCCTCGCCCTCCATCCCACTGGTGCATTCTGAGTCCGTGGTGTGGCCCTCCATGGCCATGTGGGATGCAGCTCTCTCGTGCTCCGGTGCCACTGTACCTCCCCCTGATGATGCTGATGCACAAAAGAACAGTGTGAGCAGAACAAGGGGGGGCAGACAGAAGAAAGACAGGTTGAGTGCATGGCATACCGCTACCGTTGGCGGACAAGACAGACACAGCAGCCCCCTGCATTACCCCGTGCTCCTGCCCTCTGCATATGCAATTTCTAGGATATGGCCTACATGGCAATGGTGGACATCTGCACACGTGGATGCCACAGGGGCAACTATACCTCGACTTGGCACTCTACTGAGGTGGGGTAGAGTGCCACATGGGCTGCATTACAGAGGGGCCTAGTCTTCGTGTTTCTGCCTGGCCTAGGTACACCCACAGGCCTCCTCCCCCACCCAGACCCCTCTACTGCACGCAAAGTGCGCAGAATGAGGTTGTACACACCCCCTTGTGTCTGCTGTGATGCCCTCAAGCGCCCATCCAACTCAGGGTAGGCCACCGCCAGGATCCGGAATATCAGGGGGGTCATGGTGCGACGGGCACCCCTCCCACATTGGGAGGCCATCCCCAGCTGAGCCTCCGCCGTCTTATTGCTGCAGCGGCGAATGTCCTCCCATCTTTTCTGGCAGTGGGTGCCCCTTCTCTGGTGGGCCCCCACGGTCCGGACCTCCTTGGCGATGGCACACCAAATGTCCCTCTTCTGGTGGGCGCTGACCTACATGACATGCACAAGGGAAGCAGAGAAGTCATTACCAACTGCACCGTCGATGTGAGTGGCCCCCCTCCCTACTCTAGCCATGTGGCCCATTCATTGACATGCATTATTGTTCCCTGAACTTTGCCCCCTTCCCTCTTCCAACCAGCCCTCTCCACCCAGGCCTAGCCCATACAACGTGTTCCCTGTGTACTAACCTGTTGGTCTGGAGGACCGTAGAGTAGCGTGTACTGGGGGAGGACCCCATCTACCAGTTTCTCCAACTCCTGAGCAGTGAAGGCAGGGGCCCTTTCCCCAGACGCAGCAGCCATCGTCGCTTCCAGACCGAGGTCACAGCAGCACTTGCAGTGTAGGTCCTCTCCTGTCGAAGGTCAGGTATCTAGTGATTGAACAGATAGAAAATGGCGGTGACGTCCGTGGCGGTGCGCATCATCACCGCCGGCGCACCTGTTCATTGGCTCCTGGGACCCATAGGGTCCAATGTTAACCAATGCTGCATTGCGCCACGGTCTACGACCGCCTACCACAACAGTGTGCAATGCCAGCGCTGTTACCCCATTGTCCCAGTTTAGAGGTCAGGCAGCCGCCATTTCAGGGGCCCACATGGCTTCATTAACCTCTGCGTCACACATAGCTAGGCCTACACTCAACACACATACAGGAAGGGTTTTGTGATTGGTGTAGTCTTGTGTGTAACTGTGGGTACATACCTGGATGAAAAATGACTGATTCGTCGCTGTTGTCCTTCGTAGGCACCGTCAGCTGGGACATGTGAGAAGATGGCGGAATCCTCCGGTGTACCGACCGCTGGTGGACCTGTTGACAATGGAAGAACGACATGTCATCATCACCTAGAGGTTTGACCTTGCCACAATCCAGGAACTATGTACCCAGTTAGAGCCAGACCTGATGTCACCAATCCGCCATCCGACTGGAATCCCCCCTGACATGCAGGTGCTGTCAGTGCTCCATTTCCTTGCAAGTGGGTCATTCCAGACGACAGTGGCCATGGCATCAGGGATGTCCCAACCTATGTTTTCCAACGTTTTGTCCAGAGTGTTGTCTGCCCTGCTGAAACACGTAAGGAGATACATCATTTTCCCTGAGGTGGAAGATTTGCCTACAGAGAAAGGTGACTTCTATGCCCTTGGACATATCCCCAATGTCATCGGTGCCATTGATGGCACCCATGTAGCTCTGGTCGCCCCCCCCACAGGAGTGAACAGGTGTACAGGAACAGGAAGAGTTATCATTCCATGAATGTTCAGATGATCTGTTTGGCAGACCAGTACATCTCGCAGGTAAATGCTATGTTCCCTGGCTCAGTGCATGACGCCTACATCCTGCGGAATAGCAGCATCCCTGATATGATGGGTCAACTCCAGAGGCACCGTGTGTGGCTATTGGGGGACTCTGGTTACCCCAACCTGTCATGGCTACTGACCCGAGTGAGGAATCCCAGGACCAGGGCAGAGGAATGCAACAATGAGACCCATGGGCGGACTAGGAGGGTGATCGAACGCGCCTTCGGCCTCCTGAAGGCCAGGTTCAGGTGCCTCCATATGACAGGTGGTTCCCTATTCTACTCACCGAATAAGGTGTGCGAGATCATCATCGCCTGCTCCATGCTTCATAATTTGGCTTTGCGACGCTGAGTGCCTTTTCTGCAGGAGGATGGTCCAGACGACGGTGTTGTGGCAGCTGTGTAGCCTGTGGAGCCTGTGGACAGTGATGAGGAGGAAGCTGAGGAAGAAGACAACGACAACAGGGAGTCAGTCATACAGCAATATTTCCAGTGACACACAGGTGAGAACATTTTCATTTTTAACATTACATTAACTTTCACACGTCTACCTCTATCCTGTCTGTCGATTTCAACCAGTATTTGGTAACTGAGTTGTTCCTTTACATTACGGTTTCACAGGTGTGGTTACCAACGTGTGTTATCTGCTTGCATCCTTCAAGGACTTGTGATGTGTGACATAGGTATGTTGGCTTTACAATGGGGAACGCATTATGACTCTGTCATTGATAATACATATTTACAATCTCACAGACTGACTCCAGATTGTTTTTTGCTTCAAGGGTGTTTATTGAAGTGTTCAGAATTGGGAGGGGGTTGTAATATGAGGATGGGTGATGGTGGAGGAATGTCCATGGCAGAGTCCAGTCTATTAGTCTCACAGGTGCTTTGCCCATCTGGGCATAGGAGGTGGAGCTGGGGCAGTTCAAGTATGGACAGGGTAACAAAGTGGGTCAGTGGGGGGACAATCAGGGTGGTCTCATTTTCTGGCGTGGTCTTGCCATCTTGCTCTGGCCTGTTCCTGGCTCTCAGGGACCGCTTGCGTGGTGTTGTCCGTCTGCAGGGGGTGGGGTGCTGGTGTGGTGATCCTGTGGTGGGGCATCCTGTCCCCTAGCGCCGGCCGAGGTGGTGGGCAGTTCATCGTCCTGGCTAGTGTCAGGGGCCACTTGGAGTGCCACGGTGTCCCTCATGGTTTTTTGTATGTCCTTCAGCACCCGTACGATGGTGCCCAGGGCAGAGCTGATGGTCCTGAGCTCCTCCCTGAACCCCAAATACTGGTCCTCCTGCAGGCGCTGGGTCTCCTGAAACTTGGCCAGGACCGTAGCCATAGTTTCCTGGGAGTGGTGGTATGCTCCCATGAATGGAGGATAGGGCCTCGTGGAGAGTGGGTTCCCTTGGCCTGTCCGCCCCCTGTCACACAGCAGCCCTCCCAGTTCCCCTGTGTTCCTGTGCCTCCGTCCCCTGGACCGTGTGCCCACTACCACTGCCCCAAGGTCCCTGTTGTTGTTGGGGTGGTGGGTTCTCCTGGGTTTCCTGTAGTGGTGGACACACAGCTGATTGACCTGTCCTGGGTAGGGAGGTTTGGGCCCGCTGGGTGGGTGCTGTGCTGGTGTTACCAGAGGGTGGAAGGTCAGTGTTGGGCTGTGCCTGTGCAAGGGGAACCGACTGTCCCGAGGCCCACGATGGTCCGGGCTGGTCATCAGGATCCAGTAGGGCAGAGCTGCTATCGTCACTGTGGGCCTCTTCTGGGGGTGGAGTGGTGTTGTCTGGACCCTCTGGTGTGGTGACGGTCCTTCGGGTTCCTGCAGGGGCATAAGAGCATGATTATAGCATGTGTGTGTGTGATGTTGGGCAATGGGTGGGTGTCTGTGTACCCCAGTGCTAGCATTCCTGTGTGGGGGCTTGTGTGATGATGGTTAGGGGGTGTTCTGGGTATGTGCAGTGGGCATGCTTTAGTGAGGGGTGACCATGCTTAGTTGTGTCATGCAGGGCTTGGTGTTGGGATGAGTGGTTTGTGTTCTTAGTACATTAGTGGGGAGTTGGAGTGATAGGGGAGGGGGTGAGGGTGGGGGTGTGTGATAGCATGCAGGTAGGGTGGGGGATTAGATAGTTAAGATTTGACTTACCAGTGTCCCATCCTCCACCAACTCCTCCGAGGCCCTCTGGATGCATGATGGTCAAGACTTGCTCCTCCCATGTTGTTAGTTGTGGGAGAGGAGGTGGGGGTCCGCCGCCAGTCCGCTGCACCACGATGTTGTGCCTGGAGACCGTTGAACGCACCTTCCCCCGTAGGTCGTTCCACCTCTTCCTGATGTCCTCCCTATTTCTTGGGTGTTGTCCCACAGCGTTGACCCTGTCCACGATTCTGCGCCATATCTCCATCTTCCTGGCTATGGAGGTGTGCTGTACCTGTGAGCCAAATAGCTGTGGCTCTACCCGGATGATTTCCTCCACCATGACCCTGAGCTCCTCCTCGGAGAAGCGGGGGTGTCTTTGGCGTGACATGGGGTGGTGTGTGTGAGGTGTGGGGCGGTGTGAGTGTTGATGTGTGTGGTGATGTGTAGTGGTGTGTGGTGTTTTGTGCGTGGATGTGGTGTGGGTGATGGGGTTTGTGTGCCTCTGTATGGTGGTGTTGTCTTGGCTGTCTCTCTGGCCTTTGTCCGTAAATTTTGGTCATAGGGGTTTGTGGGTGATGTGGGTGTGTGTTTTATATTGTAATGGGTGTGTGGGAGTTGTGTTTGTATGTGTATCAGGTGTGTGTCTTTGTAATTGTCCACTGTGGCGGTGTTTTGGAGATGTGTGTGTATTTTGAGCGCAGCGGTGTGTACCGCCAATGGAATACCGCGATTGAAAGACCGCCGCGTGGATGCATGGGTCGTAATAGCATGGGCGTGTTTCTGTTGGCGTGGAGGTGGAGGTTTTGTTTTCGCCAGTTTAACACTGACCTTTGGTGTGGCGGAGTTGTGTGGGTGTCTGTATTTTGGCGGATTCCGAGATGTGTGTCATAATAGCTGTGGCGGACTACCGCTGCGGCGGCGGTGTATTGGCAGTCTTCTGCGCGGCGGTAAGCGCCTTTTACCGCCAATGTTGTAATGACCCCCTATATATGTTTTAGATGACAGATATGCCTTCCCTTAATTTCCTTAATCAAAAAAATATAACCTGCAATACATCACTACAGTTCGATGAGCACTGCAGTATCTTTTATCAAAAATATCACTCTGAGCATTTTGTTGGTTCACAATATTAGAAAATCCAGGAAAGCAAGCCAACTAAAAACCTTTCGTAGTGGAGGGGCAGAGCTACAGCCTATGATGATGATGATTCTGAATCATCGTTGAAGCACAATGAAGGGATGGAATAATAATGGTCAATGTAGACATATGGTGTTGGATGGCAAATGCAATAGGACCACATAGTTCCAGCTACGCTGGTATACTGTATAAATCAATTACACAGCACAACATTGGGAGATGGGGTGGTCCACGACCATGACCACTCTCTTGTTAACTGTTAGAGCATCAGTAAGAAAAAGAAAGCCTTCTCAATAAACATACATTGTGAATATTAGTCTTATAATACCACAAGTTATATAAGGGAGAGGAAAAGATCACCAACAAAGCAGAAGAACTCTACATACTAGTACAGACTGGAAAAAGTCAACTACCAAAAATAAAAAAATATGAAATACAACAGAAAATGAGACAGTATAAAAAAATAAGCAAAGCAAAATTAAACGTTGTATATAATAGTGGGCAGAACTTAAAGTCAGGGAAATAATAAAATTTAATAATAAGACTTACTGGTATGGGCAGAGCCCTCAACAGTCATACTGGTTGTAGGCACCTCCTTCCCAGCTTTTCCCAACCTGCCTCTGTGCTGCCCCTCTTCTTGTCCTTGGGTGCTGATGGTAGAAATCCGAAGATAAAAAAAATAAATTAGTAGTCCAGTTAATCACCACAAAATTATTATAGCAGGCATAAGAAGTAACATTGTACTTATCTAACTCAGATCACCTATTGTACTAGTATCAACTATCATTAAGCTGGCATTACTAATCCTAAAATCCTTATTCCAAATTTCCTTAACAAAGCTACATTTGGAGCTAATGGTCAATGTAGACATATGGTGTTGGATGGCAAATGCAATAGGACCACATATTTCCAGCTACGCTGGTATACTGTATAAATCAATTACACAGCACAACATTGGGAGATGGGGTGGTCCACGACCATGGCCACTCTCTTGTTAACTGTTAGAGCATCAGTAAGAAAAAGAAAGCCTTCTCAATAAACATACATTGTGAATATTAGTCTTATAATACCACAAGTTATATAAGGGAGAGGAAAAGATCACCAACAAAGCAGAAGAACTCTACATACTAGTACAGACTGGAAAAAGTCAACTACCAAAAATAAAAAAATATGAAATACAACAGAAAATGAGACAGTATAAAAAAATAAGCAAAGCAAAATTAAACGTTGTATATAATAGTGGGCAGAACTTAAAGTCAGGGAAATAATAAAATTTAATTATAAGACTTACTGGTATGGGCAGAGCCCTCAACAGTCATACTGGTTGTAGGCACCTCCTTCCCAGCTTTTCCCAACCTGCCTCTGTGCTGCCCCTCTTCTTGTCCTTGGGTGCTGATGGTAGAAATCCGAAGATAAAAAAAATAAATTAGTAGTCCAGTTAATCACCACAAAATTATTATAGCAGGCATAAGAAGTAACATTGTACTTATCTAACTCAGATCACCTATTGTACTAGTATCAACTATCATTAAGCTGGCATTACTAATCCTAAAATCCTTATTCCAAATTTCCTTAACAAAGCTACATTTGGAGCTAATGCATTATTCATTGCAATTAATGATATTTGATTCTATTCTCATTTCTCAACCCCCTTGATGAACCAACTCAGTCTCTCTTTTTTGCAATGCATAGATGCATACTAGTACTACACAACTGTGAAATTGCTTGGGGCTGTGCAAGCTATGTAAAGAAAGTCACAGAGAACACTAACTCACTGATATCACTAATTCACTATGGTGACAAGGGGACAGAGGAGTCTGCAGTGGCAGCCAGAGCGAGAGCCAGAGATTACGATTCAAACTGTATCACATAGTAATATTCTTAATGTCAACCAATTGTAACTTACCTCTGAACTGGAGCAGCATGCTATTGAGAAAAAAAGTTAGCATTGTAGAACATAAATTTAATAAATAATCAATACTCACTTGACTTCCGGAATCTCAACACCTAGCAGGTCTATCAGGTCGTGCTCCGGGGCTAGGATAGACACCTTTCAGAGTATCAGATCCTGGCTGGTGCACTGGACTTGGCTGGTGCACCACACACAATGTGCACCCTCCCCCAATGTGGCTGATGTTTTCGCAGAGGGTATCCACTGCTAGGACTGGCACCTGCTGCAAGCAGGGAGCAGAGATGGCTCTGTACGAAAAAAAAAACAAGTGCTGCCACCTCCACTTCACAAAAGCTTGCCTAATGCTACAGCACTTGGCAACCCTGCAGTCCGCTAGGTAGATGGATGCTGGTGTTTGCTGTTCGGGGGGCCTTGGCCACCACTCCCCTGGTCACCCTGCTCTGCCATGGTGCTATGTGGGGCAAAGAAACGAAACAGGAAAAGGCAGGAAGGGAGGAAGGAAGGATGAAAGGAAGGAAGGAATAAACAAAAATACAAAAATTAAAACAAAAATTAAACAATAAAAAAACATAAAATACACTGACACAAAAACACACAATAATACAATAGATATCAAATAAGGGGTCAAATAATGAGGAGGGCAAAGAATTAAAAAGATTGGGAAGGGGTTCTAAAAACAGGCTCAGCACCATGAACCAAGACAACAAGATGGCCCTGCCCATGTAAACCGCGTGGTGCAGTTTGTGCGTGATTTTGAACATGAGGACGTACTCCACTTTGCGGTTGATCTAAAACATAACTTGAACAGGCGCACTGGGAAACTCCGCCCACTCACAGATCTCAGCATTACAGAACAGAGGTTTTTGGCTACTCCATAAAGTTCTGCATAGCGCAACTATGCAAACTCTATCCAGTCCTATCTAAGATTAAACTTAGCCATAAGTTGTGCATTTAGAGACACCAAGCTCCATATTTCTATCTTTTCCCAATTTAAAGTTACACTTAAAGGGTGCTTCAAAGTAACCCCAATGTTATCCAATGAGAGAGGTAGGCCTTGTAGTAGTTAAAAACAGATTTAACAGTATCTCACTAACAAGAGATGTTAAACTTAAAAGTACATGTCCAACATTTTAACGATACTGCACTCTTCCCTTGAAGCTAACCAGGGCCTACCTTAGGGGCGACTTACATGGAATAAAAAGGAAGGTTTGAGTCTGGCAACTGGGTGCACTTGCCATATCGAAATGGCAGTTTAGAACTGCAAACATAAGCACTGAGACACGTTTAAATTAACAGAACAACTATAGTTGGTGGCACAATCAGTGCTGCAAGTCCACTAGTAGCATTTCATTTATAAAACCTTTGCACTTATAGTGCAATTAACTAGAGACTTTCAAGTAAATTAAATATGCCAATTGTGGATAAGCCGATGTCACCAAGTTTAGAATACAGAGCACCTGCACTTGAGCACTGGTTAGCAGTGGTAAAGTGCACAGAGTTCTAAAGGCAACAAAACCAAGGTCAGAAAAATAAGAAGAGGAAAGCAAAAGGTTTGAGGTGACCCTGCAGAAAGGGCCATTTTCAACAGGAACCCCCCCCCCTTACCATACTGGGACACTGCATACCTCCCCCTCACTCTGACAGGGAAAACGTGAGCCAAACTCTTAGGGGCACTCCCAAATGCCTTCTCAGACACTCTGGTACTCACTCAGAGGTCTACCTCCTTTGAAATTCTCTTGGATCACAGAACCTACAATCCACCATGTGCTCTCTAACAATCAAATTTTACAGCTCTTAAAAGTATTTACCATGCAACCTGTACTCTTCTGGGGAGAAGTCATCTCTCTTGACAATGCTCTCCTTCATGGTGGTATACTTGAGCCTACCCCCTTTTGTTGGTCCAGTAAGGCTTCCCTACCATCACTTGGCATTGGCCTTCATAGGACAGCTCCTAAATCCTCCTTGGGGATCCTGTGCACTTCTAGTGTCTTCTCATATACATCAAACATCCACTCTATGCCACCCCCCTTCCTTGAAGTCAGGTACTAAGGGGCATATTTATGAAAAGTGCCACTGCACTTAGTATAGCACCACTTTTCTTGCGGCCCTTAGCACTCCCCTAAAGCCACCATGTGTGCACCATATTTAATATATGGTGCACCATAGCTGCAGTTAAGGAACCCTGCAAAGTTCCCAAAGGCCCATTGTATCTAATGAGAGCCTCCTTTTAATGCCTGCTCGGAGAAAGAGTTAAAAATGCAGACGAAAACGATGCAAAGAAGACTATTAGATATCTTTGCACAATTTTTTCAGCCCTCCTAATGGGGGAATCCCCGGCACAGGCATAATGTAGCACAGAGAGTTACTAAGTGGCGCAATGCATGCATTATGCCACTTTGTAAATATAGAGTGGCATTTTTGGCCATCTAACACCACATTAATGTAAAAAATGATGACCATGTGTTGTTAGGATGGACTTCCATCAGCACTGGACATGTTACTTTCACTGCCACCATTCTTGTCATACTCTACTAGCTGGTTGGCTTTCAGCTCAAGCTCTCTCACACTCAGTTCATGAGCCAGCAAGATCTTTTTCTCTTCCAAAGCACTCTCAACTTCAGATTTCCTCTCCTCAGCCAGGGCTTTGACATCCTCAACCCTTTTCTCTTCTGTAGCCAGTTGTGACAGCTGCAGCCTCAGGTCCCTCTCAGCCTTTTTGTCCTTTAAATCCTCTGGAGACAGGATGTGTGAGGAGAAACTGCTTCCTTTCTCTCTGTGGGCTCCCCCTCTCCTACGAATCCTCTCCAAGACACTTTTGCTTTCCTTTTTATCCTTTCCAAAGCCACTGCCCTTTTGGGCCCCTGGTTTGCAATCATCTAAGAGGTACCAGGGCTTTAGATCCATTAGAATCCCAAACGGGACTTCCTCCTCCTCAGAGTCATCTGTTGGAGTGCCTAGCTAGTGTGCATCCTCATAAGGATACAGGGCCATCTGGAGATCCTGCCTTTTGGCTCTCTTCTTCACAGCCAGCCTTTTCCCCTTGCATAAATCCTTCAGTTCTTTCAAAGTGTTTGATGATATGCGCATAAAATCCAGTGTCATCCCTATTTTGTCAAGGTATCACTGAAGCAACAACAAGAGTCATAAGTCTATTAGGATGAAACAGGAGTAACATTTAGAAAAATGGCCAATTGGGAGAAAGAAAATTGAAAAGAACTTGTAATGGTGGTGGTGATGTGGATGGCAGTCTACACCAAATTACTGTAAGGCACTTCAAAAAGACAAATTCTATCCACACTGCTGATCACTAGAAATTGGGTATCTAATTGGCAGAAGTATGCACTTTGTCCAATTTGGGACCACAGTCCTAGTCAGGGTAAGTCAGATATGCTCCTTAAATGAACCTGTTCACACATTCTGGTAGGCACAGAGAAGTCACACTAAAGTTAAAAGGCAATGTGTAAAATATTTGTGCAATATCACAAAATAAAATGAAGGACGGAGTTTTGAAACTTTTCAAACACTCACCCCCAGTCACAGATCTGGGTTTAATCCATCGTTAATTTGCATCCTAGGACCGGTTTCAGGGTATCACCCTTCACCAGCCAGGCTAGCTTAAATCTAGTGGCACAGCAAGCAAGGGACCGACGTCTGGGCATACCCTAGCCACTTAGGGCGCACCAGGCTATATCACAAAATAAAATGATGGACAGAGTGTTTTCAAATACTAACCCGCAGTGCCAAGTCGACATGGCAGTGACACTGCACATACAGATGCTGGAATGGCAGGCCTGATACATGTTTGAAGAGATACTTAATTGAGTGGCACAATCAGTGCTACAGGTCTACTAGTAGCATTTAATTTACAGGTCCTCGGCACATATTGTGCACTATACTAGGGACTTATAAGTAAAATAAATATTAAAATTATAGATACAATGTTTCCATGTTTTAGGTGAATGAGCACATGCATGTTAGCACTGGTTAGCAGTGTTAAAGTGCCCAGAATCCTAAGGCCAACAATAACAGATGAGTAAAAAGTAGAGGGAAAAAGGCAAAAGGTTTGGGGGTGACCCTGCAGAAAGGGCCATTTCTAACATGGTGTATAAAAAATATAAAAATTAAGGGGGTCATTACGAACCCCGACGGTTCAGCCCGCCATGCCAGAGGCGGCTGAAAAGCCCGCCACCGGCATGGCAGGCTGAACCGGCATATAATGAACACCTTGAGGGCCGCCATAGGCATCCCTCCTCTACCACCAGGCTGCCTCCGACAGGCAGCCTGGCGGTGGAAGGAATCATTATCCGACAGATCAGCGCTGCTGCCCTTCGGATAATGACCCCTACTGCCCCCAGCCTTTCCCTGGCGGATTCCCCCGCAAGACAAAGGCTGGCAGAAGGGGTGCTCTGGGCTGCCCACGCACTTGGCATTGGCAGTGCAGGGGCCCCTGTGCAGTGCCCCATCGCGCAGGTTACTGCTGCTTTACGGGCAGTGATCTGCGCGACGGTTGCAGCTGCACCCGCCGCACAAAGGCATTGACGGCGGCTCCATGTGGAGCTGCTTACAATTTCTCGGCCAGGCATTCTGCTGGGCCGGCGGGCAGAAACAATGTTTCCATCCGCCGGCCCAGCTAAATGTTTATTATGCAGCTGGTGGGATCCCAGGGGGTCTGACGGTCAGTAGGATGACTGCCGGCCTGAAAACGGTGGTGAAAACCGCCATGTTCATAATGAGGGCCTAAATGTATTTTTATAAATTGTCATTGGATTGCTATTGTGTTGCATGACTTCCTTATTTAGTTGTTTTGATACTTCTACAGGCTTTACAATTGTTCCTTTGTCTAAGCCTGACTGCCTGATGCCACAGTGACTAAGGCTTGAGGAAAGGTTTAACAAGCCAGCTTGAGTGTACCTAAGTCAGTAACATGAGTGTATTCCATGGTAAGGTCAAACCACCAAACCTTATAATGCACCACATTTCCTCACATGAAGGAAGAGCAGCCAGTATGATACTCATTCACATAGACAATAAAATTGGTGTATTTTCTTGAGTATAAACAAGTGCAAAGAAAAATGTATGGAATAGATTGTCTTGGTGCTATCTCTTCAGTAGCAGAAAGGAAATGCTATCATAACAATTAAGGGAAAAAAGAAGCTTTGACAATCATTATCATATCATTGACTGAAATAAATATTTACATTTATCCTCAATGGATATGATGAACAGAAATTAGAACACAACATTTGTGTAAGACAATATTTCTTTCCATTATATGGTGATATTAATATTGGATTATTCATTGACAATACACAGAGCAACACATTCATATACACAAATTAAGTTGCATCCACATTATTAGATTTCCCTGTCTTGAACTCTCCTTCAACCCCAGCACAAAGGCACATGGTCAGAAAGCCACTGATGCCTAGGCCTGAGGATGCTGACTGACAGGTTACAGATGGGGTAACACATAGCTGACAGGGAAAAACACAAACAGGAAACTTAAATCAGAATCTACAGATAGGCACACCGACACCCCAATGGTCCCAGGAGATTGGCCCTAATAAAACACACTAGGCCAGAGGAGTGTGTGCATTCCCAAATAAACATAAAGTCAGGTGGCACATGTAGTTAGGAACACCTAGCAAATCAGAACACAGCACACACAGCTCATGCAGCAACCATGCGTCGGACATCTGGACACCTACTCACTGGCCCTCATTGTGTCCACTTAAGGTTGAGACCTACCTGCATTTGTTATCTGGACCTGTATTCATGACTCCATGACAACTATTCACATTTTTTAACCAAGAAAGTATTTTTTTTATTGCTTTATGGTACTTAGAGAAATGTATAATAACCTACTGCAAACAGAAGTACATTGAGAGACAGTCCTCAGACCCCCTATTCTGTAACTTCTCTCCCGGCAGTAATTTTTACTTACACAAACCGTTAACCATTCCTGCTTTGCCAGACAACTCTTGTCTTTTGTTTCTTAAGGTAAGTTCTCACATAAGCAACAGTGACATACAATAGACAAAGAGAAAGTGTTTGAAGTTTCTAGGGATTTTTAATTTGGAAATTCCTGGATTTAGTAATTTGAGATTCCAATGACAATAATATGCAAGAAAGGAAAGACAAGCACTGTACTACCTATGTGAGTTAAACTCAGGTTTCTGCTGATTTAAGTCTTCTAGGGTTTAGGGATGGACAGAACTTGTGGAGTTTCTCTCAGCAGAATTCAGCTGAGTTACAGGAAAACTCAGTGAAATTCTGCAGAATTCTTCCAACGGGTTGAAAATACACAGTTGGCACAGCCTGGCTGCATTTTAGCACCAATAGTGCGAGTAGCGCTGAAAATCAACACAAACAGCATTATGCATTGCACAAGAGCCCAGAGCCATTTGAGTTGATCTTGCTGCTGCTCAAGTAGAAAATCTACTTGAGAGGCAGCAAATCAACTCCAATGGCAGCCCTCTCTGACCATGACCGCTTGCATCCAGTGGTGTTATAAAATAGTGCTGGAAGGCTCCTTGGTGCCTAGAAATATCAGTAGGGGCTGCAAATCTCCCTTGTGTTCTCAAGTGTATGTTGTGGAGCCTTGCATTGTTCCTGCGAGTCGTGAACAGCAGAATAATTTCATTATGTACTGATTGGTGGAATTTGGCATGAGCACGATATTACAAACATAAGGCAGAGTTGTCCAAATTCTGCCAATTCCATTAGCGGTGTTATAATTCTAACCAGGCCTAATAGTGGTGTTACAATTTGAAGGATCATGGATAAAACAAGACAACAACAGAACATTTTTAAAGTATTTGTTATGAACAGCTATTGAGCATGTACTTCTAGATTGTGAATATGTGTTGAGTTCAAGAGCCATAACAATTAGATTTTGAAACCAAGTTGCTTCCATCAGTATATGCTTCCTGAAGATGATTGGGACTCAGAAACTTGTATACTCCCACAATTTGCCAAACATTTAACAACTGTCAAAGAGGAGGAGTTCAAACTAACAGCAACAGAAACTACAACCATATTTCTAGGAAGAGCATCACTGTGGTAGTAATGATGGATCAGTAGAAATGACAAAGATTAGAATTGATTCAGAAAGAGGATGTTTTAACTATATGTGCTATATGTTATTTTATGTTATGTTGTGTTATGTTATGTTTTGTTTTGTTATGTGGTGGTATGGTATGGTATGGTATGGTATGGTATGTTCTTGTATAGTATTGTATGTGATGTATGGTATGCTATATTAAGCTATGTTGTGTTACATGTATTTGTGGTGTCAGTTATTGTTTTGATGGTGCTAATGGGGAGCTATTTGAAGTTCTCCCTTCTAATTTTCAGGGTACAGATGATAGAGGGTATGACAGCGAAGATTTGGTCAGTCATGTTGAATTTCCTGTAAATTACAATCCTGAGATTCTTGGTGTGGCTGGTGGGGATGAGTGTAACACCCAGTTCAGCTAACCACCAGATGGAGTCTTCCAGTTAGGAGTTGTTTCCAAAAATCATAAATTCTGTCTTGTTAGTGTTTAGTTTTAGATAGTGCGATTTCACCCAGTCTATGACTTTGGTCACGCAGGTAGCAAACTTGGTTGGGTGGTGAGTGTTTTGTCTGAGAGGGATAGTTTCTCCTGTTTGTCATTAGCATAGGATAGGATGATGATTTCCTAGACATGGACGATACTGGCAAGTAGGGTCATATATGTTTTGAGGATATTCAGGTAGAGTGATGATCTTTGTGGTACTCCACAGATTGGGTTGCATGTCTCACAGTATGGTGCCAGCCTGAATGCTTGATTCTGTTGGTCAGGAAGGAGCAAATCCACTTTAGTGACAGACCTTGGAAGCCAGTTTCATTAATTCATTGGATGAGGTTGGGAGATGTATAGTATTGAAGGCTGCAGAGAAGTCCTGGATGGTGAATGCTACAGTGCCTCTTCTGTCCAGGATCATATGGAAGCTGTCTGCTGTGGTGATGGGGATTGTTTATGTACTCTTGTTTGGTCTGAATTCAGACTGGCATTGAGGAATTATTTTTCATTACGATGGATGGTTAGACACTTTTGTTTAGTGTCTCTAGTACTTTGTCTGGGCAAGACAGCTGGATGATGTGTCTTTGATTTCTTGGAGTCAATGGGTCTGTGGATGGCTTCTTGAGTAGGGAGAGAGCCGTTGACTTCTTTCAGGCATCCAAGAAGGTGGCTATTAAGATGGCGATTTGAGATAGGGGTGAGCACTGAGCAGATGTGTTGTAGTCCTTTGGCAGGACAAGGCTCTGATGCGACACCAGAGGGTATGGACAGTAAGGTGGAGGTGATTTTTGTCCATGGAGATGTCCAGCCAGACAGTCAGAGTGATTTCTTCAGTCAAGCCGAGGAGGTCCAGGCGTGAGGTCGGTCAGGTCCAGTTGGGGGTCAAAGGTGTCGTATATGCTGGTTATCTTGCTACAGAATATGTGGGAAAGCTTGGTGCAGAGGTCCTGTGAGGGGATGTTGCTATTGAAGGTGGCTGATGGGGAGGTGAAATTGTTCACAATGGTGAAGATCTCTTTGCTGCTGTTAGTGCTGATGTTAATGTGGTCTGCATGCAAGAGCATTATTGACTCCGATCTCCTAGCGCTAGATTCCGGGTGCGAATTTGAAGGTGTTCATGTCTGTTTTTCTTGCTTGTTCTCCATCTTTGCTCCAGTTGTTTGCAAAGCTGCTTTGTCATTCTGAGCTCCTCTGTATACTAGCTGGTCTATATTGTGGATCTTGTGGGGCTGTTGTATTTGAGGGAAGCCCTGGTATTAGCACAGTCAGCAATCTAGTTTTTGACATTGGTGATGGAGTCTGCTAGGTTGCTGCTGGGTATGGGCTAGTGGTCCCTGAGTGTGGCTGACTAGACCTTTTAGGGGAATTTGCTCCCCTTTCAGTAACCTGGCCTGGTGGTGGTGGGTCTGTGTTGATGTGGAAAGGGATAATGAATAGGTCCAGGTAATCAGAGGGAGCTTGGTGACAGATATGCCACTGAAAGTCGAAAAATAGTGTCTGGAAGGTGTCTGGTGCCATGAGTGGCACTTACAAACCCCAGGGCCATATATGTGAACCCTTTACACTGCAGTCCTATCACTTTTTGTGACACAACAGTAGCACGATTGTTGCACGCATATCTATGAGGCTACACAAAGTCACTTTGCATGACTTTGAATAACCTCATAAGTATGGAGTAAGGCAACCCAGCACAAATCGCTATGTTGCATTAATCTGCCCAAAGGAGGCATTCCATGGTGGTTGCAGTGGGGATTTTCAGGCAACACCAATGGATTTTGATGTATTCCTGGATTTACAAGAGCTTATAGAAAACGGTGGATGCGCCAAAACCTTGTGCCATCCCTTAAGAGGTGAAACAAGAAGAAACATCTTTATTACACCTTGGTTTTTCCTCTGCGTGTGCTGCATTCTGCGGCACCGATATAGAGAGGAAAAAGCCTCCAAGGATTATTTTTATGCAGGAAGGATAGATTTTGGTGGGCAGGATATTCCTCACTGTTGTGACAGTGTAACCTATCCGCTGAGTTTCAAATCAGGCCCCTAATCTTCTGATTGGCTGGTATTTCTTGGAGATCATTGACAAGTGAACTTGCAGAACATTTTGAGTCATACAGAAATAATTAAAATAGGGTTACTAGAATGGCAGCCATTGTATATATGTGTGCATTGTTATTATAGAGAGTGAATTTATCTAAGAAGCAGCAAAACTCTTTAGATTATGTGGGTGTTGAGAGACACATTTTAAGATGAAACACATCACATGGAGGTTACATAAATGCACTTCATACATTGCCTTTCACAATTTTAAGCATAAGACATTTATGTGATTTGTCCGCATTCACATGTGTTGAGCTCCAAACAAGGAGGTGCTAACAATTATCCCACAATTCCTCCAATGTACAACCTTTACTGATAGGGTACTTCTGATGACCTCTCACTTTGGCTGGAAATATAACATGCATGACATTGCAGAACGTCAATAAGTGCATGGCTATCACAGGCTGTTGAAACATGGCTTCAGACCTTCCCCTTGTAGTCTGATGGCAAAAACATGAATCCTGCTGCACAAACCTTACAAATTACACTTTTGAAAGGTTGGAAACTCTAAGGGCACCTTGGTGCCAAAAAGGTAGGATGCAAACTATTTGAGAGTGAAACATGTGTTACATTAAAAATGGCATGCTCCTACAGTGACGAGGCCAAGAAAAATATTGTCAGGTGGCAAATGAAGCATGGAAAAAGTCAAAGTATAGATTATACACTTCAATCTATAACTTTGGTGTGTATCATCTACCAATACCATTCAAAGCTTACCTTAAATGTGATGATAAAGTAGGATTTTTATAATTATTTGGGGAAATGTAGCTTTTACCTTTTACCTGCCTCAGCACTAGGTAGGCTAATAAGCATAAGTTAATTACCCTCTGCCAACTGCAAGCCCATATATGGACTAAATGAAGTGAGAACGAGGTGTGGAATTCTTTCCAGGAGCTACACAATAGGTCAGCTTGATTGACAAACCAGCCTGAATGGGCAGAAATTATTCACCTATGATCAGCAGCATTTTCTTGATGGGAATTGTGGGCATTGTATAGTTTAATTTATACCTTTGACCTATACCACTTGCTGACACCATTCAAGACTTATTTTACGTTTAATAAAATCAAATCTGATGGTAAAGTATGAGTTTTATTAAATATGTTTGAAGTTCAACTTCTAGGAAGTTACATTGTATCTGCCTGAGCTTTGAGATGGCAAATTAACATTAGCTGACTACTCTCTCTGTCAACTGCTAGCTTGTACTTGGCTAAATGAAGTGTGAACATGATGTGAAATTCTTCCAAGGAGCTACATAATGGGTCAGCCTGATTGCTAGGATGGCCTGACTGGGCAGCAATGACGCTACTGAGAAGCATATTCAGGGTGGGAGTTGTGGGATCCAGTTGCACATCAGGAACAAATTCTGTCTAACAGGACTGTTTGAAACACATCTAAAACTTTGCTTCACTTGAAAGAGAGCAAGCAGGATGCCAGGACAAGTCTTGTGTATCCCACGTCTGGGTACTGCAAGACCCTGCTTTTGTCTCACTAGAATCTTGCTTCATGGTTTGTTGTGGTTTCAGTACCTCTTGCAAACTCAATTTTTTTATTAGATGTGGGAAGACACAGACAATTTCCGTATGACCCTTCCATAAATGCCCCCAAAACTCAGAGCCCATGTTTAGTGTGGCTGATGAATGTTTCCATCTACAAATGTCCTGGAACATGACATTTTGGACCTGTTTGCAGGAAAGCAAACCACGAATACTGAAATAAGTGGGCATGGTTGTGCATGGAACATTTACCCTATTGGTTAGGAAGTGCCCAGGAGTCACACCCACCTTCTAGGAGGTGTCAGATATAAATGTGGCACCTCTAGGTGGCTTCTTAGAAATGGTTTTTGGACTGGCAGAAGAAAAGAAGAGGACTAAAACTACTGTCTGTAACCTGAGAGAAGCCCTGAAGGACTAGTCCTGCTCTTTCTTGTGTACAGGACAAAGAAATGAACTTCAGCGGTCTGTTGGCTGACCTTCTGTGTAGCTACAAGACCACAACAAGTTTCAAGAGGACTGTTTCCTAAAGTGCCCATCTGATCAGTGGCTACTAAAATTTAGCTGGACTTTGCTGTTAAGCTGAAAGTCTCTATGTGCCCTTCCCTGAGATTCTGTGGGCCTAAGTGTGTACTCCTCTGGTTGTTTAGGCACCAGAATAAAGTTTGAAAAATGTGCGACCAGGACTCCACTGAAGTCAGACTCAAATAATGCCTAGGCTCCTGCCCACTGCTTCAGTAAAATATCATTGATGATTGGCACTTTTTGACTCTATTTCACTTATAAATTTAAGAACTCATATTTCTTGCACATCTCCTTGGATTTCTGTCATCTTGGTATCATTTGTTGATTAAATGTCAGTGATGTTTTATTAATTTGATTTAGAATTTCTATTACAGTCAGGATGGTTTACAAAGGCAAACTTATCATTTTGTGTAAGTTTACTATTTTTGGGTATTCACAGACTACAAGTTTAATTTTACTAATACAATTTTATGACTGCAGAAACTCTGCACATTTGGTGGAGCACACAAACATAAAAATATAGGCCTGTTCTATCTTTTTATGTGCAGAGTTTTTCGCCTTGACTGCTAGGGTGAAAACAGAGTGAAAAACAGAAAGTTCTCAAACTGATGAGGTAAGTGAGTCATGGTTGAAGATTGTGGATGGTGAACCTACAAGTAAATAAGCCAACATTATTATTGCAGATAATGAACCTCAGGTGCCGTAGCCGCAGGAGTGACATTATAGAATATGGTTACATCAATTAGGTAAGTTGCCTAGTACATGGAGCTAATGTCACTTAAAGCAGCAATAGCAATGCTCTAAAATCAGCAGCAGTTATGATAGGGGGTCAGAGTGCTGAAGCTGTCATGGATGTCTGCAATCTTGCAGAGGAAGTAGAAGGCTAGGGAGTTGCAGAGGTCTTGGATGGCGGGATGTCGTTGGCGGTGGAGCTGGGGTTGGAGAGTTCCTTAACGAGATTGAAGAGCTCCTTTGGCTGTGTGAGTTGTTGTTGATTGGGTCTTTTTAAGGTGGTTCTCTTGGTGCCCCGGATGAGTTGGTGGTGTCTGAGGATGGCGTTTTTGAAGGCTGTGAGGTTGTTCAGAGACGGATCTTGGAGCCACTTTCTTTCGAGTATTTGGCAGCTTTGTTCAGATTCGTGGAGGTCGGCGGTAAACAAGAATGCCTTTTTGTCAGTGGGTCTCTTAGAGGGATTCTTGATTGAAGCGAGAGTATTGACACAGGTGTTGACCCATTGCCTGAAGTTGCGAGCAGCTGCATCAATGTCTGTGGTGTCGATGGGTGGGTTCTGGGAGAGGGTTGCGATAAGTTGGTCTTTGGTGACCTTGTTTCAACTGCAGTGAGGGATCCGTTGTGGGTGGTGGTGTGTTGTGGGTTTCTTGAAGGAGAAGTGGATGCAGTGGTGGTCTGTCGAGAGAGTTTGGTGGTGTGGCTAAAAGAGATGTAATTGCTGGCGGAGAAAATAGGGTCAAGTGTGTGTCCTGCTGAGTGGGTTGGTGTTGTGACGAGCTGTTTGAAGCCGATGTTGGAGAGGTTATTGAGTAGGGTGGGGGTGTTGTTGTCATTGGTGTTATCGAGGTGGAACTTTAAGTCTCGGAGGAGTATGTAGTCATTGGATGCGAGAGCATACATGCTGATGATGTTGTTAATGGAGTCGCAGAACTGCTTTCATGGGCCTGTAGATGAGGGCCCCTCGGATGGTGATGTTTGGGTCAGTGTGGATTTGGAAGTGCAGGTGTTAGGCGGTCCTGAGGGTGTCTTCAGTGTCTTTGATGTCTTCGGTGTTGGTCGTGATCCTGTGGGTGATGGCAATGTCTCCACCAGGTTTGTTGGAGCGGTCCCTACGGGTGATCTTGTAGCCGTCTGGGATGCAGGGGCATTGCTTTTTCACCCCCTGCTTTAGTAGCTACAGGGGTGTTGAGTTCTTAGTGGTCTCTTCTATCTGCAACTCAGCAGGCAAAAGCTCATAAAGAATGGATGCTACAAATGATTGGTTGACAACTAAAGAATAAAGGATGGATGGCTAAAAGAAAAAATGGGTGAAATGGTATGTGAGTGAACTGATTTGTGAATGGGCAAAAGAAGCCATAGGTGAGTGATAGGAGATGTATGGGTGGGTGAAAGGATGCATGAAAGGATATATGGGTGAAAAGATCCCTCTGTGGGTGAAGGATGGATGGGTAAAGGGATGCTCAGGTGTGTCAAAGGATGGGTGAATTGTAAAGAACGATGCATGGGTAAATTGATGAATAGGTGAAAGGATGTCTGAAAGAGTAGATACTGGAAAGGTGCGTGAATGGATGGATGGTTGGATACATTAATGGTTGGAGTGGAATAATGAAAGATTGGATGAGAGAGAATTTAAAGCAAAATCTGCTAAAAAAGTGAATGTCAGTTAGTAATACCCTTGCGCTAATGCTCTCTGTAACTATATTGACCCCTAGGAGGTGGTTGCCATTGCCTATTTCACCTATAAAAACCTAGATACATGCAAACATCTTCTTCAGTAGAAGTTAATTACTAACTAAATGAGTTCACTTCAATCTATAGTTCTCTTACCTGAACAGATGAAGTGAGGGCTGCTACCTTAGTTTTCTTTCTGCGGGTTTTCCCCAAGGGGGCATCTTATCTTAAGGTGGTGGTTAAAGTAGTAGTAGCAGGTTAGCGTGCTAAAAGGGAAGACACACCTAAACGAACTCCAACTGTAGGAGTAATCAAAGGGTTATACATCACTGTCAACTACATTGAAAGAAAATAGAAGGTTAGAGGGTTATATTGTATCATAACTTGAGAAAGACTGAGAGCAGACTACCATGATCACAGAACACAGAAGACCTGATATGCTAATAAAAAGTAACAATAACAACTTTTTCTGAGTAATGGGGAGCTAATATTTAATGAAAAGTAAGCTTAAGAAGTGAAATCCTCGAGTCAGGAGAAGTGGGCTCACAGTCGGGAGAGGTGTAGACAAGGTTAAGCATTTACGCAACACACTACACAAGACCTGCATGATGATGTTGAGGAATGATGCCTGGGTGGGCAATGGAGCCAGTGTAGACTATTGCATAGGTAATAGAACACCCTGGACTGAGGTGGTGTCACTTTCCCCACATCGGCCCCAGCAAGTGTGTGATCCAGTTATGGTGTAAAATTAAGTCACACCTCAATAAAAATCACACAGCCCAGGGAAAGATGGATAGGGGCCTAATGAGTTAAATGGAAAGGGGATTTGGGGAAAGGTGTGACAAAGACAATCACTAGATAAACCAAACATTGACAATATTCATCAGGGCACTGAGCAGCACAGCATCATCAATCTGGTGTGGAAGGAAATGAAGGAATGAGTTTGACACAGTTCAGTTAAATGCATTACAAACAGTCCCTCAGTCCCAAAAAGGCCCAAGATAGGATAACCCTAAATATTCTATCTTCTACATTTGAAAAACACAATTTTTTGAGGAGTGAAGTTAACCCACTCAGTTCTAAAATTATGATTATTAAAATGAAATTATGCCGTATTGCCAAGTTAGGTGGTGCATCTCCATTCTTTTTGGAATGTCCGTCACTCATGGGTGCCTGGCTGAACATTTCTAGTAGGCAAGCTGGAGTGCTGAGCTTTCACCAAGTTTTGTTTGTGCTGAAGAGGACTAGGAGAAAGCCTGCATATTAAAAAACAGCAACTGTATTATAGAGTAAAGGAGAAGGACAGAAGGAAGCAAGGGAGGCTGCAGGAGAAGTCAGGGGTGTACCAAGAGGACTCAGAGGCAGAGCAAGACATAAAGAGGAGTTTCACTTTTGAGCTAGCAATGCAGCAAACATACACTCAACAGCTTTTCCCAAATCAGTGCATCTCTCTTCAGTCCACAGAGCTGAGTGAGTACTAGGACTCAGAGTTTTCATCATCATCGTGGTTTGTCTTTGAAGCCAACAAGTTTCTCCTATCTATTGAGGTGGTCCTGCCCGAAGTACTTCCATTTTCCTCCTACTGATTCCGAGTAACTCCGTAATAGTCTCAAACTGAGCGAGGTAGACCTTTGTAGTGCACTGCTGTTGAAGAACAAAGAGAAAAACATAATTAGAGTACTTTGTGTATATTTGTGTTTGGAAACTAAAGTGACCGGTATGGTCTCAGAAGAACCAGAATATAGAAGTGGACCCTAGAGGTAGATTTCACTGGGTTTGAAAGGTCAATGAATTTCAGGAAAACAATTATCAATCATCAGCCACCAAACAATGCAAACTATCGAAATCAAGTTGATAAATTTATTGACCTCCACCTTCACTGTCTGCATCAACATACGTCATCAATCATCACACACAGTCAATCAGTGTATCATCACTCATTGGTACAATAGTAGTACGTACCTCTTCCAATCCAAGCACGGTGGTAGGTTCAAAAATGTACTTCCTCTTTGATGCTAGCATCATATTGGAATTTGGCATTGGCACTGGTGTTTTAATCAATGATCTTCTGTGGCAGCCCTGCTAGGTGATGCAAAAAAAGTATAGGCAATGGCATGTGAGTGAGCCAGGTATAGTCTAGTGTCCTAAAAGGAACGTGGAGGCTTCTTCATTGCACACTGGCCTAACTCCAATCAAGCTATGTATGTGACTAAAGATGGTGTGACAGCATAAATCTGACACAATTATGTTCCACCAACTGTTTTTTTTTTTTTTGCAAAGAAAGAACAAAAAATCAACAAGAAATAACTTTAAAAATGTTATGGTGGCACCAACATACTCAGTCTGGGAAGCATATGTCCTCCTCAAACTCAGGTGGTTCACCTAGAATTTGGTCAGCTAACACACTTGATTTTGACCAATCATCATTTTCCTTCTCCTGTGGTGATTCAGGAATGTTCTAATGTGGTATGAAATGGTGGTTCATTTTGGTTATTGTCAATCTGGTCCTTCTCCCTGTCACAACTGCACCAGCTTCACTGAACACATGCTCAGCAGACATACTGGTTACTGGAAAAGCCAGATACTTTATTGCCAGCCTGCTGAACTGTGGCCATTGGCACATCTTCCCATACCAATACATCAATGAGTTTTGAGTGTCATATACCTCTTTTGGGTCATTCAGGTACTACTGAAACATCATCTGAATCATCATTGGTGTTGTCACTTATGCAACCTCTTTTGCTTTTGCCTCTCTACTGGGCTTAAGACTTGACACTTGAAACCAAGCCATTGCAGAAGTTGGGTTTGATTCTTATGTTGCTGTTGTTTCTGGTCTTCTTGTTGTTGGCATTGGCTGCTGTGAAACAAGACTGTCCTCTCTGGAAGCTGAAGACAGCAACCCAGAACTGCGTAGTGGGACTCTAAGTTCCAGCACTTCTTCTTCCAGGTATCTGTCTTGCTCAACAATCCAACTTTTGTATTTTGAAACATCCACTTCAGAAAAATGAATGCAAGTGGGAAGAATTATTTTGTAGAGTGCATCAAGTAGGGTGGCCCAGATGTACTATTTGGACAAGATAATGTAATATTGCAGCCTAGAATTAAATGTGAAGTGATAGCTTAAGGTCTCAACCAAGGCATGTAATTTTATGTTTTCATTCACACCTCTGAGTGTGAACCTTTTAGACATCTTCTTAAGCTGGTTTTGTAGCAGATGCAACAACGGGATAGCTTTGCCCATCGTTCTGTCCTCCTTGCTAACTTCCTGTTGAAAACCTCAAAAGGGAGCAACATTTGTGTTTGGCATTTGAATAGGACCTATTTGTCTGCATCCATTGTCATAGCTTTCCCAATTGCATCCCATCGTCTTTGAATGACACAGTAATTGATCTGTCTGTACTGCCCAAACAGATGTTGCAATATATCATAGGTCGAATTCCAGTGTGTTGGCACATCCTGCCTCAGGGCTGCTACTCTATTAGCAAGTTCAATAATCCGCGACTGCTTCTGGGCTTTAAAAGAACTGCTGAAATGAGTGTAGATTTGTCTGCAGGTGGTCAGTATGTTGCTGACACTGGGGGTCATTCCAACCCTGGCGGTCGGTGTTAAAGCGGCGGCAAAACCGCCAACATTCTGGCAGGTAAAAAAATGGAATTCCGACCCTGGCGGAAACCGCCAACAGAGACCGCCACATCAACACACCGCCCGCCACGGCGGTACAAATAAACAGTGCGGCGGTCACCGCCAACAGACAGGCGGGAGACAATGTACTGCCCACTGTATCACAACCTACCAATCTGCTACCTTTTCCAGGGCGGCAGCCCCGCCGATAAAAACACGGCGGAAACAGCCATTTCAAAGGGAAAACGCTCACCTCCATACACCCCACGAGGAATCAGGACAGCATGGAACCCGAACTCCACATACTCCCAGCGATAGTCTTCCTGCTCCTCTACCAGGAGCACGAACGCCGGCGCAGAAGACAACGGTGAGTACTGCACCTACGACACAGGGGAGGGTGGAGGGGAAAATATTATGGGTACACACATACGCGACACACCCACCCTCACCCTCACCCACTACAACACACACATCAATGCATAGCAACACATCAGAGTGACACCCCCAAACCCCCCGGAAGAATGCAAATACAAAAGGAAATGATTCTAAACATTGGAATATATTGTATTACTGCCCAAAAAATCTATATACACATCAAAAACTCTTATATACATAAATGTACAAGTCCGAGCATTGTAGCAGGCATTGTTTGTGGACCACTGGGCCCAAATCACATGGGCAAAGCCCACACAGGATACCTGACTCCAACAGAGAGAACACTGCAGGGGCATCAGATAGCAAAACTACAGGCACCTCAGGGGGAAGGGAAGGGGGGGCACCTCAGCCAGATGAGTGCACGACGCCAGATCCACGAGGGGCCTCCATGGCCACTGTTCAATCCTGGGGAGTGCAAAGCCACAGTCTCTCAAGTCCAGACAGTGGGTGGGCTGCCCACTGTTACATCCTGGGGAGTGCAAAGCCACAGTCTCACAAGTCCAGACAGTGGGTGGGCTGCCCACTGTTACATCCTGGGGAGTGCAAAGCCACAGTCTCTCAAGTCCAGACAGTGGGTGGGCTGCCCACTGTTACATCCTGGGGAGTGCAAAGCCACAGTCTCACAAGTCCAAACAGTGGGTGGGCTGCCCACTGTTACATCCTGGGGAGTGCAAAGCCACAGTCTCACAAGTCCAGACAGTGGGTGGGCTGCCCACTGTTACATCCTGGGGAGTGCAAAGCCACAGTCTCACAAGTCCAGACAGTGGGTGGGCTGCCCACTGTTACATCCTGGGGAGTGCAAAGCCACAGTCTCTCAAGTGGATAACAGTCTCCACTGGTTCTGGAGGGGGCCTGGTGCCCAGAGTGCCTCGTGCAGCCCTGCCCGACAGATGCGGGCCAGCCCCTGCCACTCATGGGCCAGCAGTGCTTGAGATGAAAGGCCCAGTGCAGCGGTACTTGAGACGGCGGTGCTCAGTGCAGTGGTGCTTGAGATGAAGGGCCCAGTTCAGCGGTACTTGAGACTGCAGTGCCCAGTGCATCGGTGCTTGAGATGAAGGGCCAAGTGCAGCGGTACTTGAGACGGCAGTGCCCAGTGCAGCGGTACTTGAGACGGCGGTGCCCAGTGCAGCGGTGCTTGAGATGAAGGGCCAAGTGCAGCAGTACTTGAGATGAAGTGCCCAGTGCAGCGGTGCTTGAGATGAAGGGCCCAGTTCAGCGGTACTTGAGACGGCGGTGCTCAGTGCAGCGGTACTTGAGACGGCGGTGCCCAGTGCAGCGGTGCTTGAGATGAAGGGCCAAGTGCAGCGGTACTTGAGACGGCGGTGCCCAGTGCAGCGGTGCTTGAGATGAAGGGCCCAGTTCAGCGGTACTTGAGATGGCGGTGCCCAGTGCAGCGGTACTTGAGACGGCGGTGCCCAGTTCAGCGGTACTTGAGATGAAGGGCCCAGTTCAGCGGTTCCGGCCATAGCGGGGAGGTAATTTGCCACCTGTCCTGTGGCTGGCGGGGCCCTCCTGGCCATCTGTCCTGTGGCTGGCGGGGCCCTCCTGGGCAGCTGTGCTGGGCCTGTTGGTGGCCTCCTGCCCACCTGGGATGGGGCTGGCGGGGCCCTCCTGGCCAGCTGGGCTGATGGCGGTGTTGTCGGGCGTGCTGCCCTTCCCAGCCTTCCCTGATCGCCTGTGGCCCTTCCCCACCTTGGGCGGTGTGCCAGCTGTCTCTACACTTCCTGCCGGAGCCATGGTAGGGGTTTTAGTCCCTGGTGTTTTCACCCTCTTGCACCGGCCACTGCCTATCTTGGGATGTTTCTCCGGGGGTGGGCTGCCCGTGCCTTGGCTTCGCACCAAACTGGCTGCCCTGGAGGGTGGGGCACTCCACAGTCCATGGCAGACTGTGATGACAGGGGCCGGTTTTGTCGTGGCTGAGGTGCTGACTGTAGTCCTATGACATGGACGGGGTGGGGGAGTTGGTGGAAAGAGGTTGAGTTTAGACAGGAAAAGCTTTTTAGGAGCAGTGGGACGGGTAGGTGTAGTGGGTATGGGAGTGGAGGAAGAGGTTGTGGTTGTAGCAGTTGTAAATCTGGTGTTTTTGGGTGCAGGTGCTTGGGCTGGAGGCTGTCGTGAGGTGGATGGCTGTTGGGTGGGTGGCTGCCTGCGTTTGTGTATCTTGGAAGAGGGGGTCACAGACACACTGGGAGAGGACACAGGGGACGTGTAAATGGCAGTGGGGGTGGTGACTGCATGTGTGCGGGGGGTTCTGGTGTGTATGCTGCTGAGGGACGTAGTGACTGAAGATGTTGTGCATGCAGGTGTGAGTGGAGACGTGACAGGGAGGGCTGAGGGAGACGAGGAGGAGGGGGACACAGTGGTGGCAGTGGGTGTTGGTATGTCAGTATGTGGATGTTGCTTGTGTGAATGCCTGTGTGATGTGTGGTGCTTATGTCTGGCTGAGCTTCCCTTGGGTGTTGAGGTGTGTGCAGGCTGGTCTGATGGTGTGTCTGGGATAGGCAGAGGTACAGGTGATAGGGTATGGGTGGAGGAAGTTGGAGGGGGGAGGATAGAGACAGGGACTATGGCTGCCATCAGTGCTGAGGCCAGAGTCTGGAACAATCGCTGAAGGGCAGCCTGACCAGAATGAATGCCCTCCAGGTATGCATTACTCTGGTGCACCTCCCTTTCTACACCCTGGATGGCATTCAAAATGGTAGACTGCCCAACAGTGAGCGTCCTCAGGAGGTCAATGACCTCCTCACTGAGGGCAGCAGGGGTGACTGGGGCAGGGCCTAAGGTGCCTGGGGCGAAGGAGATGCGCACCTTCCTGGGTGAGCAGGCACGGGCCAAACGCTGAGGGGCTGCTGGGAGGGCGGTGCTGGTGCAGTGGGTGGCGGCTGTACCTGTTGTTGTGGGGGGCACAGATGTTGCCGCCACCACAAGGGAGCTCCCTTCAGAGGACGAGTCGGTGTCACTGATGTCTGCACGAGTCCCCGCTGTGGAGCTCACCTCGCCCTCCGTCCCACTGGTGAATTCGGAGTCCGTTGCGTGGCCCTCCATGGCCATGTGGGATGCAGCTCCCTCGTGCTCCGATACCACTTCTCCTCTGCCTGATGATGCTAATGCACACATGAACAGGAAGACCACAAAAAAGGGGATGGGAGAATAAAGACATGTTGAGTGCATGCATTGGCGACACCGTTGGCGGACAGGACAGACACAGAAGGCCCCTGCACTACGCCGCCCACTTGGGGTCGACTACTCAATCCGTGGGACATGGCCTACCAGCCTATGGACGACATCTGCACACATAGATGACACAGGGCCATGAATAGCTGTACTTGGCACCCTACAGAGGTGGGGGGCGGGAGCACAGGGCCATGCCTTACGGAGGGGCCTAGCCTACAGAAATCGCCCTGGCCTAGGGATACCCACAGCCCTCATCCCCCACCCAGACACCTCCACTGCGCGCAAAGTCAACAGAATGAGAGTGTACTCACCCCCTTGTGTCTGCTGTGATGTCCTCACGCGCCCATCCAAATCGGGGTAGGCCACCACCAGGATCCGGGACATCAGGGGGGTCAAAGTCCGACTGGCACCCCTCCCACGTTGGGAGGCCATCCCCAGCTGAGCCTCCGCCGTCTTCCTGCTCCAGCGGCGGATGTCCTCCCATCTCTTCCGGCAGTGGGTGCCCCGTCTGTGGTGGACCCCCAGGGTCCGGACGTCCCTGGCGATGGCACGCCAAATATCGATCTTCTGGTGGGCGCTGACCTATGTGAAATGTACAGGGGGAGAAGAATAGTCATCACCTTCTGCACCCTCAATGTGAGTGGCCCCCCATCCCTACCCTTGCCATGTGGCACATGATCTCACCGTCGTTTGATGCTTGCCTCAATCGCTCCCCTCCCCACCATCTTTCATCCACCCCACTCAACACAGGCATAGCCCATAAAGCATGCTCCCACTGTATTTACCTGTTTGTCTGGAGGACCGTAGAGTAGCGCGTACTGGGGGAGGACCCCATCCACAAGTTTATCCAACTCCTGAGCAGTGAAGGCAGGGGCCCTTTCCCCAGTCGCATGAGCTATTGTCTCTTCCAGACCGAGGTCACAGCAGCACTTGCAGTGTAGGTCCTCTCCTGTCGAAGATCAGGTATCGAGTGATTAAGCAGATAGAAAATGGCGGTCACGCCCGCGGCGGTGCGTACCGCGGCGGTGCATACCGCGACCGCCGGCGCACATCGTCATTGGCTCCTGAGACCCATAGGGTTCAATGTTAACCAATGCTGCTTTGCGCCGCGGTCTTCGACCGCCTACCGCCACGGTGTGCCACGCCAGCGCATTTACCTCACATCCCATTGTCGCACTTCACAGGTCAGGCAGCCGCCATTTCAGGGGCCCACATGGCTTACTTTTTACTGCGTCACACATACCTAGGCCTTGCATCAACACCCATACAAACCATTCAATGGATTGAGAATCGTGTTATGTGCAAGCTGTGGTTACATACCTGTGGGTTGATTGACTCTGTGCTCGCTGTTGTCCTTCATAGGCACCGTCCGCTGGGACATGCGAGGAGATGGAGGAATCCTCCGGTGTACAGACCGCTGGTGGACCTGTCGACAATGGAGGAAAGACATGTCACACTGACATACAGGCTTGACCGAGCCACTATTCATGAACTGTGTGCCCAGCTGGAGCCAGACCTGATGTCACCAATCCACCAACCCACAGGGATCCCCCCTCTAGTGCAGGTGCTGTCAGTGCTCCATTTCTTAGCAAGTGGGTCATTTCAAACAACAGTGGCCATATCATCAGGGATGTCCCAGCCTATGTTTTCCAAGGTGTTGTCCAGAGTGTTGTCTGCCCTGCTGAAACACATGCACAGCTACATCGTTTTCCCTGAGGTGGGGGATTTGCCTACAGTGAAGGGTGATTTCTATGCCCTTGGACATATCCCCAACGTCATAGGTGCCATTGATGGGACCCATGTGGCTTTGGTTCCCCCCCACAGGAGTGAACAGGTGTACAGAAACAGGAAGAGGTATCATTCGATGAATGTGCAGATGGTGTGTTTGGCAGACCAGTACATTTCCATGTTAATGCCAAGTTCCCTGGCTCAGTGCATGACGCGTACATCATGCGGAATAGCAGCATCCCTTACGTGATGGCTCAACTCCAGAGGCACTGTGTGTGGCTAATTGGTGACTCTGGTTACCCCAACCTGTCATGGCTACTGACCCCAGTGAGGAATCCCAGGACAAGTGCAGAGGAACGGTACAATGAGGCCCATGGGCGAACTAGGAGGGTGATCGAGCGGACCTTCGGCCTCCTGAAGGCCAGGTTCCGCTGCCTCCATATAACAGGTGGATCCCTTATCCACTCACCAAAGAAGGTGTGCCAGATCATCGTGGCCTGCTTCATGCTTCTCAACCTGGCTTTGCAACGACAGGTGCCGTTTCTGCAGGAGGATGGTCCAGATGGTGGTGTTGTAGCAGCTGTGGAGCCTGTGGAGAGTGAAGACGAGGAAGCCGAAGAAGACGACATAGACAACAGGAACACAGTAATACAGCAGTATTTCCAATGACACACAGGTAAGAATACACACCGGCATATTACATATACTTAAACACTACTACCTCTCTACTGTCTGTCCTTTTCACCCAGGTTATGGTAACTGAGTTGTGACTTTCCCTTCCGATTTCAGAGATGTGGGCCCCACTGTGTGACATCTGCTTTGTTTCCCCATGGAGTACAGCTGTGTGACATTGGTATGTTGGCATCACAATGTAAATAAGCATTTTGGCACGGTAATGTCTAATACATTTGTTCAAAATCACAGCCAGACTCCTGATTGTTTTGTGCAATAACTGTGTTTATTACAGTGCTCTATATTGGTGGGTGGTTGCAAATCGGTGAGGGGTGATGGTGGAGGAATGTCCATGGCAGAGTCCAGACTATTTGTATCACATGTGCATTGTCCAAATGCCTGTGGAAAGTGGAGCAGGGGCAGTTTAAGGATGACAGGGTGACAATGTGGGACAGTGGGATGACAATCAGGGAGGTATCCTTTCCTGGCGGGGGTCTTGGCATCTTACTCTGTCTTCTTCCTGGATCTCAGGGACCGCTTGCGGGGTGGTTCTCCTTCTGCAGGGGGTGGGGTGCTGGTGGCCTGTTGGTCCTGTGGCAGGGCCTCTTGTCCACTAGCGTCGGCAGAGGTGGTAGGCAGTTCTTGGTCCATGCTAGTGTCAGGGGCCCTTTGTGGTGACACAGTGTCCCGCAATTTGGTGACTACCAGATTCAGAGCCCCTACAATGGTGCCCAGGGTGGAACTGATGGTTCGTAGTTCCTCCCTGAACCCCAAATACTGTTCCTTCTGCAGGAGCTGGATCTCCTGAAACTTGGCCAGTACCGTCGCCATTGTCTCCTGGGAATGATGGTAGGCTCCCATGATGGAGGAGAGGGCCTCGTGGAGAGTGGGTTCCCTGGGCTTGTCCCCCCCCTGTCGCACAGCAGCCCTCCCAGTTCCCCTGTTTCCCTGGGCCTCTGTCACCTGGACCGTGTGCCCACTACCACTACCCCAGGGTCCCTGTTGTTGTTGGGGTGGTGGGTTAACCTGGGTGCCCTGTAGTGGTGGACACACCGCTGATTGACGCATCCTGGGGACAGAGGGATGGGCCCGCTGGGTGGGTGCTGTGCTGGTGTTCCCAGAGGGGGGAAGGTCTGCTGTGGCCTGTGGCTGTCTGAGGGGAACCGACTGTCCCGAGGTCCCTGATGGGCCGAGCTGGTCATCTAGATCCAGGTCGACAGAGGTGCTGTCATCACTGTGGGCCTCTTCTGGGGGTGGAGTGGACATTTGTGGACCCTCCTGCGCGGTGACGTGGCGTTCGGGTCCTGCAGGGGTATAAAACCATGATTATTGCATCTGTGTGTGCCATAGTGTGCAATGGGTGGGTGCCCGTGTACCCCAGTGCTTGCATTCCTGTGTGGGGGCTTTTGTGACGGTGGTTTGGGGGGGGATGGGGATGTGCAGTGGGCATGCTTTGGTGATGGGTGTCCATGCTTTATGGTCGCATACAGGGCTTGGGGTTGGGATGGGTGGGTTGTGATGGTGAGACATTTGCAAGGAGTAGGTGTGATGGGGTGAGGGTGAGGGTGGGGGTATGAGTTGGCATGCTGGTGGGGTGGGGCGGATGAAGTAGTGAAGATGAGACTTACCAGAGTCCATTACTCCAGATACTCCTGCGAGGCCCTCAGGATGCAGGATCGCCAAGACCTGCTCCTCCCATGTTGTAAATTCTGGGGGAGGAGGTGGTGGTCCGCCGCCAGTTCGCTGAACCGCGATGTTGTACCTGGATACCGTTCAACGCACCTTCCCCCACCTTCCTGATGTCATCCCTATTTCTTGGGTGCTGTCCCACCGCGTTGACCCTGTCGACTATTCTGCTCCATAGCTCCATCTTCCTGGCAATGGAGGTGTGCTGCACCTGTGTTCCGAAGAGCTGGGGCTCTACCGGTACGATTTCATCCACCATGACCCTGAGTTCATCCTCAGAAAACCTGGGGTGTCTTTGCGGTGCCATGGGGTGGTGTGGGTGATGTGTGGGGTGGATTGTGTGGTGCTAAGTGTGGTGATGTGTATTGATGTGTTGTGTGAAGTGCATGGTAATATTGCTGGGTGATGGTAATATGCGCGTCTGGGTGCTCGGATCTCTATTTCTCTGTGCGTGGTCCCGATTCTCTAGGAGTGGAGGTTTGTGGGTGATGTGGGTGTGTGTTTTATATTTAATTGGGTGTGTGGGAGTGGTGTTTGTATGTGTATCAGGTGTGTGTATTTTGAATTGTCCAATGTGGCTGTGTTTGTAAATGTGTGTGTATTTTGAGCGCAGCAGTGTGTACCGCCAATAGAATACCGCGGTTGAAAGACCGCCGCGTGGATTCGTGTGTCGTGATAGTGTGGGCGTATTTCTGTTGGCGTGTCGGTGTCGGTTTGGTTATCGCCAGTTTCTCGCTGGCCTTTGGTGTGGCGGACTTTTGTGGATGTCTGTATTTTGGCGGTTTGCGTGTTGTGGGTCAGAATGACCGTGGCGGTTTACCGCGGCCGCGGCGGTATGTTGGTGGTCTTCTGACAGCGGTATCCGCCTTTTAACGCCAAGGTTGGAATGACCACCACTGTCTTATTTTTTAGAAAGTCTTGCACAAACAGGTTGATGCAGTGCACCAAACATAGGACCCTGAAATGGCCACCATCTACTATGGCATTGACTATGTTACTACGATTCTTCATGGCAAAAAATCAATTTAGGAAACCTCTGGGTTGCAGCGATTCAGACACCGTGCTGTTAAATTCATCAACATTGTTTGCAGCTCTATGTGATTTCTCCATTGCGAACATGGCTACTATTTAGAAAATATATCACTCTCCTATAGATTTAGAGTGAAAGCTCAATCTAATCAGAAAGCCTGAAATGATAAGTAACAAAAAGTTTTTCTTTTATTTGATAATAAAACCCTAGATAAATTTGCATCAGTCTTCTCATTAATGCCACATATATGTCAAAATTTGTAAAAAAACACCCCCCTTCCAGTGATCACAACACAACACTCAATATTCCAATGGACAGACGAGGAACATAGACAACCAATCATACATAAAACATACATATATACAACATCAAGACGCCTGAGTCACCAATGATTCAACATGTATGCATGTCTCAAAACATAGGTGGTCATTAAAACCCTGGCGGTCGGTGTTAAAGCGGCGGTAAAACCACCAACAGGCCGTCAGAAAACCGCCAACATAGACAGCCACTTTAACACTCCGACCGCCAAGGCGGTACAAACAAACACTGTGGCCATAACCACCAACAGACAGGCGGAGCACAATGTACCACCCACAGAATTATAATAGGCCAATCTTCCACCTTTTCCGGGGCGGACTCACCGCGAACAAAAACACGGCGGAAACAGGACTTGGAAGGGGAAACTCTCACCTCTACACATCCCACGAGGAACCAGGACGCCATGGAACCGGAACTTAAGATTCTTCCAGCCTTTATCTTCCTGCTCCTCTACCAGGAGCACAAACGCCGGCGGCGAAGACCACGGTGAGTACTGCACCTACGACACAGGGGAGGGGGGAGGGAAAAAACAGTGATACACACATGCAACACACAACACTCCCACCCCCACCCTCACCCACGACCACACATATATATATATACATACATAAAGATATTCACACTATAAAAAAATATATACACCTAGAATACAAGTCCAAGGTATTCCACTATCATAGTCCGTGGACCGCTGGACCCAAAAGGCATGGGCGAGGCCCACACTCAATACCCAAACAAGACGAAGAGAACACTGCTGGGGCATCAGATAGAAATAAAATAGGCACCTCAGGGGGAAGGGAAGAGGGGGCACCTCAGCCGGATGAGTGCACGACACCAGATCCACGAGGGGGCTCCATAGCCACTGTTCAATCCTGGGGAGTGCAAAGCCACAGTCTCTCAAGTCTCTAAAGTGGGTGGTTTGCCCACTGTTCAATCCTGGGGAGTGCAAAGCCACAGTCTCTCAAGTCTCTACAGTGGGTGGTTTGGCCACTGTTCAATCCTGGGAAGTGCAAAGCCACAGTCTCTCAAGTCTCTCCAGTGGGTGGTTTGCCCACTGTTCAATCATGGGGAGTGCAAAGCCACAGTCTCTCAAGTGAATAACATTCTCCACTGGTTTCTGGAGGGGGCTTTGTGCCCAGAGTGCTTCATCCTGCCAAGGACTGAGGTAGTCGATGCGATACTTCACTGGTTCTGGAGGGGCTTTGTGCCCAGAGTGCTTCATCCTGCCAAGGACTGAGGTAGTGGATGTCTTTCTCCACTGGTTCTGGAAGGGGCTTTGTGCCCAGAGTGCTTCATCCTGCCAAGGACTGAGGTAGTGGATGTGATACTCCACTGGTTATGGAGAGGGCTTTGTGCCCTGAGTGCTTCATCCTGCCAAGGACTGAGGTAGTGGATGTCTTTCTCCACTGGTTCTGGAAGGGGCTTTGTTCCCAGAGTGCTTCATCCAGCTCGTGACGGCCGCAGTAGCGTCGGAATCTGTGGCGCTCACTGGCTGCGGTGCTGGTGGCGGCGGTGTCCTGGGCAGTGGTGCTGGTGGCGGTGGTGTCCTGGGCAGCAGTGCTGGTGGCGGCGGTGTCCTGGGCAGCGGTGCTGGTGGCGGCGGTGTCCTGGGCAGCGGTGCTGGTGGCGGTGATGTCCTGGGCAGCGGTGCTGGTGGCGACGGTGTCCTGGGCAGCGGTGCTGGTGGCGGCGGTGTCCTGGGCAGCAGTGCTGGTGGCGGTCTTGTCCGCCGTGCAGATTTTCCCAGACTTGCCGGTTTTACTGTGCCCCTTCCCCACCTTGGAAAGTGGCATAGCTGTCTCCACTCGCCCAACTATACCCCTGGGAGCGGCTTTGGTGGCTGATTTCTTTCCTCTCTCCCTTCGGGCACTGGACAACTTTTTGTGCTTTACAGGTGGGGGACTGTCCGTGCTCTGGCTCCTTGCCACACTGGCTGCCCTGCTGCCTGGCGCACTCCAGAAGCCGGTTACTACTGGCACCACTGGTCCCGCAGATGTTGTGGCTGAGGTGCTGGGTTGAGACCTGGAGAGGCGAGCCCTAGGAGACTGAAGGGGTGGGGGAGGTGAGGGGAAGATATCAAGGTTGGAAAGGAAAAGTTTCTTAGGAACACTGGGACGGGTAGCTGGAGGGGGTTTTGGAGTGGAGGAAGAGGTTGTGGTTGTAGGAGGTGTACGTTTGGTGACTTTGGGTGAAGATGCATGCGTTGGAGGCTGTCGTGAAGTGGATGGCTGTTGGGTGGGTGTGTGCTTGCGTTTGTGTACCTTGGGAGGTGGCGTCACAGATACACTGGGAAAGGACACAGGGGATGTGTGAATGGTAGTGGGGGTGGTGACTGCACGTGAGCGGGGTGTGGTGCTGGGTGTGCTGGTGATGGAAGTAGTGGCTGTAGATGTAGTGCATGCAGGTGTGAGTGGAGACAAGACTGGGAGGGAGGAGGGAGACAAGGAGGAGGGGGACACAGTGGAGGCAGTGGATGTTGCTATGTCTGCATGTGTGTGATGCTGGCGTGAGTGCCTGTGGGATGTGTGGTTCTTATGTTTGCCTGAGCTTCCTTTGTGTGTTGAGGTGTGTGCATGCTGGTCTGATGGTGTGCTTGGGGTAGGCTGAGGTACAGGGGATTGGGTCTGGGTGGAGGAAGTTGGAGGGGGGAGGCTAGAGACAGGGACAATGGGTGCCATCAGTGCTGAGGCCAGAGTCTGAAAAGCTCACTGAAGGGCTGCCTGACCAGAATGAATGCCCTCCAGGAATGCATTGGGTTGTTACAACTGCCTCTCTACACCCTGGATGGCATTCAAAATGGTAGACTGCCCAACAGTGAGGGACCTGAGAAGGTCAATGGCCTCCTCACTGAGGGCATCAGGGGTGACTGGGGCAGGTGCTGAGGTGCTTGGGGCGAAGGAGATGCCCACCCTCCTGGGTGAGCGGGCATGGGGCAAAGGCTGAGGGGCTGCTGGGAGCGCGGTGCTGGGGGGGTGGCAGCTGTACCTGTATATGTGGGGGTGGCACAGATGGGGCCACCACCACAAGGGAGCTCCCATCAGAGTACGAGTCTGTATCACTGGTGTCAGCTCCTGTCCCCGCCGTGGAGCTCCCTTCGCCCTCCGTCCCACTGGTGAAATCAGACTCTGTAGTGTCGCCCTCCAGGGCCATGTGGGATGCAGCTCCCTCCTTCTCCGGTGCCACTGCTCCTCCACCTGATTATGCTAATGCACACATGTACAGGGAGACCACAAAAAGGGGGGGAAAGACAGAAGAAAGACATGTTGAGTGCATGCATTACAGCTACCGTTGGCGGACACGACAGACACAGAAGCCCCCTGCACTATGACGCTCACTTGGGGTCCACTATTCAATCCCTGGAACATGGCCTATAAGACTATGGCCAATATCTGCACACATGGATGTCACAGGAGTCTGACTAGGTGTGGATGGCACTGTACCCAGATGGGGTGGGGTGCCACAGGGTCTGCCTGAAAAAGGGGACTTAACTAGCACACTCGCCCTGGCCTAGGGAAACCACAGCCCACCTCCCCCACCCAGACACCTCCACTGTGCGCTGAATCAGCAGAATGAGTGTGTACTCACCCCCTTGTTGCTGCTGTGATGCCCTCAAGCGCCCATCCAACTCTGAGTACGCCACCGCCAGATCCTGAACATCAGGGGGGTCATGGTGCAACGGGCACCCCTCCCACATTGGGAGGCCATCCCCAGCTGGGCCTCCGCCATCTTCTTGCTCCAGCGGCGAATGTCCTCCCATCTTTTCCGGAAGTCGGTGCTCCGTCTGTGATAGACCCACAGGGTCCGGACGTCCTTGGAGATGGCACGCCAAATATCCTTCTTCTGGTGGGCGCTGACCTACACGAATTGTATAGGGGAAAAGAGAAGGTATTACCAACTGCACCGTCACTGTCATTGGCCCGCATCCCTATCCTTGCCATGAGGCACATGCACTCACCGTTGTTTCATGCACGCATCATTCTCCCCCCCCCAATCTTTCATCCACACCACTCCACACAGGCATTGCCCATACAGCATGCTCACAGTGTACTTACCTGTTTATCTGGAGGACCGTAAAGTAGCGTGTACTGGGGGAGAACCCCATCCATGAGTTTCTCCAACTCCTCCGTGCTGAAGGCAGGGGCCCTTTCCCCAGATGCACGACCCATTGTCTCTTCGAGACTGAGGTGACAGCAGCACTTGCAGTGTAGGTCCTCTCCTGTCGAAGATAAGGTATCGAGTGATTGAACAGATAGAAAATGGCGGTCACTTCCGTGGTGGTGCGTACCGTCACAGCCGGCGTACATCGTCATTGGCTCCTGAGACCCATAGGGTCCAATGTTAACCAATGCAGAATTGCGCCGCGGTCTTCAACCGTCTACCGCGACGGTGTACAACGCCAGCGCAGTTACCTCACATTCCATTGTCCCACTTTACAGGTCAGGCAGCTGGCATTTCAGGGGCCCACATGGCTTCATTTTTAACTGTGTCACACATACCTAGGCCTTGCCTCAACACTCATACAAGCAAAATTTGGGTTATGAATGGTTTTCAGAGTAAGATGTGTTTACGTACCTCTTAGTTGGTTGACTCTGTGCTCGCTGTTGTCCTTCATAGGCACCGTTCACTGGGACATGTGAGGAGATGGCGGCATCCTCCAGTGTACAGACCACTGGTGGACCTGTCGACAATGGAGGAAAGACATGTAATCATCACCAACAGGCTTGATTGTGCCACAATCCTGGAACTGTGTGCCCAGTTGGAGCCAGACCTAATGTTAGCTATCCGCCATCCCACAGGAATCCCCCCTCAAGTGCAGGTGCTGTCAGTACTCCATTTCCTTGCCACTGGGTCTTTTCAAACAACAGTGGCCATAGCATCAGGGATGTCCCAGGCTATGTTTTCCAACGTGTTGTCAGGAGCATTGTCTGCCCTGCTGAAACACATGTGGAGCTACATCGTGTTCCCTCAGGTGGAGGATTTGCCTACAGTGAAAAGTGACTTCTATGCCCTGGGACATATCCCCAACATCATAGGTGCCATTGATGGGACACATGTGGCCTTGGCCCCCCGCAGGAGTGAACAGGTGTACAGAAACCGGAAGAGTTACCATTTGATGAATGTGCAGATGGTGTGTTTGGCAGACCAGTACATCTCCCATGTTAATGCCAAATTCCCTGGCTCAGTGCATGACGCTTACATCCTGCGGAATAGCAGCATCCCTTATGATGGGGCAACTCCAGAGATACTGTGTGTGGCTATTAGGTGAGCACCTGGAACCAAATCAGTGGGAATAGTTGTCTGGGTCTGGGGATATCCCTACAGGTTAGTGTGTGTCTGACTCTGGCTACCCCAACCTCTCATGGCTACTGACCCCAGTGAGGAATGCCAGGACAAGGGCAGAGGAACGCTACAGTGAGGCACATGGGCGAACTAGGAGGATTATAGAGCGGACCTTCGGACTCCTGAAGGCCAGGTTCTGGTGCCTCCATATGACAGGTGGTTCCCTATTCTACTCACCAAAGAAGGTGTGCCTGATCATCGTGGCCTGCTGTATGCTTCACAACTTAACTTTGCGATGACAGGTGCCTTTTTTGCAAGAGGATGGTCCAGATGGAGGTGTTGTGGCAGCTGTGGAGCCTGTGGACAGAGAACATGAGGAAGCAGAAGAAGAGGACATCGACAACAGGAACTCTGTGAGACACAAGTAAGAAGACAAACCTGCCTACTACATGTACTTTAACACTACTACCTCTCTACTGTCTGTCCTTTTCACCCAGTGTATGGTCACTGAGTTGTCACTTTCCCTTACGATTTGACAGATGTGGGTCCCACTGTGTGACATCCGCTTTGTTTCCTAATGGACTAGAGCTGTGTGACATAGGTATGTTGACATTACAATTGAAAGAGCATTTTGTCACTGTAATTGCTAATGCACTATTTGAAAATCACAGACAGACTCCAGATTGTTGTGTGCTTTAAGGGTGTTTATTTAAGTGCTCAATATTGGAGGGGGTTGTAAAATGGTGAGGGGTGATGGTGGAGGGATGTACATGGCAGAGTACAGTCTATTAGTCTCACAGTTGCATTGTCCAAAGGGGCATAGGAAGTGGAGCTGGGGCAGTTTGAGGATGGACAGGGTGACAAGGTGGGACAAAAGGATTACATTCAGGGCGGTCTAATTTCTTGGCGGGGCCTTGGCATAGTTCTCTGTCTTTGTCCTGGATCTCAGGGACCGTTTGAGGGGTGCTTCTCCCTCTGCAGGGGGTGGGGTGCTTGTGTGGTGGTCCTGAGGCGGTGCCTCCTGTCCACTAGCACCGGCGGAGGTGGTGGGCAATTCATCGTCCAGGCTAGTGTCAGGGGCTCCTTGTTGTGCCACAGTGTCCCTCCTGGTGTTGAGGACTTCCTTCAGCACCCCTATGATGGTGCCCAGGGTGGAATTGATGGATCTGAGTTCCTCCCTGAAGCCCAAATACTGTTCCTCCTGCAGCCGCTGGGTCTCCTGAAACTTGGCCAGTACCGTTTCCATTGTCTCCTGGGAATTATGGTACGCTCCCATGATGTTGGAGAGGGCCTAGTGGAGAGTGGGTTCCCTGGGCCTGTCCTGCCCCTGTCACACAGCAGCCGTCCCAGTTCCCCTGTTTCCCTGGGCCTCTGTCCCCTGAACGGTGTGCCCACTGCCACCCCCTGAACGGTGTGCCCACTGTCACTCCCCCCAGGTCCCTGTTGTTGTTGGGGTGGTGGGTTAGCCTGGGTTCCCTGTAGTAGTGGACACACTGCTGATTGATGTGTACTGGGGACAGAGGTATGGGCCCGCTGGGTGGGTGCTGTGCTGGTGTTTCCAGAGGGGGCAAGCTCTGTAGTGGCCTGTGCCAGTGTGAGGGGAACTCGCTGTCCCGAGGTCCAAGATGGGCCAGGCTGGTCGTCTAGATCCAGTTGGACAGAGCTGCTGTCATCACTGTGGGCCTCTTCTGTTGGTGGTGTGGACATGCATGGACCCTCCTGTGCGGTGACGTTGGGTAGGGGTCAGCAGGGGTGTAAAAGCATGATTATTGCATCTGGGTGTACCATGGTGTGCAATGGGTGGGTGACCGTGTACCCCAGTGCTTGCATTCCTGTGTGGGACCTTGTGTGATGATGGTTTAGGGGGGTGTATGGGTATGTGCAGTGGCCATGCATTGCTGATGGTTGTCCATGCTTTGTTGTTGCATGCAGGGCTTGGTGTTGGGATGTGTGGTTTGAGATATTGGGACATTTGTGAGGAGTAGGAGTGATGGGGGTGAGGGTGGGGGTATGTGATGGCATGCAGGTAGGGTGGGGGATATAGTAGTTACGATTTGACTTACCAGAGTCCATTCCTCCAGCTACTCCTTCAAGGCCCTCAGGATGCAGAATAGCCAAGACTTGTTCCTTCCATTATGTTAGTTGTGGGGGAGGAGGTGGGTGTCCGCCGCCAGTCCTCTGAACCGCAAGGTGGTGTCTTGAGACCAAAGAACGCACCTTCCCCCGTAGGTCATTCCACCTCTTCCTGATGTCATCCCTATTTCTTCGGTGCTGTCCCACTGCGTGGACCCTGTCCACTATTCTTCGCCATAGCTCCATCTTCCCAGCTATGGAGTTGTGCTGCACCTGTGATCCGAATAGCTGTGGGTCTACCCAGATGATTTCCTCCACCATGACCCTGAGCTCCTCCTCAGAGAACCTGGGGTGTCTTTGCCGTGCCATGGGGTGGTGTGGGTGATGTCTGGGGTGGTGTGTGTTGTGATATGTGGGGTTATATTTAGTGGTGTGTTGTCTGAGGTGTGTGGATGTTATGTGGGTGATGGTATTTGCTTGGTTGTAGATTGTAGTGTCTCTTTCTGACCTTCTGTCGCAATTGTGGTAGTAGGGGTTTGTGGGTGATGTGGGTGGGTGTTTTATATTTTATTGGGTGTGTGGGAGTGGTGTTTGTATGTGTATCAGGTGTGTGTATTTTGAATTGTCCAATGTGGTAGTGTTTTGTAAATGTGTGTGTATTCTGAGCGCTGTGGTGTGTACCGCCAATGGAATACCGCGGTTGAAAGACCGCCGCATGGATTCATGGGTCGTGATAGTGTGGGCGTATTTCTGTTGGCGTGACGGTGGAGGTTTGTCATCGGCAGTTTATCACTGGCCTTTGGTGTGGCGGACTTGTGTGGGTGTCTCAATTTTGGTGGATTCCGAGCTGTGGGTCATAATGACCTTGGCGAAATTCTGCTGCTGCGGCGGTGTGTTGGCGGTCTTCTGCACGGCGGTTAGCAGCTTTTACAGCCAATGTTGTAATGAGGGCCATAGACTCTTGTAGCATTTTGAGAAATTATGTTATTATTTGTAAAATTAATTTCTGTTCTTTCATTCACTTCACCAGTTGTGCCAGGCAGAAAAGCAATACAGTATATGTCCTTAGATGATGTATTTGACGGATTTTGGATCACGTCAAATAAATGTAATGTGTTTCCTCTCCCAAATATATTATTTTTTTCCTTGAGAGGCATGTTTTGGATAGAATACCATACTGTCACGCCATGGAGTATTCTCAATCCAGGGAGCTAGGTACCCTCCAGGATCTTCTAGATGCTATAGGGCCATATATTGATACCTGATGCGTCAGACTTGCCTGATAGCAGAAACAGATATAGCAGCCTGATTTAAAGATGTTGCCTGCAACCATTCTTGGGTAGAGCACACTGACTTGTAATCAACTTTAGGCTCAGAAGCGAGGAGGTTGTTAAACCAAGGGCTTCCTGGATTATTTTTGCCACTTGCTTGACCATTATGAACTCACACCAGCCCACACATTGGGCACCTCATTAATTAAGGACATGTGAGATTCCCAATGTACAATTTGAGAAGCCTGGGACAGCTCGTTACAGCCCTTCTAATTGGTTGTTTATATTGAAAAAGTGATGGCCACGGCATCTTTAGATGCTCATGTTCATGGTCTCTTTATCTGGTTGTGAGACTGGTAAGTGCCGGATACTACTTTGGTATAACATAATTGAGTTTCCATTCTTTTCAGTTGCCCCCAGAGATCCATTATTTGGGAGATTAATCAGGTCTACCAGGGCCTCAGGAGCTCATTATGAGCAAGGTTGAGACCATCTGCTTTCAGGCTAGTCATAGCGTTTGTCTTTATGGACAAGTTATTGTTGGAAGACACACGACATGTCAGCACTACTTTGGTAAGCACAGGGAATGCCATTTGCCCTAAGGGTGCGAACAACACTGATTTTTTAAAAGTGTTTTTTGTTCATTCTCAATAACGGGGAGGAGCCCGTGAGGGCACTCTCAGCCATGCAAGATCTTTGTTCCTTTCCTTTTTGTTGCATCAATAAAACCTTCCCTTCCACTGAAGGTTTATCTTCAAATGCTACTGCATTTGGCATGGCAGATTCTTCTGATTTAGAGAGGAATGATATGACCATGTAATTTGCCCAGGTTGAAGCCTCACACGTTACTGGTTCTTCATTTTTGTGATTACAGGCCTTGCACCTGTTGTTGACCTTGATTGCTGCTTCATGCCTTTCCCGTCGACACTCATCCACTGACCGTGCCTGATCTTGTAGAGTTGTTGTCACTTTTATAGAACTCCTTCTTTGAAAAAGTAGTTATTGAAGACATTCTATTTGGAAGCTCAACTAATTTTTCCAGGAGATGTGAACAAAAGCAGCTAGACTCGATCAAATGAGCATGACTTTGGGCTCAGATAATTAGATGTTCCAACATAACTGACTTTGTGGTCAATGTCTTTAGTGTAGTCTGCCAGCTCTTGCAGAGTTATGATTTGCATGTTGAGTTAATCTGCATGCAGCATTGACACTTGAGCAGTAGACTAAATGATGTGTTCCACAGATGTCCACCAGGTAATAGCTTCCAGGTGATGCTCCATCAGTGGAGATACTTTAAGCACAGGAGTATCTTTCCTGTAGACATTTTTGAGCCTGGATTTAAGAGGTCCTTCACTTTTTGGTGGTGGTAATAGTGGCAGCGAGGTTTGGGTTTGTTAGCAAGGAAGCCAAGGCCTCTTTTTGACTTTTTCTGAAAGTGACATACTAAAGTTCCCAGCGCTGTGATATACCCACCTTAATAATCTAGACTGTGGTTGATGGGTGACCCTAGAAGAACTGGGCTCAAATTCACGTGGCAGATCTGTCTCTTCTAAAAAAGACATCAGTGGATAGCACTAGATTGTCTGTCCTGACCTCTACTGGTAGCCCAGTGGCCATTCAGTCAGCCTCTTGGCCTGCCACAGCCTTGATAGAAGAGCATTTTAATAATTTTGGAGGTAGCGGTGTTACAGGGCTACATTTTAAATTAATTTATCACTAAAGTCAACGTCTATGAAAGCAATACAATACTGACCTTTATCCATGGGGATATCCTTAATGATCTTACATCTGAAGTATTTTTTACTCCAAGTGGCAACTTTAATCCAGGTGCTCCAAACAGTGTGTAATATGAACCAAGAGCATGCCTGCCCCCCTCCATAGCTCATCATGCCTTGTAGCACCCCAGTGGTGCTGGCCGAAACCAGCCACAACATCAGCTTCACCTAGTTATATGTCCCAGACACAGGCTGTGGGCACTAAATAACTAAGGCAGGAAAATTCAAACTTTCTAAAAGTGGCAATTTCAAAATTGTAATATAATTCTGACTTCATTACAATTACAAAGACACCAAGGCCCATATATATACTTTTTTAGCGCCGCATTTGCGCTGCTTTTTGATGCAAAAACGGCGCAAACTTACAAAATACAATTGTATTTTGTAAGTTTGCGCCGTTTGTGCTTCAAAAAGCGGCGCAAACGCAGGGCTAAAAAAGTATAAATAAGGGCCCAAATATGAACTGGTTACCTGCTGCCATTTGCATATTCTGACTTATTAAACATATAAGGTAACTCCAAAGGCATCTTATAGGAGAGGCAGGCTTTGCAATAGTGAAAAACAAATGTGAGAGCTTTTTATTAACAGGATATGTAAAATGTAAAAGTATATGTCATATTTTCTAAAACCACTGTAGCCTGCCTTCTGGGATTTCCAAGGCCTGCTCTTGGGGTGACATATGCATTTTAAAAGAGGTTTGGGCCTAGAAAAGTATTTAGTTTTCCAGTTCAAAATGGCAGTTTAAAACTGCACACACAGGCTGTAAAGGCAGACCTAAGACATGTTTAAAGGGCTACTTAAGTGGGTAGCACAATCAAGGCTGCAGGGCCAGCAGTACCATTTAATTTACCTCCCTTGGCATACATAGTTTAGTCTGTTGCACCACTTTTTACTGGTTGTTCTGTGAATAAAGATAATTTTACTCCAATTGATTTTTAAAATGTATTTGTAGATGATGTTTTTCTCAGTACGTTTGTGTAACAACTGAGTTCCAGCCATTTAATGCCCTGGGGTTTTTGTGTTTTGGCTACCTGTTTCGAACATTTACTGGAAATCTCCCTAACTGAGTATTACTCAAAGTACATTCTGTGTAAATGGACTGAGAGTGCTAAATGTTACTGTTAGAAATGGGGTCTTTGATTAGCAGTCAAGTTACCCCCTGTCCAAGCAAGGACCCTCACTCTGGTCATGTCAAGTCACACACAATCCAAATGATCCTGTGCCCACCCTATGGTAGCTTGGCACCGAGCAGTCAGGCTTAACTTAGAAGGCAAGGTGTAAAGTATTCATGCAATAAATCATGCAATAACATAGTATAACACCACAAAAATACACCACACATTGTGTAGAAAAATATATAATATTTATCTGGTTAAATGCAGATCAAAACGATTAAGATTCAATAAGTACACATTGAAATATCACTTATGATATAAAGGGTCTTTAGTTCTTAAAAAGCAACAAATGTCTCTTGCAAGCACCAAGTACCTGGTTTGCGTTCAAATTCTCTGCAAGGGACGAAGGAGGAGAAGTTGTGTGGATAACGGGGATGTATGCGTTAATTTTTTCAGCACACACAGACGATGCGTCATTGAGTTTTCACGCAGGGCAGGCTTTGCAACGATTTCTGTCATGGAGACTGGGATTCTCTTCGGGATGTGGGGTTTTCGGATGCCCCGGGGACGATGCATTGAAATCCTGGGCGTGCAGGACGAAGTCACAGGGGCTGTGTTGATCTGGTGGGTGATGCGTAGAAATTTCTACCACAGGGGAAGTCAGGCTGCTTCGTTCCGGCTGGGCTTTGTGGTGATCTAGTGGGCTGTGCATCAAATTTCTGATTGCAACGCTGGCACTGCGTCGTTCTCCTCTTTGGAAAATCGGGCTGTATCGATCCAGTTTGGCATGCAATGATTTTCTCACCACGATGCAGGCTGTGCATCATTACTTGCAGCCTGTGCGTCGATTTTTACCACAAAAGGAATTCTTTTGCAGAAGCGAAGTCACTTTGGTCCTGAAATTTCAGGGAACATGAAGAAAGCCCAATCCAAGCCCTTGGAGAGCACTTCTCAGCATACCAGAGGACAGCAAGGCAGCAGGGCAACAGCAGGGCAGCAGTCCTTTACAGCAAAGCAGTCAGGTGAGTACTTTGGTCAGCCAGGCAGTTCCTCTTGGCAGGTTGCAGGTTCTGGTTCAGGGTTTCTTCTCCAGTGGTATCTTGTCCAAAAGTGTCTTTGTTGGTAGGGTCAGAGACCCTGCTTAAATCCCCAAATGTGCCTTTGAAGTGGGGGAGACTTCAAAGAGTTGCTTAGAAGTGCACAAGGTCCCCTTTCAGTTCAATCTTGTATGCCAGGGTCCCAGTAGGGGGTGTGGTAGTCCTTTGTGTGAGCACAGACGACTGTCCTTTGGCATGTAAGTGTCAGGCCCTCAACCCTCCCATCCCAGGAAGACCCATTCAATGTGCAGATATGTGCAAGTGTGACTGAGCATCCTGTGTATGAGGTTTGCCTGAGTGGAATGCACAAGGGAGCTGTCAACTAACCCAGCAAGACGTGGATTGTAAGGCACAGAAGGATTTAAGTGCATAGAAATGCTCACTTTCTAAAAGTGGCATTTCTAAAATAGTAATATTAAATCCAACTTCAGCAGTCAGGAGGATTTTGTATTACCATTCTGGCCATACTAAATATGACCTTGTTACTCATTTCAGGTCAGAATCTACCACTCAAACATTATATGAGTGTGGCCCAAATGTTAGCCTATGAAAGGAGCAGGCCTCACAGTAGTGTAAAAACAAATTTTGGAGTTTTACACTACCAGGACATATAAACTGCACAGGTACATGTCCTGCCTTTTAGCTACATAATACCCTGCCCTATGGGCTACCTAGGGCCTACCTTAGGGGTGAGTTAGATGTAGAAAAAGGGGAGTTTAAGGCTTGGCAATTACTTTTAAATGCCAAGTCGAAGTGGCAGTGAAACTGCACACACAGTCCCTGCAGAGGCAGGCCTGAGACATGTTTTGGAGGCTACTTCTGTGGGTGGTACAACCAGTATTGCAGCCCACTAGTAGCATTTAATTTAAAGGCCCTGGGCACATGTAGTGCACTTGACTAGGGACTTACAAGTAAATTATATAAGTCAACTGGGTATGAGCCAATGTCACCATGTTTTAAGGACAGAACATGTGCACTTTACCACTGATTAGCAGTGGTAAAGTTCTCAGAGTCCTAAAGCCAGCAATAATGAGGTCATAAAAATGGAAGGAGGAAGGCAAAATGTTTGGGGGTGGCCCTGCAGAAAGGCCATTTACAACAGTTACTGTTTGCTTTTTAATGTAAGGTCACTACTGTGTAGATAATATAAAATACTATGAGATGGTTACACATGAACATATGAGTACAGATATGTGTACAAATGTGCAATTGACTGTGACCCTTCACATCGGTTAGTTCTATCCTTTTGTTGAACAGATAAAGTAAGTGAGAATTCATAGTGTACATCTGTAACGGTTACTGAAAAGTCAGTTTGCTTTACTGATTTACACATTATGGCTACAGTCTGTGCACCATCATAGTAGTTTTGACCTAAATATGCCTAGAGCTTTAAGTTTGGTATGAATCCTAGGGTAAACATATATTTCAATGGAAAATACAGAAACACTTTTGTGATGACTGTACTCATTATGGCTCTTGGAGAATCGTCCTATTTGCATGGCTGAGTTCATAATTATGCTCCAGGCCCCCTACAGGGCTGCGTTAATTAATCTGCTGGTCAACAGGAGGATCAAAGGCCTCCCCACATAATAGAGCCATTTACCATTCCTTGGGAAAGAAAAGTGTCAGGGGGAAATCTGCATTTGCTTATTAACTCTTCACACAGCTCTTGGCCTATGCAACCAAGAGCCCATATAAACAGCAGAGGAAGCTAAAAACAGGAGGAGATCCCATTTTAAGTTGTTGTTGGAAGAGAGCAGTCAGCTGTGTTAGTTGAGGGCTTAAAATAGCCACATTTAAATGTCCCAGACTGCTGTGCAGGAGGGTTAGGGAATGAGTGGAATGGTGATGTGGCACCCTTGAACTGTGTAGAGGTGCTTTCATCCACAACTTTCCACCCATATATAAAATCCTCTTGGGACACATTATGGAGAACGTACTGGACTTTGGAGAGCCCACAACAGTATCTGGGAACTGTGTGAGTTTATATAGGGCTAGTAACCTTGACCATTCATACTCTGCTCTAGGAGAAAGTAAAGGGATGGGCCTGTATGGGATGACCCAGTAGGATTCCTCTGGCTCTTTTGTGGAATGGGCCTGCTGCTGGGCGACCCCATCATGAGAGGTACCACTGAATTAATTACTGACATAAAGGTGTCCTACAAGACTGCAAAAGCCATGGGGCTTGGGGAGTGTGACAGGGAGGGTACTCTGCCTGCTGTTTGTAGATTGGCTGCTGATGAATAGCATGGGTGAAGGCAGGGTCAGGAGCTTCAGATACAGCCACGTAGCAAACAGTAAAATGCATTAGCAGGAACTGCTTTGAAAGCAGTTCCTTCCAAAGCCTTTTTGAATGAGCCACTGCTTGGTGGTCATTTAGAAATTAGGTGGGCATCCTGTCCACCATGGGGCTGGACTGAACTTACACTATCATCATGGCAGACTGGCGGCCCATCCACCCTAAATTAAATCAGGCCCTAGGATGTGTAAAATGTGTGTTTAAGGAGTTGAAATGAGTTTGTTTGGAAGCCAGTGAGGTGAGTTCTGTGTGGGAGGTTGAGAGTGAGACTGGCTGCTGAGGCTTTGATGATTTGTAGTGTTCTAGTGAGATGTTTGGTTCTCGTGGCATAGAGGGCTTTCCTGTTTTCTAACCTGCTGGTGACTAGGACATGAGTGACAGTTGCTTGGGAGCCATTTGAAGATCTTCCACAGCATCCTCAGTATGTGAAAGCAGGGTGCAATCACAGCATTTGGCTTGATTGGAAATGACCACTTTGCAGTTGATTTTTATTCAGAGATTCCTGGCATGGGATCTAGGTGTGTGTAGGAGGCTGGACTGGCTTGTAGTGAGTACCAAGGGGTACTTACACCTTGCACCAGGCCCAGTTATCCCTTATTAGTGTATAGGGTGTCTAGCAGCATAGGCTGATAGATAATGGTAGCTTAGCAGAGCAGCTTAGGCTGAACTAGGAGACGAGTGAAGCTTCTACAGTACCACTAGTGTCATATGCACAATATCATAAGAAAACACAATACACAGATATACTAAAAATAAAGGTACTTTATTTTTATGACAATATGCCAAAAGTATCTCAGTGAGTACCCTCAGTATGAGGATAGCAAATATACACAAGATATATGTACACAATACCAAAATATGCATTAATAGTATTAGAAAACAGTGCAAACAATGTATAGTTACAATAGGATGCAATGGGGACACATAGGGAAAGGGGCAACACAAACCATATACTCCAAAAGTGGAATGCGAACCACGAATGGACCTGAAACCTATGTGACCTTGTAGAGGGTCGCTGGGACTATTAGAAAATAGTAAGGGTTAGAAAAATAGCCCACCCCAAGACCCTGAAAAGTGAGTGCAAAGTGCACTAAAGTTCCCCAAAGGACATAGAAGTCGTGATAGGGAAATTCTGCAGGAAAGAAACAAACCAGCAATGCAACAACGATGGATTTCCAGTCAAGGGTACCTGTGGAACAAGGGGACCAAGTCCAAAAGTCACAAGCAAGTCAGAGATGGGCAGATGCCCAGGAAATGCCAGCTGTGGGTGCAAAGAAGCTGCTACTGGACAGTAGAAGCTGAAGACTCTGTAGGAACGACAAGGGCTAGGAACTTCCCCTTTGGAGGACAGATCCCGCACTCTGTGGAGAGTTGTGCAGAAGTATTTTCCTGAAGAAAGACCGCCAACAAGCCTTGCTAGCTGCAAATTGTGCGGTTAGGGTTTTTGGATGCTGCTGTGGCCCAGAAGGGACCAGGATGTCGCCAATTGCATCTGGGGACAGAGGGGGCGTCGTGCAAGACAAGGAGACCTCTCAGAAGCAGGCAGCCCCCACAGAAGTGCCAGAACAGGCACTACAAAGTGGAGAGAAACAGTGCTCACCCAAAGTCGCACAAAGGAGTCCCACGTCGCCGGAGGACAACTTAGGAGGTTGTGCAATGCAGGTTAGAGTGCTGTGGACCCAGGCTAGACTGTGCACAAAGGATTTCCGCCGGAAGTGCACGGAGGCCGGAGCAGCTGCAAAAGTCACAGTTCCTAGCAATGCAGTGTGGCGTGGGGAGGCAAGGACTTACCTCCACCAAACTTGGACTGAAGAGTCACTGGACTGTGGGAGTCACTTGGACACAGTTGCTGATTCAAGGGACCTCGCTCGTCATGCTGAGAGGAGACCCAGGGTACCGGTGATGCAGTACTTTGGTGCCTGCGGTTGCAGGGGGACGATTCTGTCGACCCACGGGAGATTTCTTCGGAGCTTCTAGTGCAGAGAGGAGGCAGACTACCCCCCACAGCATGCACCACCAGGAAAGCAGTCGAGAAGGCGGCAGGATCAGCGTTACAGAGTTGCAGTAGTCGTCTTTGCTACATTGTTGCAGTTTTGCAGGCTTCCAGCGCGGTCAGCAGTTGATTCCTTGGCAGAAGGTGAAGAGAGAGATGCAGAGGAACTCGGATGAGCTCTTGCATTCGTTATCTAAAGAATCCCCAAAGACAGAGACCCTAAATAGCCAGAAAAGAGGGTTTGGCTACCTAGGAGAGAGGATAGGCTAGCAACACCTGAAGGAGCCTATCAGAAGGAGTCTCTGATGTCACCTGCTGGCCCTGGCCACTCAGAGCAGTCCAGTGTGCCAGCAGCACCTCTGTTTCCAAGATGGCAGAGGTCTGGAGCACACTGGAGGAGCTCTGGGCACCTCCCAGGGGAGGTGCAGGTCAGGGGAGTGGTCACTCCCCTTTCCTTTGTCCAGTTTCGCACCAGAGCAGGGCTGAGGGGTCCCTGAACCGGTGTAGACTGGCTTATGCAGAAATGGGCACCATGTGTGCCCATGGAAGCATTTCCAGAGGCTGGGGGAGGCTACTCCTCCCCTGCCTTCACACCATTTTCCAAAGGGAGAGGGTGTAACACCCTCTCTCAGAGGAAGTCCTTTGTTCTGCCATCCTGGGCCAGGCCTGGCTGGACCCCAGGAGGGCAGAAGCCTGTCTGAGGGGTTGGCAGCAGCTGCAGTGAAACCCCGGGAAAGGCAGTTTGGCAGTACCAGGGTCTGTGCTACAGACCACTGGGATCATGGGATTGTGCCAACTATGCCAGGATGGCATAGAGGGGGCAATTCCATGATCATAGACATATTACATGGCCATATTCGGAGTTACCATTGTGAAGCTACATATAGGTAGTGACCTATATGTAGTGCACGCGTGTAATGGTGTCCCCGCACTCACAAAGTCCGGGGAATTGGCCCTGAACAATGTGGGGGAACCTTGGCTAGTGTCAGGGTGCCCTCACACTAAGTAACTTTGCACCTAACCTTTACCAGGTAAAGGTTAGACATATAGGTGACTTATAAGTTACTTAAGTGCAGTGTAAAATGGCTGTGAAACAACGTGGACGTTATTTCACTCAGGCTGCAGTGGCAGGCCTGTGTAAGAATTGTCAGAGCTCCCTATGGGTGGCAAAAGAAATGCTGCAGCCCATAGGGATCCCCTGGAACCCCAATACCCTGGGTACCTCAGTACCCTATACTAGGGAATTATAAGGGTGTTCCAGTAAGCCAATATAAATTGGTAAAATTGGTGACTAGCCTGTTAGTGACAATTTGAAAGAAATGAGAGAGCATAACCACTGAGGTTCTGGTTAGCAGAGCCTCAGTGAGACAGTTAGGCATCACACAGGGAACACATACCTATAGGTCACAAACTTATGAGCACTGGGGTCCTGACTAGCAGGGTCCCAGTGACACATAACAAACATACTGAAAACATAGGGTTTTCACTATGAGCACTGGGCCCTGGCTGGCAGGATCCCAGTGAGACAGTGAAAACACCCTGACATAGACTCACAAACAGGCCTAAAGTGGGGGTAACAAGGCTAGAAAGAGGCTACTTTCTCACCCCCCCCCCCAAACGAAGGACAATAAGGCTAACCTTGGCCAGTTGAGACTTTATTGTCTAAGTGGTGATAAGTAGAGAGTAGCTTTGCAATAGACTGGTTACTCCCTTTATCATCCACTATATGGTTACTTCCCTGTGGGGATGTAAATCATCCTGTTTGAAGTTTTTTAGCTAAGCAACAATGTGAAGATGTATTTTCAGAGTTTCTATCAGTAAGTTTTAGTTTAGAGCAGTGGGAATTGTCCACTGAACCTATTTGTAGTGATGGAAATGCCAGACAGGGATGCTGTCTCAGAAAAGCCATAGCTGGGCAAAAACTTTGTCCATATGGCTGGAAGAGAGAACAGGGATGCTGTTTCTCTTGGGTTGGAGCAGGGCAGGGATGCTGTCCTATAAGCTCCACACTGGGGTAGGGATGCTGTCCTAAGTGTTGTGAGGCAGTGCAGAGTTTCTGCACTAAAGTTTCTCTGGGAGGGTTGGAGGGGTGCTCCATGTTAACTAAAATGGTGCTCTTTTTCTCACCAATGTTAGTTATCCCACAGAGAGGTACTTTTACCTCAGGGAGTCCAGCTTTGCCAGCTGATGATTCCCTTGGAACAGGTGCCACCCCAGGCGAGGTTTCTTCCACCACAGGAATGGTATCCTGAATGGTAGGGTGGTTAGGGGATACAGTGATACCCTTTTTACCTGTTGATGGAGAGGGATCCTGAGTTTTCAGGCCTTCTCTCCTTTGCTTTTTCATTTCAGTAGAAATGAGAGGGAACAATTCCTCAGGGATGTCCAGCATGGCTGCATGGGCATAAAACTCTACATCAGCCCAACCTGAGGCCTCTAGGTCATTACCTAAGAGACAGTCTACAGGTAAGTTAGGTGATACCACCACGTGCTTAGGGCCAGTAACTCCACCCCAACTAAACTGAATTATAGCTAAGGGAAGAAACTTAGTGGAGTTATGGACATCAATAATTTTATACTGTTGTCCAATGATGTGTTGGTCAGGATGCACTAGGTTTTCAGTCACCAAAGCGATACTGGCACCTGTGTCCCTGTAGGCCAAGGCCTCAACACCATTTTTTGAAACTGTCTGCCTGTACTTATCCATTGTAAGGGGACAAGCAGCCAGTGTGGCAAGGCCAATGCCACTAGGTGTGACAGAAACTGTCTTGGGACTGACTACCCCAGTTTCTATTATGGACCCATAAGTGAACCCAACTACACCCTTAACTTGACTGTTGCCAGCAGTCCCACCACTAGTACCACTACTGCTAGGGGCACTAGAGCTTGATGTATTAGTGGTGGTAGGCTCAGGGGGTTTACCTGGACAGGACTTATCCCCTGGCCTATGGCCTCTGTTTTTACACACAAAGCACCAAGGCTTTTTAACTTGTGTAGGTTGAGAAGAAGAGGAATAATTTGTTTTATCCCCACCCCCAGAAGAGTGTTTAAGATTAGAAGTGGGATCTTTGGTTTTACCCTTATCCCCATGCTTATCTTGAGATTTTTCACCATCTTTTTCTTATTGCCATCTTTGTCACCACCTGTATGAACTTTTCTGTTCACCCTTGTTCTGACCCATTTGTCTGCCTTCTTTCCCAATTCTTGGGGAGAGGTCAGATCAGAGTCCACCAAGTACTGGTGCAACAAATCAGACACACAATTATTAAGAATATGCTCTCTCAGGATCAAGTTATACAGGCTTTCATAATCAGTAACTTTACTGCCATGTAACCACCCCTCCAAGGCCTTCACTGAATGGTCAATGAAATCAACCCAGTCTTGTGAAGACTCCTTTTTGGTCTCTCTGAACTTTATCCTGTATTGTTCAGTGGTTAAGCCACAACCATCCAGGAGTGCATTCTTAAGAACTTTGTAATCATTGGCTTCACTTTCTTTCACAGTAAGGAGCCTATCCCTACCTTTTCCACTAAATGATAGCCATAGGATAGCAGCCCACTGCCTTTGAGGGACATCCTGTACAGCACAGGCCCTCTCAAGTGCAGCAAACCACTTGTTAATGTCATCCCCCTCCTTATAAGGGGGAACTATCTTGTGCAGATTCCTGGAATCATGCTCTTTTGCAGGATGACTATGGGGAATACTGCTGCTGCCACCATGGGTTTCTAAACCCAACTTCTGTCTTTCCTTCTCTACTTCTAAGGTCTGTCTATCCAAATCCAGATGTTGCTTCTTTAGCTTCAGTCTGGTTTGTTACACTCTCAATCTATTGAGCTCCCTTCCTAACATTCTGTCATCAGGGTGGGTGGGAGGGACATGCCTTGAAACAGAAGTATGGTGAGAATGGACAGAAGGAGACCTATCCCTTACAGAAGGCACCCTAACAACTTGGTTAACAGAAACATCACTTCTACTGTGGTGAGAAGGAATACTCTTGCTATGATGTGAGACAACACTATCTGTATGGTGTGGCTCTACATCAGTACCAACTATGCTAGACTGTCTAGTAATGGGCAGGCTAGGGAGTTTCTTTCCTGAATCTTTTCCTAGGGGAGTCCCTGGATCAGATTGGGAACCATTAGCTACATTTTCAACGGATGGGGCCCTTCTGGCCTTATCTTGTTCTTTAAGCATGTTAAGCAATAATTCTAAAGAAGGATTCTTCCCTACACTCAAACCTCTTTCTATGCAGAGACTCCTTGCTCCTTTCCAGCTAAGGTGATCATACTCAAGTTTGGACAGATCAACAGTTTGGCCTGTGCCAGACATTTTAGAATGAGTTTAAGTGACAGAAAAAGTGAGAAAAAGCTTTTTAGAACTTTTTAGAAAGACAGAAAAAAAACTTTTAAAACTTTTTAAGAACTTTTAGAAAGTTTAGAGGTACTTTTCAGCGCTTAGAAAAGAGTGAAAAGAGGAAATGCAAAACTTTTTGGTTAGGTGTACATACACTGAACTTGTTTTGTATATTTTTCTCTTATGAAAAGTACAATGACAAGAGTGGTAAGTAGTCTCAAAACACTTATCCCACTGCTGCACAACCAATGTAGGAGGCTGGACTGGCTTGTAGTGAGTACCAAGGGGTACTTACACCTTGCACCAGGCCCAGTTATCCCTTATTAGTGTATAGGGTGTCTAGCAGCATAGGCTGATAGATAATGGTAGCTTAGCAGAGCAGCTTAGGCTGAACTAGGAGACGAGTGAAGCTCCTACAGTACCACTAGTGTCATATGCACAATATCATAAGAAAACACAATACACAGATATACTAAAAATAAAGGTACTTTATTTTTATGACAATATGCCAAAAGTATCTCAGTGAGTACCCTCAGTATGAGGATAGCAAATGTACACAAGATATATGTACACAATACCAAAATATGCAGTAATAGTATTAGAAAACAGTGCAAACAATGTATAGTTACAATAGGATGCAATGGGGACACATAGGGATAGGGGCAACACAAACCATATACTCCAAAAGTGGAATGCGAACCACGAATGGACCCCAAACCTATGTGACCTTGTAGAGGGTCGCTGGGACTATTAGAAAATAGTAAGGGTTAGAAAAATAGCCCACCCCAAGACCCTGAAAAGTGAGTGCAAAGTGCACTAAAGTTCCCCAAAGGACATAGAAGTCGTGATAGGGGAATTCTGCAGGAAAGACACAAACCAGCAATGCAACAACGATGGATTTCCACTCGAGGGTACCTGTGGAACAAGGGGACCAAGTCCAAAAGTCACAAGCAAGTCAGAGATGGGCAGATGCCCAGGAAATGCCAGCTGTGGGTGCAAAGAAGCTGCTACTGGACAGTAGAAGCTGAAGATTCTGCAGGAACGACAAGGGCTAGGAACTTCCCCTTTGGAGGACACATCCCCCACGCCGTGGAGAGTTGTGCCTCAGCAATGCAGTCTGGCGTGGGGAGGCAAGGACTTACCTCCACCAAACTTGGACTGAAGAGTCACTGGACTGTGGGAGTCACTTGGACAGAGTTGCTGGATTCAAGGGACCTCGCTCATCGTGCTGAGAGGAGACCCAGGGTACTGGGGATGCAGTTCTTTGGTGCCTGCGGTTGCAGGGGGACGATTCTGTCGACCCACGGGAGATTTCTTCGGAGCTTCTAGTGCAGAGAGGAGGCAGACTACCCCCCACAGCATGCACCACCAGGAAAGCAGTCGAGAAGGCGGCAGGATCAGCGTTACAGAGTTGCAGTAGTCGTCTTTGCTACTTTGTTGCAGTTTTGCAGGCTTCCAGCGCGGTCAGCAGTTGATTCCTTGGCAGAAGGTGAAGAGAGAGATGCAGAGGAACTCGGATGAGCTCTTGCATTCGTTATCTAAAGAATCCCCAAAGACAGAGACCCTAAATAGCCAGAAAAGAGGGTTTGGATACCTAGGAGAGAGGATAGGCTAGCAACACCTGAAGGAGCCTATCAGAAGGAGTCTCTGATGTCACCTGCTGGCCCTGGCCACTCAGAGCAGTCCAGTGTGCCAGCAGCACCTCTGTTTCCAAGATGGCAGAGGTCTGGAGCACACTGGAGGAGCTCTGGGCACCTCCCAGGGGAGGTGCAGGTCAGGGGAGTGGTCACTCCCCTTTCCTTTGTCCAGTTTCGCACCAGAGCAGGGCTGAGGGGTCCCTGAACCGGTGTAGACTGGCTTATGCAGAAATGGGCACCATGTGTGCCCATGGAAGCATTTCCAGAGGCTGGGGGAGGCTACTCCTCCCCTGCCTTCACACCATTTTCCAAAGGGAGAGGGTGTAACACCCTCTCTCAGAGGAAGTCCTTTGTTCTGCCATCCTGGGCCAGGCCTGGCTGGACCCCAGGAGGGCAGAAGCCTGTCTGAGGGGTTGGCAGCAGCAGCAGCTGCAGTGAAACCCCGGGAAAGGCAGTTTGGCAGTACCAGGGTCTGTGCTACAGACCACTGGGATCATGGGATTGTGCCAACTATGCCAGGATGGCATAGAGGGGGCAATTCCATGATCATAGACATATTACATGGCCATATTCGGAGTTACCATTGTGAAGCTACATATAGGTAGTGACCTATATGTAGTGCACGCATGTAATGGTGTCCCCGCACTCACAAAGTCCGGGGAATTGGCCCTGAACAATGTGGGGGCACCTTGGCTAGTGCCAGGGTGCCCCACACTAAGTAACTTTGCACCTAACCTTTACCAGGTAAATGTTAGACATATAGGTGACTTATTCAATTCAATTCATAAAGCTTTATTCGGCACATATAAATGACCATGAAAGCATGAACAAGGAAGAAAAAAAAGACAACAGTACATATTTACAAAGACATTGCAATTAAAACTTACAGTTATTAATTATAGTTAATGGCTCATTGAGTAATACATACGGTCATTCATAAATATATAAAATGAATAATAAAATACATTAAAAACTCATACTTTTCCTGGAATTGATGCACTTATTTAAAAAGGTGGCAGTATAAAAACAAATATCTGTCGATTGCAGATTAAAAATTAAAGCCATGGCATGTTTAACTGTTCGTGTTCCGTATTTAACAAACAGAGGTTTAAAAAATACTATACGAAAACATGTATACAGTTTACAGAACAGCAGAAGGTGCACAGTGCTCTGTGTAGATACATTATCGCACCTACATGGCCCATTCGGGTGTTTCTTAATGTTTGGATGGGCTACTAAACAATGTGCCATCCCAAATCTTAGTCTGGTTAGCACAAATTTATGTGAATTCATAGTCACCATAGTTAGGTAAGATGGAAAACCCTCCATTAGATTGTATCTATTATAAAAAATGACGGAGGACAATGATCCGGCTATGGTTGCTCGTTTCCTTTCTGCATAAGTTAGAAATATACTTTTCATTTCTGATTTGGAGATCGTGGTTGCTGCACTAGGATTATTTAAAATATTCAGATTAAAAATGTCTGAAAAACAGACAACAACATATTTAACCCAGGGAATATCTCGATATTTATCCAAACGTAAGCAATCCTCAACAATAGTTCTGTTAAGTAGCTTCTCATCGCCAAGCCAGAAAGACCGCCAGATCATCAATGGTCTAAGTGATATCAGATCAGTTAAATAATTAATGGCTAATTTGCGGTGGCTTAATTCAGTTGAGGCAGAGATGGGCAAAAACAGGAGCTTTTTTAAAAACATATTTTCCTCCAACTGTAAGTTGTAGATACAGCTATAACCCCATACTCCTGCCCCATACAGAGCAATAGTCACACATCTAGCTTGGTAAATCTTGAGCATATCCCTGGTTCGACGATCCCCAACTTTTGCAGCAAATCTATAAATACCATAAGCATTTTTTGCCATTTTATTCCGGATGTTATTAAATTCATTGTTCCATTTCCTGTCGTTAGAGAAGGTAATACCTAGGTAACAAAATGTATCCACCTGTGGCACCTTTTCACCGTCTATAAAAAAGGCATTTAACGTTTTGGCTTTAGCACCGCAGGTCATGGTATGCGTTTTTCCCTTATTAATTACTAGTTTTCTATCTTTAATAAAGGAGGAAAAACTATCCATTAGTCGTTGTAATCCAACAGGTGTTCGAGAGAGTAAAACAGCGTCGTCGGCATATAGTAACACCGGCACCGGAACACCGTTGATCTGAGGAGCATCAGCATTAACCTTTTTTAAAATATCATCAATTCCATTAATAAATAAAATAAATAAAAGAGGTGCCAAAACACAACCCTGTCTAATTCCTCGTGTAACACAGATTTTTGGAGTACATTCTCCTCTGGTTCCAAAACGTACATTGGTTTTCAATTTCTCGTATAACCTAGCGAGGAAAAAGATTATGCCTTCTGGGGCTCCTAAATTTAACAAAGTTGGCCATAAAATGGAATGATCTACCATATCGAATGCGCTGCTCAGGTCAGCAAAACAAAGATACAGGGAACCGGGTTTCGCTTCAGTATACTTCCCGATCAGTAGATCAAGATTGATGCACTGGTCGAGCGTACCTCGTCCCTTCCTAAAACCATACTGGCTATCAGCCAGTATGCTATCCTGTTCAACCCATTCCTCTAATCTTACTAACATCACTCTACTCATAACCTTGACTGGTAGTCAGAACTTGATCTGAGAGTTCAGTTGGGAATCCACAATGCCTGTGCATCCAGGAAACGGTTTTATTTTTTAAAGACTCGTGGGTTTCCTGATGATTCCCCTTGGCAACAGGGGGAACATTAGCTAAAACTACCACATATGGTGCGCAGTCAGGGGGGAGATTAATGGCGCGCCTTCGCCTTACCTCAGTCCAATCCTCTTTTCTATCAGGTATTAAAACAACCTGGCTATCATTACAGGCTAAGGACTGTGCTGTCGGGTAGTTCTGAACAACACTCCTACTAATATCTAAACCTGTAACATCACCGGGAGGGGCAACCTGAGTATCATGATTGCTTATTGTTATTGGGGCTGACACACTATCTGCTTCCACCAGTGTTTTTTTGAGGAGATCGCCTAATCTATTAACCTCCGCGGTTAGCTGATCAATTTTTACCATAAGAGGTTTGACAATACCCTTAATCTTTAAGTCAATAATACTTACTAAGTTTTTTGTTTTTTCTGCATCTAGTTTAACATCGTCGTCAATATATGCCGTATTATCCTCATCCTTATCTGGATTCATGAGGGGGCTAACTAATCTTTTTTTTGCGGGCCGAGCACCCCCACGTTTAGTCTGGGTCTTTCTACATGCTCTAACCACTCTAGATAGTGGGGTGGGTGGATGTTGCACTATGGGATCAGTAGAAACCTCTAGATCGGCTAAGGTAGAAGTATTCTGCATAATCATTTCCCTATCAGGAACACCGGAATTAGTGCAGACACTACTACTGTCATCCAGAACCAATGGAGCAGGTGAAAGTTGCACACTAGATAATGGGGGGGGGGCTGCTAAGCCCTAGGGATTGTCTCCTCTCACAATTAATTTTACTAACAATCTTCACTAAATAATTATCCAATGTCTGGGGTATAGAGGGGACTTTTTGCTTTGACATGTTTAACAGTCACAAATTATCGCTTTAGGTGACTTATAAGTTACTTAAGTGCAGTGCAAAATGGCTGTGAAATAACGTGGACGTTATTTCACTCAGGCTGCAGTGGCAGGCCTGTGTAAGAATTGTCAGAGCTCCCTATGGGTGGCAAAAGAAATGCTGCAGCCCATAGGGATCCCCTGGAACCCCAATACCCTGGGTACCTCAGTACCATATACTAGGGAATTATAAGGGTGTTCCAGTAAGCCAATATAAATTGGTAAAATTGGTCACTAGCCTGTTAGTGACAATTTGAAAGAAATGAGAGAGCATAACCACTGAGGTTCTGGTTAGCAGAGCCTCAGTGAGACAGTTAGGCATCACACAGGGAACACATACCTATAGGTCACAAACGTATGAGCACTGGGGTCCTGACTAGCAGGGTCCCAGTGACACATAACAAACATACTGAAAACATAGGGTTTTCACTATGAGCACTGGGCCCTGGCTGGCAGGATCCCAGTGAGACAGTGAAAACACCCTGACATACACTCACAAACAGGCCTAAAGTGGGGGTAACAAGGCTAGAAAGAGGCCACTTTCTCACAGTGTGGGATCGAGTTCAGCAGGCCAATAGTTGGAGTCCCATGGTAATGTGTTCTTGCCAAAGATCACTACTTATGTTGTGTTGGTCTTGAGCTTGAGAAAGCTGATACACATGTCACTATACACATATCTTTTTTCCCATGGGCACATAAGTGCTATTTACAAATACAATACAATGCCAATACACATATATTAGGACCGTAAAAACATAAGCATGAATAGTACTGGGATGTAAGTGATCATCTGAAAAATAGCACAGGAAATGTATGCAAAGAAAAAATGTATCATTTCTCATTCACTTGTCACAAGCTCTTGGACGAGTCCTTATGAGATTATGTTTTATTCAGAAAGTATGAACATAAGCATTAGTAATTAATTAAATAAACAATTTGCATGGATTTGAGGCCAATAATATATAATGTGCACATTTCATCATTAATATGAAAAGAGCAGCACATTTACTCATAAAGTGGAAGATTAGGAAAGGCATACCTTTTGTAAGCTAATCTAAATAGGTGATTCATTAGGATATGCCAGCTGGCTAGCATCACAGTATTAAATTAGCTACATTTTGAAATGTGATTTTGACATTTTGGTTCATATGGGTATAGATGAAAAACATTTACAAATATTGCTTGTGACTTGTTATCTTGATGTGAGCTAATCATCCTTTAATGGCACATGTGTTAATCAGATAAATAAATGATATCCAACGTTTCAAATTTAAAATATGCATAAAATATCTGCACCTCAGTTTAAATGTTTGAAATATTGACCACATTATTGTATTTACACAGTAATACTTGTATTTAAAACTGTCTGGAGAAATGATAATATTCCTCTAGAAAAGACTCTCCTTTGCATAAGTATTTATATGTATTTATGTTATGACATACCACTTTTTCATATCTTATAGTATGAACAAAAGGATGAAATCAGAACTGGGAAAATGATCAGAACAATGCACTCAACTGGTATATCATTGTATAGTTCTAATATTAGAGTTTCTCTGTGGTGTAAAGTTCTTGTGATATGTAACCTGTGACGCAATAAGCATTACATTTTATTAAAAGGCTTAGGGCCGTATTTATACTCCGTTTGCGCCGAATTTGCGTCGTTTTTTTCGACGCAAATTCGACGCTAAACTAACGCCAACTAACGCCATATTTATACTATGGCGTTAGAGGCGAATAGCGCCAAAGTTCCCGGAATGTGCGTCATTTTTTAGCGTGAACCCCTTCCTTGCGTTAATGATATGCAAGGGAGGCGTTCCCGTCTAAAAAATGACTCCCAGGCCTTTACGTGGTATTTATACTCCCGGGCAAAAGAGACGCCCGGGAGTGGGCGTGGCTAAAAACGGCGCATTTGCGCCGCTTTTTAACGCCTGGGTCAGGCATGGCGTTAAGGGACAAGTGGGCTCAAAATGAGCCCAGAGTGCCCTCCCCTGCCCCCAGGGACCCCCCCTGCCACCCTTGCCCACCCCAGGAGGACACCCAAGGCTGGAGGGACCCACCCCAGGGACATGCAGGTAAGTATTTTCTTATTTTTTTTTAATAATTTTTTTTGGCATAGGGGGGCCTGATTTGTGCCCCCCTACATGCCACTATGCCCAATGACCATGCCCAGGGGACAGAAGTCCCCTGGGCATGGCCATTGGGCAAGGGGGCATGACTCCTATCTTTACAATGATAGGAGTCATGTTGATGGGGGATGGGCGTCGAAAATAAATGGCGCAAGTCGGGTTACGACGATTTTTTCGACGTAACCTGACTTGCCCCATTTTAAGACGCCCATGCGCCATTTTCCCCCTACGCCGGCGCTGCCTGGTGTACGTGGTTTTTCTCGCGCACACCAGGCAGCGCCGGTCTGCTTGCGCCGGCTAACGCCATTCAATAAATACGGCGCCCGCATGGCGCTTCAGAATGGCGTTAGCCGGCGCAAAACTTTTTGACGCTAAACTGCGTTAGCGCAGTTTAGCGTCAAAAAGTATAAATATGGGCCTTAGTTCAAAAGAGCATGGTTTTTCCAGGGATCCACTGGCTTATGTGGATTGGGTTGGTTCTGTCTCCATTACTGATATTATTTGATTTTCTCTGTGTCGCAGAGTTTTTGCACCTGTTCTTGAAGTTGTGGTGTTTAATCTTTTATTTTCCACTAGGGGAGAATTTGTTCTTGAATTGTTATGTATTGATTCTCTCTAAATTCACGACATTGTGGGAGTGTGTGGCTTTGGATTTGATCACAGGTACTAATTACCCCTGCTGAATTATTTATGTCCTACTTGGTTCTGATGTAATACCTGGTCTAAGTTTGAATGTTATTTGTACTTGTGCAGGTCTATTGAAGGATTTTTCCATGCACCACATACTGTATGTTGGATGCTATGTTTTGGTTAGAAGACTTTACTGGCATTTCCTGTACCTGAACATTGGTCATGTGCTGATATCATGTGTTGTATAAAAGGGTGCTGGGTAGTGGATGTGAAATGCTATTTGTAAGAGTGGTATAATTGTAGGTGGCATGGGAGAGGTCCCTATGCTAGCACAATGACAATTTCTGAATATGCTTCATTAGATTAGGCAATGAATGGATGCAGCAGCATCCCTAGTAAACAAGGGGTATATGAATGTATGCCAACACATAACTTATAGAACATAGCGGGCCTTAAGATGAATCCAAGGAAGATGTATGTAGTCTTCTCGTGGTGGGGGTTTCTCAGTTAAAAAAAAAGTTCTTGGGGCAGTTTATAGTTCTGGATTCTGTTGGGAGTATTCTTGTGGAAAGTTCTTGGAGCAGTTTGTAGATATTGATCCAGAATTGATGTGATCGCTGAAAAGTGATGGTCCTCCATAGAGGTGGTGCACTTGGTGGCTCGACTGCAGACCTATTGGTTAAGAGCTAAGTTTGGTTTGCTATTTGAAAAAATATTGCATCCTTGTATGCATCACTGCCAATTATTGTTGGGGGTTCCTGTACTGTTGTTTGGGAGGGTGTTTCTTCCACATTTCAATCGTATGTATTTTAGTGAGGCACCACAGGGTGGCCCCGCTCAGGGCACCTATTTAGGAAAAAATTAGTTATTTGTTCATGAATGGATTAATTTCATGAGTTGTTGGGTCTTTCCTCTCTCAGTGCCTGTGTAGGTGTCTGGTGGTAAAGCATTTTCTTTGGGATGATTTCTTGAGCATGTGTGTAATTTCAGTTATTACCTAGTGCACTCTGGGCACTGCCAGCCCTCCAGTATCCTGGTGTCTGCATAGAGGTGTCATTGGTGCAGGCGTGTGCTTTGACCTACATGTGTACGGGGATGTATAAAGGGGAGGCACATTGCAACCAAATGTTATTTAGTGATTGCAACGTGCCATGAGGTCATGTGCATACTACTCTTGTCCTGGCAAGTGGCGAGCAATGTGACCCCCCCTAGTGGTGGAAGGTGTCTTGACTACACCATTTGTCTGGAGGCTTCTTTTGGGCAAGCTTTGGGCTTCTTTTTTTGGTCATTGGGCACTTCCCTGGGTCAACACATTCTGTTATTTTTAATTGTCAAGAACCGGATGAGGTTGGAGAGTTGTTCGGTGGCCCCTATGGGCCTCTGATTTGCAGTGTCTGAGATTCAGATTATGGCTCCCTTCAGGCGGTGTCTATAAGGACTTGTGAGTTGGCTGATTGCTAGGTCTGATATGGGAATGAGGACATTTCTGCATTCCATTCTGCTCGGAGTTGTGATGGGTCTTTTCAGACTCTTCATTTCCCTGGCAGTCCCTTCTCCTTTGAACCACATCTTTTACAGGATATTTGGACCTGTGGCTCCAGGATGATACTTGGAATTCTGTGAGGAAGGAGCGGAGGCAAAGATATCGCTACATGGAGAGTCCGGTGCAAGGCCAAAAACTTGTTGACTTTTGCCCAAATTATGGTAATGGACTGTGATGGGTGGTGGTAAACCCCCTGCCCCCTCTACTGGCTTGGTGCCATCCGGTGATTTACAATCTGCCAGATTTTGTGCATGTGCTGTGGAGGTTATGGGGTCTTCGATATCCCAAGCATACAGGAAACCGGGCTCCTGACACAGGAGTACAGCTTTCTTATGGATCTAAAAGGGGGCTTCCATTCATCTGGAGGCTATTTAGCTTTCTGGGGTTCTGTTGGGACCATGCATCATGAAAGACTTTTGGTCCCAGGATGGGTGTCCGAGAATGGGGCCCTTTCAACTTCGTTATTGGAACCCACCCCAAGTGACTTGTGAATGCAAGGACCTGGAATGCCGGCTTTTTGCACTGGTCGAGTAGTCTCCCTGCCCTTCTCGTCAGACTGCTCTCCCCTTGAGGTGTGGCCAGCCAACCCTGCCCTGGGGGATCTGCAGCAGAGTGGGTCCTATGCTCCTGTCGGCACCGAGAATGGTGACTCTAGTGAGGATACCCAATCAACAGAACATGTCCAGCAGTCCTGAGTTTCCTGAAAAAAGTAAAGGCTTGAATCTCTAATGTTTTCGTATCGTGAATTTTAAGGTACACGTGCAATGGATGGTTTTCATTTGGGGTATTTGGTTTTAATGCCATTTGGGTTCAGGAATGTGTAAAAGCATTGCTTCCCCAAACCCATCCCTGCTATGGTTGCAGCCCCAGTTCTCATTGGGCTGGGTTCCCTTCTCTGGTTGCTGTTGCCATGTGTTTGTCCAATTTCCTGGCCCCTGTTGCAGCAGTGTGGCATTGTAAAGTGCATTCAGGTTTTCCTGGACTTGGTTTTGTGGATGGAAATTTGGGGGGCCTGGCTCCGGCTCATCAACCTCTGTTCATTATATGCCTTTAGCCGACATCTGTCTGGCATGTTGCTCATTCTGTGGCAATTATAAAATTCTATAAGGTCTGGCTCCACGTTTCTGCTCTTGTAGCTAGGTTGAAACCCTCTGTGGTTTTGCGGTGGAGCTCCGTTCAGAATTGGTGCTGTTTGCACACTAGTGGCCAACACACCCACTTGAGGGCGATCTGTTTCAATCTTTGTTGTACAAACTTAGCGGTGTCTCTCTGGGCTTACTCCCATCTTACCCTATCATTTTCTTGTGTCTTTTTTTGATAGGTTTGTGAGATTGTATCTTCCGCCAGGGCTTGGTGTCTAGCCCCTCTACACTGTCCAATCTGCTTTTTATTTTGGTGGGCAGACCCTTTTTGAGGATATTGTGAAAGAATGTGACTTTAGGGCCCCATATCGGTCCTTGGCTGTCCTCCTTCTTGTTCCCATCATTCTCTCATCTGATCCAGAAAGTTGGTTATGGTCTCTGCAGGTTTCATGGTTTTCTGCCATTAAAACGCTTACATCTGGAAGTCAAGGAACATTCCCTCAGGGTCGTCCATATTTGGTGCTTGTACGAATTGAATGTGGCTCATTCTGTTCAGTGTTTGTCAGTATGATTGCCGCGCTATGAGCTCGAGTGAACACTGTGTTAGTCTGTTTTCTGTGAAGGCTACTTAGCAGCCTTTTGACACCACCTATCGCTAGGTTTATTCCCACAGTGTTCTTTTTAAAGCATGAGATCCATTTCCCTGCCCCAACCAACAATGGTGGCACCTTGGTCCTTAGCCCCTCTTTATCCATCTGAGCCCACAGCACATAGATAGTCTCTGACATGCCCTTCTATAGTAGAAGACATGTGTTGCCTTTGGGTTGTTTCACTGGCTTCTCCCTAACATAGAGCTCCAATCTTCTTAGACAATCATGAAGGTAGGAGAGGTTCCACTTGGGATCTCCCTCTCCATGCTGGTCACAAACTTCTGCCACAGATATGTCCTCTAGTTCCAAGGGTCCTCCCTCCGGCCAGAGTCTATCATGCTGGTCGCTTCCCTCAGTCCAGTGGGCTAGCAGGTTACAAAATGGGCTTGCAAAAATCTCGCCTTCCCCCCATACCACTGTCTCTCTTAGGGTTAATTTATTGTCCTGTGCATTCAGAAGGAGCAGCAGACATCTTCATAATTGTTCCACGTGTGTGCCATCTTGATACTCCTGCATCTAAGTTGAGATTGTAGCAGTCTACATTGGTCTCTTATTTCCTGGTTAGCCCCTCTCCTATGCAGGTGGGCTGGTGAAGATTGGGCCCCAGCCAAAAGTCTCTACTCTACTCCTACCTCAGACTCTTCCTGAATTGAAGCTCTGTAGATTCTCCTTCTCGCCTAAGGTGGAGGGCGTGCTGCTCTACTCTCTTGTGCTTTAGGGGGAAAATCTCTCTCTCTCCCTCTTTCTCTCTCTCCTTAGTTTGCTCATTTCCTCTAAATCCCACCTAGATTAAGTCCTTAATTCTGAACTATGTGCTGTTATTTTTGGTCCAGACCTGCCCTCAAACTCGCTTTGTATTTTTTTTGGGCTACCTAAGCAAAGCCCTGTATCTTTCTCCTTGTTCTTGGATCCCAGAGGTCTGAGACCTCTTTGTTCTTTCCTGCTAGATATCTCACTGTCCAGAACCACTATGAAATTCCCTGTGACTCGAGTGTGTTCACCAGAACCAGTGTGATGAATGTGTTCAATGGGCTGAAGATGATGGATGGGGGAGTCAAACTTCTGGGTGCTCTAGCTCTGGACTGGGGTGGAACGGGTATTGTCTGGGCCTGCTGGCCTGTTAGTCTGCCATGCCTAGACTCAACAGTTTCTTGTTCGGTGGAAGCCCCTTCAGCTTCCTCAACTGGCAGGTTGATATACCCTAATACAGGGATAGCAGACATCGGGAAGAGCACCTCCATTCCTGCATATGGTGGAGGAAGTGTAAATACATTGTTTATTGATTGCACAATATGATTTTCGATCTGGCCCTCCCTGAAGATGGCCCATAATTCTAATAGTGCTTTTCTCTTGTCCTTTTTTGCCCTAGTATTTGGTTCTTATGTGTGTCCTCGAATGTAAGTGTCAAAGGTTTCCTCTATTAGCCAGGGACCCGAGTGCCTTAGTATGTGTGCAGTTCCTGTCAAAAACAGTTTTTAGCCTATGTGGGGAACCTATTCTGCATGTGCTTTAGTGGTAATTTCATGATAATTTTGGGCAGTTTTTTTTAGGAGATAAATACACTTCTAGCTTTTCTGGTTTTAGGGAATCTTAAATTATGAGCATCTACCTTTTCTGGTTTTAGGGAATCTTTTGTTATACAGGGATTGATAGCTCTATCTACTTACTATTAGCTCAGCGTTATTTACAGATGCATCAACATGAACATTTCACAAACACAAATAACAAAGCATGTGAAGGGTCACAACCTAAAAGAAAGTGCAATAGTTAATTCAAACTCATTGAAATTTGAAATAAAAAAGCAAGCTTTCTTTGGAATCAGATAGCAATTTGTGAGAATTAGGAATTCCTTCATATAACACATTGAGTCATCAACAAAACACAATACTCAAGACAAAACACAGTTGCATTATTTAACAGCACCACAACATCAAAAAGGCAACATTTCTCAACTGGAACAAAAACAAACTGGCAAAGCACAAAAAAGTGATGACTTTGTCAAGGATATGCGCAAATTCTATTCTGTGACCAGGGGAAGCTCTGCTTGGTACAGAGGACTAAGTGAGCCCGATAGTCTTGTCAATACCAGCTCTGGGGCAAAGATCACAACTTATGTGGAAAAAAATGGGATAACTCAACAACCATAGGTACTTCTTGGCCAACACAAGCTATGCCTTATTTCCAACATCCACATCTTTTTCTTGCCTAACATCAAAATCACACCCTCTATCATACCCATATTTCAATGTATCATCTGTGTCATGCCTAGTGGTCCAAGCAAACAACACTACTCTCTTCTTTCAGATGCCAATAGTGTTATGAAACCGGTAGCTCTGAGAAAGCCTTTTAGACTGAAAAACAGTATTGAGGTGTGGGCCCTACATCACACCCAGGACCTATGCATAGGATCTGTGTCATGCCTAGCGGTCAAAGAGGTGAGGCCTCAGCATTATATTACACCAAAGGCCCATGGGTACCATCTGTTTAACACAAGCAGTACATACCTAGCAAAATTGTGATGCTGGCCCAATATCACATCTAGGGCCTATGTGTACCATCTGTGTCATGCCCAGCAGTCTAAGTGATTACCACTGAGCCCTACCCAGATGACAAGTGATAAAACATATTCAAACAACATTCACCTTCGCTAGCGTGCTGACGATCGAAAAAGGTGACTTCCGCGTGTTGCGCTTTTTCCTAGTTTGCCATTTGCCAAATGCTAGGACTACGGCTCTAATGTAGACTATTACCCTTGTTACAGGGCTTCAGGATAAAAATCAGTCCCGCATATTCGGGAGAACTTTCCAATGAAGTGTGGCATCTGCTCACCTTTCCTTGTTGTGCAAATGTGAATCCATCCAGGCGGGGTCTCATTCCTTAGGTTGCAGTCATGTCCGAGGCACCAATCAGCTCCTCATTGGCTTGACAAAATGCTGCTCAAATGTGAAATTACCTTGAAGAAAATGAAAGACAAGAGACAAGAGGCATTTGGCAAAGCAGGAACAATTTGTTTAATTAAACACTATGGCCAGGAGAACAGTTACAGAACCTGGTTCAGAGGACTACCCAGATGTCCGGTCAGAGGGGCGAATGATCGCAGTGTGTTACTGTGCGTGCTGTGCTCTGATTGGCTGAGTGTTCCTAACTACATGTGGCATCTGACTTTGTGGTGTTTGGGAATGTGCGCACCCCTCTGGCCATGTGTGCTTTATTGGGGCCAATGTCCTGGGGTTATTGTGGTGTCACTGTGCCTATCTGTGGGACCGATCTTGAGATTCCTGTTCATGCATTTGTTTGCTGTCTACTTGCTGCCCTACCTGTGACCTGTCAGTCAGTGACCTCATGGCTAGGTTTCAGAGCCTGCCTGACCATGTACTTTGGGGTCAGGCTTGATGAAGAGTTCATGATGGGTGAATTTGCAAATAGAGATGCAATTTCATTGTTATATGCGAACATATTTTACACATTGACATCAAATGTTTTCAAAATTAACACATTGATGTGCTGTTGTACCTCCGTTATGGCAGTCATTAGGTCAGACCTTTATTGTTCAGCCAGTCGTGAACACAGGTAATGAGGACCTGTCTACTGTATTTTATTTCTATATCAGCAAGTAAAGAACTGTGGTGCAACAAGGAGAGTGAGGTTCCTCCGCTTGTAAGTAGACGTGATTTGGGCATGGACTTTCTGTGTTGTTTGTTGATTTTTAAAAGCAATAAGGGTAATAACAAGCCCCTTTTGTCTCCCTGTCAGCAGCGATGTTGCATGCCTCAGTTATTTACGGAGCCACAGATATTGTATTCAAAAAGTTGGGCAGCATTGTGGACTTCTTAAGCTGTTAATTTTTACCTTCTTTGTAATCACTGGACGAGGGTAGTAACCATCCCTTTTTCTCTCCTTGCTGAAGTGATGTTGCATACCTCAATTATTTACAGAGCAAAATATATTGTATTTCAAATGGTTGTAGCAGCAGGGTGGATTTGTTGAGCTGTGAGTTTTGAACTTATTTGTAATTAATGTTCACAGATTGTCCTGGCAATCAGCACTTTTATTGAAATACTTTCTGTCTCGGTTTTGGTATCCACTGGTTTTTAATTGGAATTAATATTCATTATCCAATTGAAGCATTGGCAATGGATACCTGTGAATGAGATATTTTTAATCAGCATGTTCAACCTCTTCTACTTAGAGATGCTTCTAAATGTTCTATTGTAGTCTAACATAGACATTAGCCCCAACCTTTTTTTAACAATATCTAGCAGGGTAAAATACACATGTCTTTGTACGGGTTATTTTGAGACATACATTTGTACGGTGTTGAAAACAGTTGTTTAATATTTAGAGGAGTACAGTATGTTTAAAGGCATGAAAACAATGATTGCAGTAAAAATAGAAGGGTCTAAATTTATGGAACAATATACATGATGATTGAAATGTTTTTAATATTGTAATCCTTAGCTACGTAGTTTAGGCCAGAACAATTTTATAACTCTGTTATTTTTTTTATACAATAGGTTTATCAAAAATTGTATATTTAAAAAGGTTATTAGCAGTATCTAGTTTAGGGTTGGAGGTGATGTGCACAGGGTGGCGCAGGACTCAGGGATCACTGTGCTTAGCAATAACTTATGAAGCTGACAATGTAAAATCACATACTATAAATTGTCCTTAGGATGCATTTATAATGTTAAGATACAGCCTGTAAAACAGCATGTAATTAACGTTCAAGTCTGAGTTTTGTTTAGAGGGTGTGTTGATGATTTGTAAAGTAGCACGGAGGGTTAAGATGCAGGCTGCAAAGAACAGAACTATATGCTGATACTTGAGCGGCAAGGTACAGCCTACCTTTACAAATACTTTTTAAAATGATAGTAATATATGTTGGAGGAGGCCTGTGGCAAGATGTGGGGGTACAATGTTTAATTTGTGCTTGTTAGTTCAGATGCTAAGCATTTACACCTATATTTTGAGGGTCTGCACTTATTTTGGCCGGTAGAGGCCATGCTTAATTTGTACTTGCTGGTTCTGGTGCTGAGCATTTGCATGTATTTTTGAGGGTCTGGACTTATTCTGGAGGGTGGATACCATGCTTAATTTGTACTTGTTGGTTCAGGTTCTGAGCATTTGCACTTATTTTGGAGGTTGGGGTATTGCTTAATTTGTACTTGCTGATTCTGGTGCTGCACATTTGTATGTATTTTTGAAGGTCTGCACTTATTCTGGCGGGTGGAAGACATGCGTAATTTGCACTTGCTGGTTCTGGTGCTGAGCATTTGCACGTATTTATGAGGGTCTGGCCTTATTCTGGAGGGTGGAGGCCATGCTAAATTTGTACTAGTTAGTTTAGGTGCTGAGCATTTGCACTTATTTTGGAGGGTGGAGGAGATGCTTAATTTGTACTTGCTGGTTCTGGTGCTGAGCATTTGCACTTGTTTTTGAGGGTCTGCACTTATTCTGGAGGGTGGAGGCCATGCTTAATTTGTACTTGTTAGTTCTGGTGCTGAGCATTTGCACTTATTTTGGAGGGTGGAGGCATTGCTTAATGTGTAGTTGCTGGTTCAGGCACTGAGCCTTTGCACTTACTTTGGTGGGTTTTTACTTATTTTGGAGGGGTGGAGAAAATGCTTAATTTGTACTTGCTGGTTCAAGTGCTGAGCATTTGTACCTTTTTTATTTATTTATTTATTTTTGAGCATTTGCACTTATTCTAATGGCTCAAACATTTACTGCTAGCAAAAGATCCATATAGGAAAGTCAGGGGGAAGAGATAAACAAAAAAGCATTACAATGGGAGAAAGCAGAAAGCTGCAAGAGTGAGCTGTAGGGGGAGGGAGTGGCTTTAAGTGGATTGAAGAGGTCCGAGGTGGCGTTAGGATTACTCTGCCTCAGTATTTAGTGTTCGCACTTTAAGTCCTGTAGTCGATGATTAAGAGGTGGGCTTTGGGCACAAGCACGTTTTTATTTACAAACTAAAGCCCAGGGTCCCCGAGGAGCACAGCGCTGGGGGACCCCGGTTATTAACTTAACACTTATGCTCTCAGAGACCACGTGGTCTCTAAGAGCAGATGTGTTAAGTCAATAATAAGGGTCCCCCCAAGTGGTGTGCAGCTCGGGGACCCCCGTTATTAACCATGCTCTCAGAGACCACGTGGTCTCTGAGAGCAGATGTGTTTAGTTAATATCGGGGGTCCCCCCAAGCGTTGTGCAGCTCAGGACCCCGTTATTAACTTAACAATCATGCTCCCAGAGATCACGCGGTCTCTGAGAGCAGAGATGTTAAGTTGATAACTAGGGTCTCTGAGCGCAGTTCCGCTCGGAGACTCCGTTATCAGCAGAACAGATCTATTTTCAGAGACTGTGCGGCCTCTGAGAACAGATTTCTTCTGCTTATAACAGAGGTCCCCAGAGGCACACAGCTCTCGGGACCTCGACCTCTACCCTCTAACAAGCCTGGCTATTTAATATCAGAGACTGCCGAGCATGTTGCAGTCTCTGTTATTAACCCTTCCGACTTGCTCTCAGAATCCATGTGGTGGTCCCAGCGGCCTCTGAGAGCAGGCCTCCTGTCACACAGCGCTAGACCCCCTCCAGCCCCCTTGGGATTAGAGGGGGTCTAGCGCTGTGTGAGGCCTCCTGCCACCATATGGTGGCTGAGATGACACGGATGGAGTGAGGTGCAGGCCTGAGGGCCCGAGCCTCGTGCGCTTGGGCCCTCAGGCCCTTACAGTATCAAACAAGGTTGTGGCTTGAGCACGAGGCTCAGGGCCCCCAAGGGCCAATCGGGCAACTTTTTATTTTTTATTTAAACAAAATAAAAAAATAAAAACAAAATAAAAAAATACATTAATTTTAAAAATAATAATAACAAAAACTAAACAGGAAATTACTAGGGGCTACAGGGCAGAGGCCACAGAGCACAGTGTGTGTGTGTGTTTGTGTGTGTGTGTGTGTGTGTTTCCACGTGTGCCCTGTGGCCTCTGGCCTTTAACCCCCAACCCCAACCATACAGCTTATCAGTGGTGGGGGCATTGAGCAGCAGGCTCAGGCCCCAAAAACCCCCAGCCACTCACCTTAGGTCAGGGGCCTGTTGTCTGAGGATAGTACAGAGAAAGACGCAGGGCCCCCACATGCTGCCTCCACAGACTGCAATTTATTTTAAAAGACTGGGTCTAGGGTGTTGAAGGTGGCTCAGCCTATCTGCTGTACCATGGAGGCTGGAGTTTAGATTGAGCTCCACCTCCACAGATGGTTCAGAGCATTGGAGAGCTAGGGTGAAAACATGGTGTTGATCCTAGGATCCCGGTTCCAGTCTATTGTACATGTATAAATTCAAGGAACTGTAATGTTTTTAAATTGCGTTGTGTCATATATTTTTATAATTAGTGTAATTATATGACATTAAATAGACCATAGGCGGCATTGTAATATGAATAAAATAAGGTTGGGAAGCCCCTGTAATTATATAAATTATGCCTTATAGAGAGAATCCTAGAGCTTATGTTGCACAGGAGCGCCATCTGTGGACTTTTTTAATAAACAGTTTATGGATTTTGAGAAAAGGTGAACAAAAGGCTTTGTGTATTGTACCTTCAGAGCATGGGGGGCTTAACAGATGTTTTTTTTTTTTACAACCTTTTGTGAGATTTTATGAGTGGGTTATGCATGTAACATTAATTGAGTTATTCTTAAACTCAATTGTGTTTCTTTTGTGCGTAGGATCCCCAAGAGCCTGCGCTGTCCCCAGAGGAAACAAAGGCAATGCAACAAGGTATATCAGAGATATGGGTCATCATCTGTTCTAAACAAAGATGTTATGATTGTTATTTTTTTATTTTACCATTAATGGTTTCCTATGTGTTTGTGTGCTTTTACAGGTTATGATGCTGAACTACAGCTTGTGGTTGGTGCTCTGCAACAAATCATCCAGGCTCAAGATGGTCCAAGCACAATGTCTTAGGATGTAGCTTTTGTAGGTTAATAAAAAGAGTCCCTGTGTAAACAACCATGAAAACCTAAAAAGCCCCCATAAACGCAGCATCAAAGGAACCCTCAGAGAACTTGTATAGTCTGTGTATTATGTTGTAAATGTAACATTTTCATATTTTTTTTTTCTCTAGGCTCCCCTGAGGTACAAGCGACTCCCATGGTAATGACCCAGGATGTGGTAGGGAGCATTAAAAAGACAGTCCGTAAAAGGAAGTCCCCAGCATCTAAGGAAGGTCCACCTATTAAGAAAGGTCCCTCACAACGGAACACCTCAGGTGAGTTTTTACGAAATTGTAGAGCCAGATGAATTCAATCCTTAGTGTGTCTGAAACCTCTTTCATCACTGTGGTATAGCAGCTATAACAACACCTAAACACCTAATATGTATTTTGTTATCTTTACATCCTAGAGTCATCACAAAAGAGCTTTGGAGGAGTCAGCCATCAGGCTAAGTGGACGGCATAGTCTTTAAAGGTTAACAACGTGACCCTTTAAAACCCCAAGGCACCATCCGCATTCGTGAACATAGCAGGACCCCAGGACCAACCGTGCATCAGCTCTACAGACAAAGGTCATGGCCAAGGTACAACTCTTAACTAAACTGCATCAACAGTAATAAAGGGTATGCCCAGTACCGCAAACACTTCTACAGCAACTACCTATGTGAAGAGGCTTGGGCACTCTGACATCGTCACGCTTACAACCTCAGACACACACCATCCTGTACCATGTAAAACCTCTGGAGGGGACCCTAAGCAGTGCACCAAATCTAAAATAAATGAGTTGTCCTTAAAGAACCGTAAGAAGAAGCTGCAGATCCCTGAGCTACAAGCCTTGCCTTTAGACCTGTCTTTTAAAAATGTTTTTAAGGCTGAGACTGCTCCGCCCAGCCTCCAACGTTCTAATTGTTCAACGCTTGTGGAGTCTAATATAGGAGGGTCTGTTGGCGACCTAGCACCAACAACCGGTATCACTATCCCTCACAGTCTTTGGGACACAAAATTGGAAAATGATCAACCCATAGAGGATCCTTTGTCCTGGTGTACACGACTTCTCAAGGCTCTATCGGGTATGGTAGAGAGTTCTGAAGCGACAGCAACGGCCTGTGACTCTTCTAATGCATCCACCGCAGGGTTGCAATCAACAGGGTCTCAATCACCATCACCCATCCACAACACTTCCTATGCATCCGAGGCCTTGAGCTATTATGACCAACATTTAACTTCCCCATGTCTGATGTCACCAGTTACACCCCCTGGAGCGTACAACCCTACCAGCCAGTGTCTGCGCGCAGTGTTCTTCACCCTCCTCCTCAATATACTTCACCAGCAGGACAGGATGTAGCAGTTCACAAAATCAGAGTTTTGGAACACCATCTAGCGATGATCTGGTCTCCCAAACCCCTGGGTGTTCACATTCGAGCTCAGCTTTTTTTACCAGTTCCAGTCCATCCATTCAGAAAGGTGGTACTAATGTTAACCGGGGTACTGTAGCTGGGGCGGCTCAGGGAAATATCAATCATCCATCTAATGTCTCAAGTAATGACCCATAACATGCCACTTCGGACCGTATTAGAGTCCTCTTCACATATATAAAATTAATACATCAATCTGTTAGACATCTAAAATACAGACTATGCCTAAAGACTTTAAAACTGGGTAAAATCGGCTGCAATACTGAGTTCTGCAGAGCTACCGTGAGGGCTTTAATACAGAGGTTGGCATAGTGTAGAAACGAGGTGGTCCAATCTTGCGATTCAGCAGTTGTAGACATAATAATATACCCGTGTGACTATGCATGCAGGCCGACCTAGGGAATGTAAGATCCACATTTATTAATACTGGTGTCCTTAGGTCTAAATATAAAAAGAAAAACCAGGATGTACTCAGTAAAGCTCTATATGTTTTACGAGCGCTCAAAACCCAAAAGCTGCGAGAGCCAGCCCCCAACTGTTTAAAAATCCTAAATGCAGAACTCTCAACACCTAAAACACTCCCCATAAGGCCTTAAAATATAAAGTTAGGAAAGAATATAGGCATTTACAGGACCTCAATGGGTAAAATTTAGAGCAGACTCAATCCAAAACATTCTGATGCATCCCCGCCCTTATTAGGTGAAATGTCAGGCTCACCTCTTGTAAATACCCCAACTATTGTTCAAAAAGGCTGTGGTCAGTTGCCAAAAACCAGCTGGGTTTGTAAGAAACAGAAGTGCGCTAGTAGCACTAGAAACCGTAAGCTTTTAATAAGAAAAATAAAGAAAGCCAGACTAAGGCCCTCATTACAACCCTGGCGGTCAGTGTTAAAGCGGCGGTAATATCACAAACAGGCCGGCGGTTAAAAAAATTGAAACACGACCATGGGGGAAACCGCCAACATAGACGGCCACTTTAATACTCAGACCGCCACGGCGGTAGAAACAAACACTGCAGCAGTAACCGTCAACAGACAGGTGGAACACAATGTACCACCCACTGTATTACAACAGGCCTATCTGCCACCTTTTCCAGGGCGGTACCAACGCCATGAAAAGCACGGCAGAAACAGGACTTGGAATGGAAACCACTCACCTCTCAACACCCAACGAGGAACCAGGACTCCATGGAGCCCGAGTTAGAGGTCCTGCCCATGTTGGTCTACCTCCTCTTCTACCAGGAGCAGCAAAGACACCGGCGACGACCACGGTCAGTACTGCACCTAGCACTCATGGGAGGTGGGGAGGAAAGAGAGAGTGACACACACACGCAACCCCCACCTTCATCCACAACAACATACACACAAATACATGCAGCAACATTACATTTACACCCCGCCACCCCCTTGAAGAACTCAAGGACAAAATGAAATGATTGTAATGAGTGTAATCATCGAAACTACAGATAGGACAAGATAACTTCAAATCATCATTATATACAAATATGTACAGCAACTAAACAAGTCTGGATAGTGTAGCAATCACTGTCCGTGGACCAGTGGTCCCAAAATGCATGGGCGAAGCCCACACATGATACCTGACTCGAAACGGAGAGAACACTGCTGGGGCATCAGATCGAAAATAAACAGGCACCTCATGGGGGGGGGCAAGCGGGGGCACCTCAGCCGGATGAACAGACGACGCCACTGCTTAACGAGTGAGCCCCATGGCCACTGCTTTACCCTGGGGAATGCAAAGCCACAGTCTCTCAAGTGGGTGGTTTGCCCACTGCTTTATCCTGGGGATTGCAAGGCCACAGTCTCTCAAGTCTCTCGAGTGGGCGGTTTGCCCACTGCATTATCCTGGGGATTGCAAAGCCACAGTCTCTCAAGTTGTTGACATGTTCCACTGGTTCAGGAGGGTGCCCTAAGTGCTTCATCCTGCCAAGGACTGGGGTAGTGGATGCTTTTCTCCACTGGTTCTGGAGGGGGCTTTGTGCCCTGAGTGCTTCATCCTGCCAAGGACTTGGGTAGTGGATGCTTTTCTCCACTGGTTCTGGAGGGAGCTTGGTGCCCAGAGTGCTTCACAAGCAATGTGGCATGTCACATCCCCTCACCTGGATGTGTGTGCCACGAGATTGCCTGGGAACAGGTAGCATGATACTCAATGGAGGCAGAGACACACTCCACCCTGCTGTGACTTTGCCTGCCATCTGCTGGTACAAACAGTGCTGTGTGTCGTGCTTCAAGTAGTCTGTGCAGGGTCCAGGACATCTCCTCCAACCTCGGACGGCTGTCCACTGGGAATGTTAGCCATGTCAGTTGTGGTGGCACTGTCTGAACACGTCGCAGGGCTGGTGGTGGTGGTTGCGGCGGTGTCTGTGGCGGAGATGCTGGTGGTGGTGAATGTGTCAGCACCTGTGGAAGGAGACAGCAGGACGTCTCCTGCAGCCTCAGATAGCTGCCCACTGGGGATGATGCTGGGGACTGTTGCTGAGGCAGCAGACATGCAGGTGGCGGTGCAGGTGGTGGTGTCCACCTCCGTACAGGTTGCTGTTCTGGTTGCCAGAAGGGGTGACTCTAGTCCCTAAGCCGGAGGCTCCGTTCCCTGTCCTGACTTCCCTTTGCCCTTGTGTCCCTTCCCCACCTTGGATGTCGCTGCTGGTCCCTTGGCACTGTCCCCTTTTGTCTTGGAGGAGGCCTTGCTGGGTGGTTGGTGTGGATTCTTCCTACGGCATGTGGGCACCTTCTTCACCTTGGCAGGTGGCAGAATTGGCTGATCCTTGGCCTTGCTAGGTGGCACACTGGCAGCCCTGAAGGGTGCCGCCCAAAATGTGACTGGACTTGCTGAGACCACAGTACTGGAGGATTTGGTGGCTGAGGTGCTGGGCTGGGACCCGGACATCCTGGCCCTAGGGGAAGGATGGGGGTGAGGTGTAGGGAAGAGGTCAATGTTAGCCAGGAAAGGTTTTTTAGACACACTGGGATGGGAAGATGGAGGGGGTTTGGGAGTGGAGGATAGCGAGTGGTTGTAGGAGGTGTACGTCTGCTGAATTTGGGTGAAGGTGCATGGGCCGGAGGCTGCTGTGAGGTGGATGGCTGTTGGGTGGGTGTGTGCCTGCGTTTGTGTAGTTTGGGAGGAGGGCTTACAGACACACTGGGAGAGGACACAGGGGACGTATGCATGGTAGTGGGGGTGGTGAGTGCACGTGAGCGGTGTGTGGTGATGGGCGTGCTGGTGACCGAGGTAGTGTCTGAGGATGTAGTGCATGCAGGTGTGAGTGGAGATGAGACTGGGAGGGAGGTAGAGGACGTGGAGGAGGGGGATACAGTGGAGGCAGTGGATGTTGGTGTGTCTGCATGGGTATGGTGCTTGTGTGAGTGTCTGTGGGATATGTGGTGCTTCTGTTTGCCTGAGTTACTTTTGTGTGTTGATTTGGGTGAATGCTGGTCTGATGGTGTGCTTGGGATAGGCTGAGGTAGAGGGGATTGGGGCTGGGTAGTGGAACTTGGAGGGGGGAGGCTGGACACAGGGACAATGGCTGCCATCAGTGCTGAGGCCAGGGCCTGAAATGCTCTCTGTTGGGCTGCCACACCAGAATGAATGCCTTCCAGGTATGCATTTGTTTGCTGCAAATGCCTCTCGACACCCTGGATGGCATTCAAAATGGTTGGTTGCCCAACAGTGAGGGATCTCAGGAGGTCAATAGCCTCCTCACTGAGGGCAGCCGGGCTGACTGGGGCAAGGACTGAGGTGCATGGGTCGAAGGAGATGCCCACCCTCCTGTGTGAGCGGGCACAGGAAACATGATGAGGGGCTGCTGGGAAGGCAGTGCTGGTAGGAGGGTTGGCGGCTGTACCTGTTGTTGTGGTGGGCACAGAGGTGACCGCCGCCACAAGGGAGCTCCCATCAGAGGAGGAGTCGCTGTCATTGGTGTCTGCTCCTGTCCCTTTCGTGGAGCTCCCCTCGCCCTCCATCCCACTGGTATCTTCAGACTGGTGCCTTGCAACCCTCCAGGGCCATGTGGGTTCAGCTCCCTCCTGCTCCGGTGCCAATGCTCCTCTGCCAGATGATGCAAATGCACACAGGGACAGGGTGACAAAACAAAAAGGGGGGGAAAGACAGAAGAGACACGTGGTCAATGCCTGCAACAGCACTACTGTTGGTGGACACAACACACAGGGAGCAGCCCTATGCACTAATGTATGCACTAACAGTGCAGGGGAAAAGCACATGCCCATGGGGGACTCTGCCTAGACCCATTTTATGCACAGCTGGAACGCATAGGAGCCTGACTAGGTGTAGAGGGCAACTACCACCTTTGGGGTTGGAGTGGCACTGAGCCTTCAAAACAATGGATATACCTTGGCGCGTCTGCCCTGCCCTAGGGGAACCCACAGCCCACCTCCCCCACCCAGACACGTCTTCAAGCGCGCTGAGTCAGCTGAACCCGACTGTACTCACCCCCTTGTGGCTGCTGTGATGCCCTCAAGCACCCATCCAACTCAGGATATGCCACCTCCAGGATCTGGTACATCAGAGGTGTCATGGTACGACAGGCACCCCTTCCAGGTTGGGAGGCCATCCCCAGCTGGGCCTCCGCCATTTTCTTGCTCCAGCGGCACAGGTCCTCCCATCTTTTCCGGCAGTGGGTGCTCTGTCTATGGTAAACCCCCAGGATCCACACTTCCTTGGCGATGGCACGCCAAAGACACTTCTTTAGGTGGGCGCTGATCTAGAGGAATAGTGAAGTAAAAATGGATGTTACCCCACCATCCAGTTCTACTCATTCATTGGCCACAAACCTCCCACCCTGGCCCAGAAAAACATACACTCACCATCCTCACAATGCTCGCCTGTGCCCCCTTGTCTCTTCCATCCACGACTCTCCATATAATCATGTACCATGCACACAGTGTACTCACCTGTTTGCCTGGTGAACCGTAGAGTTGCGTGTACTGGGGGAGGACGCAGGAGCCCACAACCTCTCAAAATTGATCACCACCTGTGCAGACACACTAGCCCCCCTCAGAAAACACATCGCCACCCGCAACATCAAGAACGCCCCAAGGGTCACCCCCGAACTCCAAGACTCCAAGCGCAAATGCCGCCAAGCAGAGAAAATATCTCGACAAGAACCCTCCACAACCAACTTCTCCACCCTCAAAGCCACCATTTGCACCCATCACCAACTCATACGCACTGACAAAAGAGGCCACTACAAGACACGCCTTGACAACAACTCTCAAAACAGCAATGAACTCTTCACCATTATTAATGAACTAGCCAAACCCAAAGCCAGCAAAATAGACCCTTCACACACACAGCCCCTATGTGACGCCCTCTCCAACCACTTCCACCACAAAATCCTGGATATCCACAACAACTTCATACTACACACACCCACCACACACACCCCTCACCCAACTCAAACCCCACTCATGACCCCCCCACCACACTCACCACCTGGGCCCCCATCACAGACGAACTCCATCCGCTCCGGATCCCCCTCCGACCCCTGCACACATCGCATGTACAACAAAGCCAGCCCAACCATCGCCCCCATACTCCATGACATAATCAACTCATCCTTTGATGCCGCCACCTACACAGAGCCCTAGAAGCGCACGGAAATCACCGCTCTCCTAAAAAAAAAAAAAAAACGACCCAGAGATCCTCTCCAACTATCGCCCCATCTTCCTCCTCCCCTTCCCCGCCAAGGTCGCCGAGAAACTAGTCCACACCCACCTATCCCACTACCTCGAAGAAAACAACACTCTTGACCCCTCACAATCCGGGTTCCGCAAGAACCACAGCATTGAAACCGCCCTCGTCGCATGCACTGACGACATTAGGACCAAAGTCGACAAATGCAAGACCGTCGCACTCATCCTTCTAGACCTCTCCGCAGCCTTTGACACTGTCTGCCACCGCACACGCCTCCGCAACATAGGAATTCACCACAAAGCCTTAGACTGGCTCACCTCCTTCCTCACTCACCGGACCCAGAGAGTCCACCTCCCACCTTTCCACTCCACCACCACCAAGATCATCTGCGGAGTCCCCCAAGGGTCCTCTCTCACCCCCACACTCTTCCACATTTACATGATCCCCCTAGCCAACATCCTCCGATCACACGGAATCTCTATCCTCTCCTATGCAGATGACACCCAACTCATCCTCTCCCTCACCCGCAACCCCACCACCGCCAAAACCAACCTACACGCAGCTCTCCTCGTCACTGCTGACTGGATGACAACTCCAACAAAACCGAGATCATCATCTTCGGCCCCAACAAAACCATATGGGATGACTCCTGGTGGCCCACCGCCCTAGCACCCGCACCCACCCTCGCAAACCACGCACGCAACCTCAGCATCATCCTGGACCCCTCCCTCACCATGACACAGCAAATCAATGCTCTTACCTCCTCCTGCTTCCTCACACTCCGCACTCTAAAAAAATCTTCAAATGGATTCCCCCAGAGACCAGAAAGACACCCATGCACTCATCAGCAGCAGACTAGACTACGGTAACACCCTCTACGCCGGCACCACACTCAAACTCACACGCAAACTCCAGAGAATCCAGAACACAGCTGCGCTCCTCGTCCTTGGCCTCCCTCGCCACGAAAGAATCTCACCACACCTCAAAACCCTTCACTGGCTCCCCATAAACAAGAGAATCATATTCAAGATCCTCATCCACGCACACAGATCCCTCCACAACACCGGCCCGACATACCTCAACCAAAGAGTGAACTTTCACATTCCCACCTGCAACTTCCGATCAGCCAACCTCGCGCTAGCCACAGTCCCCCGCATCCAACGCACCACCACAGGTCCTTCTCCTATGTCACCCCCAAAACCTGGAACTCCCTCCCCACCCACCTCCGCAAAACCAAAGACCTCCTGCTCTTCAGAAAAAACCTCAAAACATGGCTGTTCAAACAGTGACCCCCTGCCCCCCCCCTCACCAAGAGCCTTGAGTCCCTCACGGGTGAGTAGCGCGCTATATAAATTTTTTTGATTGATTGATTGACCCCATCCACCAGTTTCTCCAACTCCTCTGCAGTGAAGGCAGGGGCCCTTTCCCCAGACACTCTAGCCATTGTCGCTTAAGACTGAGGTCACAGCAGCACTTGTAGTGTAGGTCCTCTCCTGTTGAAGGTCAGGTATCAAGTGAGTGAACAGATAGAAAATGGCGGTCACGTCCGCTGCGGTGCATACCATCACCGCCAGCGTACATTGTCATTGGCCCCTGGAAGACATAGGTCCCAATGATAACCAATGCTGAATAGTGCAGCGTTCTTTGATCGCCTACTGCGACGCAGCACAACGCCAGCAAAGATACCTCATTTCCCCTTGTCCCTCCTTACAGGTCAGACGACATTTCAGGTGGCCACATGGCAGGCCAACTAACTGCGTCACAGCACTTTTGGCCATGACTATGGACAGACAAAGGCACACAAAGAATAGTTCACAATTGTGCAAAACAGCATTGTGAAACCTCTGTGGTGTATGACCCTCTACTCACCCTTCACCTCCATAGGGCACGTCGGCTGGGGCAGGTGGTGAGATGGCAGCATCCTCTCGTGTACAGACCCCCAGTAGACCTGTCGACAACGGAAGACAGACACATCATTATCACTTACAGACTTGATTGTGCCACAATCCAGAAACTGTGTGCCCAGTTGGAGCCAGACCTAATGTCAGCTATCCCACATACCACAAGAATACCCCCTCTAGTGCAGGTCCTGTCAGTACTCCATTTCCTGGCCAGTGGCTCCTTTCAAACAACAGTGGCCATGGCATCAGGGAAGTCACAGCCAATGTTTTCTAACGTGTTGTCCAGAGTGTTATCTGCCCTACTGAAACACATGCACAGCTACATCGTATTCCCTCAGGTGGTGGATTTGCCCACAGTGAAAGGTGACTTCTATGCCCTGGGACATATTCCCAACATCATTGGTGCCATTGATGGTACACATGTGGCATTTGTCCCACCCCCGCAGGAATGAACAGGTGTACAGAAACCGCAAAAGCTACCATTCTATGAATGTGCCTGAGGTGTGTTTGGCAGACCATGACATCTCCCATGTGAATGCCAAGTATCCTGGCTCTGTGCATGACGCTTACATTTCAAGGAATAGCAGCATCCCTTATGTGATGGGGCAACTCCAGAGGCACCAGGTGTGGCTAATAGGTGAGCCCAAGGTCCCCACACAGTTTAAATAGGTGTCTGGGTATGGGAGAGTCCCTAATGTTTGGAGGATGTCTAACAGTTGTTCCTTGATATTTGCAGGTGACTCTGGTTACCCCAACCTGTCATGGCTACTGACCCCAGTGCGGAATCCCAGGACAAGGGCAGAGCAACGCTACAATGAGGCACATGGGCGAACTAGGAGGATAATAGAGCGCACCTTCGGCCTCCTGAAGGCGGGTTACGGAGCCTCCATCTGCCTGTGGACAGTGAAAAAGAGGAGGCAGAAGAAGATATAGACAACTGAAACATCATCATCCTGCAATATTTCCAGTGAGACACAGGTAAGAGGATGGCACTGCTTCTCACATTTCATACTACTGTAGGAGATAGCATGAATCTGCATTTTTACCTCTGTGTATGGACCCTGACATGTCATTTTGGCTTTCCATTTCACAGATCTGGATCCCACTTTGTGCCCCCTGCTATGTTTACTGCTGCCCAACAACTGTGTTACATTGTATGGTATGTGAACATGAACATTGACATTGCTATATTTCTGAAAGGTTGCAATTACACATTTGCAGATTGATTTGTGATTCAAGGGTGTTTATTTCTGTGCTAATAAGTGGAGGTGGGTGTGCAATGGGCTGGGGTGATGGTGGAGGAATGTCCATGGTAGAGTTCAGTCTCTTGGTCTCACAGGTGCATTGTCGAAGGGGGTATAGGAAGGGGAGCAATGGCAGTTTAAGGTGGACAGGGTGACAAAGTGGGACAGAAGGGTGACAATCAGGAGAGTCTTATTTCCTGGCGGGGGCCTTGGCAATATTCTCTGTCTTGTACCTGGATCTCAGGGACCGTTTGTGGGCTGGTTCTCCTTCTGCAGGGGGTGGGTTGCTGGTGGCCTGTTGGTCCTGTGGCGGGGCCTCCTGTTCACTAGCGCTGGCAGAGGTGGAGGGCTGTTCATTGTTCAGGCTAGTGTCAGGGGCCCGTTTGTGTGCCACTGTGTCCCTCATGGTGTTGGCCAGATCTGCCAGCACCTCTGAAATGGTGACCAGGGTGGTGTTCATGGACTTCAATTCCTCCCTGATACCCAGGTACTGTTCCTCCTGCAGCCGTTGGGTCTCCTGAAACTTGGCCAGTACCGTGCCCAAGGTCTCCTGGGAATGATGGCATGCTCCCATGATGTTGGAGAGTGCTCATGGAGAGTGGGTTCCCTAGGCCTGTCCTCACCCTGTCGCACAACAGACCTCCCAGTTTCCCTGTTATCCTGTGCCTCTGTCCCCTGAACCGTGTGCCCACTGCCACTGACCCCTGGTCCCTGATTGTCCTGGGTTGGTGGGTTTGCCTGGGGTCCCTGTAGTGGTGGACACACTGCCGATTGATGTGTCCTGGGGATAGAGGGATGGGCCTGCTGAGTGGGTGCTGTGGTGGTGTCTCCTGAGGGGGGGGGCTCTGTGGTGGCTTTTGACTGTGGCAGGGGAACCGACTTTCCAGAGGTCCCTGATGGGCCGGGCTGGTCATCTTGATCCAGGAGTGCAGAGCTGCTGTTGTCTCTGTGGGCCTCTTCTGTGGGGGGACTTGATATGTCTGGCCCCTCCTGTCCGGTGACGTTGGGTATGGGTCCCATTGGGGTGTAAATGCATAGTTTTAGTATCTGTGTGTGTCATCTTGTGCACTGGGTGAGTTGCACTCTACTCCTGTGCTTGCCTTGTTGTGTTTGCCATTGTGTGATTAGTGTTTTGTGGTCTGTGTGGGTGTCTGTACTGGACATGCTTTGGCTATGGGTGCCAATGCTTTGGTGTTGCATACAGGGCTTGGTATTGGGATGTGTGGGTGGTTATAGTGGGGCATATGTGAGGTGCTGGAGTGATGAGGGTGAGAGTAAGGGTGGGCGTATTTGATTGCATGAAGGTGGGGTGGGGGGATATGGTAATAAAGATATGACTTACCAGAGTCCAGCCCTCCTGCTACTCCTGCGAGGCCCTCGGGATGCAGTATTGCCAAGACTTGCTCCTCCCATGTTGTTAATTGTGGGGGAGGAGGTGAAGGTCCACCGCCAGTCCTCTGTACAGCAATCTGGTGTCTGGATACCACGGGAAGTATCTTCCCCCGTAGGTCAGTCCACCTCTTCCTTATGTCATCCCGTGTTCTTGGATGCTGTCCCATTGCGTTGACCCTGTCGATGATTCTCCGCCATAGCTCCATCTTACTAGCAATGGAGGTGTGCTGCACCTGTGATCCGAAAAGCTGCGGCCCGACCCGGATGATTTCCTCCACCATGACCCTGAGCTCCTCCTCAGAAAACCTGGGGTGTCTTTGAGGTGCCATGATGTGGTGTGGGTGATGTGTGAACTGATGTTTGTTGTGCTGTGTGAAAGGTTGTGTTGGTATGTGTTGTTTGAGGTGTGTGGATGTTGTATGCATGATGGTGTGGTGTGCTAGTGGATGCTGGTGTAGTGTTAGCTATTATCTCTCTGTGCTTCTTCACAAACATTTTGTTGTTAGGGGTTGTGAGTAATGTGGGTGTATGTTTTATAGTGTTGTGAGTGTGTGGGTGTGGTGTGTGCATGTGTATCAGGTGTGTGTATTTTGATTTCTCCAATGTGGTTGTGTTTTGTAAGTGTGTGTGTATTTTGAGTGCGGCGATGTGTGCCGCCAATGGATTACCGTGGTTGAAGGACCGCTGCATTGTTTCGTGGGCTGTGATAGTGTGGGCGTATTCTTGTTGGCGTGACGGTGTGGGTTTTGATATCGCCAGTTTATCACTAACCTTTGGTGTGACCGACTTCTGTGGGTGTCTGTATAGTGGCAGATTGCGAGATGTGGGTCGTAATACCTGTAGCGGATTTCCGCCGCGGCCACGGTATGTTGGCGGCCTTCAGCACGGCAGTAAGCAGGATTTACCACCAAGGTTGTAATGAGGGCCTAAACATTACAATGAGGCATAAAAATGCAATGAACCGTAATCAACTACCGTCGGATGATACCCCGGGGGGCCCTCCAACCTCCGATGGTCTTCAAGCTGAGGATTCAGAACAGGTGTTTTTGGAAAGTGTAAGAAGGTACAGTCGCATTGTAGAGAGGTTTAACGCTTAATGAGCACTTTGGGCTCATTAAGTGTCAAATTCACCCTCCGCAGAAGCTTTACTTCCCGGTGCTTCTGTACAGAGTCAACGGCAAGCTAATGTTCCACCTATGTCGAACATGCGCTGAAAGCAAACAGACTAGCGCGTGTAGACATAGTGATGAGCAAAAGCTGCTGGAGGGGACGTGGTGTACCATTGAGGTACAAACGGCCCTCGAGAAATGGTACCACCTCGGTAAACTTCTGGAATTTTTGCACTTTCCACACACCACAACATGACTCTTTTCTGAGTACATCAACTTGTTTGTCAGAGACAAACAGGAGGCATCGGGGTTTCCCAACTGGTTCGTCAATGAACTCTCGCAGCAAAGGTACATTGCTGTTTACCATGCTCACAGGGGTATTACACTGAGACCTGAGTTCATTAAGGTTAACCCTGCCAGATGTCAGTTAGCTAAGCTCTGTCTCAATTCCTTGTTGGGAAAATCCCCACCAATTTGTCAAACACATCCATCATCACAGCCCCAGACGATCATTTTAAGTATCTATTTGCCCCATCTTACGATGTGTCTAGTTGTGAATTTATAGACGATGAGACGGTCGTTCTATGCTGGGAATACGACAAAGAGTACCCCTCAATGTGTAACCATTTAAACATCTTCATAGAATGCTTCACAACCGCTCACGCTCATCTAGAGCTTTACAGGCTGTTGGCCAAGCTTCAGGATCGATGTTTGTACAACAAAACCAACTCTGTTATTTTTGTGAGTAAATAGGGTGATGAAGATCCCAAGCTGGGTGATTATCTAGGGGATTTGCCCAGCGAGCTCAAAAAGGATGAGTACATACTCGAATACATGTCCTCCAGACCCAAGACCTATAGTTACAAAACGTCTAACAACAGGGTTTGCATGAAAGTCAAAGAAATCACATTGAACGTTAGTAATATGATTAAAATAAATTTTGACTTTCTAAAGGGTCTGGTGCACAAGTACTACACATCGAACAATCACGAAAATAGCAAAGCAATATTTGTAAACCACCCTAGCATAGTCAGGTCCAAAAAAAGATGGGAAATTACAACACAGCCGCTGTATAAAACACTGCATATAGTGTTTGATAAACGGGTCCTCACCGAGGACTACAAAACAGTGCCGTACGGTTATTAAAAGACATTAGAGTGGTGAACCCCAACCGCTATGGACACCATTTTCCTGTGTTTTAGCAGGTACCTAAAATAGCAGTAAAAGTTATTTTATAAAGAAACTGTTAGATAACGCTCCCGGTGTTTTATCTCAGACCCCTAACAACATTGTATGGCTTTATTCTTGCTGGCACGGTCTTTACACAGAACTCTCCCTAAAGCTCCCACACATCCGATTTATAAAAGGCATCCCCAGTAATCTCAATGACGACGACTTGTTACCTAAACACATTGTAAACATGGTCATTGTAGACGATCTCATGAGCGAATGTGGGGACCACCTCGAGATCGAGAGGGCTTTTACTCAATATTCACATCATCGTAATCTGAGCATATGCTACATTGTTCAGAACTTGTTTTACAATGGTAAAAGCAGTTGTTCTATAACTCTCAACGTATCATACTTGGTCTTAATTAAAACCCCCTGCGACAAGGTTCAGATATCAATTATAGCTAAACAGATGTACCACGGAAACACACAGGCCCTCATTCTGACCCAGGCGGTTTGAAACCGCCAGGGCAGAGGGCCGCGGAAGCACCGCCAACAGGCTGGCGGTGCTTCATGGGTACCGCCGCGGTCAGAAAAGGGCAACCAGCGGTTTCCCGCTGGTTTACCCCTGGCCCAGGGAATCCTCCATGGCGGCGCTGCTTGCAGCGCTGCCATGGGGATTCCGACCCCCTTCCCGCCAGCCTTTTCCTGGCGGTTTACACCGCCAGGAAGAGGCTGGCGGGAACGGGTGTCGTGGGGCCCCTGGGGGCCCGCAGTGCAGGGGCCCCCTAACAGGGCCCCATAATGATTTTCAGTGTCTGCTTTGCAGACAATGAAAATCGCGAAGGGTGCAACTGCACCCGTCGCACCCCTGCAAATCCGCCGGCTCCATTCGGAGCCGGCTTCCTCTTTGCAGGGGCTTTCCCGCTGGGCCGGCGGGCGATCTTCATGAGATCGCCCGCCGGCCCAGCGGGAAAGTTGGAATCACCGCCGCGGTCATTTGACCGCGGTGCGGTGTTTGGGCGGTTTCCGCCCGGCGGGCAGTGCCCGCCGCCCGCCGGGGTCGGAATGACCCCCACAGTCTTTCATGGAAGCATTTAACGACGGCACTGCAAAATCCCATGGCTACTTACTGGTGGAATTAAAACCCAGTACTCTAGAAGACTAATCACCCGTATTTTCCCCCTGACTTCCCAGTCGCTTACACGCCTAACACAATCCCCAAAGCACATAAAAAGACTCCTTAAGAAGCCTTTTATAACATTTACACCCTAAACCTTGTAATATAAGGTCACCACCTTGTCTGCGCAGCTACGGCACAATTTAGACCTCCTAAAAATGCTGGTCACAGCCAGCCCCCTGAAAATAAAGGCTATCCTGTGCGCTGCTTCGGATGATTTAGTAGTGGCCATTTCAGAAATAGCCCTAAACACCCTAAAAGTTAATGTCCCGATATCAATGAGCCAGTTCCGCATGCTGCAGAAGCGCTACATTATTGGGAAGGTCAGCAATAAAAGAGTATTGCTCCTTTTTAAAAGGAAACTGGTCAAACAGTCTGGAGGTTTTATAGGGGCACTTCTGGGTATAGCTACACCCCTTATAACAGGTCTCCTGTTGAGGACATGATGGAGCGCTCCCAAAAAATTGACCTTATGCCACACCACCAGTTGGAAAAGTTGGGCCCTTCTACCGTGACATCTGGGACATACGCAGAAATGAGATGCAGCTTCTCGATGCTGAGATTAAAGCCAATTTGAACCGAACTGATTTAAAACCACACAACAAAGCGGGGCTTTACTCAGGAGCCCTTCAAAACTTTTTACAGTATTACAAACAATTAGTATCTGAAAAAAAAAATTGACTCAGTATACCCCTGCCACAGAACAGCCAGCAGTAGATCCTGTAGCCCCTCAAGACCCTGGCCCCCACTCTCCCGGACGCTGATGTCAAAGACCTTTTAAGAAATATAAGCCAGAGGTATAGAGTGGCAGCGCAGATGCTGCTTGGTAAAATGACTGCGAATAAAGATCTGACCTCTTGGAACGACTGGGGTGAATTTGTTTACAAGAGACAACCGGTTGCTGGATCACATGTACGATCTGGTCAGGGGTCTCAAGAATAGTAAAACCCTATTGACACAAAACGCTCCTAGAGGATGGGAGCAGTTCCTATGCGCCGCCACAGAACTCAGCATCCCGTCCACGATTGTCGGTAATGCCTAGCATCAGCGAAGGCTTGAAAGTTTGAAAGATCTGACCCCTGGTGTTTTTACCATAAGGCCCACCATGCCGACGTCGCCTTTCTTCCCTCAGCTAACACCGTCTAGGAGAAATGACGTTCTACATATGGAGCCTAAAAAGAGACTGTTCAAAATGAACACATGGTTACCGCTCTAATGTAACCATGAAATTTGAACTGTTGTACAGTTTTGTTAAAAAGGTTCACATCTCGAAAGATTTATACTTCATTTATTTCTTTACCCATGTACATGTTTGTGCTAAAAACTGTTTGTAATAAACACTTTTAACTTTTCAACAGTGGTCGATGTTTTCATTCACATATTTCATAACAATACCATTGTTGTTTACTAGATCGGCGGAATACAGATTTAAAACATTTCTAAATGTCATACCCTCAGACATTTTACTAATTAAATATATACAATGTGCCCCACATGAGATGGCTAGAGAATCCTGTACACTCCACTTGTTATACTCAATCGCGGGCAATGCTTTTTTTTAACATATTTGAATATCGGTTTTGTATAAATGTTATGCCCGGGGAACTCTGCTAAACTGTCAATCACAATAACCTTGTCTACATCCAGAAACATGACTGCCCAATGTGTACCACCCTTGTAATGCGGGTTAGTGTTAAAGACTACGGTTTGGGGTCTTTCTGGGTCTATCTTTTCAGGTAGCCCATCAATAGGAAATACACCTAAAAAGTATTTCTTAGCGTATTTATGCCGGCTTAATAAGTCACGTATCTCCCCAGTGTCCATTTTGTAATTTTTTTATGATAGTCAAACATAAGCTGACGGGCGTGATTGACCTGGATAATGCTGTTGCATACTGAGAATGCAATCATATTCACGTTGGTAGCCAGTGCCTGTCTAAAGCGCATTTCAGCTTTTAGATTTCTGTTTTTGAACAAGTTGTAGTATCTTCCAGGTCAGATGTCAGGTCGAACACAAACAACGTGTAGCTGGTCCCATACCCCTCTCTTGAACCAACGACTCCTGAGTCCTGCAGATGTTGCCCCCTTATGGAGACCAGACCGAGATATTCCCTGACAAAACTGGATGTTCCAAAACTTGGAGTGAACAGTTTTGCTGGGATAACAGCTCCCTTGTGGACCAAAGTGGCGTAGTTTATGTCATAGTGTTTGAAGTTGAAAGGCTTAGAGGTATAAAGCATGCTAAAAGCTGTATTGTCCACAAACCCTATGATGATGAGTTTCTGTAGTTGCCCCAGAAATAGATCCTGCTGCTGCGTTAATCTAGTATCGGCTGGGATGCTGAATATCTTCAGAGCCACAATTTCAATGGCGTACTTGGCGTTCAATAGTTGTAAAGCTTCAGCGTGGGCCGGTGTAATGTTCGGTGACACTTTTACTCTCTTTACAAACAGGCTCGCGGACAATATAACCAGTTTATACTGCTCCACATCACCGCTGATGAGACAGAACGCGTCCTTATTGCGGTTGAGTTTGATCTTAAGATCTATACTGTTGACCAAAAACTTATCTTGGAAGAAAAGGTCTGAATGTATTCGCCACAGGAGGTCAAACTGCCTACTGCCGGCGGCGAAGCTGGCTCTTTTTAAAAAACCATTGTTACCCCCGTCCAACGCCGTGTCCTCAAATTGCACTTCATTATCTTTGTAGAAGAGTCCCGCTGAAAGCTATGTGTCCAGGGCTTCACAACTGTAATTTAGAATACTCTCTATGTATGCCCTGTAGGCGTACATGTTATCACTCTGCATGACGAGTCAATCGCACAGTTTAATATCCACCTGATTAAACATGGTTGCAATGACGTAGGTGATCGGCTCCACTTTAGCCTCAGCCTCGGTGTTGATGCTGTTCGCTTTGTTTATTTTGAAGATGAGGTATAGTAGAGTGTTGTTGAGGTCCAAATACATATCCATGGACCCTGATACCTAAAACTCTATCGGAGCCAGATGCGTCAGAGCAGCTAGAGGCAATACTTCCATGAAAAAACTGTTCTCAATGCTGGTCTGGTGGGTTTAAGAGAAAACAAATCTAGCTCAGATTTGGCACATTTACATGAGGCGCAGTGTCCGAAGGCCATTATAGCGGATTTAAAAAATATTCACACTAGAAGGTGGTCTCTTCTTGGAAGATCTCCTCCATCTCACGACTCTTCTTTTTGGTGGGCCTTTTGAAGAAGTCCTCGTTTCTTATAGAGCATTGGCGGGCCTCTAAGCCTCAAAGCCCTTCGCTTACTTTCAACACCCGCACATGCCTTGTACAACCACCTAGCTCCTTCCTGGGGCTGTTTGTTCATGAGCTCTGCAACAGCCAATGTTACAGAGCCCACAATGTCATGGGTTATGTTCGTAGCGGCCGCTTTAATGTGTGAGGTTTAGCTATTTCGTATCCTCTTCTCAAGAATGGCATCGCTCTTCTACACAAACTCCGAAAGAAGACCCCCAATCCGGCCCCATACCTAACAGGGGCCCCTTGAAAGTAGGGCGGTGGTCCTCCATAATAGACCTGAACTCTATAATGGGCCCTGTACATAGAGGGATCCCCGTATGTTTTCACAATGACCATTGCAATTGCCTAATAATCACTGTCGCAGCACAGCCGTAAATGAACATTAACAATTACTTTCCCGTATTTAAAGGCCACCGGCTCTGACTAATCGTCATAGATCATGATGGTTATAGTGTGGTATAGTGTTTGGAAATTCCCACATAGTCGTGTTTGTGATGTTGTATATTAACCATCGTGTTATTTTTGCCCTTCACCGGGACCCATCTCAACAATGGTAAATAACTAGCCCCTATCCTCTGAGGTTCCACGATGTCTCTATATACGTAGAGTGTAATCCACCGTTAATATCGGGGCACGTAGGTTCTGGATCCACCTGTTTTTTCACATGTTGTGCGGTCCCTAAAACCCTTTGTAATTTTCTGGTACAGGTAAACCTGGTATCGAGCTCGGTAGCTTTAGGAAACACTTTTCGTCTAACGTTATCTGACACCAGATGTATAGTTGCATACTCTTCAACTCCAGCTATGGCTCAGTTGATGGCGTTGACCACGGCCACTACAGTGGTGTAATACCCCTGTGGAAAACTCACTGGGAAGCTCAAGAAGTCCTGAGAGCACTTTATATGAAATTTAGCCATGTGCTGTGTAAATGTATTCCATGTTCTAGGGTACTGTATCTCCATTAGGTCCACCTCCCAGGACCCTTTCAGGTCCATTGGTTTAGCCAGTTTCACTGTATAATTAGAAATCTGATAATTCCCTAGTATATGGTACCTAGGTACCCAAGTTATTGGGGTTCCAGGAGATCCCTATGAGCTGCAGCATTTCTTTTGCCACCCATAGGGAGCCATTTTACACTGCACTTAAGTAACTTATAAGTCACCTATATGTCTAACCCTCATTTAGTGAAGGTTAGGTGCAAAGTTAGCCTCCCCCAGTCTCTGGAAATGCTTTGAAGGGCACAGGTGGTGCCCTCCTTGCATAAGCCAGTCTACACTGGTTCAGGGAGCCCCACATCCCCTGCACTGGCAAAAAACTGGACAAAGGAAAAGGGAGTGGCCACTCCCCTGTCCATCACCACCCCAGGGGTGGTGCCCAGAGCTCCTCCAGTGTGTCCCATACCTCTGCCATTTTGAATGCAGAGGTGTGAGGGCACAATGGAGACCTCTGAGTGGCCAGTGCCAGCAGGTGACGTTAGAGACCCCTCTTGATAGGCTCTTACCTGGTTAAGTAACCAATCCTCCTCTGAGGGCTATTTAGGGTCTCTCCTGTGGGTTTCTCCTCAGATAACGAATGCAAGAGCTCACCAGAGTTCCTCTGCATCTCTTTCTTCGACTTCTGCCAAGGATCGACCGCTGACTGCTCCAGGACGCCTGCAAAATCACAACAAAGTAGCAAGAAGACTACCAGCAAAATTGTAGCACCTAATCCTGATGGCTTTCTCGACTGTTTCCTGGTGGTGCATGCTCTGAGGGCTGCCTGCCTTCACACTGCACTTGAAGCCAAGAAGAAATCTCCTGTGGGTCGATGGAATCTTCCCCCTACTACCACAAACCTACAAACTTCTGCATCACCGGTCCTCTGGATCCCCTCTCATCTTGACGAGCATGGTCCATGGAACACAGGAGCTGGATCCAAGTGACCCCGACAGTCCAGTGGTCCTTCTGTCCAAATTTGGTGGAGGTAAGTCCTTGCCTCCCCACGCCAGACAGTAATCCTGTGTACTGCGTGATCTGCAGCTGCTATGGCTTCTGTGCACTTTTGCAAGGATTCCTTCATGCACAGAACAGCCCAGGTCCCTATCACTCCATCCTGCATTGCTCAACTCACTGAGTTGACCACCGGCTTTGTGGGACCCTCTTTTGTAGTGTTGAGATGACTGCTGTGCTCAGATTTCTTGAATGCCTGTTCAAATGCTTCTGCAGGTGCTGCCTGCTTCTGCGTGGGCTCTCTCTGTTGCTGAATGCCCCCTCTGTCTCCTCCTCCAAGTTGTGACCTCCTGGTCCTTCCTGGGCCCTGGCAGCACCCATTATCTTCAACCTAAACTCTAGCAGCTAGCAAGGCTTGTTTGTAGTCTTTTTGCGTGAAAACAACTCTGCTTCCTCCAGCACGCCGTGTGACATCTTCTGACCAAAGGAGAAGTTCCTGGCACCTTCCATTGTTGCAGAATCTTCAGTTTCTTCTACCCAGAGGCAGCCATTTTGCACCTTCATCCGGGGTTTAGTGGGCTCCTGCCCCCCCTGGAAACTTGTGTGTCTTTTGGACTTGGTCCCCTTCCTTTGCAGGTCCTCAGGTCCAGGAATCCCTCTTCAGTGCTTTGCAGTCAGTTGTTGTCTTTGCAGAATCCCCTATCTCGACCTTACTTTCTTTCTGGGGTTGTAGGGTAACTTTACTCCTACTTTTCAGGGTCTTGGGGTGGGGTATCTTGGACACCCTTAGTGTTTTCCTACACCCTCAGTGACCCTCTACACACTACACTAGGCCTGGGGTCCAATCGTGGTTCGCATTCCAATTTTGGAGTATATGGTTTGTGTTGCCCCTAGGCCTATTGTCTCCTATTGCATTCTATTGTGTTCCACAGTGTTTGCACCACTTTTCTAAGTGTTTTACTTACCTGATTTTGGTTTGTGTGTATATTGTGTGTATTTTACTTACCTCCTAAGGGAGTATATCCTCTGAGATACTTTTGGCATATTGTCACTAAAATAAAGTACCTTTATTTTTAGTAACTCCGAGTATTGTGTTTCTTATGATATATTGCTATATGATATAAGTGGTATAGTAGGAGCTTTGCATGTCTCCTAGTTCAGCCTAAGCTGCTCTGCTATAGCTACCTCTATCAGTCTAAGCTGCTAGAACACTACTAATCTACTAATAAGGGATAACTGGACCTGGCACATGGTGTAAGTACCATCAGGTACCTACTATAAGCCAGGCCAGCCTCCTACAAGGTATCCATCTCTGAGCTTACAGCACAACCTCACACACCGTGCAGCGAGCTGGCAAAAACCAACTGTTACATTTCTCAGGCCACCCCCGCTATTTGACCAGCACTTGTCTCATAGCTATGTTGCCTTTCCTTTTCAGAACCCTTTCAACCCTGTACATTCTGTTCAGATCGTAGGGCACCTTTTCTAACTCTTCGTTGTAAAAGACACCCTTTTCCTGTCGTAGACCTTCAACTTGTAAATATATACTCCTTCTTTAAGCTCCACACTTTCCACTATGAATATCTCATCGCTAAATGTCTTTTGGTAGCCCTTGGTGAAGACGCCCTTCAACTTTGAAACCCGGATATGATCACCTTCTTTTAAAGCAGGTGCCTTGACCTTCGCCTTGAGACGACTCCCGTACACAGTTCTCCACACCATTACCTAATTATCCGCTGATACCTCCACAGGAGACATTTTGATGGTCCTATGGCAACTGGCATTATAAATATCTATAAAAGTCTGTAGAACATCCACATCCCAATACCAAGCCCTGCATGTGACAACAATGCACGGACACCCATCACAGACCTGCATGACACCCATCACCACAGCATGTCCATTAGAGAGACTCAACCAGGGCACACAATCACCACTCACACAAGGGCCAAGGCAACAATGCAAGCACAGGAGTAGAGGGAAACACATCCATTGCACAAGATGGCACACACATATACAATAACAATGCATTTACACCCCAACAGGACCCCTACACAAAGTCACCGGACAGGAGGTGCCAGGCATATCCAGTCCCCCCACAGAAGAGGCCCACAGTGACAACAGCAGGTCTGCATGCCTGGATCAAGATGACCAGCCCGGCCCATCAGGGACCTCTGGACAGTCGGTTCCCCTTCCGCAGTCCCAAACCACCACTGAAACTCCCCCCTCAGGAAACACCAGCACAGCACAAACCCAGCGGGCCCATGCCACTGTCCCCAGGACAGGTCAATCAGCAGTATGTCCACCACTACAGGGACCCCAGGCAAGCCCACTAACAGAGGATGATCAGGGACCTGGGGTCAGTGACGGTGGGCATATGGTTCAGGGGACAGAGGCACAGGACAATAGAGAAACTGGGAGGACTGCTGTGTGACAGTGGGAGGACAGGCCCAGGGAACCCACTCTCCATGAGGCACTCTTCAACATCATGGGAGCATACCACCATTCCCAGAAGACCATGGGCATGGTACTGGCCAAGTTTCAGGAGACCCAGTGGCTGCAGGAGGAACAGTACCTGGGGATCAGGGAGGACTTGAAGTCCATTAGCACCACCCTAGTCACTATTGCAAGGGTGCTGGCAGATATTGCCAACACCATGAGGGAGACAGTGGCACACCATGGGCCCCTGACACCAGCCCCTATGATGAACAGCCCTCCACATCCGCCAGCGCTAGTGTACAGGAGGTCCCGCCACAGGAACAACAGGCCACAGCACCCCACCCCCAGCAGAAGGAGAACCACCCGCAAACGGTCCCTTTGATCCAGGCACAAGACCGAGAACATTGCCAAGACCCCCACCAGATAAGACTCTCCTCATTGCCACCACTATGTCACCCTGACCACCTTGAACTGACATTGCTCCACTTCCTATGCTCCATTGGGCAATGCACCTGTGATACCAAGAGACTGGACTCCAACATGGATATTCCTCCACCATCACCCCAGCCCATTGCACATCCCCCTATACTTATTAGAACTTAAAAAACACCTGTGAATCACAAAACAATCTGGAGTCACAAATGTATTATTACAACCTCTTACACAAATAACATTGTAAATGTTCATTTGCACATACTAAACTATGACAGTTGTTGGGCAGCAGTAACCATAGCAGAAGGCAGAATGTGGTACCCAGATCTGTGAAAAGGAAAGCCAAAGTGAACTGTCAGAGTCCATGCACAGAGGTAATAAGGCTGACTTATACAATGTCCTACAGTAGTCCTAAATGAGATGAGCAGTGCCAGTCTCTTACCTGTGTCTCACTGGAAGTACTGCATGATGATGTTGTTTAGGTTGTCAATATCTTCTTCTTCTGCCTCCTCTTCCTCAATGTCCACAGGCTCCACAGCTGCCACCAGACCAACATCAGGCCCATCCTCCTGCAGAAAAGGCACCTGGCGTCACAAAGCCAGGTTGTGCAACATATTGCATGCCACGATGATCTGGCATACCTTCTTCGGGGAGTAGTATAGGGAGCCACCTGTTATATGGAGGCACCGTAATCTGGCCTTCAGGAGGCTGAAAGTCTCCTCAATAATCCTCCTAATTTGCCCATGTGCCTCATTGTAGCGTTCCTCTGCCCTTGTCCTGGCATTCCTCACTGGGGTCAGTAGCCATGAGAGGTTGGGGTAACCAGAGTCTCCTACAAATGTTGAGGGATATCTGTCAGATATACACCAACCCTTAGGGACAACCCCATACCCAGACACCTATTCAAACTGTGTGGGGACCTTGGCCTCACCTATTAGCCACACCCAGTGCCTCTGGAGTTGCCCCATCACAAAAGGGGTGCTGCTATTCCTCAAAATGTAAGCGTCATGCATAGAGCCAGGATACTTGGCATTCACATGGGAGATGTACTGGTCTGCCATACACACCATCTGCACATTCATTGAATGGTAGCTTTTACGATTTCTGTACACCTGTTCATTCCTGCGGGGGGGAACAAATGCCACATGTGTACCATCAATGGTACCAATGATGTTGGTGATATGTCCCAGGGCATAGAAGTCAGCTTTCACTGTGGGCAAAACCTCCACCTGAGGGAAGACGATGTAGCTGAGCATGTGTTTCAGCAGGGTAAACAACACCCTGCTCAACAAGTTAGAAAACATTGGCCGAGACATCCCTGATGCCATGGCCACTGTTGTTTGAAAGGAACCACTGGCCAGGAAATGGAGCACTGACAGGACCTGCACTAGAAGGTGGATACCTGTGAGATGGCGGATAGCTGACATCAGGTCTGGCTCCAATTAGGCACACAGGCGGTCATTCTGACCGCGGCGGTCGGAGGTCGCCGCCCGCCAAGCGGTTCCCGCCGAAAGACCGCTCTGCGGTCAAAAGACCGCGGCGGCCATTCCGGCTTTTCCACTGGGCCGGCGGGCGACCGCCAGAAGACCGCCGGCCGGCCCAGCCCCTTCAACAATGAAGCCGGCTCGGAATGGAGCCGGCGGAGTTGAAGGGATGCGACGGGTGCAGTGGCACCCGTCGCGATTTTCACTGTCTGCACAGCAGACAGTGAAAATCTTTGTGGGGCCCTGTTAGGGGGCCCCACAGCACCCGTTCCCGCCATCCTGGTTCTGGCGGTGGACACCGCCAGAAACAGGCTGGAGGGAAGGAGATCGGAATCAAGCAGCGGCGTGGCGGATTCCCTGGGCCAGCGGGAAACCGGCGGGAAACCGCCGGCTCCCCTTTTCTGACCGCAGCGGTAGAATCGCCCAGGAAGCACCGCCAGCCTGTTGGCGGTGCTTCCGCCGCCCTCCGCCATGGCGGTCATGGACTGCCAAGGTCAGAATGACCCCCACAGTCTGTAGGTGATAATGATGTCTCCATTGTCGACAGGTCCACCAGGGGTCTGTACACCGGAGGATCACGCCACCTCATCATCTGCCCCAGCCGATGTGCCCTATGGAGGAGAATGGTGAGCAGAGGGTCATGTACCACATAGGTTGCACAAGGGTTTTTGCACTAATGTGATTAAATCGGTGTTTGGCTTTGTCTGTCCGTATTTGTGGCCAAATGTGCTGTGATGCTGGTAGGTGCCCTACCATGTGCCACCCTGAAATGGCGGCTGCCTGACCTGTAAGGAGGGACAGGGGGAAATGAGGAAACTGCACTGGCGTTGTGAAGCGTCGCAGTAGGCGGTCGAAGACGGCTGCGCAATTCAGCATTGGTTATCATTGGACCCTATGGGTGCCAGGAGCCAATGACGAAGTACGCCGGCGGTGACGGCATGCACCGCCGCGGACGTGACCGCCATTTTCCATCTGTTCACTCACTTGATACCTGACCTTCAACAGGAGAGGACCTACACTGTAAGTGCTGTTGTGACCTCAGTCTGGAAGTGACAATGGCTCGAGGGTCTGGGAAAAGGGCCCCTGCCTTCACTGTGGAGGAGTTGGAGAGACTAGTGGATTGGGTCCTCCCCCAGTACACCCTACTCTACGGTCCTCCAGACAAACAGGTGAGTACACTGTGAGCATGATGCATGGGACATGAATGTATGGACATGAAGGGTGGATGGAAGAAACATGTTGGGGGGGCTGAAGCCTGCATGTGAGGATGGTGACTGTGTAAGGGCATGGGTGGGAACTGGTGGCCAATGAGTATAACGAACCGGACGGTGGAGTAAGTTCCTTTCTTACTTTACCTTTCCTCTAGGTCAGCGCCCACCAGAAGAAGGGTATTTGGTATGCCATCGCCAAGGAAGAGCGGACCCTGGGGGTCTATCATAGACGGAGCACCCCCTGCTGCAAGAGATGGGAGGACCTGCGCCACTGGAGGAAGAAGACGGTGGAGGCACTGCTGGGGATGGCCTCCCAAAGTGGAAGGGGGGCCCGTCGCACCATAAACCCCCTGAGGTTCTGGATCCTGGTGGTGACAAATCCCGAGTTGGATGGGCGTTTGAGGGCATCACAGCAGCCACAAGAGGGTGAGTACAGTCTCAGTCAGCTGACTCTGCGCACTTTATGGGGTGTTTGGGTCAAGGATGTGGGCTGTGGGTTCACCCAGGCCAGAGCAAACTTGCTAGGGTAGGTCCCTTGTTAGGCAGGCTCTGTGGGACTCCAACCCCAATAGTGGTATTGGCCATCTACAAACAGTCAGGCTCCTGTGGGTTCCAGGTGTGCAGCAAATGGGGTTAGGCATAGTCCACCATGGGCAGATGATTTTCAAATGAACTGTTAGTGCATGGCCTAGGGCATAGGGCTTCTCCCTGTGTGTTGTGTCTGCAACTGTAGTGGTGTTGCTGGCATTGACCATGTGTCTCCTCTGTCTTTCCCCTCCTTTTGTTTTGTCACCCTGTCCTTGTGTGCATTAGCATCATCTGGCGGAGGGGCAGTGGCACCGGAGCAGGAGGGAGCTGCAACCCACATGGCCCAGGAGGATGAATGTACGGAGTCTAAAGGCACCAGTGGGATGGAGTGCGAGTGGTGCTCCATGACGGGGACAGGAGGGGACAGGAGGGGACACCAGCGACAGCAACTCCTCCTCTGATGGGAGCTCCCTTGCGGTTGTGGGCATTTCTGTGCCCACCGCAACAACAGGTACAGCCACCACCCCCCCCACCAGCAGCGCCCTCCCAGCAGCCCCTCAGCATGTTTCCCATGCCAGCTCACCCAGGAAGGTGGGCATCTCCTTCGCCCCAGGCACCTCAGGCCCTTTCCCAGTCAGCCCTGCTGCCCACAGTGAGGAGGTTATTAACCTCTTGGGATCCCTCACTGTTGGGCAGTCAACCATTTTGAATGCTATCCAGGGTGTCGAGCGGCATTTGCAGCAAGCAAATGCATACCTGGAGGGCATTCATTCTTGTGTGGCGGCCCAACAGAGAGCATTTCAGGCTCTGGCCTCAGCACTGATGGCAGCCATTGTCCCTGTGTCCAGCCTCCCCCTCCAACATCCACTACCAATACCCAATCCCCTCTACCTCAGCCTATCCCAAGCACACCATCAGACCAACATGCACACACATCAACACACAAAAGTGGCTCAGGCAAACATAAGCACCACACATCCCACAGGCATTCACACAAGCACCATACCCATGCAGACACACCAACATCCACTGCCTCTACTGTGTGCCCCTCCTCCACGTCCTCTACCTCCCTCCCAGTCTCGTCTCCACTCACACCTGCTTGCACTACATCCTCAGCCACTACCTTCATCACCAGCACGCCCATCACTACACACCGATCACGTGCAATCACCACCCCCACTGCCATTCACACGTCTCCTGTGCCCTCTCGTAGTGTGTCTGTGAGCCCTCCTCCCAAAGTACACAAACTCCAGCACACACCCACTCAACAGCCATCCACCTCACAACAGCCTCCAACCCATGCACCTTCACCCAAGCTCAGCAGACGTACACTTCCTACAACCACTACCTCTTCCTCCACTCCCAAACCCCCTCCATTCTTCCGTCCTAGTGTGTCTAAAAACCGTTTCCTGGCTACCATTGACCTCTTCCCTACACTTCCCTCCCATCCTTCCTCTAGGTCCAGGTTGTCTAGAGCCCTGACCAGCACCTCAGCCACCAAATCGTTGTCCAGTGTGGTCCCTGCAAGTCGCGGAGGATCAAAGAGGGCTGCCATTGTGCCACCTAATGAAGGACCACCCTATTCCTCCACCTGCAAGATAAAGAAGGGGACAGCATGCAGAAGTGAAAGCTGCACCACCCACCCAGCAATGCCTCATCCAGAACCAAAGAGGACAGTGCCAAAGTCCCAGAAACAACTTCCAAGGTGGGAAAGGGACACAAGAGCAAAGGGAAGTCACCTCAGGGCACGGAGCCTCCGGGTGAGGTACTGCTGACCCCCATTTCACAAGACAGGCCAGCAACCTGTACCGCAGTGAGCACCGCCACAACGACGCCATCTGCACTTCCACCTGCATGTCAGCTGCCACAACTACAGTCACCAGCATTATCTCCAGTGGGCAGCCTACCGAGGCGGCAGGAGACGGCCTGGTGTCTCCCTCCACAACTGCAGACACTTGCATCACGGGCAGCATCTCCGCCGCAGCCACTGCAGCAGCCACTGCCACCTGCCCCGCGCCCATCCTGTGCCACTACAGTGGACATCAGCATCATCAACAGTGGGCAGCTGTCCTACGCTGCAGGAGACGTCCTGGTGTCTCCCTCCACAACTGCAGACACCTGCACCAGGGCAACCACCTGCAGCATCTCCGCAGCAGCCACTACCGCAGCCACCGCCACCTGCCCGCAACGTGCCCAGCCAGTGCCACATCAGCATCATCCCCAGTGGGCAGCCGTCCAAGGCTGCAGGAGTAGGCCTGGACCCTGCACACACTACATGAGGCACAACCACCAGCACTGGCACTACCATCAGTTTGCAGCCTAAGTTGTCGCAAGGAGGAGTGTAGCTCTGTCTCCATGGAGTATCATGCTACCTGTTACCGGAGAATCTTGTGGCTCAGACACCCAGGTGAGGGAATGGGAACTGCCACATCCCTGGTGCAGCATCACTGGCCACCAAGCCTCCTCCAGAACCAGTGGTGAAAAACATCCACTAACCCAGTTCTTGGCAGGATAAAGCACTCTGGGCACCACACCCCCTTCAGAACCAGTGGAGAAAAACATCCACTAACCGAGTCCCTGGCAGGATGAATCACTCTGGGCACCAAGCCCCCTCCAGAACCAGTGGGCAAACCACCCACTTGAGAGGCTGTGGCTTTGCACTCCCCAGGACCAAGCAGTAGGCAACCCACCCACTTGAGAGACTGTGGCTTTGCACTCTCCAGGACCAAGCATTGGGCAACACACCCACTCGAGAAACTATGGCTTTGCACTCCCCAGGTCCAAACAGTGGGCAACCCACCCACTTTAGAGACTGTGGCTTTGCACTCCCCAGGACCAAGCAGTGGGCAACCCACCCACTTGAGAGACTGTGGCTTTGCACTCCCCAGGACCAAACAGTGGGCAACCCACCCACTAGAGAGACTGTGGCCTTGCACTCCCCAGGACCAAGCAGTGGGCAACCCACCCACTTGAGAGACTGCGTTTTTTGCACTCCCAAAGGACCAAGCAGTGGGCATGGAGCCCTCTCGAGGAGCAGTGGCGTCGTCCCATCATCCAGCTGAGGTTCCCCCCTCCCCTTCCCCCTGAGGAGCCTGTTTTTTTTCGACCTGATGCCCCTGCAGTGTTCTCTCCGTTTTGAGGCAGGTGTCATGTGTGGGCTTCGCCCATGCTTTTTGGGACCACTGGTCCACAGACATTTAATGGGACACTGTACAGACTTGTGTACCTGCTGTAAATATTTGTATATACTGATGATTTAAAGTTATCTTGGGCTATCTGACTGTTCGATTATTACACTTGTTAAACTCATATCATTTGGTCCTTGCGTTCTTCCAGGGGGTGACAGGGTGTATCTGTGATGTGATTGGATATGTGTGTGTGTGTTTTTGTGGGTGGGGGTGTGGGGTGCGGGGTGCGGGTGTTGCATGCGTGTGTCACTCTCTTTTACCTCCTCCCATCCCCTTTGTGCTAGGTGCAATACTCACCATTGTTGTTGCTGCCGTCTTTGATGTTCCTGGTAGACGAGGAGGTAGACTAGCATGGGCAGGACCTGTAACTCGGGCTCCCTGGTGTCCTGATTGTTCGTTGATTGTCGAGAGGTGAATGGTTTTCCCTTCCAAAGACTGTTTCCGCCATGCTTTTAATGGCCCTGGAAAAGCTAGCGGATTGGTGCCTTGTAATAGTGTGGGCGGTACATTGTGTTCCACCTGTCTGTTGGCGGTTACCGCTGCGGTGTTTATTTCTACCACTGTGGTGGTCGGAGTGTTAAAGTGGCTGTCTGTGTTGGTGATTTCTACCATGTTCATAATTCTATTTCCGTCACTTTATCACTGACTGCCAGGGTTGTAATGAGTGTCATAGTGGTCACATGCTCTCCTTGATGGCTCTAATATGCTGCAGGGGTTACACGTGGTGCTAATCACGTCACAGCTTTTGCAGCATTTCTTCACCCCTCTTTTTGGATTAGCCGGCAGGAGGTTTGGCCTGCACTCCCAATGCTCCATCCGGTGAGGAGGTCCCCAAACAGCCACTTAGTCCGGAATGTCTGACATGTCCAGACCTGTCCTCTTAGGCTCTGAAACAGGTTGCACACCACCAAATTCCTCATTTTACACAGCCCATAGACCTGGACACAAGGGGCTAGGACTCTGGCACATGGCTAACACATGACACCATGATGTCACAAACCACCTGACACACCTACACCTACATCAAGGCCTATGTCAGCATGGGGCGGGGGCACCTACGTCACTGCTTATGTCATTGCCTATGTTATCACAGGGTGTGGTACCTGTCAAAAGCTTGATGAAAGGTATCCCCTCCTACTACTTGTGACATTTTAGTGTTCATGATGGTGGTCAAAACACTGACCGCCAGTGACCCCAGAACCAAGCCAGCCACATTATGAACATTTCTGTGGGCTCACAGAAAGGCCCGCCCGGGACATTAACGGCAGCTCCACATGGAGCCGCTGTCAATGCTTCTGTGTGGCAGGTGCAGTTGTACCCGTCACGCAGATCACTGCCCGAAAATCGTGCAGTGACCTGCGTGACTGGGCACTGCACTGGGGCCCCTCCACTGCCCATGCAAAGTGTATGGGCAGTGCAGGGGCCCCCAGGGGTGCTCCGCCAGCCTTTTCCCTGGTTGGTGAACCCGCCAAGAAAAGGTTCGTGGAAATGGGAACATTATCCGCAGGGTAGCGCAGATACCCTGGTGGATAGTGTTTCCACTCACCACCAGGCTGCCTGACAGTGGAAGCCTGGCGGTGAGTGAGGGCTGCCAATGGTGGACCTTACCATGTTCAGAATATGGCAGGTTGGCCAGCCATGCCAGCTGGCGGTTTCAGCCGCCAGTGACGGCATGGCGGGCCAACCCCCATGTTCATAATGAGGGCCTTTGTTTAGATTTGTATAACTGGAGATTGAGACATAATTTTCTATAGTCTGTCAGAAACATGTTTATGTAGGTTTAACTCTTTCTTTCTCTCTGTCTGTGTGTCTCTATATTTCTGTCTCTCTCTCTCTCTCACTCTCTCTCTCTCTTACTTAAAAATAACAAAGTTTACACGGATGTTATAGTTAGGTTCACATTTTAAACATACAAAACCATGGGGATTCAGCTGATACAGTTCAATTTATTTGATGTAACTAAAAATCACTCCCTAAGGTAACTATAACTTGCACCCTCTCCATGCACAATTTTTTAATAAATAATTTTACAACAAATGTTACAATGATTTTATCAATGATATCATACAAGATTTCATGATTGCTGTAATATCTAGGATAATTAGCAGGTGCATGGTGCGGGCACAAGTTATAGTTACCTTAGGGCGTGAGTTATAGTTACTTCAAATAACTATAACTATAACAGGTGATTTTCTGATGTTTTGTAAGTTTAAAATGTGAATCTAACTGTAACGTCCCCTTAACCTTTGTATTTTTCAATGAATTTCTATGTTCTTTTTTCATTACTTTATGTTAATCCAACCACCACCACGCAAACCCCTTTGTCCGTGTGCAGTTGGGCAGCCAACCCATAATATAACTCAACCTCGTGCTGTGTATGGTTGCCGGGCCGTAGGACAAGCCCTTCATCAACCCCTATAATCACCCAACCTCATGCTACACACAGCCTGTGGGGGCTGGGCGCAGTGCCTAGCCTACTGCCATACCCTGCAGCTAAGCCCTACAACCACTCACCTGCACTGCACACAGCCTTTGGCAGTGCGCAATGAGGGTTCACTGTAGGTCCCCGGCCCTGTGGCCAACTCCTATAACAACCCAACCCTATGCCATGTATGGCATTCAGCTGTGCATGGCAGGGGTGGCACCCAACTGACCAACATGCACACTCTTTGGTATGGTTGTCTGCAGGGCCTAGTCAGAGAGAAATTGAGAGAGGGACAGAGTGAGCTTTATTAGGTTTTGATGAATGATATACTTGTAATATAAATAATTATCACAGTCCCAGGTGGGCAAAGTCCTAGGGACATTCATATTTTATTGTGGCACGCTGCCTGGCGATTGTCACTTGTCATGTGTGCGTGGGGCCAACCAGCCTCCCACAACTCCGGGGAAGGCCACCTCCCTTGGGCTTAAGTGCAATCCAATGTGGGGGGCTGTTATCAAATGTAATGCGAGAGAGCTGCCTGCCTTTTTTATAAAAAGGAAAATATCAATATTAAAGCGCTAATTTTCTGTAACATATTATACTTTATCCTACATTAGTGTCTTTACTAAGTTCATTTATTTCATCTCTCTTTCATGGCACTCAGTGGCCTTATGATTTTTTTCACTTCAGTATCATGCCTTGTTATATCCACTCACTGTTTTATTCAAGTATTTTAATATGAATTTTATTTAATGACACTTGGGCAGTACCTAATAAGGCTCTCAGTGGCCTGCTGCAGCAATTATTTTCTTGCTTCTTATAATGTAGTGCTACAATTGTTCCCAGTGGTATGGATCTCAATCTTTTAACCAGGTAGTGTTCCTTTGTTTTTATCTTTCTCCTTTCATCAATTTTTGTTCCATCTTGGTAATGATACGCAATTTTCCTCTTTCATATAATATATTTGCACATGAAGTTCCTCATCTACAGTAAGCCCAAATGGCACTCTTCATAGTCTTATAATGTGTCTTAATTCTAATCTCCAGAGTCTTTGTTCCCTGTTTTCCCCTCTTTCAATTTTATTCACATGTGCTGTGCAAAAGTATTGCATGCTTGGCCAATTTTCATCTGGATGTTGTATGTAATGTTTTGCTACAGCATAGCTTTCATATTTGTTTTGTACTACCCTTATATGTTCCAGAATCGGTTTCTTTAGATTGCACATTGTGTTTCCCACATATTTCTTCCCACATGTGCATTCAATGACACATGTGGTGCTTTGGTTTACCTTTGTTTGTTTTCTTGTGGATCCTTCAAAGTGTCTTCTGTTTACTCCAAGTTTGCTAGATTTACACATCTTACACTTGAAGAAACCTTCATTTTTCTTCATTTGGTTTGAGGGCTTAGAGAAGTCACTTTTCACAAGCATGTATTTCAGTGAAGGCATTTTTTCTATGCTATGGAGGGGTTGGAACAACTTTCTCAATAATGTCTTGATCCTTGCATAGCAGGTCCCAATATTTTGTGAGGATTTTATGAATTGCAACATTCTCCTTGCTACATTCCAATATTACTCTTATTTGTGGATCTTCCTCTTTCTTTTTTCTGTTTTGTATTAAAAGTGAGTCTCTCATCAGTTTTTTAGCTCTTTTCAGTCATTGATTAATTTCCCTTTTTTTATATCCTCTTTGTACAAACCTCTGTTTCCTTTCACCATATTGACGTGGCATTTCTTTGTCATTTGACCAAATTCTCTGTAATCTTAGAAATTCACCTTAGAGTATATTCTTTATTAAATCTTTTGGCTGGAAAGGTTTTCCATGCAATATACTGTTTGCCGCAGTTAGTTTCTGGAAGAGGCTAATCCCCAGTTTGCCTTCCTTTATATACGCTTTCACATCCAGAAAATCAATATCAGTATTGCTCATATTGTATGTAAATTTAAATCCTTGTTTGTTTTGATTAAAAATATTTAAAAGTTGCTTCAATTCGTTCTCAGTACCTGTCCATTATTAAATTAAATCATCAATAAATCTTAGCCATAGGAATACTTTCACCATATATACAAGGTCCCCAACTCTCCAAGCTTCCTCTCTTTCCCACCAACCCATGGTGAGATTCGCGTAGCTTGGAGAAAAGGAAATTCCCATAGCTGTCACATGTTTTCGTCTCTATATATGATGGTTGGATAGAAATACATTATTCAACAGGCATATCTAAGTCATTTGTAATATCATCTCTGAATGTTCCAGTTCTTTGATATTCTTTCAAAACAAAACATATTTCATCGCCTGTAGTCCTGTTTCATGCTCTATGGATGTATAAAGCTATCATCATGTTGCCATCTTGTCAATGCACATCTACTAATAATCTCAAGAAGTCCCCTTTATCCTTTATAAATGAACTTAAAGTGGGTAGTGGAGGGAAGTATATTGTTGGTGTTTCTTTATTCAGAAATTGAACTTGGTCATCTTCAAGTAAACCTTTCATGAATAATGTATTCAATTTTTCATTTAGTTCCATAGTTTAATCATTTATGGATTGTAATTTCTCATAATTCATCTTATAATTCAATTATCATTATACTTCCTCGATATAGTCCTCCTTATTTAAAATTACTGTTTCTCCCCTTGTCAGCTGGTTTTATTTCCACTTGATTATATATATACATTATTTTATTTTTCAAATCAATCCATACAGTATGAAGTGCAGAAAGGATACATGGCGATGCGTTTTGCCCTGAAGCCTTTAACTGGCCATAGAGCTACATAGTACCAGAGTGTTTTTAACACACGGATTTCCACCTACTAATATATGTCATACACTGGACCGCTAACCCTCTAGTTCTATGGTCACCAGCTTGTCTCTCCTCCATTGCCATTAGAGGTGAAGATGTTTCAGAAAAATCTATTCAACACTCTATTATATATTCTCAGTTTGTCTGTTTGAGGAGGAGTATACTACATGTCAAAGTATTATCAAATAACGTACTGATCCACTATTTGCATTTCTATGGGACCTATGCACACGACCTTGATTATTATCAATACTTAATGGCATTATTTACATGTCCCAAGTAAAGTACTATTTATTGCCACTCAGTACTCATCCACATAACCTTTCCATTACTACTCTTCATCTCTGTTTTTCTTACGCTGGTTATTTGACCACAATTCTTAGATCCCCCTACAATAAAGTATTGTCTCTAGTCAACTGTTTTATCATATTTCTCAATCTTACCCATTGTATCCCTCTTTCCCTTTCCAAATCACAATGACACTGTTACGAAGAGCTGACCATTATGGCTGATTGGATAGTCAAATTCTAGATGTAGCTGAAGGTTCTTAAGCTTCTTCCTAGATTTTTTGGTAAAGTGCCCAATTATCTGGTCACAGGCACCTTCTTATTTTCTTGATCCTAACATTATACCCTTTCTCTGGAGGAGAGAGCTTCATAGTCCTCAAGATATGATCCCTATTACAAATTTCTGAATATCCAAAGAGAAATTTCAAAGAAAAAAAATCAAACAATTTTCAAGAGCTCAAACAATCCAAAAAACAACAATTTATTAAATACATGAAAAAGTTCTTAAAAGTATACACTCTTCTTACTCCTTTTATGCCTATAATGCAGAAAACATTTTACATCACCCATACCACAAAAGTGCAAATATGCTCTGTCAATTATGCAACATTCTATCAACAATGCAAGCTGTCCAAACCGGATACAAATGTTCTCATGAATCCACAAGGTTCCTATAAAATTTGCTAACGTGCAAATGCATTATTTTAGCAGCACATTCTCTGGGGTTTATCCTCTTTTATCCATATAGTGCAAAAAAACATTTTACGTCCCCTATACCACAGGAGTGCAAATGTTGTTTGTCAACAATACATATAGGTGAGATATATTGGGATTTCCAATAGTGATTACCAAATTGCTATTTTTTGTGAATCACAATTAAGTAAATGCTATTGGAATGTATGAAACTGCAGGAGTTTCATATGGTGATTCGCAGGAGCTCACAAATGGACCTACCTCATTAATATTCATGAGGTAGGTCGCAATTTGTAACCCATTGCGAATGGCTACGTTGGGCAGTTTGCGATTGCAAAAATGTTTGATGCATCCGGCCCAGAGAGTACTTAGTGCAACATTCTATCAGCAATACAAGGAGTTCAAAACAAGTACAATAGTTCACATGAATTCACAAAGTCTCAGCCCAGTTCCCTAAAGTGCAAATGCAATATTTTAGCAGCACTATCTCTGGAAGTTAAATCCAATTGCTAATTCATCATGTACATTTCCTTACTGAAATCCACTTACCATACCCCTGAAGTGCAAAAACATTATCTCATCATTTCATATAGTCCAAAGGAGGGAAAGCTCAATTGTCATGAAGTGACAAAATCTCAGCGAAAACAAAATCAAAAGCTCAGAAAAGCCCAAAACATACAATAAATTAATTAATATGTTTTTTTTCTTAGTCATATTCCTAACGTGCAAGTGCATGTGAACCAGGACCATTTCTGGGTATAAACTTTTATTAATGTTTCATCATTGCCATTTTCTTCCTTAGTCAGTTACCATCATATTAGAGCACTTGTACTGTCTCTGTTCTGAATTCCATGATGAATTACTGTTTTATGCACACTGCTACCAACCCAAATTGTCTACCTTACACATTTCCATTCGCTGACTTATTGTGTTCATGTATGTCATCATATCTCTGAGGAGCTATTTTGTCTACTCATCTAAATATAAAAACCCCCATGGTTTTTGATTTTTATAAATGCACTTGTAGGTCCGCATCTGCATTCAGGCCCCATGGAATTTCAATTCCCATTAGGATGATCCATTTTGATTCTGCTCTGTGTAGACAAAGCTCCCAGTCCCCCCCTCTGGGACTGGGACTGAGATATTGAATTGTAATCCTGTCTGACCAGCAAGTTGTTCCCAAATATGTTTCACCATCTAATATGTTGTTTCACTGTTGTTAATTGCTCTGAGGTGGTATAGTATGTGGAGTTTAAGTTTATTCACAGTGCTGCCCACATACTTTTTACCACATGCTCACTCAAGCACATTGACCACATATGAGGTTTCATACCTTATCCTCTCCTTGATTTTCATAATTTTTCTATCATGTAGTTTAAATGTTGTCATATTTTTTCAGTTGAATATACTTTGGACTTAATACATTTCCTAAAGCCCATCTGTTTTTCTTTAACGCAGTTTGGACCACATTTATTCTGAGGAGTCATGTAACTTCTTGTTAAGTGGTCTCCCAAAGACAGTGTTTTCTTATAGGTGATATGCAAATGATTTGATAATACTCCTTTTAATGTTTCCTCTAATAGTAACACATTCCAATTCTCTTTTAATATATATATTTTTTTTTGGCTAGCAGAGTCAAACCGCATGATATATCTGATATTATTGTCGCTCAGTCCATATTCATTGACCTTGTGGTTTGGTATCAAGAGTTCATCCCTCTTTCGCCCTAGTTATGGCATCTTTGAGAACTGTTTTGGGATACACTCTCTGAAGACATCTCTCATACATATTATCCATTGGTGCTTCTAACTCCCCGTCCTTTGAACAGTTGATTCTCCCTCAAAAATTCACCATGGGGCACACTCCATTTTAAAGCTAGAGGGTGCCCACTATTGGCATGTGATATACTTTTACAGCTCTTTGGCTTCCTGTAAATGTTTTCTACATACCATGTCATCTCTATGTAAATACCAATGTCCAGATAATTTGTGTTTGTTGTGCTGTTCTCATAAGTACATTTTAGGGGTTGAAGATTGTTATTGAGTAAAACAATGAATTTCACTAAGGCTTCTTGATCCCCATCCCAACTAGATCATCGCTTTAGCATGCCCCATAATATCACATGGTACAAAGCCTCTTGATTTTCTTCTTGCCAAACTGTCTCTGCCTCCCACCATCCTATTGTGAGTTCATCGCATGTTGGAGCTACAGACATGCCCATGGCTGGTCCTCTTTTTTACAGATAATAGTCTCCATCAAACAAAAATATATTATGTGTCAGGCAGAACTGCAGCATTTCAAATAACATTTCAGTATGTTCGAATAAGCTGATAGATCTAGATCTAAGGAAATACCTGCAGGCTCTTAAACCATCCTCATGTTCTGTCAAGGTATAGAGTGGCACCACATCTATAATGGCCATTATGTAGTTCTTCTTCCATGATATATTATTGATCCCATTCAAAAAATCCATGGAGTCCCTCAAATAGATTGGCAAGTTTTAGACATAGACAAACAGAAAAATATCCACAAATCTGGAAGTGTTCTCAAGTAGTGAACCTATGGAACCTACAATTGGTCATCCAGGTAGATTGTTTTTATTTTTATGTACTTCTGGCAAAAAATATATTGTGTGTCGATGATTGAATAATGGATATTTAAATTCTTCCTCTTTTAGTAAACCCTTATCCAACCACCCTTGTAATTGTTTATTGTATTCCACAGTGTATTATTCCATCAGGTTCTTCTCCAATTTAGTGTAACCCTCTTTCTCTTCAAGTTGCCTCCTAGTTCCTTTCATATAATCCTTACGATCCATGACCACTGTTTCCTCCTTTATCTGATGTTTTGATAGTTATTATATCATCATCCCGTGAGTCCTATATTGCCACCCAATCTTCCTTTGTCATGTTAGTACAGTCCTGATTCTTTGGTCCTAGAGCAATATTTGTGAACCAATCTATCACTGCTTCCTGGAATAAGTCTATCTTATTCCCGGTCGGGAGTTGGGGACAGAACCATGATTATGGTTTACATTGGCTCGGATTCGTAGCATCTTTTGAAATACCTAATGCTTGGCATAATTCATAATCAGATAAGTCACCAAATGTTGATGTTGCTACGGTCTCCTCGGATTCTTCTTCCAAACTCGAGAGGGTTCTCAAACAACTCATTTTCATGATATTCATTGGAAACATGTCTTGAGAATTTGTGTTATGATGCCTATGGCTTTTTTGATTTTTGCACCAAGACTTTTTATAATTTTGGTTTTCTAGAGAATTTATATAGATAAATCCTGTCAGTCTCCATATCCACTCCCACCATGGGACAAAAACGTAATCCTTTCTTTAATAATTGTATTTGTCTATCATCAAGTTTCTTTGAAGACACGTTAATCACCAGATCTTCTTGTGGGTTCATATTGCCCAATCCTTCTTTTCTCCTCCTCTTTTGCTCCTTCCTCTTTGGTCTCCTTTTACTCTACACATTTTGTTTTGTGTTCCTCCTCTTCATTGCCTCATTTCCATATTGTAGAGATGTATGTCTCCTAAAACGATCTAGTTTTGGTTTCCCTATTGTTCGTCCCCCGAACTTAGATCGGAACTTTCAACACTTGATGGGGCCTTATCTTGTTCAATGGTATTTTCCATAGTTTGTCTGGTATAAAAAGAATCAAAATGTTTTGCAAATGTATATATCAAGCCTGTGGAATATTTGATCTCTATTACATTTCTTTGCCATTTTCATTTGTATCTCCTTCACATGTTTCTCTAATCTTTTTTTCCTTCTCTCCCATTAATTTATTTTTCTTCCTCTGTGATTGTACAGCTTCCAATAGATTTTCAATCTCTTTTATCTTTTGTAATGTCCTTTCCAATTTCCGCTCTGCTTGTACCTCAAGTGTATGCATCAATTTCATGGAACATTCAGTTGTATCAGCCTGCCATTATTCAAGTAATTCAGGGCTCATCTGATTCATTTTTGGCAATACAAAAATACTCAGTCCCCTATGGACTCTCCCACATTCAGTACATTTTCTTAATGTGGCTTTCTCCCACCATTTATTTATGTCCATTATTTTGGCTTGTTCCAATTATTTTGACAATTTGTATATAATTCCCTCATGCGCTTATTACTATCCTTCTCAAAAAGGGTTTAAAATATCTGTTCTCGTTTAGATATCCTCTCAGCCATTGTTAGCAATCCAGTGATTTTTTTTAAAAGACAACTCTAATCCTGATGCACCCAACACTTTTTCACTTTCAAGAATACTTACATTAATATAATACACTTTGCCTTGCTTACTCAATTCACTGGAAATTCAAACTTATTGCTATCATGTAGTTCCCTTAATTTCATGATTCAGAGATAAATTGGAGTATACTCTCACTCCTGTATCAGATTCACGTGGGCACGTGCAATGTTTGTTAATAATTGTGCTTTTGTTTTGCTATTGTTTCTTTGAGGGAATAGAGGGATGAAAAGCAGAATGTACACCCTACCTCTTGTCTCCTCTGAGACGCCACAGTCATGACCCCCTCCCTGCCTACTCCCTCCTTCAGCTCCCATTCACCGTCTCTGATGTGGAAGAATAAACATCTCTCTTTTTGCAGTTTCAACGCTCCAGGGATCAGCAAACTTAGCCCCCCAATGCTCCTGATGTGGAACATTAAACTTTCTCCATCTTGCTGTTTATCCACTCCAGAAAGAAGGAAACACAGCCCCACTCTGCTCCAGATGTGGAAGATTAAATTTTTACTTTCTACTTTCCGTGTGTTTACTTGTTTATCCACTCCAGGCAGCAACAAACAGAGCCCCGCACAAAATTCCACCAAATATCCACGAACCTTCTGTGATGCTTTCCAATTTATTTATTTACTTTGTTCCGTGGTTCAACCACTCCAAGTAATAGTTTTATATATATATACATATTATATATATATATATCTATATATATACATATATATATATATATATATATATATATATATATATATATATATATATATATATATATATATATATATATATATATATATATATTATTTTTACCACTGCTGTGCAGTGTTCAGCAAGTCTCTCCCAGCAGGCCCAGACTCGTCGGCAGATGCCACTGTCATAATTGCAAAAACACAACCACCAACTCCAATGGTGAATGTAAAGACGAGCCACATATACAAATATGTATGTACATATATTACCTACTGGTAGTCACCAGTAGGTATAGTTAGGACCATGTTTCCTTTGAAAAAGCATTTGTTGGTATGCCTATATCTTAGGCACCGGTTGATACATCTTCAAAATTAATTCCAAAAAGAGGGTAACAAATATTTTTGTTCTGCATAGAAAGTTTTGGGGTGATCTGTCAAGCGGGGGCTGAGAAAAGGTGGTATCAAAAAAGTTGCGTTTCCCATGTTACTTCCCATAGGACCTTTGGAGACAACTACAGCCTGAACTGCTGGATGGAATTACACCAAATTTGGCAGAAGGCTAGCTTTCGGTACAAAGGTTGTGCTTTTGCTTATTTGGTGTAAATGGGTCCAGTAGTGTTTTGAGAAATTTAGGGAAATCCTAATTTGAATATCTCTGGCTGTGGCAGTGTTGCAATTATTTCACATAAATTCACAAATTTTTTGTTAATGTGCGTAAGAGAAGAAGTGCTGTAGTTGGCTGACCACAACCTCACTAGATAGTAGCAGCCACCATTTTATTTCAACAGGGGTAAAAATCCTAATTGAAAGTGGCATAAGGGGCCAGGATGATGGTACCCTGAACCCAGGAGTATGTTAGAGGTGTGTCAGACGGGCAAAATATGGGTTTAAAATAATTTTGCCTCACCTTGTGCGATATTTTCAAATTTTCATGAATGTGAAAACATTTGAAATAAACAACAAAAACTCATTCATAAACTAATGCATTCATAGTAGTAGTACAAAACTTTATCGACTTTCAAATAAGTTATAAAAGTGAAAAATAAAACAAGCCCATATATAAGAGCACAATAAATACACTACTATAAAATAATAAAAGAATAAATAGCAAAAAAACATATGTTGTTAATTTAGCCCTTCGCACACATTTACGTGGCCTAGTCAGATTGACACCAGTACGCCCATAGACTTTCTTGCAATTATTACGGAACATAAAAAAATCTCCAAAATTCCACACATTTCAATAGAAGATAAAAACTGTAAGCTGGTGTACGCAATACGACACTGATGCAATTTAATCGATCTTAAAAGAGGCATTAAAAGGCTCTTTCTCTGTTTATCATAAAATTTACAAAAGAGGACCACATGTATCGTGGTTTGAGGTGCCTTTGCATCACAAGGACATGCCCCTAAGGTTGTACTCCAATAATTCATGTTTGGAAAGGTTACTAGGCGAGTAACATTAATCTTGTAAGGACAAAATGATGGCGAGGATTTACCACGTTTACCAAATAGGGCTGCATGCCCTCTGTAGACAAGATTAGTTGGGTAGACATAACACTACACTTTTTTGATTCTACTTCCCATCGCTGTTCTTCTAAATGTTTCAATGTTTAGGTCCTCAGTGCCTTCCTAGTATTTTTTTCCAGTAGTTCTGAATTTGTATGATATTCTTTACTGCCCATATTTTCAAAAAAGGTCATAATATACCTAAGCCAGGGGAGTCTTAGGGAATATGTTGACGCCATACAATCAGATAAGATTGCCTTGTTTAATCCAGTATGCTTAGAGGTCCAAACTTTCTGCCACAATAATAATGGCTGTATCTTTATTAAGTCAACTAGAAAGGAGACCCCCAGATCTGCATGACTAATATATGACGATGTACCATTTGGTACCATTAACAAGTGTCTCAGAAAGTCATTTTCACCGTCTGGATCAGGTTGCAGTTAGTATGTCCCCAGATACCTGATCCATACATGGCAGCTGGAATACACCTGGCTCTAAAGATTTTTAGCATGTTCTGCGGGGTAATCCCCCCTAACCTTTTTGAAAAGATTTTCAAGGCCGCCGTTCTTTTGATAATCTGGACTTTTTTCATTTTCATGCAGTGTGCCCAGGAACCCTGTTTGTCAAACATTATACCCAAATATGAGAATGTTCGAACTGTTTCAACTTTCCCCTCTTGTATAGTAATATTATAGGTCTTACCCTGCTTCCTCCCGCAGTTTATTATAAAAGTTTTAGAGCGGTTGACGGTAAGTCCCAAATCTGTCATGAAGATTATACAAGTGGTTAAAGGTTTTTTGGAGGGCTAATGGAGTCCTGGCCATAAGTACAGCTTCGTCTGCTTAGAGTAGCACCAGGACAGCGCGGTTGCTTATTTGGGGGAGATCCTTACATTTAGTTATCAGTTCACGTTCTAAGTTGCTTATATATAATGAGAACAAGAGTGAAGCTAGTTCACAGTCTTGGCATACTCCTCTGTGCATGCCAAAAGGCCTAGTGCATTCCCCTCTTATCCCGTACCTCACTCTTGCTCTGCACCCTGTATACAGGTCCCGAATAAACGGAATGATTGTTGATTCTACCCCTATGCTACTTAAGATGTCCCATAACTTCCCGTGTATTACACAGTCAAATGCTGAAGATAGATCTATAAAGGACAAGTACAAATTACCCTCCCTAATCCTTGTGTACTTCCCAGTTATAATGCTAGATTCAGGTCCTGTTCCACCATACCTATTCCTGTGCGGAAACCGTACTGTACTGGAGATAAAATACCATTCTTCCACCCATGTTTGAAGTCTATTCAAAATAATTCTCCCCGCTAATTTAGCTGACGTATCAAGAAGGGAGATTGGCTTATAACAAGCTGGGTTAAGGCGGTCGCCTTCTTTAGATATAGGGACGATGATAGAATCTCGCCACGATGATGGTGGGCCTTGTATACAGAATGCCCTCAATGTCTGCGTCAATAAGGGGACCCATATTTGCATGTTTGCCTTATATAGATCTACCGGCACACCATCAGGGCCCAGTGCTTTCCCCGCTTTGCTTGAGTTTATGGCTTCCACTACCTCCTCTAGACCAAACTGGGGTTTTTTGATCAAACGTGGGCCTTCCTGAGCAGCTAAACCCGTTAAGGGATCCGTTGGCTCCATATCACTGGTCTGACAATATATTTTAGAAAAATATTCAATCCAATCCTCTTTTGATATGGCAATTTCCATTCTAGGGACATGTCAGCTAGAATAGGAGTATTTATTGTTTTCCAAAAGAGGATATTGTGTAAGGCTAGCTTTATGTAAAGTTTCCCACAGGTTTCCCTTCAAAGTGGAGTTCCTTTTTTTTATGGCTATCTTACATTCCTGTCTACACATACGTATTTCGATTGGGCATCTTGTTGGGGCACGTAAGGCATTTTTTAATCTCTTGTGTGCTTTTGTGCAATCATGATCAAACCAGCCCATTTCCTTTTTCTCTCCTACTTTTCCCATCTTAATTGTGAGAGCTTCTTTCACACCTTGCGTTATCTGCGAAAAGGCACTTAAGCATTTTCCTGGATCTATATCAACACTAAGGCAGTCGGCAAAGGCTTGATTGTGGTCGCAGATTAGGTGTTTCAATAAGGCCTTTGGATCTGTCTGCGACCATCGGAGTGTGTATCCATTGCGTTGAGCTAGTTCAATATAATTTACCAACACAACCTTATCCACTTTTGCCGATGTAAAGGGAATTAGTGGAATTTTCAGGCTCTGCGGGAAATGATCGCTTATTGCAATATCATGAAGTGTATAGTTGGTAAGATAATGTGCAAAATGGGTGGAGATTAGAACATAGTCAATCATTGTGTCAGCGCCCCTTCCATTGAAAGTTGGTTTAAAGTGTGGAACTTCGAAATATAATTCATTGACAAAGGACATGTCATATTTTTGGGCCAGTAGGTTCATCGCATCACCTTGAATATTATGTGAGAATTGACTCCTTAAGCCAGTGTCTTCAGTATGCCAGTCACATACCTTCTCTGAGGTTTCTTTGCAAAGGTGGACATTAAAATCACCACCCCATATAATAAAGGTCTCACGTTTATTGTTTGCACATATTTTCTCTAAATCCTCTCCCATCACCGTTAAAATATTGGGGGCTTCTCCTGATGGTGCATTATTGTAAAAATTAATAATTACTAGCTGAGTCTTCTGGTCTAAGTTGCTCTCAATCATTTGATAATGCGGTATCGTGATTTGCGTCTTTAGGTTCTGTTTCGGCAGCTTGTTGGATATATATGTACATAAGCCTCCTTTTGGCCTGCCATGTTTAGTCTGTATAGCTGATGTATGAAATGTTTTGTAACCATTTATATGAACAGGATTTGATAGCCAGTTTTCCTGGAGGCATAAACATGAGAAGTCTTCAATAAAGATCACCCAGAGCTAGTTATTAATCGTATTAGTTAAGCCTGCCACATTCCAATAAAGTAGAGCTATTTCTGTTTTTTGCTGGGAATGGCAATGTACTTTATTTATAATTAGGGGGGGTGTACCACCATCTATTGAATACGTTGTTATCGAAGGGGGGTCACTCTGATTTGACTGTCTCCCTGCTATATTTCTTTCAGGTACCACTTCAAGAGCTGTATCTTTCTTGTTCATGCTGCCCCCTTCTGTATTTATTCCCGGCGCCGTTTCCTGGGGTGTACCTCTTTTATTCATGCTAAGTCAATCTATACCTTCTAAAGTTGTAAGAGATTGAAATCTATTACAAGAAAGAATGGGGTCAGGGCTGATTAGGGGTATTTTATGTGCTGGTCACTAATTCATTCAATCATACATGCACTCAGAGACTCATGCACCCTCTCACACACCCACTCACACACTAATGCACCCACTCAGACCCACTCATAGACTTTTTCACACAATTTCAGACCCACTTAGACAACCATGCACCCACTCACAAATCCTCTGATAGAGACAGGCCCTGTGGCCAACCTGGGTGCGCAAAGGCTGTGCGTGGTATGGGGTTGGGTAGGTATATGGGCTTCACTGCAAGGCTTGGCAGTAGGCCAAGCCTTGTGACTAAACCCCCACCACCCCGAGCACAGCCAAAGGCTGTGTGTGGCAGGGGTTCAATAATGTATAGTAATTAAAATTACTTTACTTTAAAAAAACATAGAAATTCACTGAAAAAAACACAAAGGTTACAGGGACGTTATACTTAGGTTTTGAATTTACTCATACAAAACCATAGAAATTCAGCAGCTAAGATTTCTTTCAAGTAACTATAACTTGCATCCTAAGGTATTGATAACTCACTCCCTTGCCATGCACAGTGATTACTCTTCATATTATTTTATTGGTGAGATCTTGTATGGCATCTTTGATATTATCAATGCAACATTTACAATAAAAATATTGATAAGAAAACTGTGCATGGCAAGGGTGCAAGTTATAGTTACTTTTAGTCGCTATGAGTGATCCCTAGACCAAGCTTAGGGGCTCAGGGTGACCCTACCCTGGCCCCTTTTCTTTTCTCCAACTTTTGTTAGGTGACTTTGCTGAAGCCAAGTCCTACAATAGCTGGCAACACTTCCTTGTTGAATGTTGGCAGCTAATCAGATATCAGCACAGGGACAGTTGGAGCCATGAAGGATCCACGTCCCTAGATATCTCTATATATTTAAACTCTAATATCTCAAAAACTACTGAATGTATTTACACCAAATCACAAAAAGCCTTCTTTCTGAGCCAAGAGCTAGCATGCTGCCAAATTTGGTGTAATTCTGTCTAGCGGTTTTTTGAAGGAGAATTGCTATTTTTTTAATTCTATTTCCTTACTATAACATCACTGTTAGCTTTGTTGTTTTAGTGAATTTCTATGGTTTTCAAAACGTAAAGTAATTTTGATTACTATACGTTTATCCAACCACCGCTGCACACAAACTTTGGCCAACCCCTGTAACAACCAAAATCCACGTTGCGTAAGACCTTCGGCTGTGCACAGCAGGGGTTGGCCACAGGCCACTAGCTATTTTTTTCATATTATATGCATTAACTGAATCCAAGCTGCACAAAAGTAAGTAGAAAAATAATATAACAGCTATTCATCACTATGTTAACTATGAAAAAAACATTAAACAATGTGATCAGTGATGTTTTCAGTGGAGTCATTTGAGATGTTAGTGGTGTCATAAATAATGTCATAGAACATGTCATGAGTGATGTCATATTTGAGGTAATAAACAGTGCATAGTGGGGACCCAAGTTATAGTTAGTGCTGCTAACTATAACTGCTGAATTTCTGTGTTTTTTAGTTTAAAACATTAATGTTGTCAGTGAGGAATCCACCTAAATATAACGTTACATTAACCTTTGTTTTTCAGTGATTTCCTAAACATTTTTTATAAGAAATCATATATTTTAATTACAAATAACTATAATGTTATTTCAACATTTTCAGTAATCTATAATAGACTAGCTAATAAAACATGTCTTGATATTTTTAAGTCATGCTCTCACTAGACTCTTGCACGATTGTTCCAAATTTAAAGTCAGCCTATAGAAAAGCTCATATTGTTTATCAAGTAACTGCGCACCATACAGACAGCAGTTGGTCACAACCTAACTTACTTTTGTAACTGCCAAAAACCTACCAATTGCATTTCTAATTTTGCGACCCTCGCATTTTTTCTTTCCTCATGTGACCCTATAATGCTCCTGAAACTTACTCATTCTGCTGAGCACTCCTCTTGTGATTGAGGTCTCCTTACAGCACCATGGTTCGCTTGTGGATTTTGGAACACATCTTAGTCCACTGGGCTAAAGAACATGCCATTTATTGTGGTACTGAGAAAAATCTTGGATTTCCAAACATAAGTTGGACTGGCTTTAGAAGTATGAAGTGCCATCAATTGTTACCAACGGTTGAGAGCATTAGCTCACGGTGGTGGCCATGACCAAGGCACAATTACAGGTGTTGTGCTTGAAATCCAAATAAAGGAGATCTTTGCACAACTGATGCCTCTATTTCCTCAGACTGCCTTTGAATATTTAAGTATATGTCAAAGGCAGAAGTCAATGGTCAACAAAGGTTTTGTACTAAGTTTGCGAAATCTTGGAAGCATGTCAATTAAACAGTTTATGCAGTTCTCCAGGACTATGGCATAGGTTCAGCATGTTACAACAACATTCAGTTTTATGTACCAGGTGTCTGTGGGCGAGATAGAGTACACTTACTACAGAAAGGTAAAGTATATTCGTTAGAATACATCCAGTTCTATGTGTAACTGAATACTACATACTATAAGCTCTAACACAAAGACTCCTGTCAGAGCCACCCTATTGCAACATTATGGTTGTCATTACAGGTTTTGTGGTCTTGGGGCCACCATGCTGGCGTTGGCAGTCTTGCCGCCAATGGCCTGGCGGTGAAGACTGCCATATTATCACCATGGCAGTCCTCCCAACAGAATACAGCCAATACACCACCAGTACAGACAGTGCGGTCTGACCGCTGCAGATGCTGGTAGGCACCTTCAGACCAGCGGGGAGCAGGTTTCTGCCAGACATATAATGAGGCTGCGTACCACCAGGGTTTCCGCCGCAGTCATACTGCCACAAAAACCCTGGCAGAAACATAAAAGGAAACACTCACCTTCAGAAACACAGAGCTGACCAGAGTTCCATGGAACCAAAACTCGAAGTCCTCCCACTGCTCCTGCCCCTTCAACATCCCAGATCAAACAGTGAAGATAACAACCGTAAGTACACACACCTAACACAGGAGGGAAAGGCATTAGTACACATCCACACACAACACACACAGCTGGGATGCCTTGTGAAGGGCACACATGCACATACCAGCACACCCATATGAACACACATACACCTCGACATATACACACACACACACACATACTACACACGCATGCACACGAACTACACACATCACGGCCAACACAAACGTGACATACACACACCAACCCGCACGCACACAACAGCGTCAAAGTCAAACACATTCATACACAACACCACGGACTCACACAACCACATCAGAACCGCAACTACACATATGCTTCATCAACCACTCTCACTGCACACCTCCACATCACAACACATACACGCAATGTTGGAAAGTGGATTATTGGTAGGGGAAGGTAAGTACCTGAAATTAGCAATAGGCCACTAACCCCACTAAGTTCAGATAAAATCTCAATAAAATAAAACTAGCTCAACCACTGGTAGCTTGGCAACAAGTAACCAGGCTTAACTTAGGAGACAAAGGCCCTTATTATGACATTGTCGGTAAATGGCGCTTACCGCCATGCTGATGCCTGCCAACTTACTGCCACGCTGGCGAATATCCGTTCACCATATTATGACACACACACACCCAAATCCAACAGAATACAGTAACGTACACAAATCCACCAGACCAAAGGTCAGTGATAAAGTGGCGGTCCCAAAACCACACCGTTTTGCCAACAGAACAATGCCCATCACATTATGGCCCACAAATCACCACGGCGGACATTCAACAGCGGTAAACCATTGGCAGTACATACCGCTGTGCTCACAATGGACACTCCTATACAAAACAACACTACATTGGACAATTCAAACAACACACACCTGACATCCTAACACACACCACACCCACACACCCACACCAATATAAAACGCACACCCACACCACCCACAACCCTTTACCAAAAACTATTGCCACCATGAGACTGAGAAAAAGAGCACAGAGACAATTAGACACACATACACCACTCACAAACATACACCCCTCATGCACTCTACATCACACACCCCACCACATTACCCAACACACCCTCACCAACACACATCATGCCACACCCATGGCACCACAAAGCACCCCCTTTTCACTGAGGAGGAGTTAAGGTTCATGGTGGAGGAAATAATCAGGGAAGAGCCACAGTTTTTTAGAGCACAGGTGCAGCAGATAAAAATAGCAAGGAAGATGGAGCTATGGTGGAGAATCGTGGACATGGTCAACGCCGTGGGACAGAATCCAAGAACAAGGGATAACATCAGTAAGAGTTGTAGCAACCTACGGGGGAAGGTACGTTCCATAGCAGCAAGACACCAGCTCACCGTACAGAGGACTGCCGGTGGACACCTACCTCCTCCCCCACAACTCACAGCATTGTAGGAGCAAGTCTTGGCATTACTGCATCCCGAGGGATTTGCCGCAGTTGGAGGAGATCTGGACACTGGTAAGTCTTCTTTTAACATTTATTACCCCCCATACTTTCATGCCATCAAACACCCTCACCTTCACTCCTATCACTCCACCACATCCCACACATTCCACATCACATCTCACTATTCCCAATGCCAAGCCCTGCATGCTGTACCAATGCATTGACACCCCTCCGAGCTCTGCATGGACACTCATCAGTGAAGCATGCACAGCATAGGTGTTAGACTTTTCATCTTTGGTGTGGTCTCCCTTAACTTTTTGCCTCTGTTTCCCAGGTTGTTGATGGGTGCTGGACTCTTTTTTGCTGTTTTAGTTACTCTGGGCACTTTACCACTACTAGCCAGTGCTAAAGTGCAAGTGTTCCTAAACAAAAAGTGTAGCAATTGGTTGATCCATGATTGGCATATTTTATTTACTAGTAAGTCCCTTGTAAAGTGCACTAGAGGTGCCCAGGGCCTGTAAACCAAATGCTACTAGTAGGCCTGCAGCCCTGGTTGTGCCACCCACCTAAGTAGCTCTGTAATCAGAGTCTGTGTGTGCAGTTTTAAATTGTAAATTCAACTTTGCAAGTGTACCCACTTACCAAGCTTAAACCTAGCCCTTTCCTACATGTAAGGCGCTCCTAAGGTAGGCCCTAGGTAGCCCCATGGGCAGGGTGCAGTGTATGGTTAAGGTAGGACATATAAGCCCTCATCACAACCTAGAGGTCGGTGATAAAGCGGCAGTAATACCGCCAACAGGCCAGCGGTAACAAAAATTGAATTATGACCACAGCAGAAACTGCTCAGACAGACAGCCACTTTAGCTCACCGACCGCCATGGTGGTATCAACAAGCACCATGGCAGTAACCGCCAATGGCCAGGCGGAAGACAATGTACCACCCACTGTATTACGACAGGCCTATCTGCCACCTTTTCTGGGGCAGTACCAACGACATCAAAAGCACGGCGGAAACAGAACACAGAAGTTAAAGGACTCACTTCTAGAGACTCAGGGAACAACCACGAAGCCATGGAGCCCAAGCTGTGCATATTTCCCATGCTCGTCTACCTTTTCCTGAATTATGAGCAGCAACACCGGCGAAGATAACCACGGTGAGCACTGCTGCCTAGCACACAAGGGAGGGGGGAGGAAAAAGAGAGTGACACACACATGCAACATGCAACACCCCCACCCCCAACACCATACACACAACCAGATGCACAAACATTACATATCCACCCCGTACCCCTCAGGAATAATGCAAGGACAAACTGATTTGAAGAAAGTGAGTATAATACAATAAAATAGCATGAACAACTGCATCTAAATGCAAACGTATATACATATTTACAAATGGAGGGACACTGCCAAGTCCTCAATGTCTGTGGGCCACAGGGCCACATCAAATAGGCCAAGGCCCCACTGCTTGGTCCTGGGGAGTGAGAGGCCACAGTCTCTCTAGTGGGTGGTTTGCCCACTGCTTGGTCCTGGACAGTGCAAGGCCACAGTCTCTCTAGTGGATGGCTTCTCCACTGGTTCTGGAGGGGTCCTTGGGCCCACTGTGCTTCATCCTGGGAAGGATGGGGTAAGTGGATGGCTTCTTCCACTGGTTCTGGAGGGGGGCTTTTGCCCAGTGTGCTTTATCCTGAGAAGGATGGGGTCAGTTGATGGCTTCTTCCACTGGTTCTGGAGGGGACTTTGTGCCCATTGTGCTCCATCCTGGGAAGGATGGTGTGAGTAGATGGCTTCTTCCACTTGTTCTTGTCCACTTGTTCTTGTGCCCAGTTTGCTTCATCCTGGGAAGGATGTGGTGAGTAGATGGCTTCTTCCACCGGTTCTGGAGGAGGCATTGTGCACTGTGATGCAGATCTTGGGGAGGGCAAGGTCACAGTCTCTCCCCTGGGTGTCAGACTGACAGGATTTGCTGGGGCAAGGATGCACAACAGCCCATGGAGGCAGGACTACACACTGTCCACCAGCGGTGATGGCTGTTCCGTGGTGGCAGTGGCGGTGCTGGTGGAGGTGCTGCCAGTGGCGGGGGGAGGCTCCAGCCCATCCCCTGCAGCCTCGGATAGCTGCCCAATGGGGCTGCTGCTGCTGGCAGTGGTACTGGTGGCGGTGCTGGCAGTGGTGGGCGGAGGCTCAAGCCCATCCCCTGCAGCCTTGGACGGCTGCCCACTGAGGCTGCTGCTGCAGGCAGTGGTGCTGGTGGCAGTGCTGGTGGTGGTGCTGATGGCAGTGCTGGTGGCAGTGCTGGTAGCAGTGGGGGGAGGCTCCAGCCCTTCCTCTGCAGCCTTGGAATGCTGAAACATCATGATTGGTGGTGGGGGCTCAGAATGAGTCCCAGCACCAGGCCTCCTGTCCTTCCTGCCTGCTGGGGCAGGCCCCTTGCACTTCCTGTCAGCAGCCGGGGATTGTCCCTTGCCCTTCCCTTTAGCAGCTGGTGGTGCCTTCTTGCCCTTCCCTGTCACAGCTGTTGATGCCTCCTTGTCCTTTCTTGATGCACCTGGTTCAGGCACCCTGTCAGTGTTGCTGCCTTGTGCCCTGGGATCTTCTCCCACCTGCAGTAGCTGTCAACACTACTGAGGCCGTGGACTGGGTGGCTGAGGTGCTCGCCTGGGCTCTGACCACCCTGGCCAGATGAGAAGGACGGGGTGAGTGGTTGGGAAGAGGTCAAGGGTGGAGAGGAAAAGCTTCTTAGGGGCTTTGGGGTGGGAAGAAGGTGAATGTTTGGGAGTGGAAGAAGAGGAAGTGGTTGTAGGAGGTGTCTGTCTACTGTGTTTGGGTGAAGTTGCATGGGCTGGATGCTGTTGTGAGGTGGATGGCTGTTTGGTGTCTGAGTGCTTGTGTTTCTGTAGTTTGGTTGGAGGGGTACAGACACAGTGGGAGAGGACACAGGGGACGTGTGCATGGATGTGGGGGTGGTGACTTCCAGTGATGGGTGTGTAGTGATAGGCGTAATGGTGGTAGTGGATGAGGATGTAGTGCATGTAGACACAACTCGGAGGGAGGTGGACGAAGAGGAGGAGGGGGACACAGTGGAGGCAGTGGATGTTGGTATGTTTGATTCTGTATGGTGTTTGTGTGACTGCCTGTTGTAGGAAAGTACCATCTTGCCTGGCATGTTACCCCCATTTTTACATGTATGTATGTTTGTTTTTGCCTGTGTCACTGGGATCCTGCTAGCCAAGACACCAGTGCTCATAACGTGTGCCCTTTATGTGTTCCCTGTATGGTGCCCAACTGTATCACTGAGGCTCTGCTAATCAGAACCTCAGTGTTTATGCTCTCTCTGCTTTTAAAATTGTCACTGCATGCTAGTGACTAATTTTACCAATTCTGATTGGAACACTGGAAAACCATTATAATTCCCTAGTATATGGTATCTAGGTACCCAGGGTATTGGGGTTCCAGGAGATCCCTATGGGCGGCAGCATTTCTTTTGCCACCCATAGGGAGCTCAGATAATTCTTACACAGGACTGCCACTGCAGCCTGAGTGAAATAATGTCCATGTTATTTCACAGCCATTTTACATTGCACTTAAGTAACTTATAAGTCACCTACATGTCTAACCCTCACTTAGTGAAGGTTAGGTGCAAAGTTACTTAGTGTGAGGGCACCCTGACATTAGCCAAGGTGCCCCCACATTGTTCAGGGCAATTTCCCCAGACTTTGTGAGTGCGGGGACACCATTACATGCGTGCACTACATATAGGTCAATACCTATATGTAGCGTCACAATGATAACTCCGAACATGGCCATGTAACATGTCTTAGATCATGGAATTGTCCCCCCAATACCATTCTGGTAATGGGGGGACAATTCCATGCATCCCTAGGGCTCCAGCATAGAGCCCGGGTACTGCCAAACTAACTCTCTGGGGTTTTCTCTGCAGCTACCACTGCTGCCAACCCTCAGACAGGTTTCTGCCCCCCTGGGGCCTGGGTAGCCCAGTACAGGAAGGCAGACCAAAGGATTTCCTCTGAGAGAGGGAGGTACACCCTCTCCCTTTGGAAAAAGGTGTTAAGGGCCTGAGAGGAGTAGCCTCTCCTGGCCTCTGGAAATGCTTTGAAGGGCACAGATGGTGCACTCCTTGCATAAGCCAGTCTACACCAGTTCAGGGATCCCCCCAACCCTGCTCTGGTGTGAAACTGGACAGAGGAAATGGGAGTGACCACTCCCCTGACCAGCACCTCCCAAGGGGAGATGCCCAGAGCTCCTCCAGTGTGTTCCAGACCTCTGCCATCATGGATGGAGAGGTGTGAGGGCACAATGGACACCTCTGAGTGGCCAGTGCCAGCAGGTGACGTCAGAGACCCTTCCTGAGAGGTGCTTACCTGGTTAGGTGGCCAATCCTCCTCTGAGGGCTATTTAGGGTCTCTCCTGTGGGTTTCTCTTCAGATAATGAATGCAAGAGCTCACCAGAGTTCTTCTGCATCTCTCTCTTTGACTTCAGCCAAGGATCGACCGCTGACTGCTCCAGGACACCTGCAAAACCGCAACAAAGCAGCAAGACGACTACCAGCAACATTGTAGTGCCTAATCCTGCTGGCTTTCTCGACTGTTTCCAGGTGGTGCTTGCTCTGAGGGCTATCTGCCTTCACTCTGCACTGGAAGCCGAGAAGAAATCTCCTGTGGGTCGACGGAGTCTTCCCTCTGCTAATGCAGGCACCAAACTTCTGCATCACCATTCCTCTGGGTCCCCTCTCATCTTGACGAGCGTGGTCCCTAGAACAAAGGAGATGGATCAAAGTGGCTGCAACAGTCCAGAGGTCCTTCTGTCCAAATTTGGTGGAGGTAAGTCCTGGCCTCCCCATGCCAGATAGTAATCCTGTTTACTGGTGAACTGCAGCTGCTAGGGCTTCTGTGACATTTTGCAAGGAATCCTTCATACACAGCATAGCCCAGGTCCCCAACACTCTGTCCTGCATTGCTCAACTCACTGAGTTGACCACCGACTTCGTGGGACCCTCCTTTGTAGTGTTGAGACAACTGCTGTGCTCAGATTTCTTGAATGCCTGTTCAAGTACTTCTACGGGTGCTGCCTGCTTCTGCATGGACTGTCTGTGCTGCTGAACTCCTCCTCCAAGGGGTGACCTCCTGGTCCTTTCTGGCCCGAGCAGCACCCATTATCTTCAACCGCAACCTTTGTAGCTATCAATGCTTGTTTGTGGTCTTCCTGCATGGAAACAACGCTGCATCCTCCAGAGCGCCGTGGGACATCGTCTGTGCAAAGGAGAAGTTCCTGGCATCTTCTGTTGTTGCAGAATCCACCCAGAGGCAGCCATTTTGCACCTTCATCCGGGGTTTAGTGGGCTCTGCCCTCCCCTGGACACTTTCGTGTCTCTTGGACTTGGTCCCCTTCCTTTGCAAGTCCTCAGGTCCAGGAATCTGTCTTCAGTGCTTTGCAGTCTGTTGTTGTCTTTGCACAATCTCCTAACACAACTTTAGTTTGTTTCTGGGGAAGTAGGGTAACTTTACTCCCACTTTTCAGGGTCTTGGAGTGGGGTATCTTGGACACCCTTAGGGCCGTATTTATACTTTTTGGCGCACAACTGCGCCAATGCAGTTGTGCGTCAAAAAATTTAATGCCGGCTAACGCCATTCCAAAGCGCCATGCGGGCACCTTATTTATGGAATGACGTTAGCCGGCGGAGCTGACTGGTGTGCGTCAAAAAAAATGACCCACACCAGGCAGCGCCGGCGTAGGGGAAAATGGAGCTTGGGCGTCAAAGAATGGGGCAAGTTGGTCTGAGGCTAAAAATCTGCCTCAACCCGATTTGCGCCATTCTTTTTGATTCCCACCCTCCATTGACATGACTCCTGTCTTAGCAAAGACAGGAGTCATGCCCCCTTGCCCAATGGCCATGCCCAGGGGACTTCTGTCCCCTGGGCATGGTCATAAGGCATAGTGGCATGTAGGGGGGCACAAATCAGGCCCCCCCTATGCCACAAAAAAATAAAAATAAAAATACTTACCTGAACTTACCTTAAGTTCCCTGGGATGGGTCCATCCATCCTTGGGTGTCCTCCTGGGGTGGGCAAGGGTGGCAGGGGGTGTCCCTGGGGGCATGGGAGGGCACCTCTGGGCTCCTTCCGAGCCCACAGGTCCCTTAACACCTGCCCTGACCAGGCGTTAAGAAATTACGCAAAAGCGGCTGGACGTAATTTTTTTTGACCCGCCCACTCCCGGGCGTCATTTTTGCCTGGGAGTATAAATACGGCGCACATGCCTCGGAGTAATTTTTTAGAAGGGAACGCCTACCTTGCATATCATTAACGCAAGGAAGGTGTCCACGCTAAAAAATGACGCAAACTCCAAGATCTTTGGTGCTAGACGGGTCTAACGCCAAAGTATAAATATGGAGTTAGTTTTGCGTCGGATTTGCGTAAAAAAAAACGACGCAAATCCGGCGCAAACAGAGTATAAATATGCCCCTTAGTATTTTCTGACACTCCAAGCAATCCTCTACACACTACACTAGCCCTGGGGTCCCTAAGTGGTTCGCATTCCACTTTCTTAGTATATGGTTTGTGTTGCCCCTAGGCCTATTGCATCCTATTGTGTATTTTACTTACCTCCTAAGGGAGTATATCCTGTGAGATATTTATGGCACAGTGTCACTAAAATAAAGTACCTTTATTTTTAGTAACACTGGGTATTGTGATTCTTATGATATTGTACTAGATGATATAAGTGGTATGGTAGGAGCTTTGCATGTCTCCTAGTTTATCCTAAGCTGCTCTCCTATAGCTACCTCTATCAGCTTAAGCTGCTAGAACACTACTAATGTATTAATAAGGGATAACTGGACCTGGCACAAGATGTAAGTACCATCAGGTACCCACTATAAGCCAGGCCAGCCTCCTACAGCCACACACTATGCTATATGGCCAATAACATACCCATACACCAACATATACTGGGTGGGAACCAGGGCTCACCTTCTAGCCACACCCTGTGCCTCCGTAGTTGGAAAATCCCATTAGGGATGCTGCTATTCCTCAGGTCAAAGGCATCATGCACCGACCCAGGATACTTAGCATTGATGTGAGAGATGTACTGGTCTGCCAAGCACACCATCTGCACATTCATGGAGTGGAAACTCTTACGATTCCTGAACATCTGTTCATTCTGGCAGGGGGTACAAATTCAATATGTGTTCTGTCAATCACCCCAGTTATATTGAGGATATGTCCCATTGCATAAAACCCAGCCTTCACAGTGGACAAATGCTCAACCTGGGGGAAATCAATGTAGCTGCACATCCGTTTTATCTGGGCAGACAAGACTCTTGTTAACACGATTGAGAACATTGGCTGTGACATTCCTGCTGCCAATCCACTGTCACTCGGAAAGAACCAGCTGCCAGGAAATGGAGCACTGATAGCACTTGAACAAAAGGAGGGTTCCCAATTGGATTACAGGTAGCTAATATCAGGTCAGGTTCCAATTGGGCACACAGCTCTGAGATTGTAGCCCTATCCAGTCTATAGGTGAGTATTATCTGCCGGTCCTCCAGTGAAGCCAAGTCCACCAGGGATCTCTACACAGGGGTATGTCTCCACCTCCTATTCATCTGCAGCGGTAGGTAACTAAGGGCCACAAGAGTGAATAGACTGTCACAAACTGAAAAATGGAGCCACAACATCAGTCTACAATGTGCAAACATGTTATGGGACAGTGTAATTTGTGAAGTATGTGCCTATTGATCGTGCGATGCATCAATTATGGATATGTCTGTTTACCCCCCCTGAAATGGTGACTGTCTGTCCTGTGTGGAGGGACAGGTGGAAGTAAGTTAATGCCGCCGGCATTGTGTGCCATGGCGGTAGGCGGTTGTGAACCACCGTTCAATTCCTCATTGGTTAATATTGGGCCCCATGGGGTGCAGTGGGCCAATGGGGATATACACTGGTGGTGGCAGTATGCACCACCGCGGACGTGACCTCGATTTTCTATCTGATTCCTCACTTGTTTCCTGGCCTTCCATAGGAAAGGACCTATACTGCATGTGCTGCTGTGACCTGTGTCTGGAACCAACCATGGCCCATGTGACCGGGGAAAGGGCCCCAGCCTTCACTTCAAAGGAGATGGAGAGACTGGTGGATGCGGTCCTACCCCAGTACGGACTGCTTTATGGGCCTCCAGACCAACAGGTGAGATACGATGCATATGGCATGAATGCATGGAGTTGTGTGTGAAGGCCTTGTGTAAGGGGGTGGATGGATGTCCTCTTGGCAGTGTACAAGTTGTGGGCTGTCAATGGTGATGCAAACAGGTATGATGGGCCATTTGTGTGACAGACTGGACTGTTTGTCGTATGGTGATCTCCTGTCTGTATTGCCTCTGCAGGTCAGTGCCCATCAAAAGAAGGAAATATGGCGTGTCATCTCCAAGGAGGTGTGGTCCCTGGGGGTCTATGGCAGGTGGAGCACCCACTGTCGCAAACAGTGGGAGGACCTGAGACGCTGGGCATGGAAAACCACGGAGGCCCAGCTGGGGATGGCCTCCCAACAAGGAAGGGTTGCCCATCGGACCCTGAACCCCCTGATAGCCAGTATACTGGCGGCAGCCTACCCTGCGCTGGATGGGCGCTTGAGGGCATCACAGCAGCCACGGCTGGTGGGGTGGTATCAGGGGGGTGGTTGTGTGTCAGTGGATGCCGCTAGGCCAGGCCAAACATAGCAGCTTAGGTCCTCTGGTGGCTAAAGGTTTGAATGTGAAATACTGCTTACCTAGCTTGTTAGTATTCACTTCTGGGCAGGGCTGTGTGGGTCCCAGGTGTAATGCAGTTGATGGTGTGTGCCCCTTCTCATTCCTTGGTGACTAGCCATTTCACTGGTAGTGCCATGCATCATGCGTAGGCCTGTTCCCTGTGCATGAGGGTGCTGTGTACGCTAACGGTGATGTTGGCGCAGTCATTGATCTAATGTATCTTTTTTCTCTTCCCCCCTTTCCTGTTTGGTCATCCTGTCCTTCTGTGCATTAGCATCATCTGTCGGAGGAGCAGTGGCATTGGCAATAGAGGGTGCTGCATCCCACAGGTCCCTGGAGGCAGCGTCCACCGACACTGAGGGCACCATTGGGATGGAGGGCAACGGAAGCACCATGACAGAGACTGGAGTGGACAACACAGACTCTGATACCTCTGCCAATGGGAGGTCCCTGGTGATGGCGGATACCTCTGTGACCACCCCAGCTGCAGGCACAGCTGCCACCCCTTATACCAGCACCACCCGACTAGTAGCCCCTCAGCAAGTTGCCCATGCCCTCTCACCGAGGAGTGTGGGCATCTCCTTCTCCCTAGGCCCTGTCCCAGTGAGCCCTGCTGCCCTGAGAAAGGAGGCTATTGACCACCTGAGATCCATCTCTGTAGGGCAATCAACCAATGTGAATGCCCTCCAGGGGCTGGCAGCCCAGATGCAACAGTGCAATGCATTCCTGGAGAGCATTCAGTGTGGATTTGCGGCCTAACAGAGATCAATTCAGGCTCTGGCCTCCTCTCTGATGGCAGCCATTGTCCCTCTTTCAACTGTCCCCCCACCAACTTCCACTTCCCAGTCCCATTCTCCTCAAACCCAACCCATCCCAAGCACACAGCCAGATTAGCATGCACACAAGACAACACCCAAGAGTGGCACAGACAAACACAAACACCACACTTCATCCCACAGGCACTCCCACAAACACCATTCAGTTGTAGACACAACAACATCCACTGTCTCCACTCTCTCCCCCTCCTCCTCCTCCTCCTCATCCTCCACTTCCCAGCCTGTTACGTCTACACTCACACCTGAATGCACTACATTAATATCCACTACCAGCATCATCACCACACCAAGCAGAACACACACCTCACTGGCAGACACCTCCACAACATCCATGAACACGTCCCCTGTGTTCTCTCCCACTGTGTCTGCCCCCTCCTAAAGGACACAAACACAAGCACTCAGACACTCAACAGCCACCTACCTCACAACAGCATACAGCACATGCACCTGCACCCAAATCCAGCAGACATGCACCTTCAACAACCACTCCCTCATTCTCCACTCCCATTACTCCTACCTCTTCCCACTCCAACGTCCTCAAAAAGCTTTATCTTCCCACGATTGACCTCTTCCCTACCCCTCCCCCCAGTCCTGCACGTATGGGCAGAGTAGCAAGGACCTAGCCCAGCACCTCAGCCAAACAGTCCACAGGGCCAGTGGTAGCACCAACTACTCTTGGTGGTAGGGATTCCAGACCAACAACACAGAAGGGGAAGGAGCCTGCACCAACTGGAAAGAAGAAGAAGGAGCCTGAACCAGCTGGAAAGAAAGGTAAGGAGCCTGCACCAGCTGGAAAAAGTGGAAGGAGCCTGCACCAGCTGTAAAAAAGGGGAAGGAGCCTGCACCACCAGGTAGAGTGGGGAAAGAGCCCATCCACCCCTGCCAGGAAGGGTAAGGTATCCCTAACCCATGACCAGAAGGAGAGGAGGCAATCTACGCCAGCTGAAGTTGCCAGCCAAACATTGCCACCACCAGCAGCTGTCACAGTGCCCCCACCGCCAGCCGTGGTTGTGCAGCCATCAGAGAGTTCAGGGGCTGACCAGGAGCATCCCCCAACCACCACCACAGTGCAGACATTGGAGAGTGCAGGGGCTGACCAGGAGCATCCTCCAACCACCACCACAGGGCAGCCATCAGAGAGTGCAGTGGCTGACCAGGAGACTCCCACAACCACCACCACAGTGCAGCCATCAGAGAGTGCAGGTGCTGACCAGGAGCCTCCTCCAACCACCACCACAGTGCAGCCGTCAGAGAGTGCTGGGGCTGAACAGGAGCCTCCCCCAACCACCACCACAGTGCAGCCCTCAGAGTGTTCATAGGCTGACCAGGAGCCTCCCACAACCACCACCACAGTGAAGCCATCAGAGAGTACAGGGGCTGACCAGGAGCCATTGGAGACACAGGGAAGAACCATGCCTTCATGGAACCCGAACTGCAAGACTTCCCGATGATCTTCTATGTTATGCTCTACCTGGAACACCAACACCGGCGAAGACGACGACGGTGAGAACAGCTGCCTAGCCCAATCCAGGGTTTAGGGTGGCCATCATGTAGCTGGGACATTTGGGTGTCGATTGTCCAGCTCATAAATTAAAATGGCTGCTCTGTTTACTCACATGTCCCAGGTGTGGCAAGGACACAACGGGGGCATATTCCTCATGCACCTATGCCATCACATTTTAGATGGAGCACCCTGCCTTAGGGATGTGAGGCCGGCCAAAGGGGTGACTTACCTATAGTAAATGCAGTGTATGGTGGACAAGGCACACAGGCAGTGTACCATGTCGAGTTTGCATTTTACGTTTGCACCGGGACACTCAGCCTGAAAAGCAGTGCTGGGTTCATCTGGATGCATGGCCCTAGAGGGTGGTACAATCAGTGCTGCTGCCCTCAAGGACCTACCCACAGTACCACATTCTTCTGGGCACCTAGGTGCCCCTTTACTAAGGACCTATAGTGGTAGCTAGGGTGGTATCCAATTGTGCCAATGCATCACAACAGAGTTAGGGAAAGCGTTCTGGCCCAGGGAACCTGGTTTGCAGGGGCCCTGGGCACTACAACTCCTATAATACATAAACATCAGGCAAAAAGTGTGGGGGGGAGAACCATGTCAAAAAGAGGCCCTCTCTCACGCTACCAACCCCCCCAATGAAAGATGATGAGACTACCCTTTCCCAAGTAAGTCTTCATCATCTTAGTGGAATAATCTGGAGAGGCCATATGCATTGACATGGGCAGTCCCATGTTTCTGTTCCACTTGAAAAGTCCTTATATGGAAATGGAAGACCTAAGCAGTTTGTGGTTTTCACCTTTCATTTGTTGTAGCCATCTGAGAGGTCTGTGGTCAGTCTGAACTATGAAGTAAGAAACAAACAGGTATGGCCTCAGCTTCTTCAGGGTCCAAACCATAAAAAAAGTCTTCCCTGTCTTTGGCATTCCATTTGTATTCCCTAGGGAGTAGTTTCTTGCTGATAAAAGCAGCTGGCTTAACATTGCCATCATTATGTTTATGAGAAAGGACCACTCCTATGCTCATTTCAGATGCATCACTTTGGACTATGAATTCCCTGGAGTAGTCTGGTTCTTGTAGAACTGGAGCAGAGCACATACTTCAGAGTGTCACAGTCCTTTTGACAACTCACCTTCCACTTGATCATTTTAGGCATTTTCTCGGAGGTGAGCTCTGTGAGTGGGGCAACTATTGTGCCATAACCCTTCACAAACCTCCTGTAATACCCAAACAAGCTAAGGAATGCCCTGATTTGTGTCTGGGTTGTAGAAGATTCCCAAGCCAGAATAGTCTGAATCTTGGGTTGGAGGGGTTGCACTTGGCCTCCACCAACCAGGTAGCCCAAGTAAACAACTTTTCCCTGCCCTATCTGGCACTTACTGGCCTTGATAGTGAGGTCTGCCTTTTGCAGAGCCTCAGAAACCTTTCTAAGGTAGATCAGGTGATCCTGCCAGGTGGAACTGTAGACAGCTATGTCATCAAAGTAAGCTGCACTAAACATTTCCAGTCCAGCAAGGACTTGGTTCACCAACCTCTAGAAGGTGGCAGGTGCATTCTTTAATCCAAAGGGCATAACAATGAACTGATAATGCCCACTAGGAGTAAAAAATGCTGACCTCTATTTTGCTCCTAAGGTCAGACCAATCTGCCAGTACCCAGATGTTAAATCAAATGTACTCAGATATTTGGCAACCTCTAATCTGTCTATGACCTCATCAGCTCTTGGAAATTGGTGTGCATCAGTTTTTGTCACAGTGTTGATGCTCCTGTAGTCCACACAAAAACTCATTTCCTTTATCTCTCCTGTGGAGTGAGGCTTGGGGACTAAAACTGCTAGGCTAGCCCAAAGACTCTCAGAGGGTTCAATGACACCCAAATCCAGCATCCTTGTAATCAGTTTGCTGTTGCCCGTGCTGTGACAAGACCGCTCCATCCACATATCCATCTTGTTGGTTACTGGAGGGGAGATCAGGAAGAGGCTCACTCTCTTCTTTCCATCTCTCATCTGTAACCATGAGCATGGTCACATCAGCTCTATCATAAAAGGGTTTTAGGCAGTTGACATGAATGATTCTTTTGGGGTTTTTGCAACTACCTAGGTCAACTAAGAAAGAGATCTCCCCTTTTTTTCAAGTATGAGATAGGACAATTTGTCCTAGAGGTCCCTTGGAGCAACTGGCTCCAACACCTAAATTTTCTGCCTTGGTTGGAACTTCACCATTGCAGCTTTCTGGTCACATCGTAGCTTTTGAAGCTCCTGGCTGGCCTGAAGATCTTTGCTGGCTTTTTCCGTGTACTCAGCCATTCTGGAATGTAGGCCAGTCACATCGTCCACAATATCCTGTTTTGGATCTTTGTGAGGTTTCTCCAAGACTTCCCTAACAAGACTTAATGGTGCCCTAACAGGGTGCCCAAACAAAAGCTCAAATTGAGAAAAGCCTACTCCCTTTTGCTGCACTTCTCTGTAGGCAAAAAGCAGGAAATGAAGTAGGACAGCCCATCTCCTTCTGAGTTTTTCACAGAGTCCTCCAATCATGCCTTTTAGGCTCTGGTTGAATATTCCTACCAGGCCATTAGTTTGTGGATGATATGGGGTAGTGAATTTATAAGTCACTTCTCAATCCTGCCGCATGCCTTTTAAGAAGTATGGAGACATGAAGTGTGACCATCTGTATGATACTACCTCCTCAGGGAACCCTACCCTGGTGAATATTCCCATGAGGGCTTTCACAATTGCAGGTGCAGTAATGGTTCTATGGGGTATTGCTTCAGGATACCTAATGGCATGATCCACTACCACTAGTATGTATCTGTGTCATTATGCTGTTTTAGGGTCAAGAGGGCCACATGTTGACCCCTACTCTTTGAAAGGGTACCCCAACCACTGGTAGTGGCATTAAGGGGCGTTTTAAGTGCCCATCTGCTTTGTCACTGGCCTGGCAGGTGGGGCAGGTCTGACAAAAGTCCTTCACATTTTGAGACATTCCTGGCCTATAGAAGTTGTTAACTAACCTACTCCAACTTTCATTTTGGCCCAGATGCCCTGCCAGGGGAATGTCATGGTCTAGAGTCAGAAGAAATTGTCTGAACTTCTGGGGCACTACCATCCTCCTGATTGCACCAGGTTTGAGGTTTCTGGCCTCAGTGTACAGGAGCCTCATCCTCCCAATAGACCCTGTGGGTACTGCTGACATTTCCTAGCTCCTCCTGAGCAGCTTGTTGCCTCAGACCTTCAAGAATAGGACAGGTTAGCTAGCCCTGGCACAGCTTTTCCCTGGAGGGTCCCCCTGGACCGAAGAGCTCTGGGAGGTAAGGCCCAA